>NC_135185.1:26471528-27175528 GCF_041146795.1 Maylandia zebra
TTTTTCACTCATTAATTTCAAATGAAAGCACAAAAAAAAAGAGATTGTATCAAAATTCTGAAATATGTTCGTCATGTATTTGAAAAGCAACAGTTTAAATTTCCGGCAAAAGTGTTTCAAATGAGCAGAGTGTGATTATATCTTCAAGTGGCTTCTTTGGTGAAATATGCCAACAGCCCACTCAGTAGCAGAAAAAATACTCAGTTTGCTATTTCGTGAGATTTCGTAACACATTTTGAAGCTGAATATGTTAAAGACCTTTTGTAAATAATGGCTAGAATATTAATAATTATTGAAATTATGATATCGGTTGATTAAGTCATTCTATCAGCTCTACTACAAGATTATTTGCACACTTTCAGATGGTGTTAAAACCCAATGAAAGCAAGACTCTGATCAGCGCACAACCCTGACATTTTTGCAAATAAATGCACTTTTCCCCATAAATAACCAGTGCAGATTGGCCTGTTCCAGTGTAGCTTTTACAAATAAATGCTTTTCTTGTAGAATATATGCAAATAATTCAACTTTAGCCTAGAGCTGCCCCAGCTGAGAAACTGTATTTGCTTTAATCTCTGGTAAAGATAAGATTTAACCAAGCGGCAAAGTGCAAAACTGTACGCTATCAGCGTTGAATGATTTGCATCCACTTAATATTTTCAACAAAGCCTATCAAACCATAATCCCCCAGCCTTTAGATACAGTATCAATTTTTCATGCTATAACTGGTGATATTTATAGATCAGAGCTGATGCCAAACAGCAATCGGCTCTCCATTAAAACTGAGTGAAATAAACAAGCTTGACGTGATGTATCTGCTGGTCTTTGATACACCTAGTAGTCCTTAGGTTTAAAGGATAGTAAGCGAGCGTGTGTGATGCTATTGGAGGCAGTGTCTGCTGCCTCTTTAGATGTAAACAAGCCACGATGAAATTCCAGTCATTTAAAGTGATCCTCTGAGCCCCGAGATGATTAAGAAGATCATTAAGCACAAGAGGAGCACAATCGTAATCGTCTGTGGAAAATCTGGAAAAAGACAGGAAGCACAACTGGCTCAAAGCCGCTGCATAATCTTTAAATGCCAGTGTCGTCTTCTTTATCACATCTGTGTTTCGCTGTTTGTTGTTTTCTTCCCGAACTTGTTAAAAGTCCTCTCGCATCAGTCCTCTCTCTGCTCTGACATGCACAGCCTGTGAATACAAATCAAATGTAAATCTCTCATTTCTCTTCTAGCATGGGAAGGGGGGGGGGGTGCAGGGAGGGGGATCACATATGCGTATTTAGAAATCAAACCCTTTCTCCCTGTGTTTCTCATCACTCCACTCCTCTTCTCTTGAGTGTGAAATCGCAGAAGCGTCTGTGCGCTGCTGGCGTGGGCTGTGGGGGAGTGTTAACTGTTTTACTTTCTTCACTCGCCGCCTTGAGGAGGATGAGCTGCGGGTTGGGGAGAGGGGGGAGGATTTGTGTAGGACAGCAGAGTCAAGAAAAGATCTGAGGAAAAACCTTCATGAGGTTTAAAGGATCAATTTTAATGGTCGCTCTGATGATTCCTTGGAAAGAAAAAAATTTAATGAGAAAAAAGAATCACTCCTTGCCGCACAAAGACAAAATTTAGTTGCTACATGCTTGGTTAAAGCTGACTGGTTGGGCTTTTTTAAAAATGTTTTAATATTCTAGAAATTCAGCTTATACGTGCATAACTGTTAGCAAATTAGCCTATTAGCCAAGAGTAAAGCGGTTCATTTCTGTGACGTTAGCAGCAAATGTTCAGTAGTTGTTGTGAAGCTTTTTTCAAATGTAAATGAACGAATCGTTCTATAAACTTTGAACGCCCTCTTCTTTACTTTAATGTTTCGTTCTGCTTTCTGCCCTCGTGGACCGGCATACATAAATGTGTCCAGATCAACCGCCACGCAAATATGGCCCATTAACCCTCATGCAGACTCTGCAGTGACGTGCGTACACGAGCCCGCGGCGGCAGAAAACATAAAAAGAAAAACATTTGAAAAAGCAAACAATGTGGGGCCATAGAGCAGAGCAGTGTGCAGACAGGCTGTGTGGCGTAGGCAGGCAGAGAAAGGATTGGAGAGGCATTTCTGCCAAGAGGATTAGGAACCAGCTGCTGGATAGACGCACACGAGGAGGGCCCAGCACCCGTTGCCCATGAAAGCGCTGGAGCCAGCAGCGATGGAAACCCTCTTCTCACTGTTTCATTTTGCTCTTGTGCTCTCTCTGCTTTGTGTTTCTCCTCCATCTCTCTCTCTCTTCCTCTGTGGTATTTCCTTAATGCACGTCTGTAGTTGTCACAGGGATTTGGCTCTCTGTCTGTCACAGCATGCTCTACTCTATTAATCCATTTTATGCTTTTTTGGAGTTTATCATTCTCTCGCTGTGTGTGTGTGTTTGTGCGGACTGAATATGCTGCCTGAAAGACATTTATACAGAGGCAGCCCTCTTGAAAAGTGACACCAGAAAAGAGCTGGATTGCTCTAAATTGGATGTGATGGGCATTATTTGCCCTCATGTGATTTGTGGATGAAATGTGCCTGACGGATGTACTACATCTCCTTAGGAATGGAGAATGTTCAAAACAACACGTGAGAGCAGCATAGATTTAGGCTGGGGGTGGGGTGCAGGGACAGATGGTTTTCATTATTGGCTCGTTATTTTTTTTTAATCTGTAAAAAAAAAAAAGTGAGCCGAAATTCATTTTTACAGACACCAAGGCGAAATGTTTTGCTTTTCTTTGTCACCCATATTTAAAAGCAGTTATTTACAACAGACAAAGCTTAAAAAATCTCCACACGATTAAAAAGCAAATCTAGAAAAATATACCCAGGGTGCTTTTCTGCTTGTCTGCCTCTTGGTATTCAATATTCAAACACAGTTTCTGCTGTATTTGGCCTTTGATCATCCCAGACTCTGAATAAAAAATAGTATTCGAAAGTAACCTACAGAAACGCCACGAAGCATTCCTCAGTGTATTCAAATAAATATGTGAATTTACAACCAACAAAAAAAGGAAAAGGTTGAATTTCTAAAGTAAAACAAAAGAAAGCATCACAATATCTTTGATTAAAGCTCTGCTGCGTTGTAAGGTGGTCTCATTTGCATATCTATTTTAATGGAACAGGTTGCGAAGAGACGCCAGGATGGATGGCGGAGGAGGTCACAAAACTGGAAGGTAAGTTGTACAAGTCTTTTCTGGGTTATATTCAGCATTCAAATCTGTGTAACAACATGTTTATTGTGCATTTATTATTTTTTCCAGCCCAATTTACAAGCGAAGCCCAGACATGACAAAATCTCTGATGACAAAATCCGAGCAGCTCCTGAGAATAGACGATCACGATTTCACCATGAGGCCAGCGTTTGGAGGTCAGAAGCTCTTAATTAATTAGGAAAGAAAAAGAGATAACATTAGCATCCTTGTGGATCAAGTGCAGCTGAATACGATCTGTGCGGCTTCCTTGTGAGCGTTAAGCTCTTGACTGACAACCTCCTTTCAAGTTGTGCGAGAGTTTCCTTTTCCAGTTCAGTGCTTCACAACACCAGAGTGTTAACACATTTCCTTTCGCTTCCCTGCGTGTTAGAGGGATTTGATGTCAGCTTTCTTTAAGATTATGTTGAAATAAAGGCACACAGGCTTTTGTTTCAGAAAATACACTAAGTAGTAATGTTTTTATGTATTTTTTAGCTCTCTTTATGCATCTGTCTGTCGAGATAATATGAGAGTGCCCTATTTAACCAAAAAAGTAAATAAATTTAAAAAAGAAGAAGGAAGCCACGTGCTGTTTTTTTTGTCAGACCGCTTTTAATCACACAACAATCTGCTGCTGCTGAAAACAACACCAGATGACCCCTCGCTGAATCCTTTTTGGCGGTGTCCGAGTTTAACCAGCAGGTACATCTAGAAGGGAAAGCTAGCGCTGTATTTTACTCACCGCCGGATCCGCTTTGAGCCGTTATTATGACCTGATTGTATCTGTGCGCTGGTGGAGGATGATCGTGGTGATGCAGAGTACAAAGGCTGAAATAGGTCAAAAGAAGAAATCGGAGCCAAACTGTAACCATCATGTCATGAGCGGCTGCTCTGTGTGTGTGAGATCACGGTTCCTGTCAGAAGCTGCGTTTCTGCAATAAAAAAAAATGGTGGTGGGTGCTGTCACATCCATAAGCAGGCAGAAAAAACAAACCATGTCCTTGCCTATTTCGATTAGTGCATTCATTTTTCTTTAGGACTTTTTGCTTGTAGTAAGTCATCTTTACTTTTTGCTTGCTGAAAAATAATGTCAGCACTAATGCATTTCTTATATGATGCCATTTTCCTTCAGGTCCTCCAATTCCTGTTGGTGTAGATGTTCAGGTTGAAAGTCTGGATACCATCTCAGAGGTGGACATGGTAAGTGTGATGCTGCACAATGCAGTGCTCAGCTGTTATACCGAGTGCAGTTTTAAGGTAGGTGCACTTTGGCCCCTGTCTTTGCAGAGGAAAACAACTACTGTTCGTCTTCCATAAGAGCAGACTTATTTTTATTCATGGCCATGGTTCAGGGGGTTGGGAAGCTCATCTTGTAACTGAAAGGCTGCCGGTTCGTTCCCCAGCTCTGTCTGTCTTGGTTGTTGTGTCCTTGGGCAAGACACTTCACCTACCGCCTACTGGTGTTGGCCAGAGGGGTCGATGGCGCGATATGGCAGCCTCGCTTCTGTCAGTCTGCCCCAGGGCAGCTGTGGCTACAACTGTAGCTCGCCTCCACCAGTGTGTGAATGTGAGAGTGACTGAATAGTGGAATTGTAAAGCGCTTGGAGGGTCTCAAAAAGCGCTATATAAATGCAATCCATTATTATTATTATTTTTGCTGCTTTCTGTTTCTTGGCAGCATAATTTCAAGGAGAAATATTGCAGTGCTGTTATTTAAAACTTTTAATCTTGTTAACACGTCCTATTTTTCACACGCTAGTCTCGTCAGGAGTTTAAAAAAGAATAGCAGTCTATGCCACGGCTGAGTATTTCCTGGGTGACGTGAGCGTTAATGACTCTCATCACAACTTCTGAGCCAGTGTTTGAGCAGCTTTAGCACTTCTCTTTTGTCATAGATGGCGATGAGGAACACTAGCAACACCTCATCAACCTCATGAGTGTGAATATTGCTGTTCCTTTAGAATAACATTAAAAGCATACCATTACATTGTGCCATTCTCATATCTAAACCCTCTACAATTCTCTCCTCTTCTTTAGAATTGTTTTCTACTCAAACATATGAACATAAGCCTTAATTACACCTTAATTACTGCAGTATTAGAACTTGCCATTTCTTAACTCCGTTTAAGGAAGTTTTACTGAGTTTGATGAAGGCAGGTGAGATGATAAGGCACAAATTAAATGAATACTCACTTTTTCATTTTAACTCAAGAGTCCATGGATTTATTTTGTGACCTTTATGTTGGGAAACATTGGACTAAACCACGTAAACTGTCCATAAAGTAGTGACCAACACACTGATCGTCATTATTATCAGTCAAACAGCATCATAACTTACCTTTTCCCAGGGGACACAAGATTGAATGCGAATGCTAGACTTTTTTTTGCAAAGCACGACATATAGTTTATAATAAAGTGAAGATCCGAATACAGGGCGATTGTGGCTCAAGAGTTGGGAGTTCGCCTTGTAATCGGAAGGTTGCCGGTTCGAGCCCCGGCTTGGACAGTCTCGGTCGTTGTGTCCTTGGGCAAGACACTTCACCCGTTGCCTACTGGTGGTGGTCAGAGGGCCCGGTGGCGCCAGTGTTCGGCAGCCTCGCCTCTGTCAGTGCGCCCCAGGGTGGCTGTGGCTACAATGTAGCTTGCCATCATCAGTGTGTGATTGTGTGTGTGAATGGGTGGATGACTGGATATGTAAAGCGCTTTGGGGTCCTTAGGGACTAGTAAAGCGCTATACAAATACAGGCCATTTACCATTTACCACTTTATAACACTCTCGTTTCTTTCTCCCTTGCAGGACTTTACCATGACGCTGTACCTGCGTCATTACTGGAAGGACGAGCGGCTTTCCTTTCCAAGCACCAACAACCAGAGCATGACCTTCGACAGTCGCCTGGTGAAGAAAATTTGGGTTCCTGACATGTTCTTTGTTCACTCTAAGCGCTCTTTCATCCACGACACCACCACCGACAACGTCATGCTGAGGGTTTATCCTGACGGCAATGTGCTCTACAGTCTCAGGTAAACCGCACTGCGTGTCTTAACATGGCAAAGAAAGACTCGCTCACTCTGAGAGCTTTTAACCCTGAAAGTGCTTTTCGCAAGCACTTTATATTTAATAGGCACAGTGAAAGGAAGGCTTAATGAAAATTATGAAAACCACCACAATATAAAAAGGTTTCATTCCAAAAAGAGAGAAACAAAACAACCTTAAAACACACAACCATACAAAAATCTCTAAAAAGGTCGCCTTTGATTTCCTGTGTGGAACATCACAGCAGGTCCATCAGCATTTCGTGGAACAGCATTTGATTATTCTAATCAGCGTGGCAGAGTGGAGGGGAGAAGTCAAGTCATTTTTTAACCTCTATTCAATCAGGAAAGTCATTTCTAAACCCGTTTGTGTTCCAGTGACGCTGTGGCATAAGGACACTTGATTAAAATTGGAGAAAACAAGTGTGAGAGTGGATAGAACTCAAACAACCCTCCAGTGGGAGACTGTATAACATAGGTGTCCAAATTTGGCCCGCAGCCTAATTACATTTGGCCTGCGAAGCCATACCAAATTACTATTAGAGCTGGCCTACTGGTGTTATACAGGTAATATATATATTGTTTAGTATTAAGCTTTGCTTGTTCCATATTCAGCTTTCCAGCAAAACGTGTTTGAGTCCATAAGAAAAGATTCATTCTTATATCTGGAGGAATAAATATATTTCAATAAATATTAACGTTAGCCCGCAACTTTGTATTTGTGTATTTGAGTTTGACACCCCTGCTGTATAAGAAGGGACCTGGAAAAAAAACCATCTTTAATAATGCTCTTTCAAAAACGGCTATATAAAAGGGACACGTCAAGTCAGAGTCTCATTATGATGCACAAAAGAACCAGCCTGAGTTTGAACTTTAGAAACCTGCATAAGGAGATTTTTGAAGCTGACATTCCTGCTCCTCTGATGTGTCCTGCCTGTTTTCCCTGCAGAGTCACAGTCACTGCTATGTGCAACATGGATCTCAGCCGCTTTCCCCTGGACACCCAAACCTGCTCGCTGGAGATTGAGAGCTGTGAGTGAATTAAACAGAATCTGGCCAAACATGTTTGTCAGACACACCTCTTATTTTCTCTGGGAATCTTTTCTCTTCATTTTCTAATTCTTTCCCCATAACTTCACCAGTCCTAAGTCTGGGAAAGTCCTAGGATTGTAATTGAAACTCTCAGCATCTACGAGAAGCTACTGGGGCTTTGGATTCGGCACCTTTGTCGTGTTTCTTCTGTTTTTTTCTTCGGACCTACGTTATCTGTCCTGATTTGGCTTGTTCACATTTCCTCTGCAGATGCGTACACAGATGACGACCTGATGCTTTACTGGAAGAAAGGAAACGAATCCCTGAACACAGACGACAGAATATCTCTGTCCCAGTTCCTCATCCAGAAATTTCACACCACCACCAAGCTGGCTTTCTACAGCAGCACAGGTACCGTAATCCACAACCCGCCTACTTCTAAGTCAGACACCGAAATCCAACCGATTATGTAAATGCGACAAACGCGCGCGTAATGCATGCAAAACTAAATCACAATTGAATTAAAACTTCAATAATTCTAATTTCCCTTTGTAAGTCTTTTTCAGCTAAAGGATCAAATCTTCCATACAAGAAAACGGAGTCCGTTGAATTATAAACCAAAACGACTACACTAATATTTTATCCTTACTGCGAAACAAAATGAATCAGACTCCTGCCAACTACTTGTATGCTGCTAGAAAGCCACACTGAGAGCCTGGCAGCCTTTTGATTATCATATGTCACTTTTCAGAGCAACCTGAAGCATAAAAGGGATTTGGTGTCCTATCATTCTTTGCCAGAATAGCTGAGAACCTCTGCTTAAAGTGCTGATATGGTATATATGCCAGCCAGCGTATGACAATGTGTGAATAATGGTGATATTTCTTTTTCCTAGGCTGGTACAATCGTTTGTACATCCACTTCACCCTGCGGCGCCACATATTCTTCTTCCTGCTGCAGACTTACTTCCCTGCTACTCTCATGGTTATGCTCTCCTGGGTGTCGTTCTGGATTGACCGAAGGGCTGTCCCCGCCAGGGTACCGCTAGGTACGCCGTGCTACTTAAATCAACTATTATTTTACCTTACTTTTATTTTAATTAGACATGAAAAATACTGAGATCTATCCCACATTTATGAAACTGATTATTTAAACTGACATAAAATAAAGAACAATGAACAGCACCTAATAAACTGCAAAATACAAATGAACACACTAGATTATATATTAATACAGTAATTTAGATCATTCCAGAAATCCAATGAAATTATCTTCATTTCTTGCCATATTACCACCGAGTGAGATAAAGCTCAAAAATGAACGATGAAGTAAATCAATATGTGGGGTTGTTTTGGGTTTTTTTTCATGTTTATAGTGCTGTGCAAAAGACTTGAGCCACCTTTCCTTTCTTTATTTTTTGCTTCAAACGAGTCAGACTTTCTCGTAACTCTCTTGAGCACTTGGGACATTTTTTTTAAATTCCTTGTGTTTGAACATTTTCAGAGGAATGTTTTGTTGTTTGTTGAGCTGCTTTACAATGACCAGTTTTATATCTTCAGGCACGTTGTTACTAGCAGCAAAAACACATTTGTTCCCATTTATTTAACCGAGCCTTTGAAAAATCTCCATAAGATAAGACAGCTTGACATGCATTGAATAGTATCTTTTGCACCAACCAAGTCTTTCCCAAAGAGCTAACTGGTGGAAACTTGGCTGACCTTGGCATTATGTGCAGTGTGTCCTTAAAAAATGTGAGGACAGAAAAGAAGACGTGAAAGGCCGAAAAAGCTATCTACAGTAGTGATGTGCGATACCACTGATTTCCTTTCCGATCCGATACCAAGTAAAATTCAGGGTGGTATCAGCGATACTGATCCGATACCGATACTCTGTACAAAAACTTAATGTTTCATTGCATTTCATAATACAATATATAATTGTATTATGTAATTGTAATAATAACATAACCATATTGCTTCATAATGATTAGAGGACATCAGACAACTTGTTTTTATTGCTTAATAATGCAGAATAATCATATAGAAATAAAAAAAACTGACGTTGTGCGCCATTTGAACATGTTGCCTGCCTGCAGCACTAAAGGACTCTGCGAGAGATGTCTGTCTCGCCCTAGCAGCACCTGTCCCTGTCCTCCTCTTCAGTTCGCCTCAACATAAGCTTATCATATTCTGTGATGTGATTTACTCCGAGGTGTTTGACGAGGTCAGTGGTGTTGCCACAACAACGTGTCCACACAGGACTCTGTTTGCGCTCAGCCATTGTTGTGAGTGTGCACGCCAGGGGCTGCGACACATTTATACAGCCGTATTTCGCATATGACTATGAAAGGCGTAAGAGGAAGTAGTTCCTTCCAAATTAGACGATCCGAATTGTATAGTTTCTTTCCACTGCGTTCATTTGAATAGAAAAACTACAAATTTACCCCAGAGTACTAAAATATCGATATTATAATATGAGAATCGATTCTAGAACATAAATTGCTGGTATCGGAAGAATCGATATTTCAGTATCGATCCGCACACCACTAATCTACAGCAGATGAACACTATCTGAAAGTCAACAGAAAAGAAATATGGGAAAGAAATATGGAAATACAGAAGAAATATCCTGCAAAGATGTGACACGTGAACTATTGCTAAAGCTTAATGAGAAATAATCTCAGTGGAAGAGTTTCTGTCAAAAATTCTTAAGGAAGGTAAACAATGAGAAAATGCTGAGGTATAGCAAATTACACAACGGACTAAAGTGGATTAAAAGTGGACTAAAAATCAGTGGCAACAGGTCTTATGTGGTGATGAATCTAAATTTACATTTTTTGGATCAAATCTTTGTCAGTGTACAGAGATCAGGAAAGAGGTAGAACAATAAGTGTCTGCAGCCATGTTCCCATGTATGTTTGCATATTTCAATAAATTACTGTATCTATTTCTCATTTTCCTAGCAAAATAATCAATGAGCCAAACTTTTGCATAGTACTGTATATGCTGTGGTTGGCACTGTTAAATAATAGAAGAAGCGTCTTTGTTTGAACCTCTTGGCTGGGGCTTGTGAAGCTCGCGTGTTCCCCATGCTCCCCGTCTCCTAGTGGGTTTTCTACTGGTGCTTTCCAGTTTCTTCCCACAATCCAAAGCCATGCATGTTAGGATCATTCCTCTTCTTTCAGCTGTTCCCATTAGGGCTTGCCACAGCAGGTCATCTGCCTCCATCTCGCTCCATCATCTACATCTGCATGCTAGGTTCTAAACTATATGTGGGTACTTCTTTCTATCTAAAGCACAGTGAGAGTGGCAAATGTACCACATAAGTAAAATTTCCATTTCATTCTTGAAGCAAAGAGTTATCAGCTATGCTAGAAAACACTAGGCTAAACACTGCGTATCATTATCACTATGCGTTAGGGTTGCCAACCGTCCCTTAAAAAACGGAATCGTCCCGTATTTAGAAACAAAAGTACACGTCCCGTATTGAGCTAATAAGGGACGCACTTTGTCCCGTAATACAGTGAGAATCAAAAGTAGTCTATAAATGTTTATGGAATTAACGCTTTGTTTGAAAACATAATTCCCAGCCCCTCTCCTGCTTTGTGACCAATGAGCTGACAGCACACTTATGACAATTCAGATTACCGCTCATCTCATTGGTCGAGGAAAGGTCGCTTGCGGAGAAAATACCGGAAGACAACAGATGACCACAACAAGAAGCATGGCCAACAGGGAAACAAACGCCGACACTGCGGTGCAAGTCTCGGACGACAGTACACCTAAAGCTGGGCAGACACTGTGCGATTTTTTCAGTCACGTTATTCAGCTCCTGCTCAAACTGCACGATTGACTCGCAGGGGTTAGAAGTTGGTAGGTCACGATGCAGGGTCTCACACTATACCACCCGATGCTCTGATGCGACCCGAGTGCTCACACTGTGCCTCCATAACATGAAGGTTATAGCAGAAAATCTGTCGCTCTGTCTTTCACTCACACAGACACACAAACCACCACCATCAACTTTGCTAAATTGCTAATGAAAAACATTGATCAGGCAGCTGTGAATGAGCAGCAGTGTAAATCCAACTATTTTAACGGTTGTTGTGGTCATGATAATTTTGTGATGCCACATCGAAAAGGCTCGGATGAGCTTTCCAAAGTTCTACAAGTTGTGCCTCCATCGCTTGTGTCCAGATCACACGCTGCACAGCCGTGCTGCTCCGTCTTTTTCACCGACGTTTACGTGTTTGCGCGTGAGCAATGTGAGCGCCTGTGGTGACACCTTCACGAGCGATTGATGATCGGGAGCTGCTCGAGGTGTTAATCGCTTCTCGTTACCCCACGTATACTACACGATGAAGGCCAAAATCGGGCCGATCACCAAATCAGTCGCACGACTCAAAAATCGTCTCAAAATGGACCAAAGATCGCACAGTGTGAGCCCAGCATTAGAGCAGCAATGTTTGTTCGCTCAGAGAAAGAAAAAAAGGCTGCAAAAGCACAGGGAGGAATGGGAAAAGGGAAACACCTGGCTGGAAAAGGTCACCATAACACCTATAAAGCGCACTGCACTGTGTGCCGGCGCACTTTTTCCATAGGCATGCTTCTAATGGTGGGCACATGAAGAACATGAGGGGCGTGAAAGCTCGGGGAACCCTTAACCAATTTCTTGTCCACCAGGCCACGGCAGAAGCAGATATGGTATGTAAACACTGGTTTGTTTTTTAAACCCTCTGGTTAAGGTTAAAATGGGCATGTGCAGTGAATATCAGCGCTATGTGGCCAGAAGTGTGATAATATAATTTATTTTGTGTAATAAACAACTCCAAGGATAGATGATTACAACAAATAGATCACTAATACATAAAAGTAATACATAGATGAATAATGATGATGAGTTAAGATGCGTAATCATGGGAACAAGTGGGTTTACAAACAGGAGCAGCTGATTAGCTTTAGAAAAGCTGAAATAATACCTCAACTGAAGCCAATTGTACTAAATGCACTAAATGTGCACTGTTACAAGAATATTTTTCGTTCTATTGCTTTCTATTAATTTATATAATTTTAAGTTAAGCAGGACAGAGTTCTTTTAAAGAAAGATTTACTTATATTCTCAAAAGTTAAGCATGACAGGCTTCTGTTTAAGAAAGAGACCTGTTTTACTGTGTTAATGTTGTCATTTTGAGCTAAAAATAAATAGCTAAATGATCATTTGTTTCCCATATGGTCATATCACAAAGAATATGCATCTGCTTAAATCAAATTCAAGTCAAATGGTTAAAAAATAATTTCACACACACAAAAAAGAGCTACCACAATGGGGAGGTGTCCCTTATTTATTTTTCAGGGAGTTGGCAACCCTACTATGCGTGTTAGCATGGTAAGGCTAGCTAACCAGCTACCAACACAAGAAGAATTTATTAAGAAACTAAAGACTCTGAATCTTTAGCTGATAGTGAAGTTATACAGGGAGTTTAGCGCTGACTTGGCAATCCATCCGACAGTCGTTTGATTCAAAACCCCCAATTTAAGCCAAGTGGTGCTAGCAGAAAAGACTGACACGGGCTGGGTTATTAGAATTCAGCCTAGGAAAAGCATGAATCATCGTACATTTCACAGTATTATGCAATAATTATCTGAGCTGGGACAAATCTTACTAGTGGAAAAATTTTAGGGAAGACATTTAGTGCATTTTTTCCTTACCCTCATCACTAATCATCTCAAATCCTTTCAGGGGGTCCAGACCCCCAGTTTCCCATCAGCTTTCACAGTGTGTAGGTGGAAGCTATTAGTGGAATCTCACCAAAGTCTATAGTGAACATAAAGATTCTGATTTATTACACCCCAAATGTAGCCATTTCTGAGCTATTTAGTCTGTGGGAGACTAAATAGCAACACAGCTGTGACTAAACTTTGTTCGATTCCCTTCAGGCATCACCACCGTGCTGACCATGTCCACCATCATCACCGGGGTCAATGCTTCGATGCCTCGGGTCTCCTACATCAAAGCTGTGGACATTTACCTCTGGGTCAGTTTTGTCTTTGTCTTCCTTTCGGTGATAGAGTACGCAGCGGTGAACTACCTCTCCACCGTACAGGAGAGGAAAGAGAGGAAGCTGAGGGAGAGAGTAAGTGTTCCTTTCATGTTTTTTTTCCTCCTCTGACTTTGCCTCTGGTTAAGAACAGACTTAACTTTTGATTTTTTTTTTAATGGCTCACACTGACAAATTTTACACAGATACTTTATCTTCACCACATCTGTGTAATGACTTATGCAGCAGCATGTTTTATTCTGACACATTTTTTTAGTTTTAGAAGTAGTGTAAGGATGCAAATATCTGATTTTTCTTTTCTTTTTTTGGATAAGCTGTGAAAGCTACAACCTAAAACAGTACTTAAATTTGTTTGTCCACTGCCCGATGTAAGGTTTATTTTTTTTATGTATTTAGTGGTTAATGCTAAAATATAATTATTTTAGTCATCCATTCATTTTCAAATTTAGAGTAATAAAGCACACTATTATTTTTTTAATTAGAATCTCAAATTACTTATTTTGCTTGCATTTCCTGAACAGAACTATTAGTTTTAAAAAATATTATACTTGATTAAAGTCTTGTGTGCTGGCTCAGATTTGGGAATAAAACATTTGTTACTTAACTGATAAATAATAATACAATTTTTAGTTTTAAACAAGTTTTTTACAGAATTCTAAAATATGTGTTTTCTTGTTTTATGACAGGTTAGGCGCTGTAACTGCTTACCTGTTTGATATTCATTCTAATTTCTAATTTTCGAATTTCCACAGTACGTCATATTTTTGGTACAGTACATTTTTTCCCTTTGTAGTTCTAAAATTTTCATTTGAAGCTTTTGGCCATGTCGTAAATCTCAGGTTTGTATATTACCTCGCATTGTACTGGAATTACTTTATTAACTGAGCATTTCAAAACATTATCATCATGACCATAAATAAGGGAATCTAATATGTCATTGCTTACAAGAAGTGATCAAAATGCTCTGCTCATACAAAAAAATTATTTACATTTGGCCAATCATACCTTAAAGAGCAAAGCTGTTTCCAGCATAGTTGTTTTTAGATCACTCGCAAAAGTCTGTTCTGACAAATTATACAGACACAAGTTTGCAATTTCACCACGAACCTTAAACTGGCACGAAATGTGAACAACATCAGTGTCAAAATGAACAGACTTTCACTTAGAGGATCATATCGATGACAGCTGGGTCTGAGAGACCAAGCAGCTGTTTTCAGAGGAAGAGTCTATAATGTTCAAGCCCAAAGATAAGTGTGCGCAACTTTTCAATTGACATTGCTGGAGAAAGTGCTCCTTGAGACTTCCTCCTCTTACACAAGATGCTAATTGAAATTCAAGATGAAGGGTTTCTGTTTTGACACACTGATGGACATTGAACGTGCACTGCAGACTAGTGATTAGTGTCAAAAGTAGCAGCTGGAAATGTTACAGAGCCGCACAAGTAACAACCTTCAACAGATGCACTTTGTGTATATGTTTATATACCTAATATATCTCAATTTTAATTGTACTACAAATCTGTGAAAATGCTCTACTTTTCTTAATTTGAATCTTGTTATTGGTACATGGTTATTGCAAATAATACAGTTAATAAAACCAAGGATGGAAACATTTACGAGACGTAATAATAGTTTCGTCTAAGTCGACTCTGATTAGGCTGACCTGAATTTTATACTGAAATATTTTCCATATTAAAATAATTATAAACTGATGAAAACATGATTTAATAATTTATATGCATTTCCAATAAACAGATATATTTTCTTAACTGGCTTACTTTAAGCTGCTCTCAAGGCTATGGGAAATTATTTCTGGGACTACAGCTCTTTAACTATATTGGTATTCTTCATCTGCCAACTGCTGCAGCATATGGAGCCAAATTGCCCACGTACCCCAAGGAAGATTTCCAGCACAAACATCCTTCCATAAATGTTTCCTACCAAAGTTATTTAAAGGCCATGAGTGTACAGACAATCATACATATAGGAGGAATTCACTTATTTATAATGATAGAAAGTCTACTGTAATTCATAACTCTTCGTGTGTTTTTCGCTAGCTTCCATGTACATGCGGCATTGGCAACCCTGATGAAATGATGATCGACCCCCAGATCACTGGATATGGGTCCACAGATGTCAACATCACAGGAAATTATGGGTTGCCAGAAAACGGGGGCCGCCAGGAACGAATTTTGGCCCAAGTGGCACTGAACGACCCACAGATCACAGGCCAGGTGAAGGCATCTAGAGGCTACGTGAACATCTGGATAGACACCCATGCCATAGACAAGTACTCAAGGGTCGTCTTTCCTGGAGCCTACATCCTTTTTAACATCATCTACTGGTCCATCTACTTGTAACCTATGATGCATGAAATGCTGTTTTGTGCATGCTGGGACAGCAGGAGCTCAGCTCAGGAAAGATGATGCTGCACTTGAAGTGTTTGGGACAGAGAAACTGCGCATGAGATGCATGGGGACCACTAACAGATTGGTGACCATTGCCTTCTTGACCCAGCCACTTAACACCGATGATTAAAAAAGAAATATGAGCGACCAACTAACAGGACAGTCATCGATAGTCACTTCATCAGTTCTCTGGTTTCTGCTGTATCTATAGTTCTGGTGACAGAAAGATGTCTGAATGCTGTTGTCGCCTGAGGACGCAGAGATGCACGTACATGGACTTGTGTCACTCTTCAGGCTAACTACTTCTAGTTCTAGATGCAGTGACTCCAAGCACACTTTCAACACCGAAAGTGTGAACTGAAAACATACTGACATTGGCTAGCATTGCCAGCAAATAGACGGATCCTTTTTCCTCTTCTTATGAGCTACACCTGACAATCAATAAGAGACTAAAAATATTTAAAGGTTTAATTTAACATGTTGAGAAATATGTTTGTTTGTTATATAGCGGCGAGAAACTTGATACCACTCTCATACTTGTAATTAAATATATGGCTAAATCCAGTAATAGCCAGTTAGCTTAGCATAAAAACCCTAACCAGGTTAAACAGCCAAGGTACTTGTTTCTGTCCAGCATTTCTATAATAACTACAGCAAGTTATATATTTTGACTGAATCCATACAGAAACAACCATAAAAGCCTGGTTTTATAGGGGGATTAGTGCTACTATTTCTCTACCGGTATAAATGCTTAGCTAATACTCAGAAGTCCTACTATTTTTCTAACGGTATGACTGCCTAGCTAACGCTCAGAGGCAAGAAAGAGTCTGGCAATTAAATTCCCAACAGAATGTCAATTTCTATAAAGATTAAAAAAACAGATTACATCTTGTTAATTAGTCAGCCTTTGAGGTGGTAGTTGGCAAATTTCGCCCAGCTGCTTCCCCCTTTTCCCCAGTCTTGTGTGCTCAGCTCAGCCGTCTCCTGGCTAGACCTTCATATTTACTGCAGACATGAAAGTGATATCACCACACTCTCCCAACTCTGCACGAAAGCAAATAAACATCTGAATGAAAGTAAATGTTTTTATTTTTAAAAAAAGGCAAATTCAGAGCTTATTCTTGAAGTTCCACGTTTTCTTTGCAGCATGTTAATATGATTCAGTTTAGCTTCAATTTTCTTGTGAAATTTGTATCAATGCAGTTATTTTGATGTCAAGCTACTGCGCTCCGTTTGTGTGACTTGACAACGTTGAGTAAAAAACGCAAAGTAATGCAGTCTATTAAAACAACAAATGTAAAAATGTATGTTTAGAAGTCCCATGCACCGACTATGATATTAACTCTTTTTATTTTTTAATGTTTCTTCTTTTTATTTTTTAAATACAACTGAAGCTCATCTCCTCTGTTTGGTGTTGTGAGGCTTTGAGGTTCGCTGTGACCTGTTAGTTGCTAGTTTTAACGTCTTTTTCAGCTTAAAAACAACTTTATACTTTGTTAGGCAAAAGATATTTTAAAAAAATATTACAGGTATTTAAAACTGTCATGTATGGGAAGATGTTTAATAAATGTTTTGGTTTCTGAAAATCGGAGCTTGAGTGCTGAACATCGTAGAAACAGAGAGATGCTTAAAACCTAAAACATAACACTTTGGATCATTTGAACACAGTTGATCCCTTTATTTTAATCACATTTTTCTGCTCACTTACACAGTATATTTAAACAGTCCTGGAGGATAAGTCTTTACTGTTATTAGTCACTGGGTTGCTCACAGCTCCAAGGTCTTTCTTCTCGCTCTGGCACATGTCTGAGTGCTGATGAGCATTTAAAACAAATCATATACACTGCGTATTATGTAATGCCATTAACCACTCACATGTGTGTAAAAGGATATATACATATACAATTACATTAAGGCTTTCCTCACAGAAAAGTGAGAGAGTGGGATATGCTGAAGCATGTTTTTGTTGTTTTTTTTGATCCAAGCAACATCCCGAAGGTGTCAATTTAAACTTTGTGCACCATCTTCTAATCTAGTGAAAGAAAATGCGAACAAAGGCATCACCACATCAAAGCTGGCAGAAAAGGATAAAGCATCAAAAAGATGTCCATAACCTGATTTTCCACCACATCTGGGCCCACTCTTAAGAGCCAAGATTTTTTATCAAGCTGTGTAGCTGATGAAAGTACGCCTAGAAATCTCAATGACTGAGAGAGAGGTAGTATGATCATGCAATCAAGTACAATAGGGCTACCCGTGGATAGAGTAATACATTTAGGGTTGATTTATTTAGAGGTTTGTGGTGTAAAACTGTGAGTGTATGCCAAACTCATCATCAGTAAATTCATGTTGTCCATTACCACAGACTAGAAAGATATTAGATGCCTTCATGTGTTCCCTGTTAAACTCACGATTGAATTTAAAATCCCTCTCCTCACATGCAAAGTCCTTCATATCTTAAAGAAGTCATAGTACCATATTGTCCTACCAGAGACTTGTGGTTCATAGAGTTTTAAATGTAGAATGGGAGGCAGAGTCTTCAGCTTTCAGGCCTCTCTTCTGTGGAACCGAAGCTGCTGGAGGAGTTCCAATGATGCACTACAGCATGCGATTACATTTCTTTTTTCTTTCTATCGTTTGCTTTCAGTTTGGTCTCTTTTCTCTCTCCCAGTTTTGATTCTGCTCCTCCCTGATATTGAGTCTTCTGGAGGTTTCTTCCTGTTAAAACGGAGTTTCTCCTTCTCACTGTCACCAAGTGCCTGGACATAGGGGACCATCTGATTGTTGTGGGGTTTTTCTCTTACGCTCAAGGATCTTTAGCAAAAAAATATAAAGTGCCTACTTGTTGTTATTTAAACCTTATAATTTCTCCTAGATGTATTTCTAATTTCAGTGTCACGAGGGAGCTCTATCACTGTCACGGGGTGCCGAGGCAGGCCGTGTGAGAATATAAAACGGACCCAAGATGCAGACTGCTTAAGTTGTGAGCGAGCTTTATTAACAAAAGGGTGAAACAAACAGGGACAAGGAGGAAGAAAACCAAAACCTAAGAATGAACTAAACTGGGAAAAGCTACGCAAAAACAAACCTGAAACCTTGAGTCGAGAAACAGAGACGCAGGGAGAATACACGAGAACATGGAGGGGAACAACACAGACGAACCAGCAACGACTAAGACAGAAGACACGACTTAAAAACACTCAGAGAACACAGGGAGATTACACACAGGTGAGGGACACAGCTGGGAGTGATTAACGTGACGAGACTAGGGAGGCGAACTGAAAACACTCACATAAGACGCAGACCTTCACAATAAAACAGGAACTTACACATGCAAGGACACAGACTAAGAAACGCGGACTTAATACAGGAACACACGGGCAGGACAGAGTAAACACTAAACAGAGGAAGAACAGAACCAACAATCACACTAATAGAAAACACAAAACGCTGGGTCAAAAGGACCCAGGACCATGACAATCACTGCCTTCCAGTCACTTCTGTTTCAGTTTGGCCAGTCTAAAGTCGTCTCTCACTTTCTTAAGCAGATCAGGACAGCACACTACATCCACAGCTGTCATAGACAGGGCCTTGGCTGTCCTCAGGGTGTACAACTGGGCCTTTTCAGCTCCTGGCAGAGTAAGAAATATAAAGCACAGAGTAAACATGAAAGAGATGATGGCTAAATTTCCCTTATCACAGTCTGATTCGGTTTAATTATAAAACATCAGTTCACAAAAGCCACGTGCCAAAATACCTGCTGCTTCGGTGTATTCCTCCGTATGATTTAATGCATCAGTGCAGATGTAGAAAAACGGATGAATACCAGGGACTATGAATGACACGTTGCCAAAGTCTGTAGAACCTGCCAGGTGATTAGAATTCACTGTGATAGTGGTTCAGTGTCGATTCAGTGAACAACAATGCTGAAAAAACACTAAATCACAGTTCTGCTGTTAGACATTTTGTCATATACAGTTCTTTTGCACAGAGCAGGGACAGAAGTGATTTATAATATTGTCATTTATGCTTACCGCAGAAGCTGGCTGTCTGCTCTGGAAAGTGAATTCCCAAAGCTTTTCCATTGCTTTCATACATGCTTGCCAGTGTGGCATTAGGTAGAATGTTATAGTAGGTAGGGGTTGGGAAGGTGATCTCCACCTAAATGCAAGTAAATGTAAGACCATAGCACATTTGGCCTGTCATGTTTAACAGCACATAAGGCCATGCATGCATAGTAATGTAAACTGCCTGAAGCACATGCAGACGAAGGAGAAAAGGAGCCTGAAGATAATCATGAATTATGTAACACAAGTTCAGCACTTGGACAGTAATTATGGAGATGTGGTAAAAAGGGGGATTGTTATATAACAGCAGTACTCTCTAGCACTGCTGTATCAACATAGACTGCTTCTACATGTCTCCAACATACAGGAAAGCAAACTGAAGACGCTTTTACATAAACATACTTGGCAACCGGTTGCTCCGGCAGCTGCCCTGAAGCAAGCTTCAGCTTTAGCCTTCAGGTCACATAGGTCTTTGAGCAACGGGACGCGCAAATAAAACTCTAATTCAGTGTATGCCGGGATAATGTTGGGCTTCTCTCCTCCGTGTTTGATGATGCCTGTAGCAAAGACAAAATCAGAACGTCAATAATTCAGCAGCTCACCCGGCTCATGATCAATCACACTTCACAGGATACTGTGAAGTGTGTGATACAGAAAGAAAATCATAAGTTGCCTTGTCTTTGGGGGACTGCACTGCACAAACTAATGAGTATTAAAATCCACTGGCACGTCAAAGACCAACAATTGTTTTAGAATGGTTTGTTCCAAAGACCCCACTGAATTTGGGTATTGTGCTGTAACAGGATGCACCAAGTCAGTCTGTGAAGTTTTTTCCCTCTTAGATATGTCACAATCAAATTTAAGAAGTATTATTGCAAAGTGGAAACGTGCAGAAACCACAGCAGCTGAGCCATGAAGTGTTAGACCACATAGAGCTACACAGCAGGGTGCAAACCTCTTCTGGCATTAAGATCAGTACAAAAACTGTATGCTGGGAGCTTCATGGCATGTGTTTCTACAGCAGAGAACCTCCTGCAGCTGTAAAGTATATGTAACTTAGTACTATGCATGATATAATATGCATATAGTCAATATAATGCATGTGAACACATCAGCATGTGATAGTATAAACCATATTAATGATTCTAGGAGAACTTGGTGAAATTATAAGCAGTGTGCATGGAGGTTATCGTATGAAAATGGAAAAACACCTTTAAAACGACAAACAAACAACAAACAAAATTTAGTTGAAGACCTATCAGGTGATCATTGTATGAAAGTTCTGACCCCTACTGAAGGAGGCATACCAGTTCCTGTGAATGTGAATGGACAGACAGATAATGATGAGCTAGCTATCGGCTAGATGAACTAATAAACTATGAGGAAGTAAAGGATAAGGAGGCACCTGACGGCACTGAAAAGAGGAGGGTTTTATTTTCCTTCCGGGATTTGTGTCTCCTCCTAGGATGGATCAAAGATGAGATGCTCGTTTTCTCCAAGGTCGACACTAAAGTCTGAAGCTTTAAGTGACCCTACCACAGCTTTTCCTCACCATGAATCCTCCAGTCTGGTTTGAGCTGCTGTCTGAGTACAGAGATGTTGTTATAGGCCAGGACGGCCGCATCCAGGGCATTCACTCCCTCCCAAGGGTATGCAGCTGCATGAGACGCCTTCCCATAGTACTTCACTAACATCCTGTGTAACATCAGCACGGTCGGTTAAGAGTTCCCGAAGAAATGTGAAGGTTAGGTGTTCGTTGTGAGAGATTAAGAGAGAAGTAAAAGAATTTGAAATGAAGCAGTGAAGAAGAACTCACTCTTCGATTATGATGCAAGGGTGAAACGAAGCATCCTGCTGAGCTGGATGAGCCATGAAGACAAGATCAATATCAGCAAAGGCCCCGGCATTGATTAGCTCAATCTTTCCTCCTAACGCCTCCTCGGCAGGAGTTCCCAGAACAGTTATCTATAATAAAGAGTAAAAGAATATTTTAATGTCAGGTCTGCTCACTGGAATGTTAGTTTCTTTTTTAGTAGATGTGAGTTTTCATCAAAACAGAAACGCTTTTAAATAAAGACTGGAGTAACAAATCCACCCCCCTACACGAGACCACTTTAAGACATTTAATCATAACATATTCTAAAGATAGAAGTTTATTTCCTATTATTGAAAAAATAAAAAATGAGACTAATTATTCACATCATATTACATTTGTTGCACTTGTTGAGTCACAGCAAACAGAGCTGGGGATTTAAAGGAGTGCTTGGAATTTTTTTCAGCTTCACAGTGTGTCGCACTCGGTTTTCATGGTGTGACTTGTTTAAGTCCGTTAAACCCGGCGACAGTTACCTTCACAGGCACCGGGAGCTCGGTCTGGTTCTCTAAAGCAGCCTTCAGCCCCACAGCGGCCGCAGCGCCCACCTCTGCTATCAGGTTGTGCCCGCACGCGTGGCCGATACCTGGGAGGGCGTCATACTCGCACAGGAACCCCACGTTCAACACTGGGTCTCCCACCCCTCCACCAACTGGACCCCAGCTGGCCCTGAACGCGGTCGGAAGTTTGTAGTGACTTTGGACCGTCCATGTCTGGTCCTGAGAAAAGAAGCGGACAAGCCGGTCGTGCGCATGTTTCTCGTTACCGGCGACTTCAGGATTGCTCCAAATGTCTCTACTCAGACTGTGCAGCTCGCCTTTGTGTGCGTCTATGCACCGCTGCAGGTCGTCCTTCATCTGCTGTCGTTTCTCCATATCGCCCGACAGCATGCAGGCGTTAGAGCTGGACTCCTAAAAACACAGGAAATGTATCCCAGTGAAGCATTGATGTGCTTCCCTCTGCTGGCTGATCAAAGGCCGTGTAATAATAATCAAAGTGTTTTTATTGAGTTTTCAGAAAGCATATCATTCATACAGAAAAGCTCGAACTCAAGTCCTACCGCACAGTGTAAGACAAAACTATACCCAGACAGAGGAAGAAAAGAAAAGGGGAAAAAAAAAAAAAAAGGTGGGGGGGGAGGGAGTTGCTAGTTATGGAGTGGAAGGAAACTCATCTTCAAAATAGGAAATGAAAGGCTGCCAGACCTTAAAGAATTTCTTGGTGTTGCCCTGTATAGTAAATCTGAGATGTTCTAATTTGAGGTGTGCCATCACCTCCTCCACCCAGCGTTTATGGGATGGCGGTGTTGCCTTTATCCAGTTAAGTAGAATCAATCTCCTAGCCAGCAATGAGGCGAATGCTATTGCCTTCCTCTGAGAGGCTGTTAGTTGAGTTTCCCTCGGTGCCACACCAAAGATGGCTGTCAGAGGCATTGGTTCCATATCCTTATTAGAAATGAATGAGAATGTTCTAAAGATGTTAGCCCAAAAGTCTTTCAGCCTGGAACAAGACCAGAACATGTGGCATAAGTTGGCTGGTACCTGTTTACATCTGGGGCAGGTCGGATCGGCCCCCTGGTACATTCTTGCCAGTTTCTCCCTTGACAAATCCAGTCTGTGCAACACCTTGAACTGTATCAATCTGTGTCTCACACATATAGAAGCAGAGTGTACTAGATCTACAGCCCCCCCCCAGTCAACCTCTGAAATGTCCAGCCCCAATTCTTCCTCCCATTTCCGTCTTACATTGTCCAGGGAGGGGGAAGCCACATTCTGAATATGTGTATATAGCGTGGAGATTGTCCCCTTAGCAGTCGGATCTGTGTCCATCAACTCGTCTATCCATCCGCTTTGTGGGATCAAAGGCCGTGTAGCCTACATTTAAAATGAATTTGCTCTTGGCTGGTGGTAGATTGGATCACCCAGAGGGACGCGCCGTCCGCTGTGGCTTCACATGTCCTAAATAAATGAACGCAAACAGGTTAAGTGCTTGAAACTGCAGTCCCTCAAATGGCCACGTGGTCCCATTAACTCCTATGTTAAAACGCCCAACTCTACAGCAAGAAAAAGAACATAATAGTCTCTTTTTTTTTTTTTTATCAATTTAAACTTAATTACAGTGTTAGCTAGTGTCATAGCTATATTGACTGACACATGCTGAAACAGGCAGA
This sequence comes from Maylandia zebra, assembly GCF_041146795.1. Taxonomy (NCBI): domain Eukaryota; kingdom Metazoa; phylum Chordata; class Actinopteri; order Cichliformes; family Cichlidae; genus Maylandia; species Maylandia zebra. The sequence continues at coordinate 26,495,371 of NC_135185.1, forward strand.
CAGAGCTTTCACCTGACTCACAAAACCTGACCTCTCGCTGTGTTTGTGATGCTGATGACTTTGGAGCATCTATCCTTTAAAATACTTTAACAGACCGTCCAGTCTGCAACACAGTTTTAAAACAAAATTTAAACTACACCAGTGTCATTGTGCAAAATTTGCAGTGGGCAGGCCCAGCATGAACAAACTAGAGCTGACCCCACTTAATCCACTTAATCCTGTCCCCAGTGGTGTCCATGATTCTGTTCTTTAAAAAAAAAAAACACCCAAGGACAACAAGAGTGGTGTTTTACTTCTCCTTTAATAGGAATGTTGTTGGTGGTGATAGTGGCTGGAGGGGAATCCTGTGAATTTTGCCTAGGGCCCCAAGAGGCTGGAAACACCAATATACAGTTTATGGGTGGACTTTGCTACCAAAACTTGCTAGTGTTAGCACATTACTTGCAATGCCCTCTTGTGCAATTATGGTTCACTCTGGCTCCAACAAAAAAAGACGTGTGTGAATGTGTGTGTGGATGACTGGATGTGTAAAGCGCTTTGGGGTCCTTAGGGGACTAGTAAAGCGCTATACAAATACAGGCCATTTATTTTTTTTTATGTCAGCATTAAGACGTTAATGCTGAGGCTTCAAAATGACTCCAAATGTCACAGTGATATACTTGGTTTGAAAAGTACTGATGACTACTTTTATGTCATGATGAATTTCTGAATTTGTTCCACTCATCTTCAAAGCACCTTTACAGGTGTAGATATAATATAGTGAAAAAATAGTGAACCAGAATTTTAAAAATGCTCTATATAATTGTAATGAGTCTAATATGAGCATAAATTCCCATTTAGTGCCAAGGATGTTCCTCTTAATAGCTTTTATCAATCAAAATTATCGGTGGAGATCTAAAATTATTCAGAATATTCATATTTTACATGATACAAGTGAACTGTAATTCCACAATGTTAAAAAATTCTCACAATATAATGTCAATAAACCAAACTGCCTTTTTTGCTTGTAATGGAAATTGCGATTACTCAGCGATACCAATCAGTTACGAGGTCTCAGTTCGGTTTGAACTGATTAGATGAGAGAAGACACTCCACAGGCTTTTCTACTCACTCTGTTGCCACACTAGAGGGACCCAGAGCGACGTTTGGTAGGAGACTCCTTTTGCTTCCGCTTAGTGAAAGTAAAAAATAAAATAAATCAATGTTCTGCTCTTCGTGGGTTAACTTGAATAATTTAGTGAACTGAACATTTATCGAAAAAGCAAACACGGATGAGCCTCAGGGGGTCGATTTATTTGTTTGTTCATTTATTGCCCTGCAGTAATTTAGATGACTGTGCAGCAAGAAAACACTGCTTTTGTTTGCAGAGGATGAGCTGCGTATCTGCCCCTGAAAACAAGGTCAATTAGTGCCGTATGAATAAAGACGAAGCTCCACAGCTGACACACGCCTAGAGACTGCGCGCTACGTCGGTGTGTGTATGGATATGTGTGAGGCAGCGAGTGAATGAGAAGGAGAGCAGGTGTACATATATGTGGTTTCTGTCTGTATTTGAGTTGGAGGTTAATTGGGGGCAGTTGTCAGTCACAGGAGGAGACATGTTGAACAGCGCTCAGCGAGCTGACACCACGACTGCCTCCTGATGTGACCTGTCTGTCAGCTTACTTTACGCCCCGCCGGTGATGCTGACACTCTCCATTGTGCATCAGTTAAGTGAGGGACGGACCCATGTGTCAGTCCGCTGTCTTATTTAGGGATTTGCCCTACGAGCATGTGTTTGATTTCACATGATTACACATGTGTTTGGCCTCAAATCTTGCCCTGTGCATCCAGGAATTAAACATTTGGTTAAGATTTGCTTTTGGACTTATACCACCGATGATCCTCATCAGTTCAAACAAAGGAGCGCAGGCTGTAGATGACATAATCTGGCCTCAGATGAACAGAGGATGTATTGCTTGAATCAAATTTCAAGCATGTTTCAGGTTGAGCTACCAAAACTGAAGCGATGCATGAGTTATGATATATCCATGCAGGCATCGCAACAGCGGGATGCCCCAAAGGAAGGCTGGCTACAGCTACAATTGAATGGATGTGCTCCTGATGACAGCATGCCTCTGAAACGAGACATGAAATAAACAATACTTGGGTGGGTCTTTGTTTTTACAGTCCACTGCATGAGTGCGGCACACATTAATATGGCAGTGCCTTCATTAGAAAACTCATATCTGCCAGTATAAAAAGTCATAATAAAGGAAAAATGTTTCACTTGATAGCACCTTCTTAGATTATTTCAGGTTCATGAAGTTCCTACAGTGAAGGTGCTTCATATTTTAATGGGATCCTACTGATGAGCAATAAACTTGCGACTAAAAAGGTCAGAAATTCTGTTGCTCCCTGTGTTTGCCCGTCATTTTAAATCCATGGTCTCTTCAGACTGGAATAAATGTGCACTCTCCCCAGATTGATCTGAACATTGATAAACACAAATCAATATCCGAGTGAGCTCTGGCCTGGCTCTGTTTGATACAAAGTAGCATTTTCTTCAAAATGTCTCATTTTTAGATGCTAGTATTTTAACTAATGAACTAACAGCAGACCAAAATATGTAAAGTTAATCAATAGATCATTATTTACATTACATATTAACAAAAAAAAGATACCCGGTTTTGCCAACAGTAAATCAGTACCATGTCTAAAACAAAACCTCAGCAGCTTGTCTTCTTTGTGCTTTTAGCAGACATCATTACCTCACCCATGTGCAAGTTTCTTTCCACTGGCGTCCTGAACTTTTTAGAATTGAAGATTTTAATCTCTTTTAAAGCTCGCCTGGGTCTGGCCCTAAGCTACATAACAGAACTATTGTCCCCATGTGAGTCTGCTCGCAGCCTTTAAAGTGGGGCCCTTTTGGCTGTTTCAAAGTTGAGATTTAAATAGAAAGGTGACCGTGCTTTTGCCACCAGGGCCCCTCAGCTTTGAAATGACCCGCCTGAGTAGTTCGGGCTTGCAGAGTCAGTGACATCCTCTAAATCACTTTTAAAAAGCTAACTCCTGTAGACTTGCTTTTGAATGTATTATGAGGCTTTTACCTTCTGGTTACCATCCCTTTGTTGCCCTGCTAGCTGCCCGCCCCAATCTTTGACTGATTTTATTTGTATTCCTTTTGCTTTTTATGTATCTGCATATTTGTGTCACTTTAATGTCTTTAACGTTTTTTTAGTTTTAAAATGACTTTTCTGTTTCAAAACCTATTTACTGTGGCATTTTGAATATTTTTAAAACTGACGTTATTTTCTCTTTTTTTAAAAATTGACATATAAACCCATTAACTTCATTTTGTCCCTCCAGTTTTCCAAGCACAAATCCTCACAAGCTGTTGATGCGTCTGATTATAAACATGAGGTTCCATCTGACTGAAGGAAACTGACAATATGTCAGTCGTGCTCGCTCTGCCCTGTCAGCATCACTTTCTAAACAAAATGAGCCCTTTGAGGGGTCCCTTGGAAATCCAGCCTGCAGCACTTTACTCACCACAGCAAGACACTCGGTAGTTACAAAATATCCCAGAGGGCCTCAGAAATGCGTGTGTGGGTGCAACTCGACAGTTCTGTTTCCGTCATTAATGTCACATCAGCGCACACAATGTGCCTGTGCGTGCTTCAAACTGGAATACATTAGCACCTCGGCTTGTCGAGTCGTCCTGGATCTTCAGAAGGTGGAGTGGGGGTGGGATTACACTGTGCGAACATTTGTTCGTGTTTTTGTTATGATGCTTGATAGTTTACGACTGAGCGACAACTTCATCCTGGTCTCCAAGGCATGCAAAGCAACAAAAACAATTAACTATGACTATTTTTCACTCCGTTTTGGATCCATGCGTGTAAATTCTATTAAACAGCGACTTCTTCAAAGGCGTAATCCACATTTTCATATAAATGAATGTTTGCTCTGTTATTCTGGATCACTGATTGAAATTACACAGTTATTTACCGTCTCAGCTCATTTCTAGTCGATAAACGCTTTAACATATAACGCGCTGGGAAAACTAATCAGTAGAGTTCCACATTTCTGTCATCTCAAATTTCAGCAGACAAATAATTTGTTTGTAGGCAACAGACTAATTATTATAAGCAGTTTTTGATGTGCAAATCTTCAGAAAGACTGGAAAATTTATCTACCTGGAGCAGTGTATATATATTGCAAACAACTGCAAGCAAAGGAAAGCTACACTGCTATGTGAGCAAGTCTTTTATCTGTTGCTTGTCTTTGTCTTGGGGTGCAGTTTTATTTTGTAGTCTGCTTTTCCCCAGAAGTCCACGCAGCTGCCCTCGCTGCTTCAGAGGCAACCCCACAGTAGCGGTGCCCTTTCTTTGTTTGACAGCGCTGAAAAGGCTGCTGTCTGCTCCAATAACGTCACCCATTGTGAGCAGAGTGTTGAACAGTGGGAGTACAAGTAGTCCCTCAAACCACTGAGGAGCCACAATCACCAAGGTGAGTGACAAGTGGAGCTCAAGTGCAAAATCTTACTCAGTTGTTGTGCTGGGGGATCTTTTCTAGCAACAGCAAATAATCTTGTGTGTGATCGTAGAAATGCTTTGGAACAGTAATGAACCAGTTCTTTAATTCTCATATTTAATCTGATTGTTTAATAAACAGGGTTTCTTCAGTGAATACAAAAAACTGTATAAAATAGACCACGTCGCAGAGTTTCATGCAGCCCATGTCTATTACATTTGAAAGACTGATACTCTCCTCGGTACACAGCAAGCTTAATTTGCAGTCCTCCTAATTCAGTAAGTAAGCTCCTGAGGGGCAGGATTAATTTCAGTTTTCTGCTCCAAGGAGGGAACAAACACCTCTTCCCCTTTAGAGGAGCCTTCGCTGCTTAAATAAAATATAGACCACAGACATGCTAAGGAAGTCTAAATGTCTGCGGGGACAACAGAGAGATCAAGCTGGGATCAGTTTTCCTCTGTTATAATAAAAGGAGAAAAAACCCCGCCTGAGATAACACAAAAGAAATGCCAGCCTCCTGAACATTTCAAGGAGGCTGGAGGGAAACTGCTGCATCAGACTGGATCTGCCTATAGTTAGGTTTGACAGTCTTTGTGAAGCAAAACAGAAGCAGAGCTGCTGTTGACGAGATACAGGCAAATGAAGAAAAGACAATGGGCTGCTTTTCACTAGACAAACAAGACTAAACACTTTGATCAGCCCCTCTTTTTTCCTTATCAAACACATCAGTCGATGTTGCATACCAAATAATCAGCATTACTAGTAAAATAAAGATTTTTAGCTTTTGAATAGACTTAAATAGAATACTCTAATCTAAAATAATGTTGCAGTAATTGCGTGCATTTGCAGTTGTGACAGAGTAACAGATAGTGATGTATCACCTCCTCCACTTCTGGCTCGTTGCTTTAACACTCACAAGCTACAACTAATTAGATTTACTCAAGTTCAGTATGAAAAACCTGCTTCTGGATGTCTTCAGCATACATTAGCCACACTATAACAAACCCGCATGTAGGTCCAGCATTGCTACAATGTTGATATTTGATTGGTAGGTACAACTATTGCGTTTAGCATTCTAGTTATGCTGACACTCACTGAGTTGTTGATGAGAGATTTCACTGGTGGCACAAAAGAGATGATCGCTGAGTCATCTGGGGACCGTGCATGTCTTCATCGATACCTGGATAGAAAATTGCACAGTGGACAGACCTCCACATTACTGAAGCAGCATGTGAACATCTTAAAAGGGAACAAAAGAAAAAGCAGCAAAAATCCAAAGTAGAGCTTCAAATGTCCTTCAAGAAGCCTGGAGAACTATTCCTGAAGACTATAAGAAATCCCAACAAAGCTTGCCTAAGAGAGTTCAGGCTGTATTGAAGAATAAAGATGGTCATATGAAATACTGGCTTTCAAACTCTTTAGAATTGTATAAACTTTGTGCCTTATATACTGTATTTCAATTTATACACAGCACATAAATTAGTGAAAAAGCAGCCAATGTCCCAAGAAAAAGTTTGCTCATGACTATTTTTTTTAAATAATTACTTAATTAAGCCTGGCTCCTTAGAAGTAAAATATTAAAATGGAAGCTGACTGAAGACTTTTGCAGTACTGTTACAGTCTACGGTGCCCAACAAAGTTATTGTTATTCTAAAGAAAAGCCTCCATTCAGTGTCCTTGCTGCATTAATTTCCCTATTAGAAAATAATGCACATCCTTCTTGGATACATTTGAGTGCACTCTCTCTCTCTTTCCCCGTCTTTCCATCGCTTCACATACTTGAACCAGCCGACACGTCGGGGAGAAAGCTCGCGTGTTAATTGGGAGCTCTCCCACGGGAACTTGTAGGCGTCTTTCTTGTCTTCAGTGTTTATGAACTAATGTGATTGCCACGGTTCTCCCAGATTCATAGCTACTCGCGATTAATGAAGATGCTTAATATTCCTTTCAGAGGCGTGTGATCTGTTGTGCATAAATAACACTTAAGACTTCAAAAAAGAAACCCCAGCTGACACAGCTGGATTTATTGTACTATAAAAGATACGGTGGTATGTTTTTTTGTAATTGTTGCTGTGTTGCGGGACATGAAACCGCCTTTGTAATAAATTCCTCTGACACTTGCAGAGTGTTAATGATGTCAGGAAATCCTCAGGGATAATTTATGAGGCTAGCTAGCCTAGCCTAACACTTTGAGACATGCTGGCTAGCTGATAGCCCTCTTTGTCTCTCTAAGTCTGGTAAATTAAGCAGAGAGGCAGTCTCTTCATGTAGCTCTTGACAAGAAAGCCAATCTGGGTATTTCCCAAAATGTCAAACTACAGCTCCAAATTAGCTCATCACGGTGATCGTCTTAATAATGACAATGTAAAGGTCGGGATTGATGAGAATGAACCCATTGTAGCAGCAGACTTTCATCTAATGCTAATAAAGGCTGAAAAATTTGGCACATTTCACCCAGCAAAGGTTTTAGCTGAACTCATAACACAGTGTAACCTTCCCTGCTTCTACAGTGTTGCCTACAGGCTTCTTATTTTGAAAGTGAAATATGAAATCTCTGCATGCATAAATAACATAGCTGAAGTGAGTTAATGAGAGATATTATCATGTTTGGGGGAGATTATACACACCCTAGTGTGTCATGGTTTTTCAGCTGAGAAATTAATTGAATAATTATTTCTGGGAGCTTGTTATTCAGACTATTTAGATGATATGAGTCAAACATGTTTATTAGACTGATGGATGTCAGCTTAAATGCCTGCCGGAAGAATACAAAAGGTTAACAAAATATAATGATTTAAAATCCTGTAGCTACTGGGACAGCATGATTGTGTAAGTATAGGTTGTTAGATATGTTTAATTCAGTCAATTAATAAGAGATAAATAATAAAGAGGAATCAAATAACTAAATAACTACAAGTTTACAGTTTCCCAGAGGCTCACTCAATCATTTGAGTCTAAAGAGCCAGACAATCATCCTACAGGATGTGAAGAGATGATTATACACCACAGGACGTTGTTTACAGCCTTATTCAAATGGGAAGCAGCAGTTGTGGAGCCAATTGTAAAACATGTTTCCTGCCTTTTGGGTAATCATTGATTAGCCCTCTGGAAAAAAAAAAAGCTAAATAATAGCTCGGTGCAAAGAGAAGAAGTGGAAGAAACGCCAGTATACAAAATGGGCCAAAATGTTTCTGCTTTGTTTCTGTTTTTCACCAACAGATGTGTGGCCATCTCTTTTTCACAAAACAGTATTTAAATTTTACCTCCTTTCCATCTGCATTTATAGCTACTTTGTTGTTATTACAGTGAGTATTTTTACTCTGGTAAGGATGAAAGTGTGTAACATTGGCAATAAATAAATATACACCTTTTTATATGATGCATGTGTTTGCGTGTGTGTGTGTGTAAAAAATTGGTATATAAACCATCATCATTTTTTGTTTAAAAATAATCGTTTTCTATTTGCAATCGAAGTGCATTTCATTCTATGTATTGCAAAGATGCACTGTTACATTTGGTAGTGTTTTCAACAGCTCATGTTCACATGAATCATGTTTGAGTCATGTGAATTAGACAACATGATTCATGTGAATTTGACATCATGTGAACATGATGTGTAGCGTTCAAAGAAAATCAAACAAGATATTTGACTAATTTCTCAAACTTACATGTCAGATTTCTCCTTAAACAAAGGTGGTTTGCTGTTGCTTGCATCTCTAAACATTTTTGGTTAGGCTTACATTTCCCACAAGAATTGTATGCACATTGTCAAATCCATTATGTTATCAACAACATTAAAATGTAATCTAGACAGTATTGAGTTTCCTTCCAAATGGTTGTCTAATGCAGACAGGTTGCATACAGATCAACAGGCCACTTGCTGAAAAAATGTACTGAATTTATTCAGTGGTTATCCAAGGCTGGCTTCAAAATAAAACCAGTCACTATAGGCCAGCGGCCCCCAGCCCCCGGGCCACGGACTGTGAGTCGTTTGAGTTGAGACTTGGGTGTGAAATTTGTGGTTTTCAGGTTTTTTATTGGGGTTTTTTTAATCGTTTTTATCATTAACTCAGTTTCCCCTTGTCTTTTCCCGTTTGTTATGAATACATCTTCTTTTTTTTTGTGCCAGTACTGTTTTCCTTTTGTTGTAATTATCAAAGGTAGGTCTGTGAAAATATTGTCGGACATAAAGCGGTCCATGTTGCAAAAAAGGTTGGGGACCGCTCCTATAGGAGCTCATGTTAAAAAGCCTCAGCTTTAAATCAGAGATAAACCTTATACTCATCCTGTATCTGCATCCACAACCTAGTAATCTCCCCCTAAGCAGTTGGGTCTTAAATTTTCTAGTACATGTTGTTGTAGGTTTGGGTTTTTGCTAGTGAATGTTAAAATATAGATGTGCATTGCTAAATGAGCTAGCTCGCTAGGACTAGCATTAGCTGACTACTCCCCCAGGTCCTCGGCAAATATAGTTGAGGCTTCAAAATGTAACTTTGAGTCATAATTTTGGTTATAAAACTTCTATTCTAGTGCAGTCATCAGGGAAAATGTTTCCATTTTTACCACAAAGGACATACCACATACACACTTTATTTGGTATATCCTTTCCAGCTGCTTGTTAATGCAAAAAAAAAATCTAATCAGCCAGGTACATGGCAGAAACTCAATCAGAATGAGGAAGAAAGCTGATTTAAATGGTATGGGTCTGAGTATTTCAGAAGCTGTTGATCGCGACCAAGATATGCAGAAGAGCATCTCTGAATGCCTAGTACTAAGAACCTTGAAAACAGATTGGCCACAGCAGCAGAAGACCACACAGAGTGCCACTCATCCTAAAAACAGGAACATGAGCACGTTGATGAATCTGTGAAGAATTCAGGCATTCTTAACAAAGTGAATGGTAAGTGTAGAATAAGAAGATTCCCATTTATCAAACACCTTCCACTGAATCAACATTTCTTTTTTAATTATTACATGTGCTATTTGCTTTACATTAACCTCAACCTCACAAAGGAGGAGAGTAATTCTTTTGATCTTAATGATGCAGTGATAAGCACCGTTGCCTCACATCTTCTCCCTCGCCCTGCATGTGTTTCCTCCGGGTGGTGTAGTTTCCTCCCACAGTGCAAAGACATGCTTGTTAGGTTAATTGGTGATTCAAAATAGGCTGTAGGTGTCACTGTGAGAGTGTGTGACTGTCTGTCTCTCTGTGTTAGCCCTGTGATGGACATGCAACCTGTCCAGAGTGCACCCTGTATTTATGTCAGCTGCCAAGTTAGATAAGCAGTTAAAAAAATGAATGGCTAGATGATGCAACAGTGTAGCCTCATTTGTTACAGCCTGCAGTCCTCCTTTATTTCTTCAACCTCAAGGTAAAATAATTAAAAAAAATAAAAGAGACAAGAAAAAGAAAAATGTGAAGCTTTCAAATTCTGCCTTTCATCCAGCCCATACTCCCGCATATTTATCTTTTTTCAACACTGTGCCTGATTGGGTTGTATCTGTGTGCGTGCGTGTGTGGTTTCAGCACATACACATTTATTTATTACAAAGAAATATATCATTCTTGTTTGATCACGGCTGTGATCGTGTGGCTGACTGCACAGTCCTATCTCAGTCCAACCCCACGCACCAGAAAGCAGATGTATACCTCAGTGGCAGTATCCTTAAAAAAACAATAAAAAATTATTTCCATTGGCTCCAGCTGAAAATGAAGCCTATTTTACAGATTAAAGGATCATGCCTTTGATATTTTACGCAAATAAAAGAAGCAGATGGCTCAGAAGATGAAATGGAAAACAAATCGTTGCTAATATGTTTAAAGCACACGTACGATTTCACATAAATTCCATTTTCTAATGGCTGTGGTCAAGAACTGGCTTTGATAATGTAATATCAGGCTGTCTGCCTCAAGCTCCCAGAGCTCATACATCAAAGAAATAATTTCGACACCTTCTCTGATGCCAGAGACCTTCACACGCTGACTCTCTTACGCATTAACACATTAACAAACACTCTCACTCTTGGCAAAGCAAACTGAGATTTTCGTGGTGTAGTCAGGGGTAATGGTGACACCTTGTACTCAGCGTATCTGAAATGAAAATGATCAGGGAACGGAGCAGATAATATGTTGATTTCATTGTGGAAACAGGTGCCGCTGCGTGACACATCATCAATCAATCAGAACTTAACAATGATCTCCCAGCACTGCTGGTCATGACCTTTGACCTCAGCCACGAACCTGTATTTTTAGAATGATTTATGAGGGTCGAACCTGCGTTTAGCCAAAAATGGGTTAAACCAATGAGCCAAAACTGATATGATGTTTCTCCAATGAGACACATTGCTCAAATGATGAAAGGGCAAGCAAATGGGCGACGCTTTACATGTTTTTTTATTATATTTATGCGACAAATTCAGTTAAAACCAGCATGAAAACAATAAATCCAACTAACTAGTGTCTGTTCATCCACAGTCTGATCCATATTCTGCTCCCTCATTGATTTATTCCTTTGTCATAATGAACATGGCTCTGTTATTTCATATTCAGTCCCAGATACACCAGTCAGCTTCCTTAAATCTCCAGCCCGGCTAATTGGACTGTTTACTCCAGCATCTGTCACCAGAAGCTACAGGGCTTATTTTTAGAAAATTATTTATCCTTCTTCAAACCTACATTGACAGATTTATCAGCGTGCTGAGTCCAAAGAAATAAGATACAAATAAAAAACACTGGCATATCATCGTTATATGTGTGCAAGCTTTACATGGTGAACGTGTGGTGTAAGCAGTGCGTATTTATGTCTAATATTAAGATTATTGGCAAAAAATAAAAGCTTGGGGATGAGTTTGCACATCCAAGCCAATAAATGCAATAATCACAGCATGTGGGCAATTAATTTGCTTTTTTTTCCAGCTCTCAGTGCATAACACTCACAGAAACAAAGAATTTGCAGTATTTGAACATTTTTTTGTGAATTATTAAAGCAACGAGTCGCTGTGACCTTGGGTAAAGACCTTTTGAAGAACCCATAGTGTCTCATGAAATGACAAGCATGAATATGCCACTTTTATGTATCTTTCAGAATCTCCTGGAGATGGTTTAAAGCCACACGAGCTCCAAAGATGAGCCGCTGACTGAAATACTACAACATATTACACACGAGTGATACAATGAAAAGTGTGAGCTTGTCAAAATTCACAGAAAAATGTAAAGCCAGGCATGTAAGGTAATTTCATTAGTAATGCTGCAAATCAGTGTTGGGTGGAGATATGAACATTACTTTATATAGCACAAACTGTGTCCAGGACAGGACAGGAATTATTGCACTACACTGCTAACATCTCCTCTTTGCAAGCATCTGCACAGACCTTGTGCTAATACACACAGCTTTAACAATAGCGATGCTAAAGCTGTGTGTATCCCAACCCCTGCACAGCAGCCACAGCCTGACCTTCAGCATGTAACAAAGGCAGCGATGGGCAGCCAGGCTTGCAGCACTGCGGCTTGCATTTCTACCTGTACATGTGACTTCTTTGAATTCTCCTTTGGTTGAGTTTTCATACTTAAATACCAAAAGAAAGATGTATTTGTGTCTTCATCAGGTTAGGGACATGTTTCAGTGTGTGAGAGTGTATCCTAAGGTTTACGTAGCTAACTGGTAAGCATGTGACAGTGCATTACAAAAGGAATACAACAAATCACTTGAAAACAAATCCCAAAATCTGGATCTGATTAAAGTCCCCAAGTAATAATGGAGCAAAACTTGGTTATCTGCAGTTTTTTTTTTTAAAATGAATCGCTCTGGTTGCATCACTGCAGAGATACAAACGTTCATACCAAAGAATCGCCCTTGCACAGACAGCACAAAAACACACACACACACACACAATACAACATTGCTGCAGGCCAGGTGACCTTGAGCGGTTGTGGTGAAGCAGAGTCTCCATGGTGATGCACCTGAAAATCTCACAAAGGTACAGTGCAGCTTTTAAAATCTTTTCTGTCAGATAATTGTCTTTGACTAAACACAAAACAAATTTCCTGTGGTCCTCGGCTGGTATTACTCCTGAATTTAATAAGAAATGAATAGCTGCGGCAATGAATGAGGAAAAACAGGTATAAACGGAGAGCAAACCGAGCTGAATATTCATTATCAGAACTATAAACATAAAAAAGCCAAAAGGTGCTAAAATAGGAAAACTCATCAGTGATCATTTCCTTTCCTTCATGTACTGCTACTGACTCTATAATACACTGCTGTCGCAGTGTGATAACTCACAGATGATTCAAAGTTTGGTCCACATACGTGTAAGCCTGAAGTCAATTAGGCCACAAGCTGTGAAGTGTTATAAAAGTAGTCGGGGGTGGATGGGTGGGGGGGCTCGGGTGATGTGAAGGAATCATCTGTGTTTGGCTGGTGGCTGTCTGCCAGCACGGTTGTTTATTCTCTGTAGCGGTCGATCTATTTTACAGCCCAGATGGCTGTGATTGCTTTAGGAGAGAGAGATATGAGCTACCTGACAAGGATTACAATGAAATCTGTCTTTATGCGCCATCGTTTTTCATAACGTGCTCCTCCACTTACATTTTGCTCATGCATTATTTGGTCAATATAATCTGTCAGATTTAATACATTTCCTTTTAGTGTTATAATAAATAAAACAGTTATAATAAACAGCAACCCAGCCGGGGATGACTGCATTTTCAAGTCCACACAGTCATCATTTATAAAGTGCTTAACAAACCTGAACATCACAGCTAACAGGTGGGTTTTCTCATTTCAGTGCAGCTAGCCAAACAATGAAGAACCACTTACTGCTTAAGAGACACAGAGTGGAAGTGGACAGCATATCCTTGGTTTCTCATTATTGCAGGCAGGGGCTGTACAAAAGTGACCCCCTTAGACTTGTGTATAGTTTTAGTCCCCCTGTTTTCCAGTGAGTTATCAGTGTTGCTAGTCTGTTAGCCTTATCAGCCAACCAACCAACCTGGTGACATCACATTCTGTACTGGCACAAGATGGCGCTGAACATGTTCTAACTTTAGCTTTAAGAGCTTATTTCTTATATTTAGCGTCACAGAGAGTGTTAAATCTATGTCTGTTTCTAAGAGCAGGGTAGTGAGGTAGTGTTTCATGTCCACTTTAAGTCTGGTATCAGCGGATCAGCAGCCGCAGACATACGTTTTCATGACATTGAGGCTACAGCTGTTGCGTTCTTACTATCAAGCCCTCCTGAACCTGAGAAATCATCAGGAGCATCTTACCTAGGATAAGGAGAAGAAGTAGTGGTCCAACGTAGTCTTTTTAAATGAAAGTAAGTTTTGCATTTTATTTGAAAATCAGGGTCCTGGACTCTGGAGGAAGGGCGGAGAGGCAGTAAATCCAAGGTGTTTGAAATCCAGTCTGAATTTTCCTCAGTCTGTGATGATTTGGGGTGCCATGTCATCTGCGGGTGTTGGTGGCAGTTGAGCCACTGTGTTTTTATCAAGTCCAAAGTCAACACAGTCGTCTAGAGGAGATTTTAGAGCACTTCATTCTTCCATCTGCTGACAAGCTCATATTGCCAGAATTGCTATCAAATGGTTTGCTGACCATGTTATTATTGTGCTTGACTGGTCAGCCCACTCTCCTGGTCTAATCTATGGAGTAAGAAACACTCCACTGAAGAATACAGACAAACTGTGACTAAGGTCACAATAAAAAAAACTCTGAGCTTCAATAACATCACAGCAGTGCCACAAACTCTCCTGTGGCTTGCTATACTGCCTATAGGACTGTGCTCGAGTGAAATATATTTATTGTCTCACAAATGATTGTACGTAAGAATCTCAAATTGCTTTCCAGACTCAGGTTCAAGGATACAAATGGAAACAAAGTAATAGAAAGTCAGTGTGAAGCTGAGGCTTGAATTCTCCTTTCGTTGAACATTTTGTTTTGATTTCACATGAAAATTACTTTTCACCAACTGTCAGTACTAATGCTTCATGTACAACTGATGTCACATGACTTTTTACTGCTTACTGCAAATGCATTTGTATTGATGGTGTGGTTTAGACTTGAAGGTTTCCATTTTTCCATACATATTCAAGCAGATGCACGAGCATGTTTTAATCCACATTTTAACCCTTTGTGCTGTAAACCAGCCTTGATGTCAAGACTGCAGTGTGGAATTTCAAAAAAGTTAAATAATCTCTTATATGGACTTGTTCCAGAAGTCCTGCCTCTCCCACAGCGCTGTCCAGGAACCAAATAAAAACAGATCCTGAACCAAATTTAAACTGCTTGTTCTTTAATGTCAGCTTATTCACTTGTTGTCTTGTCTTGTCTTTTGTGATGACGCTAAAAGCCATTACACAAAGTCTGTGTGTGATGAAAGAGCTCTTCCGGGATGTGAGAGCACTCTGAAATTGCTCGCTGGATGCGTTTGCCAGTAATGGGTGAATAAACAAGATGGAGTGAGCAGAATGAGAATAGATAAGTAGTGCGGTGGGTTAGAAATGTTTTCATGGAACAGCTGGAATCGAGCTCGCAGTGCGATTCCTTTAAGGACAACATATATTCCCTGAAGTGCTGCACTTAGTGCTAATTTATTGTTTATGTCTATACGCCTTATCATAATATTGCATTTTTCCAGCATTGGCAATACACGAAGTGCTTAAATCAGCTATACAGAATTCAGGTAGTTAACGTGGTATAAATTTAAAATAACATAAACATGTTATTTTATTTAGCAGCTTAAGGAACCATAAATTAGATCTAAAAATAAAGTGAAAATTGGACTCCATCCCACAAGCATGATGATTTCTAAAGCTGCTCTTTATCTGCTCAGTGACAAAAACGCAACTGCTTCCTAAACTTAACTTGTATTTGTGACTTGTGTTCGAAGCCCCCACACATCCACAAAATGAGCTTTAAATATCTTTTTTTTTTCTCCCTGCACAAAATGACTCAAAAATCTGGATCAGAAATGGGGACTGGTGACGAGTTAAAAATAAAAATCCAATTTCACAACTCCTCTTCTTCTTGACAGAAAAGGGTCGTGTGATTGTAGGTAAACTGACTGCTGGTGTCATGGCAATCAGGCCCATTTGTGTGGGGGTGTTTTTCGTCTTTGGGTGAAGCTCTGCAGCTGGGCCCATGGAAAATAAATGATTATCTGGCTGCGAATCACCCAGTTGCACTATGAGGATGCTCCAGATTAGGTTCTGTTATAGAGTTCAAAAGATTGTTGGGTGAGCGAGTCTCGCTCCAAAAACCTCTTTTGTTGCAGAAGAAGGACAATCTTGTATCGCTGTTGTTTTTCAAATCCATGAAGGATAACACCAAGAGCTTGACTGGGCTGTGAGTTGGAGCTTCGCACTGCTGACTGTGTAATTCATCTGTGCCTGTAGCATTCATTTGCATAGTGTTTGCGCAAGTGAGCATTCACTGAACCACCTGCTAAGTCTTCTGATTACCACTCTGCTCTGCAGAGATTAGAAAAAAAAGGTCTTTACATGACTAAATGGTGCATGAAGGAGATTCTACCCACTGACCATACGCTGTTTGCCTCTCCACTGCACCAAAAAAACCCTCCCATCTCTGCAGTGGTATGTGATGCAGTGTTAACAGTGACTGACTTAAACTTCTTCAGATAAATGAAAGAAAATAATATCTCTAATTTTATGTATTTATTCTTTATTAAACACATGCATCACACGTCCTCTTATTTTTGTGTCCTGGTCTCTATCCAAGAAGAGGAAACTGACTCACAGAAGGCATAAACTCACAACTTTTGGAGACTTTCTGTTGTGCTGTGTTGTTCCCTGCGAGAGTGAGCTCGCAGACTTTGATCCTGCCTGTTTATTTCTCTGATATTACTTTCAGAGTGTGGAGCTGGCTGTTCAATCACAAGTCTTTGGGAAACTGATCAACAAGCACCTTTGATTTGCCTAATGAAGTCAGGTTGCTACGTGTAATTGCTTGATGAAGTGAATAATGAGGATGCGCCTGACGCTGAGCTGGAAAAACAAGTAAAGAACTCCTCGAGTCGATTTAGTAAACATTAAATTTGGGATTTTTTTTTTTACTTCTTCTGCCAGTTGAACTAATTTGATGTAAATTCAATTTATTTTGCAGCGCTGCGTCGACTATGGCATGAAGTGTCTCCAGCTGGGGAGGAACAGAGTATAGAAGTGGCAGATTAGGAAACAGTTAAGAACCGTTAGTTCTGAGCGGGTCTCTATTTATGCATCTTTTCCTGCTCCCCCGCCCTTCCTCCCTGCTTTCTCGTGCCTCCTCGCACGCTCCCATCGAAACAAACACATCAGAGACAGACAGCCTGCTTTGGAGACTCGTCTGCTAACATGCTGTGTGTGTAATCACTATATTTTCAGTCTCCAAATCCGTCTTGCTCTCTCTGATTTCACAAAAATGGGAACGAGTCTCTTGATGTGCAATAAATGAAACAAATCTTACTTCGCATGTTATTCTGCGTCTGTTTTGAGAGACTTTTGCTCGGCGTGGACTGAAAACAATGACTCCAAAATGTAGGCAACTGCTCAGATGACAATTGGCTGTAACTGGAGAAGGATCAATATTGGCTGAGGGGGGGGTGCATTATGATGCTTTAACGCGGACTCCTTATAAAATCAATCGCTCTAAATCACTTTGCAATGTTCATCCACGAAGCCAGATGGATGTGACAATGGCAGCAGCCTTCCAGTGCAGAGGATTTAGAAAAAAATGAGCTTCTACAAGTTGATGATAGAGTCATAAAGAGGCCTTTTGTCTTCACAGACAAGTCTGTCTTTAAAATCCCGCCCTCGGTGACTGAAATAACCATGATAATTATTATGATTGATGTGTGTCGCAAGTGTCTGCCCACTGCTTTGGGAGTGGATTGACGCCACGTTAAAACTTTGTTCCAAACATGAACGAACAAGCAGTCTGAATGGAAGTCACAACTACAGATGAATTCCACAAACGCCATTTATTACTCGTTGATGTTTCGCTTACACTGTCTGTCTTGGATATACTGTCCCGCCGCGAGTGATCAGCGGCTGCTAGAATCTGAATCAATCTCAGCTTAGCAAGCGTTGAGCAATTACTTGGATGACTCCTCAGCCTCTTTTGTTCTGCCAAATCTGGAGGCACTGGCATCGCGCGCAGTGTCTTTTATTGTTCTCCCATAATGTTGAATCGCCAAATGTCATGTATTTTCCACAACAAGATACATGTAATTTGGGAGATGGCTCTACTGGGAGTGCATAGTGGAAATAATTGCGCAGCTGTGCAGGACAGGAAAAGGACTCCTAATGGTGTGAATGTGACTCCCGTCTACAGTAAATAAATAGATGAATAGTGTTCAGAATAGATTTAGTAGCTTGAACACTGCACTAAAAATACACATCATGGTCCATTTTTTAAAATTAGCTTGAGATGATTGTAATCACAAGCCACCACAAAGAAAAAAATGTTCACATGAAAGTGAACGTCAGCATAAAAACTTCAGCTAAAACACAACAATGAGAGGGTCGTGAAACTACATTTCACACATATCAGCAACAAGTACATAAAGAAAAGCATTAAAGTTTAAAAAGAACCACAAATACTTCTACTGCAGGCCATAAATCCCATAAATGCCCTCACTTACACACCATTAAAATCACATGCAACACTGTAATTGATTTCCAATTGTAAGATGAGAAGAAGTGTTGTCTTCACAGCTTTCCTTTTCATAAGAAAAGGAGAGGGGAAATGCTCATGCTCATGGAGAAGAGAACTTCCTAGAATGTCCTCCGGACTTCTCTCTTGATGTATTTGACACATTTGCTTGGCTAAGAGACGTCAGAAAGCAACATATTGCGTCATGATCTAAAGAAACAGCCGAGAGATCCTCTGAAAAGGGTTGCAAAAAAATGTCTTTTATGAGCTTTTGGGACACATACTGGGAAAGCAGCGGTGAACCTTCCCAGGAGCAGTCTATCAAAAATACTCCAAAAGCGCATGAATGGCTCATCCAGGGGGTCACAAAAGAACCCAGAACAACATCTAAAGAACTTCAGTCATCACTTGTCTCATGATTAAAGAGGCATCCATGAGGAAAAATCACTGCTGACCTAAAAGAACACAGAGGCCCATCTCACATTTTAGATTCTGGTTCAGGTTACTTTATTAATCCCCCAAAATGGCAAACTGTTTGCTGCTTAACCACACATGCTACTCACAAACTGACACAACCTACAGCTTTTAAACAAGAATCACAATCAGTGTTGCATGTCAAGGCACAGAATAACAAGAAATAAGTTCAAGGAAGAAAACAAAGTGAATACAGCCAAAGTAATGATGGTATGAAGTATCTGTTTGTTCTACACTGGGGTACAAGGTAACAGCTTGTGATGGCTTCGGGCTGCTTTGCTGCGTCGGGACCTGGACGACTTGCTGTATCGACTGAGCAATGAATTCTGCTCTCTACCAGAAAATCCTGAAGGAGAATATCCACCCATCATGTCCTGCCCCGAAACTCAAGAACACTTGGGGTTATGCAGCAGGACAATGATCCAAAACAAACCAACAAGTCTATCAATGAATGGAAAAGAAAAAGAGTGTGCCCTCCTCAAGTCTGGACTTTGATTTTGCCATTCATGCTCAAAATCCCTCCAATGTGACTGATTTAAAACAATCCTTAAAAGAACAGTGGGCAAAAATTTCTCCAGAGATGAGAAAAAGTTTTTTAGGTTCGGCGAACCCTTTTCTCTTAATAAATGACATCATCATTTAAGAACTGCGTCTTTTTGTTTGTAATATTTTATCTAATACTAAAATTTGATCTGAAACATGAAAAAGTGACAATAAAAGAGCTAAAACTGCGCATTTTTTTAGTTGTTTTTGGTGTGTAGTTGAAATTCCTTGCTATGTGATGAAATAACTCAACAGTAACACAGCTGGGTTCCATCGCTGTGTAAATAACCAAGGTATTGGATGATGCTGGTCGTGGATGATGCGCTTCCCACTGCGCTCCAACACCTCAGATCACGTGACTAGCAGGCGCACAAAGCGCAGCCTTTATAACCGCCTGCTCCGGCAAACCCACACACCCCACCGGCTGCCTGCTTGGCTTTACTGTATGTTTGACACTAGCAGTATCCGAGGAGTCAGCTCGTGATTATTAAACCACCAAAGCAAGAACAACAACCAACAGATTTTTATTCTCGCTTCCAGTTTTTGGGTTTTCAGTTACTTTAAATGTTGGTCAGGAGTGAAGGCAGAAACAGCAGACCGGTTTACTCCCAGTGTAACTGAATTGTTTTTATTTCTATTTTTTATTTATTTATTTTTTTCGCGTAATGGATCCGTGCTGGGTATTTGTAGCGAGAAAATCAAGGTAAGCGTTTTTCGCAGTTTTGTTTTTCTTTATTTGTTCTTGTGAGTGCTGCTGGTAGCTTCCATACTACTATCGCGCTCTCGCCTTTTGAAAAACTGTTAATAATTAATACCATCATTACCGACATTACAATGTAAATGATCCATCGGACAGATACACTCGCTCTTCATCGTGTCCCTCCCTTGATGTCTAATTAGTCCAGTGATTGCTGCAAAATATCGTAATGCTTAATGACCTTCTTTAATTAATAAGAAATCCCTCTATGTCCTACATTCTTAATGCAGTGATTTCCCCCGAGGCTGCACAGGTTTGTCATCAACTGTTCAGTTTCCCACTATTGTCTGGGATGCATCTGTTGTGGAGTCAGCTGGTCGATACACAGAATAACTCCTAGTAACAAATTCATCTTCCACTATATTAATCTTTAAATAAGAGCTGGCACTATCTCCTGTATTGAATATGTTTTAATGTGATGTAACAAGAGGTACTTTCTTGTGTTCTAATAAATAATTGCATTTTTCTTCATAGATGTGCTCTTCTACACTCCTAATACCTCACATACCTCTCCACTGAGCATCTCTACAGCCTCAAAAACCATGAAGCTGGCTTTGCACAGGATAGCAGGCACCACGGTGAGCACCTTAACAACAGGTGTCCAGTATTTCGGCTCCAATGATGCCATCTACGACGACCCCTCAGCAGACTCGAGGCTGATCAAGAATGGATTCCACTATGAGAAAACTCACTCTGCTCCCATCAGCAGCTCCTTTCCCGGGATTGTCTCTGGAAGCAAGGAGGTCATTTTCAGCGCCCTCTCTCCCATTTTTCCCACCAATGTCTCAGACTTGCTGCTGGGTAATGCTACCGCTGTGGAGAGTGGAGGAGCGCCACAGTGCGCTGAGAACTTAGCAGACAATATGGAGTGTTTTATGATCCTCACTCCCGGCCAGCAGCTCGCGGTTGCCATCTTGGCACTCACTCTGGGTACATTTACTGTGCTGGAGAACCTCGTGGTGCTGTGCGTGATCCTGCACTCCCAGACCCTTCGATCCCGCCCTTCATACCACTTCATTGGCAGCTTGGCTGTGGCTGATCTAATAGGAAGCATCATCTTTGTTTACAGCTTCTTGGACTTCCATGTCCTCCACCGAAAGGACAGCCCTAATATTTTCCTCTTCAAGCTGGCTGGGGTTATTGCCTCCTTCACTGCCTCTGTGGGCAGCTTGTTTCTCACTGCAATAGACCGCTACGTCTCCATCCACAGGCCTATGGCGTACAAGCGAATCATCACAAAGACTAAAGCTGTCATTGCATTCAGCATGATGTGGACCATCTCCATCATCATCTCACTGCTGCCGCTGCTGGGCTGGAACTGCAAGCGTCTCGGGTCAGTCTGCTCTGACATTTTCCCTCTAATTGACCAAAAGTACCTGATGTTTTGGATTGGGATGACGAGCATTTTGCTCTTATTCATCATCTACGCCTATATGTTCATCCTCTGGAAGTCTCATCACCACGCAGTCCGCATGCTAAGCCGCACCTCTCAGAGAAGCGTGATTGTCTACACCGCAGAGGGGGCTAAAGTGCAGACGGTAAGGCCTGACCAAGCCCGTATGGACCTCCGTCTGGCTAAAACCCTGGTCTTGATCCTGGTGGCCCTCATCATCTGCTGGGGTCCACTCCTAGCCATCATGGTTTACGACCTCTTTGGGAAGGTGAACGACTTCATCAAGACCATTTTTGCCTTTTGCAGCATGCTCTGCCTGCTCAACTCCACCGTGAACCCTGTGATCTACGCCATGAGGAGCAAGGACCTGCGCAGGGCCTTCCTCAACATTTGCCATATGTGCCGGGGAGCAACGCAGACTCTGGACAGCAGCGCTGAGAGTGACTGGAACATCAAGAGCGTGAGAGCCACAGCAGGCAGGGCGGGGATAGATGGAGGAAACTGTGCAAAGACTCGAATTAAAGTAGCCCAGGTTACAGTTTCTGGAGGGACTGACACTTCTGCTGCAGAGCCGGTCTAATAAAAGACGGTCCAATCTGCTCAAGACAACTGTGAAGTCAGGATAGTGTAGAATAGCCCCCATCCTCCTAGTGCACTCTTCTGTGACTGTGAAATGTGCCAAAATGACTGACAAACAGAACTGAAAGCAAGTTTTTGTTGTTGTTTTTTAATCTGTAATGTTATAAAACTGGATCCCTGTAGAGTGGAGTGTGATTAGTCTAATGAGGGCTGTACTTATTTCATTATGTTCTCATTTTTGCGAAAAATGAGTTGTCTGACTGACAATGGCAATTTTATGAAGAATAATTCAATAAATATTATAGGTGTAAGAAAAAAGGGCATTTCTCTCCATTGTTACAAAGCAAATGCTATGCTTTGTTATCTTTGCTGTTGTCTGATTTTTTTTTACAGATTTAGCAGTAAAGACAAACTGCATTTGAAGATTTTCACATTACATTATACGGCAACATTGTGGCAGTCATGCAAGGTGAAAATGTGTCCATCCTCATACAAAATAGCAGTTTGGAATAACAGAACATTGCTGTAAGTAAAAGCATTTCATTAATAATTTTCAAGTGACTATTGATGATTTTGTAAGTCCATGATATTGTGAAGTTTGTCAGTACCTTATTTATTTATTTTGAAAAGCAAAGTGTTGAACTATGAATGGCCTTTTGATCAGATCAAAACTATAGCCTGTGGTGTTTTGGGAGTGTTGCTTAGCTGCTTTTTTTCACACCGGCTTACAAAAAAAAGAGCATCTTTTGTACAAATCTACACTGTCATATTCCTGTGAAGCATACTTTGTGCCACTGTGTCTCATTCCTGTGTGTAAATGGAAGAATGTGCTCGAAAATGTGAAATTTGTCTATTTTTATCATAACTTTGTCAACATGCCTGGTATCTTTTTCAATAAAATGGTGAAAATCAGCTTATCGGTACCTAAACTTACTGCGCACACACGCACAATACGGTTTTTTTTCTTTCCTTTTCAAAGTCAAAAATGTATGTCACTATCTGGGGTATTGGAGTGTCACATGTTCTACAAGTAAAGGTGAGTTTTGAGTGTGATTGGCCTTAAAGTAAGATATTTTACTTTTTCAGAAACAAGACAAAAGCTATTAATGTAAATATTTCAGAGTCATGAAAGTGTCATCTTTCCTTTCTTTAACCTTTCGCCTTGTGACCCCTTGGTACTTTTTAGGAGTTAGTAGAAGAATAAACTCCTATGTGTCTTTTTGTGTAACACTGCCCTCATGTGGTGATAATTATCTTCACATTTGAACTATATTTGATGCTTTTTGACTGTTCTTCCTTTTAACATTCGTATTTATTTATCACTAGTTGAAATGTCCATTGATGTCAGTAACTTAAATTACTACTTTTTCAACTTTTGCTGTTTGACACCGAGTCAAACAAAAAATACTGATAGAAAAATGTCAGTTCAACTTAGACTTTTTCTAATTCCAAGTCGCCACATTCGTGATGCAATGCTGACAAGTTCCAGTTGTAAATAATGATATTTACAGCTCAGTTCATCAGAATTTGCTGACATCAACAGTTAAATTCTCACTAGTGGCAATCCCATATTACAGATGCAATTTGTAAATTTTAAAAAGTTGAGAAACAGCAACCAACAAATTCTTAAGTGCTGACGTTGCATAGTTTGTCCACCAGATGGTACTCTGCAACTTCCCTGTTGGGAACAAGTGTTTGGAACCTCACAAACACATGGTTGGTAATTCTGATTTTGTGTGTGTTTGAAAGAGTAAAAAAATAAGCTATGGAATATCAGATTTTTAGATCATCGGATAATGGTATCTGTCGCAATTACATATGGCAATAAAAAACAAATGCACATTAGTCAGACATTGTCAATCATTTAAGCAACACATATACACGTAATCACGTAATCTAAAAATTAGCTAATTAGGCAAACATGTCCCAAAATGATTTGCTGAGAAGTGTGAAATGCATTAGTTGATAGCTGAATTGGGAAATGACATTTCCACTACTGATAATCCCAAGTCAACATGCTGAAATCCAATTATAGATATCTGTATCAGCATTTTAAGAATGGAATTACTAATATCTGTTGCCTTTAGAGGCATGCTTAGAGCTGTACACATCAGCTGAGTGAAGCCATCTCTACACGCTGAAGAAGAAAGCTTTATGCGGAGCGCCACAAGGGCCAAAATGAATTGAAAAAAATTCAATAATAAGATCATTAAATAATCGTTTAGATGTGATTTTAATTGAAATTTCAAATAAATAATTGATTAAATAATTTAATGAAATGAACTTGTGTAATTAATTATTTATATGTTTGATTATTAATTCTTTCTCATTTTAATTTATTAATGACAAATGTAATTACTTATTTAATTATGTATTTCTTTAATTCATTTAGGCACTCATGTCCCCCTGTAATATCCTTCATGTTTTTATCCCATTTTTTTAAAAAGGGCCTTTTATTGCTTTGTAATAATACCTGCTGTATTTTATTCCTTTTTTAAGCTAAAAAAAATGTTCCATCCATTCTCTTCTGCTTGCGGGGGGCTGAAGCCTGTCCCACCTACCTCCGGGCAAGAGACAGGGTGCATGCTGAACAGATCACCAGTCTGTCGCAGAGCTAACACAGAGAGAATCAGACAGACACAGAGAGACTCATTCGTATTCACATTCACACTGATGGCCAATTTAGAATCACCAGCTAACCTAACCCCACTAACAGTAAGTCTTCGGACTGTGGGAGAAAGCCGGTGAGAACGCACGCAGACACGAGGAGAACATGAAAAACTCCACACGGAAATTAGTAATATGATGTTAGAAGGAATGTCCATCATCCTCGGGCAAAGCACAGAGGCTCTGTATGTAATGGTTTGACATTTTGCCTTCAGCGTTGTCACTAAAACAGCTGCAGGTTTCATAATAGGCTATAATAGCTGAGCCTCTGCATTGTTTTCATCAGTTACTCCAATATTTACTCCAATATTAAAACAAACGAGTGTATTAAGAGTAGAAATACAGGATGCGGAGAGAAAAGAATCACAACAAACTGTCAAATGTGAAGTTTATTCCTCAAAGCTAAAATTAAACCAATTATCAATTAAATTAAACGGGGTTTATGACCCATACTTTTTGACTTTTGATGCGCTGTCATGTTTTGTCATTGGTTTACGCTTCATGGTTCACTACATAATCCAGAATTCAACGCGTTTTGAGATTGTTGGGGGGGGGGGGGGGGGGTTTTAGACGTGACGTCACTAACCAGAGAAGCCGACAGCGACAACATCGCATCAAAAACAGGCAGCTAAGTTGTGCTAGCTAGCCCCCCTATCTAACAGCAGACAGTTGGCCTGCAGCTGGCTGATCGTCACTTCAACTTTTGAGAAACAACTTTAACAACACGAGCTGGTGAGCGCGGTGCTGCAGGCCAACTTCCCCCCTCCCCAGAAGGTAACATAAAAACAGCTTTATACAAATGTTAACCAGGACACACGCTCACGCCAGCGGCAGCCACAGCTAACGTTAGCTTTGTTTTTTTTATTTTTATTATTGGCTAGCAGGAGTAGCTAACGCTAGTTCGCTAGCAGACATTTAAAGCCGGAGCTGCGCAGTATGCTCGTAGTTTTATCCATCGACAAAGGAAACTGATTTGAACCTAACAATTAGCTAGTTGTGTAAAAAATTAGGCTCGGTTAGCAGCTGTCCAAAATAGTTGATGTCATCTCCTCGTTATTGCCTTGTTTCGGTGTTTTTACGTGCAATCTCTCCCTTTTAACAAACTGAAGTCATGGCGTGTGGAGCCACTTTGAAGAGGACCATGGATTTCGATCCGCTCATGAGTCCTACATCCCCCAAAAGACGAAGATGCATCCCCGTGTCCCCGTCATCCTCATCCCCTAGGAAATATCTCAGCATGGAGCCTTCGCCATTCGGGGAGTCTTCATCAAGACTTAGTGCAGGTAATGCTGGCTAAGTTGGCCTGCTTGTTTACTATCTGGAGGGGGGCAACAACAACATGTTGAGTCACTCTGTGTCAAATAATGGATTGGATTTATATAGCGCTTTTCAAGGCACCCAAAGCGCTTTACAATGCTACTATTCATTCACTCTCACATTCACACACTGGTGGAGGCAAGCTACGGTTGTAGCCACAGCTGCCCTGGGGCAGACTGACAGAAGCGAGGCTGCCATATCGCGCCATCGGCCCCTCTGGCCAACACCAGTAGGCAAGTAGGGTAAAGTGTCTTGCCCAAGGACACAACGACCAGGACAGAGAGCCCGCTTCCCAACCCCCTGAGCCACGGTCGCCCCAAAGGTGAAAACATGACAGCTGTTACTAATGGACGCCCTGCTTGTCTGTTTACCCCACTAGAACAAATCCTCAACAGCATCAAACAGGAGTACAAACGCATTCAAAAGAGAAAGCATCTAGATGGAGGCTACCAACAGTCAGAGTGCTGCTATTCGCCAGAATCCCCATCCCAGTCGTCTACTATGAATGCTTCCAGCATGGCAGGTGGGCAAAGGCGCAAGGTTAAGCTCAAATAATCATAAAGCCCATTCTACAGTGCGGTTTTAAGGTTTGGTTGTTATTTATTTATACAGGAACATCCTCTGGAGGCGTCTCTCCATCTAGAAAAGAACAGCCATTATTCACCCTCAGACAAGTTGGAATGATCTGCGAACGCCTGCTGAAAGAAAGGGAAGAGAAGGTTCGGGAGGAATACGAGGAGACCATGACTTCGAAGTTGGCCGGTTGGTACCCAATGCTAATGTGTTTAAAAAAACTGAACCAGCAAATGTTAGCCACATATTTTCCCCAACTAGCAAACAATAGTTGTGAAGTAAAATGTTTTAACTGGTTGACTTTGATTTCAGAACAATATGACACCTTTGTGAAGTTCACACATGATCAGTTAATGCGACGATTTGGGGAGCAACCTGCAAGCTGTGAGTTCCTTTTTATTTTTAATCCCACCTTATTTCCACATTCGATGTAAAGGACAAAGCCTCGGCTTTCACTTCGAACTCTACGATTTTAAATTTAAACTGGCACTTCTGGTTACTTTATTTATATTTCACCTCCCTTCTCTCCAGATGTTTCCTGAGTGTGGCACAGAATTTTTGCAAGACGGCCTTCCCACGCTGCAAGCTATCACGTGATATCTCGAGGAAGAGAAGCGAAAAAAAACTCATCATTGTAAGAGATTAAGTTTAGCTAGTTTAAAGGAAACTTTTCTTACTGTGCCATATATCTGTCTTTGGGCAAAGGTTTATATGAAGCTGTTGTCAGTTGTTACCACTCTGTTGTAAGCAACTAGGTGCTTCCTCATGTAAATGGACCCTATTTCTACCAGTGGCCTACGTTCCTCCAGCTGTACGTGCATCTACAGTTATCTCACTTTTGTATTGATTCCCAGCATTCCAGGCTTTGTCACTTGTTTCTGTTTTGTTACATGTAAATACAATAAAGCAGGCATTGAGTTTTACACAAGGTTGGCAGGTCGGTCTGAAAGAATGTGGAAGAAACGCAAGTTTAAACAGAAAGAGTATGTTTGCTGTTTGTTCACTGCTTTTTAAACTGAGCATAAAGTGGGCTAATTTGCTCCCACCCCCTCCCACCACCAGTGTTTTATTTATTGAGTTTTGTTCTGCTGGTATCACTTTGAAACCAATGTACTTATTAAAAACAATAAACATCTTTTAAGAGTTGAAAACTGGTTTGATGCGTCAAACTATATCAGGAATAGCTTAATAAATACAAGTAAACTTATGTGATCGAGTGCTGTGATAAACAGCATTGGGACTGCTGTCAATTTAGTGCTTAAATTACTCTCAAACTGTAAGTGAAAGATGGAATATGGAAGTGCCTTAAACCTGCAATCTTTCTCACGTCCAGTAAGGGGTGACTGCTTTGATTACAGTAGTAAGTTGGATTATATAGAACTGCATAGGAATAGCATCCCTCAGCTCACTCTATCTGTAAAACTATAATGCTGCTTTCAAGACTTTATTTAGTACATCATTTTCATTTGAATGAAAATGGTCCAGATCAGAGTTAAACATGAAGATAAAGGATGATTTTCAGGGCTAGCCTGCCTTCTCCACCGTGAGTTTTTTTTTTTTACCGCTGCTCGTTAGCAGGTGTTTGCAGACAAACAAAACCTCCACAGGCAACCGTAACTGTTTGAAAAGAAAAAAAAAAATCACTTCGAGGTTTTTGGTACAACTTTACAAGACATTTCTCTCAGCGAGAGTCAGCAGCCTCCATGAACCACTGCCAACTAAATGGACAATGCATATTTTTCCCTAGCTGTTGTATCATGCCTGACATCATGGTCAAATTTCAAGTAATGTGTGAGAAACCTCAGTATATTATAATGTCTTAATTAGTTTGAGTTGTGCTTCAGTGTAACAGCATATTGGCCCAGGTGTACCAGTCATTGCAGAAAAGATCTACAGCACCTGACATCGGTCTATTATTTAAAGAAGCAGGTGTAATTTGCACGTCTTTTATTAGAGTGAAAAATACAAATCTGAAATTAATTTCTACAGATGTTAAAAAAAAAATGTTTCTCATCACAATTGTGGTTAGCAGCCTCCCCAGGTGAGTCGAGCCACATGGTCGGTCTTCTGCTTGGTAGACTTGATGAAGCCCAGAAATTCGAGCTCTGATACAGCGCGGATGAAACGAGCGCTAAAGGACGAGTTAAGGAACAAAAAGTCTTTACTCAAGTTAAAAGTAAATGGCATATTTCAGCAGTCGTGTTTGTGTTCTTCAGCTCTTAACTTTCATTATAACTCCCCAAGTATTTGGGTTGCTTACAAAACTAGAATTACCTCAACTGTCTTATCCAATCATGACACTCAAACAAAGACATAACTGAGGAGTAGCTGCTTTACTGTTGTCTCATTACTCATTTTCACTCACTGAGCAAAACACAAACAGCAGCAGCACAAAATGATCTGTGAGAAATACTTTTTTTTTCCTGGAAGGATACTGTTTGACTTCATCCACTTTCCCAAAATGTTCAGAATCCGGATCGTTACCCTCAGCAGCCAAAACCACGGTGGAGTACGCCTGAAAATAAATGTTTTCATTCATGTCACCGTCCGAGTCATTCTGGGCCAATAATTAATCCTCAGACTGATAATGTGACACGTGGGCCCCTCGGGATCAATAAAGCCTCTCTTACACTGAGAAAAACAAAAGCTTCCAGCTAAAGAAAGTTTATGAAGCAAAGTGGGAAGCTGTGGAAGTTTAACCTTGGTCCATTACAGGTAATGAGTTCACTATTAAATGTCTTAGTTTATAAACTCACTTCCAGCCAGTCGTAGAGGTTGATCAGCCTTCCGCACTCCAAGTGGAGCTTGTAAGCGATACAGATGTCGGGAGCAGCGTTGGACACCGTCCCATCCTCGCTCTTCAGGCTGTCGTTCTAAAAGAAAGTCGAAGTTGTCACGTGTTTTTAGAACGTCGCTGCACATTAGTGGTTGTACACCAAAAGAAGAACTTTCTTCACTTTCACTTCCTCCTGCTTATAAGGGAGGTAACAAGCTGAAGCAGGTGTACCTGAAGATAGTGGTAAGGATTGCTGAGCGCAGCCTGAATGGAGGTACGAGGTGTGGCATTGAGGTGGCGTCTCACTGTGGCAGATGAACTGTAGTAGCAGACCTCATAAAGAGGCTGTGACTCTGGGGGGGACAGATGGCTCCTGGGTGGAATAAAATCATTAGCTGCAGAGTGTTTGCAGTGATGCGAGTTGTATTTGGGGGAACCAGAGTCTCATTTGTCTTACTTTACTAAATTGTCGATAAACTCGAGCGCTTCGTTCCTGAGGTTTTCAAATGGACTCAGTCGCTTGGCTCTCCGAGACTCGTTCATCTCCAGCAGCGTCTGTGAAAACGATAGTTTAAGCAACAGCAAAACAGCAGTTTTAAAGAGGCGGAGAACCCCTCTGGAGAAACAAAAGACAAAAACTACAATTTAAGTGGTCAGTTACCTTCTGCAGCTGGAACAGATCTGTTTTCTTCCGAAGATTTTTTATTGGAGAGGCGATAGAGGCTTCCACAGTTGTAGTCATTTCAGTAGCAGCTGAAATACAAGATAAAAACTTGTACATTTGGAAAGAAGGGACTGGACTCATTTTCTTGCTCCTTTTATGGGGTCACCACAGTGGATCGTGAGCCTAGCATCCTCCTCTGTCACACCAGCCCTCTGCTTGTCCGCCTTCACTGCATTCACGAACCTCCTTTTCTCAATACTTTTCCATCAACACTCAATTCCATCTGTAGTGCTCTTTCTTGGCATCCAGCCACACTGCTGCTCTGCTGATCATCACCTCTAACCCTAGCCTAGTTTCAAAAACTCTTTCCTCTAGCTTCACGGAATGACTCATCAAGTTTATCCCTCTGCTCATCACCCTTGTTACTGAAAGTTGCTACCAGTACATTTCTCCTCCATTCCTGAGGCTTCCTCTCAATCGCCGAGATTATGTTAAACAGTCTGGTTTAAAACTCCACCGCCTTCTCTGTTATACCATCTGCTAGCGATCTCTTCTTGAATCGAGATCACACAAAATCATATCTTCAACTTACTGTCCAGCTGCTTGAATCTGGCAAGTAGTTCCTCCAGCTGGACGAGAGCATTCTTCATCTTCTTTGACTTGCTGAGCTGCAGTATCTCCACACACTTCTGTAGCAAAGAAACCAACTCGCCTTTTGCCAGCATCCTAAAAGGAAAACACGTTAGCACCTCAAGTGGTTATTTTAGGGTCAAAGAGAAAAAAAACAAAACAAAAAAAAAGACATCCAACAAAGGCACAGCATTCGTTTGTTGTCTATGAATAGTAATTTGGCCACCAGGAGGCACAATAACCTTCTGATCAACCATGAATATGCTGCCATCTGGTGGTGAAATATTCCAATCTCATCTGCTCAAGTAGTTTTTTTAATTATTTACTGTCGATTAGTACAAATAATCCATCTTAAAATACTAGGTGTGCCTAAAATTTAAGTCAGTTTTTAGCAGACTGTTCATGTTACCAACTTTTTACTATGTGCCAGCAAATCACGCTTACTTTACAAGCTTCATGGCTGACTGGTAGTCCTCATTCTCCCATACATTGTTCGCCAGACATATTAAATGGAGCTCCCTGATCTGTAATGCAAATTAATCCACTGTTATGTCATGGCAGATTAAACAGCAGTACTTTGGTAATAAAGAAGATATAGCTTAGACCTACAGGAGGTCAGAAATAGTGGGATGCTTAGGCATTAAAACTGTGAACTCTTGCCTGTTTTCCGAGAGGATATCGAGGTAACGATGAGGTCAGAGTGTGGAGACACCTCAGGATGGGATAATAGTTCTTGTGGTATTTGTGGAGATCCTTTATCAGTTGTTGACACACCTCCTAAAAACCGACCAAGCAGGTCTTGTTCAAAAACCTCAGACATTACAAGATCTGAAAACGTGCGCGTTCAGCATTTCAGATGATGAGAATGTACCTTTAAGTGAGAGTCATCGGTCATCAGATTGACCTGTTCCTGTGCTTCCTGCTTCTCTACATATCTAGCGAAACACACACATTAAAACAATTCAAAGTCTTGCTTTCACATTTGAAAAAAGGTAAACACAAATACACAAATTAATAACATGCCAAGTCACCTACCATCACTTTTTGCAGCTAAATAAGTGCTGCATTTGCATTTTTGACTCACACGGGTGGGATGATTGGAGAAAGAAACAAGTTTGAGTACCTTTTGAACGACGGCAGCTGTCTTATCCTGTCCAAGTTGGGTTTGCTGAGCTGTGTGACGTTGAACAGAGCCTTCTTTTTCTTGCAACACAGAACACTGAGAGGCTGAGAGTGAAAGTGCTCGAGCAGAGCCAGCTGCACAAAGACCAAACAGAAACTTTAAACTCACATATTTCTGTATTTGAATTACACAGAAAAGAGGAGGATGACAGACTTGAGGAGACTGTCAGAGGATGCTCCATACCTGCAGTCCCTTAATGAAGTTTCTCACTGAGAAATCATGGTAGAGGAAGACGCCGATGAGGACCTGCATCACTTTCCCGTTGAGTTTAAAAGCAATGTGTGATGTCAGGATCAACTGAAATAATAAAAGAAAGAACATTTAACTACTTTTATTTAATTTCTTTACATCCTCCAGGCCACTGATCATCTGCAGTTAGGGTTAGTGTGACAGCTATGGCTCGCTCAAAAACAAATGCATCCTTTTTGAGGCACTGAAATGGAAAACAGAAACTAATGTTATAAATGTAGGACAATTTATAATAAATGTACCATCTAATTCCTGGAAAACATGCCTCTAACCAGAGCCTGCTCGTCTGCAACCTGGTGGTGTCAGGAGGTTTAAAATGTAACTTACACTCAGGAAATCGCTTTCAAAAAGAAGATGTTAGATATGTTTAAGCATGCAACAGTCTTCAGATTGGAAAGCTAAATGTACACATGGACTCATAGATATCAGGAAGGTTTTCCCATCTGGAGGCTTGCACAGATCAGTGTTTTTATGTTTTTTTTATTCTTTGGTCAGGTTGAACTTACCTTGTCAATGACTGTAGCCAGGTGTTGCATGCATGACAGCGACTGGAAGAGCTCGATACAGAGCAGGGAGGACACAGAGTGGGGAAGCATGTGCTGGATGGTACTGGGTGATGTAGCGATCCCAAAGATGAATGTCAGTGGAAGGCGGTCAATGTACTGACTGTGGAGCAGAGTTTGTTTAGCAGAGACTTGCCCAGCTTGCAAATCCAAAATGCATTAGCAATTATTTGTGTATTATGTGCAGCCGTAAAAATAAGAAAGCGATTCAACTCAAGAGTCTTCATTTACCTGCAGATGAGGATGAAGTCCTGAAGGACTCTTGGGTTAAAAGCCTCCAAATCTTTGAAAATGATTACAACAGGAGGCTGCTGCTGCTCATCTCTGACTTGGGAGCTACGTTTTTTCCCTGGAGTACCAGTGGCAGATTTCTGAAAAACACAAAAACAAAATAAAAACATATATGATACATATCACTTACAATCCAAGTCTCTGTATGCACGCCAACAGTGGTTTGTGCACCCACCTTTGTTCTTGCAGCGTACCAATCACAAAGTATCCCGAGAGAGCAGTGCACGCTCCTGTGGACCCGAGGGCTCGTCTCCACATTCTCCTCCTCATCTTCATCATCCACAACCACAACTGTATCCATCAACCGCTCGAGCACCTTCTTCATCAAATGCTTCAGTGCTGAAATCATAAACGAAACACATACCATTTAAAGCAAAGCCTATGAGGGGAACACAAAAGGATTTCTGACTGATGTCTTAACCCCTTACCTCCACACTCTTTGGCCTGCACAGAGGCCACGTGAGGGCTGACAGACTGCTTTAGCATGTCAGACAGACTCTGAAAGGTCATGTCGTGATCTGGGATGTTCACACCTAGAGTGGACATCAAAGGAAGTTGAGATTAGGTAGAGATGACAGTATGTAATGTAAATTGATTATTTCTACTAGATTATACATAGCTGTGAGAGCCACATATGTTTTTTTTAACTCAAACATCAGATATTACTGCCTTATAACCAACATACCGAGCATTAGAGCTGCTGTGGGGATTTCACTGGCCCTCATCTGTGATGCCCAGTCGCTGTTTTGACGTGTGGAGGAGCATTTCCTCGTAAAGTCCAGCAAACTGTCCAAGATTTTCCTGTTGAGTTCATCTTGTAAAACCTAAGAAGCAAAAAGTACATATGTATGTAAAATGTATTTGTATTATTGTATTGTATTATGTAGAAGAAAAAAAGGGGTCTGCTCAGTAAAAATCAAACTAACATGGCTAAATTAACGACTTAAAAAAAAAATCACATTAATACAGTACTCCTGAAGCATCTCCTGTTTTTGTCACTATATATTCAAATTTAAAACACAATAAAAGCATGCTTGCATATACAACAATAAAGCCATGTATGGTATATTTTTAATGTATGCATGTATATGCTTGCATACATTACAAATTAGAGGCAATTAACTGTTTTCTCAGTTCAATCAACTATGAGCACATATTTTCTACAGTCTACTGTCTGGTCTTCCTGCTGAACATCTGTCCTCACCTCTGTGTCTGTTTTGATTTTGTCCCACAGTTCCTGACATAACCTGAATCGTGTTTCACTGCTCTCAGCATCCTCGCAGCCCTGAACGAAGTAACTCTCTGTGGCGAAAAATGACATCAGCAACTTAATACCACTAAATCCACCGACAGCTCGGGAAGACAAATGTTGTATAAACACTCGCGTATCTCACCCAGACTGAGCGTCTTCTTCTTTTTCTTAGCGCTGGGCTTGAAAACAAAGCAGCCCTAAAAACGTTGACAAATAGTCTCATTTCACATTGTATGACGACTGCCAGTAAATTAATAAGTTTTAATCAAATATGCATGAAGCGCAACATATATAAGACTTTACCTTTGACACGGATGAAGTAGCCATCTTTCGCTACACGGGTCCGCAGTGAACAGCCCGGCCTGTACCCTGAGCTGGAGGTTCTATGTGCATTTAAAATGACGGATGCCTGTAGCCTTGCTGGGTATCTACTTCCCGCCAAAGTGACGTATACGGAAAAGGTTGTGTTCAGCTGATAAACAGCTTCAAGCGTGAGTGCGTTCATACTTTTGTCAAGTTGTTTTAAGTTATCCAACCACAACCCATTTTTCTAAACTAACATAAAATACACCAGATAAATAATTTAAAAGAAGGAACGAAAGTTTTTTTCCCCGTTAGATCACTGCTGTGAACGCTTTCTAACATTGCTGATCTTGAACGTTCCCCAACAGCATCTCCGGTGTCCCGTTAGTCCTTCAGGTCCATTTTGCGTTACAGCTGGCAACTCTTAAAATAATGACGCAATAACCATCATAAAGCTCTATAAAAGCCATTAAAGTCTCAAATCAGTGCATATATACACCTACTTCTTCATAGATATATATATATATATATAGTTTTTCTTTAGCCGAGTTAATTCCCATTGTGTATTGTGTGGAGGAAATATGTTGCAATAAATTAAAGTTTTACATAACCTTAAGATAAAATATGTAAAAACAAGCCAAAAATGTATGCACAAAAAAAAGTGAACAGTATGTTTAATTGTAGAAATAAGCTCAATATATATTTTTGTTGATGTTAAAAGTACTTTTCCATGAACTATGGAGGCTTATTTCTGCAATTAAAAAAGGAGAAAAAAAGCAGGCTAAGTTAATTTTCATCGTATCGTTTCAAAATTTGGAGTTTCTGAGCAAGTTGGAATTTTGAAGTCCGAATGGGGGAAACACTGAGAGAAAGAAACAAGCTTCCATAATATGTTTAATATGTAAATGTGTTTTAATGCACTGATTTATTTATACTATTGGTATTTTTCATGTCAGTATGCCCAATTTAAGGTGTTTTAAACTGACATTAGATTGCTGGCATTCCCTTCATGGAAAAAGTTTTAAAAACTGTACATTTTCCAGGCTCCTTTGGGAAGCTTTCCGTCCACAAATATGAAAAGTTTCCACATCTATTCAGTTGCTAACAACAACCTTGTCCCACCATATTCCAAGTTTCCATAGCTCATTTAAAACCAAATCATGTGCATCATTTCACAGCTGGGATTGCGCGTAAACGAAGCTACTGTAAACTATATAAGTTAGAACAATAGAAAGTGTGCAGTCAGTATGTTATAAAAAGAACCAGTAACATTTTATTGAACACTTTGTGGAAGACATGTAAATATTACAGATAGGTCTACTAGTGTTGTAAAAGGATGAAATAAATACAAACAGAACTTGAAATCCCATAGGGATATATAAAAACAGTTTTCTTTAAAAGTCTCCATTTAGCAAAAGAAAAAAAAAACATCTTCAGTACTAAGCATAAATACAAACATGTTTCTAAAATCTATGCCCTATAGATTACCTGGTTATTATAACTAACATACATACTTAAAATCATCCGAGACGTTATTTCATTAGGTACAAAATAGGCCTTTTTTTCATTAAGTGTGACCATGACTGTTAACAGTTGGAAATTTGATGCATTAACAAACCATTCTGCAGCATAACTTCTCAAATCCTGAGTAAGACTGAGCTGAAAACAAAAAATATCGGGTTATGATCCGCTATAAATCCATTTTTTTATTATGACTATGGGCCGCATGTCTTGTAGCTGCTTTAGCAAAAGATCAGCGCCATCTGATAATGTTTTATCCATGACTATCTTAACATTACTCACTGATTGGAGATTGAGGGGGTTTCTGAAGTCTACAAGACTCTCACAACCTTTCAATTCATCAGCTGCTTTACTTTTGGTTGCAGATTTCTGTTTGTTAGTGTGTTGTCTTTTGGAAGGCAGTTCAGCACTAGATTTATCATTTAATTTGCGTTTGGAAGAGTTGGTCGACTCTGAGGTTTCCAAGAACTTAAGAAAGGAGTCCTCAAGTCCTAACGGCTTGAAAGACGCTGACATAACCCCATCATCACGTTGTTCTTGGGCTGCAGGGGTACCAGGATTTGAGTTCTCTCTTGAACTGTTAACAGTTGTGCGGTTCCTAAGGGTTTGTATCCTCTCCGGACAAGCTGGTGTGGGATGTGCAGGTTTTCTGGGACGGCCTCTTTTAATTCCTCCTTCTGTCCCAGTGGAAGCTTGAGATTCTGCACTATCGTCGTTGGACAGCTTGCTGTCCTCTTGGACTATTTTTTCTACCGATTCATCTATTTTCTGGTCACTGGGCTTTTCAACTTCTTCTGGCTCCATGTCCTCAGAAGATGAAGCTGACGTGCCCTCTGCTTTGTTTGCATCTTTGCATCTGGCGCGTGAGTATTTTTTGCAGAAAATGAACTGGCTCCTCTGATCTTCAATGTATCTCTCTGTGAGGCCATGTGTGGTGTAATGCTTAAATATATTTCTTTCAGCAGACTCCACTGCATCGCAACCTATGATCATGCATGGGTACTGCAGCGAGGACTTCTTGGTGCACATGGCAGATGCTTCTTCATGAGATTTTAGTGTAGGCTTTCCAAAACTAGTCCAGTGTTCAATGGACTTTCCATCTTTCTTTTTAGTGTTTTTCTTTTTCACTCTGAATTTACTTTCTACGTTCTCTTTCCCATTGCTAACCCCTGGGAAGAGCCCTACCGATTTAGTCCTTCTTCCATCACTTATTTTGGGGTCATAAACATAGTCGTGCTTTTTGATGAGGTGACGGAGCAGGTTTGACTTTGTAGTGTACACTCGGTCACATCCATCGTACTCGCACCGGAAAGTTGGATCAACCGAGCCGCTCTCAGAAATGGCAATTTCCTTGTGGTAATTCTTAATGTGCTCAATGTACTTTTCCACAGAGCTGAAGGGGAGAGCACACTCTGGCCGGTCACAGTTAAAAGTTCCTATGCTCATACTGGCCATCATGGCGGTGGCTTTGTCACGGGTGAACTTGTGTAGTAAGAGGTAATGTTGCACCAGCCGTGTGATTCCCATGAACACCCTTGAGCAATTTTTCACTTGACACCTGACTTCATTATCTTTTTCTATGGTCTGATCGCTCTCCTGTCCGGTGTTAACACTAGTCTTTTCAGCTTCAGTTTCACCTTCAGTTTTGTTAGGGGGCAGGGATGCCTGATGCATGGCCTTGTAATGGAGTATCAAATTGTGCTGGATGGTGAATGCTGCAGTGCATCCCTCATGAACACAGCGATAAGGTCTGTACGGACTGTAGGCATTGTCTGCGTCAAACATTTTGAGGCTTAACCTCTTCTGAAGTTTCTCCTTTTTCTCCTCCTTTGTTGGTGTGCTTTTGGAGCTGCTGGGTTTTTCTGGAGACGATGAAGGAGATGAAGGCGGAGACTTTAGCTGTTTCACTTTGCTCGGGCTCACGGCTAATTTTCCTTGTGGCATTTTTGCTTTGCCAACGGGACTGAGCTTCTCTTTCAAACTGGATTTCAGTGTCATTTCTGGACTGTTGTTAATAACAGCCACTTTAGGTTCCTCTGGAGCTTTTTCAGGAGCAGGTTGTGCCACTTCCTCAAATGGCCTGTCAGTCAAGTAGTTTTGAGGTGATGGTAGTCGTGTAACAGTCAATACCTCAGAGGTCACGCTTTGCTTTGACACGTCTTCTGGAGTGACCTGAGGAACGTCTAGATTGTTGTCAGCGTCTTGTTGAGGTGCAATTGCAACATCAAGTGGTTCCTGTTTTATAGCAGGAGTTACAGGTGCAGACTTTGCTATCTGGCCGCTACTGAAATCGGTGTTTGGACGTTTAATAACTGCATCAGCTTTGTTAAGTCTAAATGCACGTCTATTTCTAGCACTAATTCTAAGCTTCTGCATTTCTGCCTTTGACAAGCGATGGACTTTTTCATAGTGAATTCTCAACCCTGTCGTTCTTGTAAATGTTTTTGGACAGATCTGACAAGGATATGGTGACAGTTTGGATGGCGTTCTTTTTAGTTCATCTATCATCTCATTAGTATAATCGTGCATTTTACTCAAGTGTTTGAATAATGCTTCCTTTGTCATGAACGAGTACTCACAATCCTCCTGGTCACATTTGAAAGGTTTAGGTATCTTTTCAGTGGGCTTGTCGTCACTTTTACTCAGTGTTTTGTTCTTTTCAATAACAGGGGCTGGATCACAATGACTAACACTTTGCTCTGTGGACATTGCACTCCGCATCTTCTGTTGAGCAGCCTCGATCAAATCCAACCTTTGAAAGGCATGTGACATTTCCATCAGGTGATCCTCCTGATAAGGTACATCAAGAGCTGGATTAGCCAAATCTACTGCCTTCTCTTGCTGGATTTCAGTGGAAACTGAGAAGGAGTTTGGATAGTCCATGATATTTGTATTCTGGGGCTCCTGTTTCAACACCACGGACGAGGTCAAAGTGGTCAAGCTACAAGATTCCTGTGAGAAGTCACCATTTGGCATGTTATATATTGCTCCATTAGTGTCAGGGACATGAGGATCATTGAGGAAATCAAGAAATGATGTTGGGAGATCAGCTGTCAGGTCGATTTCATCTAAAGGTCTGCACTGTGAGCGTTTAGACAGGTGACCACCAAGAGATTTGGTGCTTGTAAACTCTCTAAAACATCTCCTGCAGATGACCTTGCCATCCTTGATGATTGCGGGCCATTTGGTACGCTTGCTCAGCCTGCTGCGTTTTCCTTTCTGCACATCTGGGTCACTTGCCTTTTCATCTGAGGGGTTTGTCTCACAGTCGGCATTGGCACAGTCCTCATCGTAAGGGAAATCAGTGTGAATCACGTTGTGTGGGCTGAGCATGCCATCCACAGAGTTGTCTATCTGATCATAACCGTGAGGTGCCATACTCTCCGGTTCAGTTATTTCACTTGTAGATTTTATTGGCGCTGGAGCCTCTGGGGTTAAACATTTCATTGGAATATCAACTGATGAGCATTGAGTGAGACAAGAGTTTTCACTCTGAGCATATGGTGTGTGGTAGCTTCCGTCAGGGAGGCTGTCAATAGTTGAGATACTGTTTCCATTATCCAGCTGTCCTGTCATACTTGCACTGCTTTTTCTCACATCTACATTGTCTCCTGCACCCTCAGGATGCATGAGTCCATACTGATGTCCTCCGTTATGCATTTGGCCTCCATTGTCAAGCATCAGAGAACTCGACACATACTGAGACATTAAACTTGAATCTGAAGGAGCGTTTGACATAGTGGGAGCGTGCATAGCTGCTACTGAGTGATCTCTATCAGATGGGAGAGACGATGTGGCTTGATAGGGGTCTGCCTGCCAGTGAGGATAGTTGCGGGGTGGGTACTCGTTCATGTTAAAGGCATCTGGATAGCAGTTATTCATAGGAGGTGAAGACCAAGACTGAGACATGTCTGACTGCATCATTCCGCTGGAATTGTTTGGGCTTCCCCAGGATGAGTACACCGTGGGGTTTATCATTGGAGTGATAGGCACAGGCTCCATCGATCCAGGGTAACACTGGGCGGGAGAGCTTGAGCATCCCATTAGGTAATCCATCTGCTGCATCCCAGGTTTGTTGCATAGTATTCCTGGCTGGTTTGGAGGCTTGGCACCTGGGTTCTGAGGTTGACTTTGTGACGCTGGTCCACTGGGTGTCTTTTTTGCAGTAATTTTGGCCACTTTGCTATATTTTTTCGCCAATTTCCAATCTTCGAATATCTCAGGGTGTTGCTTCTTCACATGCCTAGACAAACTTTTGTTTGTACTGTATGCCCTTGTGCAATCATTAAATGGGCAGCAATGCAGGTTCTCTTCACTTCCAGCAGTAGCTGCAGGTGTGCTAGTAGGATATCCTTGAAGCGAAGAAGGAATTTCTGTCTTGATTTGAGCAGGAGAAATTATTTGTGGAGTTGCTTTCTGAAACTCATTGCCTGGTACATTATTAGTCCCACTGACAGTTACTTCCTGTTGACCTGGCAAAGGATCTGTATTACTTGGGACAGGATACACTGGAGGAACAGTACCTTGCACAGCCACATTTTGGTGGGCATGTGGAGCTTGTGGTGGTTGAGTGGCATCAACTGGTGCTGGAGTGGGATTGGTCAGTGGAGTGTAGCATTTCTCTGGTTCTTTTATCTCAGGATGTCCAATTGAATTCAGCATATTTTCGACTGAGTGTTTCACTTTCAGGGGACCGGGGGCTGGCGATGTGCATGGTGATGCACTGGCATCTGATGCTTCCTTCATATGTATATCTGTATTAATCCCTTCAAAGCATACAGCAGCAGAACATGTGTCTTGTTGGGTTGGGGTGCTCTCTTGTGGTGGTGGTGGCTGCACTTTTGCATCGGATGGGGGGAGCTGATTTGCGTTGTTAAAACTGTTCGCTGCATCATTGTTGTGATTCTCTTGGTGGGACAAGAACTGAGACTGTGAGTAGAAGATTTTTCCACAGTTGTCCGTTTGGCAGGTGTAGGTAAGGTAATGCTGAGCCTCATGATCATACAGCAGGTAGGCCTCGCTGAAAACTTCGCCACAGTTAGGAAACATGCACTGGGCCTTAAATTCTGGGTGTATTTTTCTATGCATGAGGAGCTCCGAATTCGAATTAAAGCTGGCCTTGCAATTCAGCTGTATGCATATATATGGTCGGGTGCCACAGTGCATCTGCAGGTGATCATTGAGGTGTCTGACATTAACAAACTGCCTCCTGCAGTACTGGCAAACCACTTTCTGCTTTTGTATTTCTAAAAACCTCATGGCCTCTTCGTCGTTCTTGTGAGATCTGACATGAGCCATGAGGTTACGGAAAAACTTGAAAGCTTTAGTGCAGTTTTTCACAGGGCAGAAACAGTCTTGGCTTATCTGTGTGTCAGATGTAGTTTGTTCTATCTTAACAGGGGGTCCCAGCTGTTGTCCAATTTGAGAT
This sequence comes from Maylandia zebra, assembly GCF_041146795.1. Taxonomy (NCBI): domain Eukaryota; kingdom Metazoa; phylum Chordata; class Actinopteri; order Cichliformes; family Cichlidae; genus Maylandia; species Maylandia zebra. Next base: position 26,536,698 of record NC_135185.1, read on the forward strand.
TCAATTTTAACAGGACTAGTGTTTGTCTTGGCAGCAACTTTTGAAATTTTTGATGGACTTTTAGGGGACTGAGGTGGTTTGGTTACTTTTCTTGCAGCTTTCATTGCAGCTAATCTCTCTTTGCAAGACTGCTTTACATGTGTTGCTACGTGTGGTTCTAAAATCTCCCTAGTTTCAAAACTGTCAGCGCATATTGGACAAAGATACATTCCGTCTTTGAAATGCTTCTGAGCGTGACGAACAATTCTGTGACCTAAGAACTCCTTGTCACACAAAACACAATACTGCATGTAAGCTCGCCAATTTCTGAATCGGGCAGACACAAAACCCTGCTCCCGCAGTTTTTTAGCCTCTCTATTTTTTTCTCTTTCATCTGTGATTTCATTGAGTTCATTTGTAGTGGTTAGCAGGAAATCCTCCAGGTCTTTGTATTCAGGGAGTTTGCCAAGTGCACTTTCCACCTCTTGTTCATCTGTGTCATTGAGTGTGTCAATAGAAGAGACAATAGCTGCCTCCTCGCCCATCAGTGCCAAGCAGTTGCGTTTCAATGTTTTCCAGTCCCAGAACTCCGGATCAAAAGGCCACTGTGTCTTCAAGGCCAGCAGTAACTCGCAGCGTAAAGAATTGGGCACTGGTAGACTCCCGTCCTCCTCAGGTTTTTGGTCAGGTTCATTGTACAGTGATTCCACAGCATAATATGAGTCAACCGTAGGCTGGAGTAGGAACTCTGTGAGCTGGCATGCACGCTTAACTTCTAGATCAGTTGGCAAGAGGCAGGAAATAGTCTTGCAGATGGTAGACTTGCTATCTTTATGGTCACTGGAGGTCATTTTCAGAGCTTGAATGCACATTTCTACGCACACTGGAAGCCCCACCTCCCCAACCTATGAAAATAGAAAAACATAAAGGCCAACGATTTTATTTTAAAGCCTTATATGTCTATGTCTGTTCTTGCATTAACGGTAAACGCATAAGACTATTTTCCTTACCTCGTTTTGGATTACTTTGATGAGAAACAGAATGTGACAGACACTTCTGCAGAGAAGAGCCATCTCTTTGCTGCGGCTCAGAAAGGAATCAGCAGACGACTCTAATCGCATGAGCAGTTTACTCCAGAACAAAGTCAGTTCCCTGAAAAAGTTCACAAACGGAACTGTTCAAGGTTTTGAACTGAAAGAGTGCGTAAACTTTTACACAAATTAGGCTGTGTCTGCACTGATGGAACCAATATGTTGAATTTATACTTTGTAGCATCCTTCATTTATTCACATTTGGCCAATCTATAAGCTGCATCTATAATAATGATTAACGATAAAAAGAATTGCACTTACGATATAAAGCATGCATGTTTAGCCTACTGCTGTTCCATGACTGTGCAACTCTTTTGTTCTTTGCAAATGTCTGAAACATATAGCAACTCTTACCAGGCACAGTAAACATCTCCTTGGAGAAGCTGTCTTTTGAGAAAGGAAGTACACATGCAGAGAGCGCCTTTCTCATCTCCCTCAGACTCCAGGTTGCAGATCATTTCAAGGGCATCCTTACAGTCTATTGATGCAATCTATTAGAGAAAACAGATCAAATAAAAAATCAGTTCAAATGAAATCCAGTTGCAGTATCAGTCAATTTCAGATATCAGGAAACTTCTAAACAAACAAAGGGTCAATTTGATTGATTCAACTTCAGTACAGTTTAAGAAAGGCACAGTCCGTTTGTCCGTTTCAAAAAAGCATCTAACAACAAATGTGGTTTTAATAACAATACCATATTACGAGGGCTCTAAAACATTTAAGTGGCCACAAACCCTGCTGAAATATTATTTTTAATCAAGTAAAATAGTTTATTTTAAAATAATGTTTAAAATAATGTTTTCATACCTCTTCCATTAGCTGTTCCTGACTTTTTGTCATACAAATGCAAAGCAAATAGGTCTGTTTGAAGTTCCCTTTTCCTTCATATCCCGGATACTCTGAGCACATCTTTGCAAGGACAGCTGCTTTATTAATACTGTCCACTTTGATAAGATGTTTTATCCGCATGTTGAGAAGCGTGGGACCTTCGAGCTCAAGAAATTCATGGACTGAGGAGGAGAAAGAAGAAAGTTGAGAAACTGGTCATGAGAGAGAATTCAGTCAGAAAGTTTACTATTATACACAGCGAGAGTTATTTCCTAGAATTACAGCTGTAAAAGTCAGCGCGGTGCGTTGGCAAGCCTAGACGTATAAAAAAAGAAGACTAACCTTGCTCAGTTTGAGGAATTTGATTGGACAGGATGCTGCTTAATGTGGTGTTGGCCCAGACGCCGTCCTGCTGTGCCAGTACTGAGAGCAGGCAGAGCTGTGTGCTCCCACTTTCTTGCAAAAGGCCGTGTGCCAACTGTAACAGAAGACGCACAACTATGTAATGATTACATTGCTAAAACTTCAGTCAGTCGTGCTTTGAAATTTCATTTTTCATTTCACTCATGCCTGAAATATTTGCTATGGCGATGTTACGATAGTCAATTATTGAAGTGATATATGTATTCTTTACACATAATAAATCCTCAGTGCAGTATTTTACCACATATCATTTTACATATCCTTTAAGTAAACTAAACCAAATGTTTTCTAATAACTAAGTAACTTCTCATTGCTTATCACTGAAATGATAAGAAAAAATGATAAGAAAAGTATCTACAAGTAGCTCTGCAGATACTGACCTTCATGGAGGACTGGAACTCCTCCCATAAGGCACCAGGGACATGCTGGGGCAATAAGAGCAGCAGCTCTGCACAGCTCCTGTGAATCCAACACAGCAATTTGTTAAAGCCAGATGTAGGTCAAGGATGTGCACACAATCCGTAAAATGGGGATAACCATACAAGAATAGCTTTTTGCAGGGTGTGAGTGTAAAGTCAGTTTGGCATTTTGCAAATATAAAGCTGAGGAACATTTTTAATTTTACTGCGCAGCTGCTTGTCCAAAGAAACATATTAATACCATTCATACACTCATGTTGTTCATATTAACAAAATGTTGCAACTAAAGGAACAAAGGAGTTCCTGTGGTAGTTGTATTTAAACCTTGGAGTGCAAAGACGGTGACCAGATGAGAAGTAGCTCTGGAAAGAGCATATAAGATGGGTAGAGAGTGCATTGCTCTGCTTAACATCTAGAATATATATATCTGTGTGTGCACGCGTGGTGTTATTTTTGTTATTTTACTTCCCTACTGCATCATGCATGATACAAAATCAGCGACAGAATGCAAATTAATCTGGCTGATTTCTCCTCTCTCTTAACCTTTTAAAACTGGTCGGAGTAGGCACGCTCCGTTTTGCGTAACTATTTTTAAATCCCTGTAGAACTGGAACCACGTAAGCTAGCATGATAATTTTTTTTGCATATCAAACCGGAGGCGTTGTACTTACATCTTATGCCACCAGCTTGCCCTAGGTCATGGTTTCCTTCCACATATAGCTTTGCAAAAATTGCATAAAAAGCACTTGCAGCATCAAAAACATAATATTCCAGAAACACGCTTTGCCGATCCGATTACCTGTTCAAAACACTTCCTACATTGGAATAGACTCTCAGCACGAACTATCGCATGTCCACCATTACTTGCCCGAAACTGTAAGTGACGTCATTTTCATGGAAAATGTAGGGGTTTTTTTGTTTTTTGTTTTTTTTACCTTCGGGGCTGTATAAGCCTATACTGGTGTTTTTAAAAGTTATGTTTGACTTTATGCTTTTCTGAATAGTTTCTGAGATGCTTAGAACTCAAATTGCACTGCTGGAAATAGGTTTTTTTTGATGCACATGCTGGTTTGTTTTTGCAAATTTGGATTATAATATTTATTTTTGCTGCAGTATATAGAAATTGGTGTATCTCAAAAATAAAACTATGAAGACACTCAAAATAAATTTCCTGTTGTTGGAAACTATTTTCTGGAACTTTTTTGTATTTACAGTTTTGAGGGATAAACCTCTGAAATTTCTCTAACTAGAAATATATGTAAAAAAACCAAACATTTTTGTTGTAGTTTATTGCACTTTTTTGAAATTTATGTAGTTACTATGCACTTAATGCATACATATTATTACAATTTGGGCTATAATGGTTGTATTGATGTATAGCAACTTGAAATGCTCCCAAAAATGGCACTACAACATGTAAACGTGTAAAGATAAGCTCTGGCGGACTTGGTTCTATGGTAGGTCTTAAAGAGTTAAATTGCGGTACAATTTATATAAACTCATTTGACTCACGGGTGTATATATTGAGTTTTAAAACATTTGCTGCAGTTCATTTTTTTGTTTAGCTCCATATCATCAACTCAAACTATTTCTTTCATTATTAGAGACAGTAGTGAATTGAATTTTTGTAATGTCCTTTATGGGCATAATATATGGTCCAATTTTGATATATTTCCATTCTGATACCAGTGTTTGTTTTTATTTGCTAACATTTCAGTTATCTAGATGTTTCCTGCTGTCATACAGTATTATCCCATCTTATTTGAGATGCCACTTGTAAACACTGGTGTCTAGTCACTTTTGGGTTTGTTGGAAGGGTAATTGTGAAATCATTGTTGTTTAGAGAAACCAAAATGTATTATCTCTTATTGTGAGAGTAGTTGGAGATCACTTTAGGGTGAATTATATACTAATTCACCTAAAATAAGGTAGGACCAAGACAGATTCAGTGAATGCATGATAAAACATCAGTATATCCAACCATCCTGTGAATGGAATACTTTTTCTGCACCTTTCCACACAGGTAAAATGCATATCCCACAACTGCCTATTACCAATAATTAGGCACTGATCATTACTTGAGAAACATGACTAATCGGGTCACTGTCAAGTGAGTTAGTGGCCGCCCACTTTGTGGTCAAAAAGCATTTACAATTACAATAAAGGTGGTAATAGGCCTTTATAGTATACTGCTGAATGTCCTGATCCCTGTGCAAATTCATCAGTGCAGTTGAGTTTAGCTGTGAGCAAAATCGAGGTCTAAGTCACGATATGTCCTAACCTCAACCCTTTGCTGCTTGCCTGCAACAGCCATTGCAGGCCTATATCCCAAATAGCTATTGAGATGATGAAAATATAACACTAAATGTGATTCAGAATATCTTTTCTTTTATATTTATTATTTTACGTACTTTAATGGTATCATTACCACATCATAGAATATCTAAAAAGCTTCTGTGCTACTCATAGTAAGATGTGTTCACAACATAGACGACATAGGCATGGTTATTTTGCTGGCTTCAATCTATTTTTATGGTGTGGGACTTATATGCATCAGACTGTCAATAAAATCCTGTAAAGCTGTACTGTTAGGATTAAAAACTGGTGTATAGTTTGAAATCCAAACTTTAGACACAAGTTGAAAGGGAGGCTTTGTCTTGCTGCTTGATCATCGTAAATCGGTAGCGTGATTTCGACACATCGGTACGTCTGTTCACTCCAGAGGCATAATGATGTGTTCTGGATTATTCAAATACATCTTATGACTAAGAACTAATGTACATTCTTGGTGTTGATAACTATTGTCTCTGACTTCATTTTGCGTACACGTTGCATCCTCCTCTGTAAATCATCCCAAATCTGTGGCTCCCTGAGAGATCCCCTCCACTTCCACTCTGCATTACAGCCTCAAGGACTTTGTTTTCATAAGAGCACACCCTGCAAATAGCTAAGTGGCTCCTGTAGACTGTTTATAGAGTATTTGAAAACTTTTCATGCAAGTTTCCTCTGAGATTTGGGTGTGTTTTGTTTATTTTTACTGTCACATATTATTCCTCTTTCCAAATGCCCAAAGGGATTAAATTCTCTCTTAAAACAAACCAGTAGAACTAGAACTACTCATCACCACTTTAATCTTTGGACTTAATGCACTCTTGTGTTTATGTTATTAATATCTATCACACATTTGCACTGACACTGAATTCATTTTCTACTCACAGTGACAACTTTTCAAGTAGGAGTGGCACATTTTCACATTCGGAGGAGAGACAGGAGGCAGCCTTAGCAAAGCAGAGGATGGCCACGGTGTAAACCTCCAGCAAGGGCAGTGGATCTTCATCCGTTTTCCAACGACTGGCATGTTCCACCAAGACCTTAGAAAAGAAAACAAAGACTTCAGTTAAAATAGGGCACTGAATGACAACTTACAAGCTTCTGTGCACAAATAGTCAAAAAGTTGTGCGGAATATTATCTGTTTTAGGCTTCTCGACTTTCAAGATTTTCTGCTTTTCTACATTTTTATGTCAATCTGAAACTCTCGGGGTGATGGATATAATAACCACAGTAACAATTTTTAACTTCCTGCTTTTGTGACTCCTCTTCACTGAAAGACTATCTAATAAAGATGAAAAAGCCAGAGAAATGTGGCTTTACTGGTAAAGAAATATGTTGGGAACCCAGTAAGAACGTTGAGACAAAATTTGCTCATTCCTCTTTACGGGAACCGCTTTCAATGATGTAAAACTTGCTGCTATCAGTGTAAATTAAGCTACAGATTTCTGATTATCGCTTACATTTAAGAGACAGCTACCTTTAATAAGCCAAAAAGCCATGCCATCAGGACAATCAATATTAAATGTTATGTTTAATACCATGACATACTTATTACACATTTAAGTTAAGGAGTAGTATCCTAAGCCATTAAAAATAATCTAGTGTGTGCAAAAAAAAAGTATTTTTTTTATCCTTTTTTATACAAATTCAGCAAATCTAAAACCTAAATTTAATCCATAAAACTTTATTTCTTTAACACACTGCTCGCATAAAAACGCTTATCATGCTCAGTGAGTGTATTATCCCTGCAGCTACACGCTTTTAAATACATTCCTGCCCCGACTAAAAGTGCATTCAGTCCCAGACTCTCCCTTTTTTTCCCTCTCACATAACTTTTAAGTTGAATGAATTCTTCAGAGCCGGTTAGAGATGCACTGGGTCAAATTTAAAATCTCACACCAATTTGGTGCCATGAAAATAATCTACGTTGTGTCGCAGGAAAATGGAGAAATCGCATAATGTGCATCTATGTGGTCATGGCTAATTAATGAGACGGATACTGGAGTCGGTGACCACTAGAACACTTTCTCCTTCAAATCACTGCTCAGCCAGCTGCAGGCTAATCGGTTGCTTTTACAATGACATCAGTTGAACATCTCGTGCTGGCATAGATAAAAGCGTTGTAATAAACATATGCGCTGATGTGGTTAGCTGGATTGATTAGTGCAAAAGGCCCGGGCTAGCACACTGGGGGAAAAATCACTGCCCTTTCCGTACAAAAAAAAAAAAAAAAAACAGCTTCACAAAAAGTAACCTAAATACACACCAAGCTAAAATCCCCACAAGCATGGGTGCAGTCTTGCAGCGCTTACACTGTGTTTTTTTATTACCTTTAACAAGTATAAATAGCGGTGCACATGAATGCAACCGCTCAGGAAAATCTCGCTAACACAGCTATCCGTTTTTGCACAGCATGACCACTGCACAGACAGGGGGACCCTGCATACCAGCTAGCAACATTCATTTGCTATTAGCTATCTGGCCTGGAAAATACGTGTAATTAATGCAGCGCGGGCACGCGATGGCGTGGCTTCTCGCCGCGTGGATGGTCAGACTTTGCAAATAAGTGCATGCCGCATACGAACATCACTGGTAAACCTGGGGGAAAACACTGAGGAGGTTTTTTCCCCATCTTGAAATGTGAGGGAGCTAGCTAGGCTGCTAACCCCTTAGCTACATTGTTATAGCAAACGTAGACGCGCATCCTCGGCCAGGAAACCAGAGGGGCTGCAGGCAGCCCGGGATGAGCAGCAGGATAACGAGCTAACCTGGCAAAACTCCTGGCAGAAATGCAAGGAGGCTTCCAACGGGGGCTGAGAACTTTCTTTCAAAGCTGTGGTCAACGCTTGGAACCGCTCTCGGAGCTCCTCGATAGCTTTCCGTGTATCATATTCCTTCTCTGTCTCCCCCTCCGCCATCTTCACAACAATCACGACCGCGTACGCACAGATGTTACGCTGACAGACTTGCACACGCACGCGCACGCAGGGGGAGGGGAGCGTGTACTGTTATAAGCTCAACATAACCCCGATGTCAACAAAGCATCCACAACCTTACGCATAAAATCACACTGTGCACACGAGCTGTGGGTCACATATATGCTGACGCGGTAACCTCAGAGTGATTGATGTGGGTTACCATCAACACTGCATAGTAGGGTACAAGACATAAAAAGATACCGCAGGCAGGCTGTGACATCGAGGCGTGAACCAGCCATCTCCTAAAATAACACAAATCTGTGTGCAAAATGATTTTAGTCTACTCCCAGTGTCCCCACGCAAACCTTATGTATCTTCCAGGTATGAATCCTGAGAATGTGCCCCTGGGTCTGCTGCAGAAAAAGGCCTGATTCAGTGTCGCATGCTAAGAGTCACTCCAGCAGGCCAGATGTTAGAGGTAAATCAGATTAATACTCGAGGTACATCTGTGCAGCCCGAGGGAAAAAAGGATACCAGGGTATATTTCATAAATCTACAATTCATGTTACACCAAATGAGCATTTGAATTCAAATTGAACTCTTCTACCTGCACCCATGCTCAGAGCAGCACATCAGAATAAACCTTTCTAACATTAACGAACAGACTCGGTGCTCTAGTTTGTTACCTGGACCAGCAGGAAACATGTTACTCAGTGGTTATCAAGCTGGAGCCAGTTCAGCCAACTAGGAGAGCAAGATGAAGAGAAGCTAAAGTGGATGCGTATGTTTTTTTTTTCTTTTATAATAAATAAAGAAGAATGAGATTTCTGATGCTACTGAGCAGATGATACACACCTTTATTTCTGGGAAATTCAGCATGAATTCTTTTTTTATTGGTGAAAAGGTGTTGGGTGTGGGATGAGGGGCTTTGAATGAGGGGCAAGCCAGAAAAGAAAAATACAAAAACCACTGATGTAACTGTAACATGTTACCCTAAGCAAAGAATGAAGTGTTTTTATTATGTTTGTGTTTTATCATAATGCCATAAAACATTTGAAAAAATATATCAGATAGGTTGATATGTTAGAAAACCCTTCACATTAAAGGTTTTTCATTTCTCTCAACAAACTGTTAGGTGTGGCTGTGTGCAGGCAGGAATAGGACCCAAGGTGCAGACTCCGGAGACAGACGTGAACTCAAAAAAGGCTTTAATTTAATACTCAAAATATAACAAAACTAAAAAAAACTCAACACAAACTTAAACTAGAGACATAAGCCATAAGACAGAACTCAAAGAAACCAAAAACTAGGAAGTATAAATAATATCAAAAACTCAAAAACCCTGGGTCGACGACCCAGGCATCCTAACACAAACGTTAAAGTCGAAGTTACGGTACATCACCACCCATCCTAATAGCTCTCTTTAAATGAACGTTTAGTATTAAAAATGACATCTTTATTAGGTGTCTGAGCTCATCCAAGTGTCATCAAACTGAAGTGGTTAAATCATCACTCTAATGACTTCTATCTTTCCTACGCTGACTTAAAATTCAGCTATATTTCTATAATTTATTTGCCATTAAAGCACATTTTGGCTGTTAGTTCCTGAAAATGTTCTATTCTGTCGCCTTACTGACATTAGAGTGTCTCAGCCAGAAAGTCAGTTCTCACTTTTTAGTGAGGTGCAGTTTGTGTAAGAATGCACCTTTCTCCAAAGAAACACTCATGAAAACCTCCTTGTAACAAATCATTCTGCATGGATTTAAAAATAAGACTCATTCCTTAATCCAAGCTCTTGTTGCACATTTTAATCGTTTTTCAAATCCACAATTTTTCAAATACAAATAAGGCAAAAAAAAAAAAAAAAGTAGGTTAAAGAAACATCACAGCCACAGAATTACTGTGAAATATATTCTGGAAACACAAACACATGCATTTTAAAACAGAGTAAAGCGTGTGCATATTAAAAGAAACACAACATGTTTGCCAAGCCGAAGGATGCAGAGTGGTCCCCAGTCCCCATCTGTCATATCTTATGAAAGTAACAGGTGCTGCAATGGCAGTCTGTGTGGTTTCTCACCGAAATGCCAGCTATCAGGATCTGCAAAAGGAACAGATGATTAAGGAGGGGGGAAAAGGGTGAACATTAACACAAAAATGGCATAACACTAAACCGTTCTGTCATGGTATTTTGCTCTATAGTCTGTAGTAGTGTTTTAAACTGAAATAAAAACCATATGAGAAGCTTATGTGCATTTTTTTCCAATAATAATAATAATAATGATAATAATAATAACCCTTTAAAAGTTATATAAGATCCCCTAAAATAAAAAGAAATGAATAACACAATCATTCACTCAGAAAAAGTGCTTACATGTAATACACATCCTAACTATTCGATAGCATCCAACTCCAAGATTTGTTTTGCTAAAATCTTACTGACACCAACATAAATTAGGCTAAAAAGTCACAAATTCATAGAAAAGTTAAATAGCTGCCTGACATTGTCATGTGTTTGTGCCTCTACCTCGTGGCTGTGCCTTGCGACGCAGCACGTCGCCTCTGAGGTGATGTTTTTTGGGATATTCATTGTCTTCATGGCTCTGAGAGGTGTCGGGTACGCTCTGGAGAAGCAGCAGCCCATGCACTGGTAAACCGGACGTTCCCTTGAGAAAAGATTGTTCTTTCTCAACGTGCATTCTTCACAGCCCACTAGAGAGGGTGGTTTAGAAAAGGGAACCATTGCTAAAAAACCCAAACTGCACGGTTTGCAATATTGTGCCAGCATTTGAACACTGAGATTAAAAACACAATCTCTGTGATAAGAAATTTAGAACAGAACATTGTGACTTTCATAAGACTCAGATCATTTACATTTAATTTCAAGTCCAATTATAAAACACTGGATGAACTTAAAATAGTATTTACATCATAAACAATTCTTACTGTTTGATAAGTCAATGTTGGGATAGGAATCAGCTATGTAAAGAAGAAAAGACAACAGCAGAAGGGACAGTCCAGGTGACTTCAGTGAGCCCATGGCGGTTGTAGCAATTATCTAAAAATATAGAAACAAATACAGAGAAAGTGGTAAATGCAAATAAAGAACTATAAAGTTAAAGCATAAGTATAGAGACAGAGTATTACCATGTTGAGAGAAAGTGTCCCCTTCACTGTGCCTCTGTACAGAACTTACTTGTAGTGAGAACTTCTAGTCTAATCCATCCCATTATATAGCCCACACATTTTCCTAGCAGTTTCCTGGATTAAGTGAAGCTTACCAACCTTATCAATGATCTCTGTGACCCAGTGGAAACTCAAAACATACTTCATTATCATCCTTCCATTCTGACGACGGTGGTTACATTTAATCCCCGGATTTTTGTTACTAGGTAACTGAGGGGTGAGCAAAAAGGGGGGAATTAATTAGAGATTTATCTTAGGCATTTCGGTTTAGTGGACAAAGGTCATTTTTAAGGCTAATGTGCATAAAACTGTTTTCGTGACTTTTTAGAATTCTGAGGTGTGTAAAAAGGGCCGATGCTGAAATACACAATTTATTAAAGTGATGTCATCAAACTAAATGTTGCTGCCTTTTCTTAACCGCTCTCGGTTCCACGGGGACTAACACGAATAGATGCAAACGTCTAAGAACAGCAGCTGAGAACAACAAAAGACCTGCTCCGGTGGTCTCTGATTTACCTTTCTTTGAGCCACGATTTTGCTTTTACATTGAACGAGTCAATGGTTTTGTTTGCGGTGATAAAAAAAATCCACATGTGTGGATGTTTAACTGTAAAACAGGATGTTTTTCATTTTGCATCAAGTGCTCTCATTATGGGTACTTGTTTACTGCTAGAGTTTAAAGTCATTTGACTCACTAAATGTAACTCCAAAATACTAAGTCAAAAATGGTTGCACAAACAGTCATCACTAAGACCCGCGTCAGATGTTATCAGTCCATACAGTGGGTGTTATTAGCAGAAATCAGTCCTATTTTATGCCATTAATTTAATACTTTGGCACTAGTTAGAACTTATTCCATCTCTTCAAGTATGATCTCACATGAAAAATTCATACTGGATTCTGTATTACTGACAAGAAAGCATCTGGTTAGCTTATAACATTACATCAATACTGTATATACATTTTTTTTAGAGCATGTATAGAGCTGTTAAAAACTCGTTGTCCCCTCACACTCACAAGATCATCAAAGAAATGTTGACATTAGACAAAGACCATTCATTTACCCTAATACACGATATTATGTTTTAAAGACTGCATTTTGTATTTAGGTTATCTTTGACTAATATTCAGATTTGTAAAAATGTATCCGATGTTCAGAAACATGTAAGCGTGAGAAATATACAAAGAAAAAAAAAGAAAGCAGGAAATACTTTTTTCACAGCACTTTGACTCATTTTAACACTGTGGCTTTCTGTAAAAACTGAGATGTAAGATGTGAAATAGTTCAGTCGAGCATTTTTGTCTTCCTCTTTTCACCTTATGCTGTGTTAAACTAACTCCAATACATCTTATTTCACGGGCAGACATCAATTTTCATGTACATTTTCAGCACTTCTAAAAATAATGCATGTCTTCCTCTGTAAAACTCACTCACTTCCTATTGTGAACTTTTAAACAGGCATTACAGAAATAAACCTAAAAAGATTTCATCTGTTTCTCAGTAGAGAAACATTTTTTTTTAAAGAAAGGATTAGAATTAATTTAGATAAAAGAAGCTATGAATTAATGAGCTGGTGTTTGATGGTTGTTAGGGGGGATCCATGTCTCCACCTCTAACATCTAAAATGTCAAGGATGAATATGAATGTATTTTGGATTTTGGTTGTGTGTTTACATAAGAACCCATCCCTCGTGTCCTTGGTTGTGCTGGTGATAAATCCTTGGCTTAAGTGTAGAAGACAAGATGTTCAGTGGCCCGAAATGTTAAGAGATTATTTTTTTTTCCATATGCCAGATCAGTCGTTGTAGCATGAAATGTAACTGCGTTATAAATCTAACATTCATAATAAAGTAATTATGCTAAAAAGTATTTGACTGTATGCTGTTGCTTTGCATAGCTGGAAGGCAAATCCAATTTCAATCAAATCAAAATATAATGGCCACATTAGCGCTGCTATCTGAGAAGGCCTTTCATTGAAACTGTTAATTTTAACCATAAAAAAAGAATAATACTACATCTCTTTGACTGCTTTTATTCATTTATTTTATTTTTTTTACCCTTTCATGCTTTTTTCTGGGTTACTTACGTAACACCATATTTGGCTATTTGCAGCAGTGTCTAAAATAACTGCTTCAAATCATCACTGATGAGTGAGTTCGTGTAATGAAGCCGAGCTGAATAAGTATGTCAAAGGAAGTGGAGATGTTATGAGATGTTTACAGTAACTGACAGTTCAGAGGAGGGGTGCTGCATATTAAAGGGATTTAACTGAAAGTTCACTGAAAACAACAGTCAGTGATAGAAACACTCATCTTTCTCACTAATCTGTTTCACAGTCTTCTGCTTTTTATACTCAAGTATTATGTTACATTTCTGCAGATTCACTTGAAAGCCTCAAACTACTACCTTGTCCACAATCATCTCATTCCACTGTCAAAATGAGGACAAGGATCAAAAGTTGTAGTATACATAGTTACGTGCCATGAGAATACTCTTTAGTTGGTTAGATGTTGATGATGTAGAAGAAGCGGCTTTTCTCAACCATTGAAATAACTGTCATCATCACTTGTGTTTTTCAGGACATATGGTTTTTCAGGACTTTGTTGTTGTGAAACTGGCCAGTGCATTTCTTCTATGTAAATCATTTTTTCTTCTTCTTTTTTTTTAATCTCACATGTAAGCTATAAAGTACAAATTCAACACTTTGAATAAACTACAGTTATTATGTCTGCTTTGTTTGTCATGAAATAATAGGGGAATCGATTTGCCTATGAAACAACTTGTCAGTTAATTAAAAAAAAAATTGAAGAAGATGGATAAAAATGGCTGCCATTTCTATATATTTATTGCTAAATTTAACAAACAAAAACCCCTTGTTCAGAAGTCTGCTATAACATTGTTGTTTGATTTAAAATCTGCTGTGGTAGTGAAGAGAGGCAAAAGAACAACTGTTGATAAGGATGTAGAAGAGATACGATGTATTCTTAGTTACCAAGGTAACTGCAATATTTAGTGATAACAAATTTCTATTAAATCTTGAACTAACCAAGCAGACTGGAAAATGTGTTGTATAACATGAAGTAAAGCTGATTGGACACAGTGGTCGTAGCACAATCTTACATTTTCAATTCATTGGGTTAAGACTATTTACATCATTTAGCTTTTTCGAACGGGGATATTGACATCCTGGAAAAGATTACTCTGATTAGAATTGAAATGCTTTGTAACAGGATAGAAGTGATCACTCAAATCAAGTTTGGAATCATTTCTAGGGAACCTTTCCACTGTGGGGACAAGTGGATACAAACCATTACAGCAAAAATTTCCACCACAGCATAACAGAGCCACTAGATCCACTCAATAGTTCAAGTTTTTCCTGGACAATTTTGGCACCAGTATTCCACAGCATGTTGCAGGAAATCGAGGAAAAGGGCAGACTACCACCAAATATGAATTCTGCTAGTCTCCTGCTAAAACCAGGCAAAGACCCTTTATTTCCCTCAAGCTATCGTCCAATTTCTCTTTTAAATGTAGACCTTAAAATAATCTGCAAAGCTCTCTCAAAGAGATTAGAGAAAATGACCCCCCTCTTAATTCATCCTGACCAAACTGGTTTCATAAAAGGTCGGCACTCCTCAACAAACACTCGTAGATTACTTAATTTAATAGACTACTCATACGATAAAAACATCGAAACCATAATATTATCTCTAGATGCAGAAAAAGCATTTGACAGAGTTAATTGGAAATTTTTATTCGCAACTTTACACAAATTTGGTTTTGGAAACTCTTTCATAAACTGGATAAGAATATTATACAATTCCCCAACGGCTCGTATCAGAACAAATGACCAGACATCCTCCAGCTTCTGTCTCCTGAGGGGCACCAGACAGGGATGCCCACTCTCCCCTTCACTTTTTGCAATTTTTATCGAACCTCTAGCAGCAGCATTTAGACAGGCTACAACAATTAAGGGCATAAAATGTAAGAACATAGAACATAAAATCAGTCTCTATGCGGATGATGTGTTGCTTTTTCTGCAAAACACACAAACCAACCTCTCTGAGGTAATTACTTTAATAAACTGGTTTTCAAGAGTTTCAGATTATTCAATTAACTGGCCAAAATCTACAGTTCTCCCCATTAACTGCTCCTTCCATAATTCTTCCTCTGCCCCACTGCAATCCGGAAATATTAAATATTTAGGTATTAATGTCTCTCCTAAGCTTTCAGACTTAACTAAACTAAACCACATCCCACTTCTAAAGAAAGTAGAAGGCGATCTGACTAGATGGAAATCTTTACCCATATCACTCATGGGAAGGGTCGCCACTATAAAAATGATGATCTTGCCAAAAATAAATTACTTATTTTTGATGATCCCTAACAAACCATCACAAGATTGGTTCAGATCTCTGGATTCATATATTTCCAAATTCCTTTGGAAAGATAAACCCCCGCGTATTAGCTTAAAAACGCTACAAAGAACCAAGGATAGAGGAGGATTAGATCTGCCTAATTTTCACCAATACTTCTTAGCCAACAGGCTTCAGTTCATCTCAGAATGGTTAAAACATACCTTCTTAGTTGAGCCCTGGCTAGATGTTGAACAGGCACTATGCAAGGATCTAGAGATTTCAGACCTACCATTTATTAGCTCAAACATCAAAAGACATGAATGCTTTAAAAGTATCAACATCAGCTTTTCTCTAACAGCATGGTGGGAGTTTCTAAAAATAACGGAGTCTTCATTAATCCCATGCAAACGTACACCTATCTGGAATAACCCTGACATATTACAAAACAATAATATGATTAATTTCCCAGAATGGAGTTGTAAAGGAATTAAATACTTAGAACATATATTAGAGGGAACAGAATTTATTCCATTTGACAGACTAGTTGAACAATATGGGATCAACAAGACAAGGTTTTTAGAATATCAACAAATTAAATCCATAGTAAAAAAGAAATTTAACCTCAGTCAAGTTGAATTACAAACACCACTAAGTGCAGCACATTTTCTTACTCTTAAATCCCCCAAATTATTATCTAAAATATACAGAACACTTTCTAAATTAGATGAATCAATATCCCTTCCTACTGCAAAGTGGGAAGCAGATTTATCAGTCAACCTAGACCAAAACTTCTGGTCTCAGATTTGCTTAAAAACTTTTAAATTAATTAAAAATCCCAGTCTGCAATTAATACAATACAAAATACTTCATAGAGTGCACTATACAGGTCATCGGATGTTCAAGATGGGCTTTACATCTTCCAACAACTGCTCACACTGTCAAGGCAATATACCAGACAATTACATCCACGCTCTTTGGTTCTGTCCACCAGTGCAAAAGTTTTGGCGCGAGATATGTGAAGACTTATCAAAGTGTCTGAAATGTAACATTCCAACTTCCCCCTTAGTGTGTCTACTGGGCAGCTTAGATAATGTCACTTCAGAAAAGAATATAGCCCATATGATCTTCACTGCCCTATGCATAGCCAAGAAAACAGTCCTCATGAACTGGAAAAATAAAAATAATCTTAATTCTAACCAATATAGAAATTATCTATTAGATTACATTAGTTTTGATACAGCCTCTGCCACCACATCAGATCAATTGCTCTGGGCCCCTTTTATCAGCTCCATCACCTAGTGGGGGTGGGGGGTCATAGTTTGGTCCCGCCTTCACTGTTGTGATTGGTGAGGGGGTAGGGACAGGCTTAGGGCGTCGGGGGGTTCCCCGGAGGCATCTTCCTTGGGGGGCTCAACCCGGGGTAGCGGTCACGTCCGGTTGGGGGCTCTGTTGGCTCTCAGGTGACTGTTTCCTCGCGGCTGCGTGCAGCGGGGCTAGGGGAGGGTCTGTGCTGACGGACGTGGGTTACTGACCTGGCAACCTGGCTGCCCCTGGGTGGGTCCGGGATGGGCGTGAGGTTCTGGGGGCGCTCCGTCTCTGGGCTGGGGCCCAGGCCGGGCCTCGGGGGCTTGGGTCCTGGTTGGTGTGTTGCCGGGGTTGTGGGCGGGTGGGTGCATGGGGGCCCGGCCCTGGAGCAGGGTGCCTCCGGTGCGTCGAGCCGCCTGGGGGGCTCTTCAACTGGTGGGGGGGATGGTCACATCTTGCAGGAGCTTTCTTCTCTTCAGGAACTCTCTGCAGGAGGGGGAGATACAGGAGAGGTGGAGGAAGATCTCAGCCTGGGTGTTTATTGTCTTATGTAGTCTGGAAGATGTGTGGATGGTGGGGTGGGTGCAGTTTTCTCTGTGGTGGGGTTGGGTGGACTGTCCAGGGCTCTGTGGAGCCGGGGGGCGCTACTGCACTGGGCCCCGGTCTGATGGGCCTGGGCCCCCCTTCCCTGGCGGGTCGCGGAGGGTGGGAGTGCCTACTGGGGTCAGCGGGGGAGCTGGCCCCAGGGAGGGGTTACCTGCCCCTCCCTTCCTTCCCTCCCCATCTCCAGCTGCCTCCCTCTTCCCGCTCCTCCACAACCACCCACACATGCAGGGCCTTGGAGTGGGGGTATGTCACCAGGGTGCAGAGGAGGCTACCCCCCCCCCCCCCCCCCCCCCCCCCCCCCTGTCCCCTTCTGGCTGCCTCTGCCTCAATTTTATCCCACAACTTAGACATTCACATTATTCACACTCTCATTACACATACATATAGGATCTTGGGGGTGGGCACAATCACGGAGTCCAAATCTCCATCAGGGTGTACACCTCACCCCTGACGTCGTTGCCCACCTCTCAATTTTAAATACACTTAGTCATTGAGGGCTAGCAGGAGGGACTATGCGTTTACCTGCTGCTCTCTGGCAGGTAGCTCCATGCCCTCCTGGGTTTTAATTGCACCTTAGAACACATATGCATCAACACTACAATGAGCGGGTGGAGGGAGGTTTGGAGTCTTCTCCCACCCCCATTCTCTGCGGCCTGCTGGAGCGGGAGGGCTAGTAGGAGGAGTTGGCCGTCCGACTGCGGTCTGGGGTGTGGGGCCTCCCTGCTGCTGCGGAGTCGGGGTGGTCTGCCTCTCCCCACCGCAGGGAAAAGGGTAACACCACCTGGGTCTGGGTGCAATTCCCCCCTCCAGGGGCAAGGGTACCTAGACCCGGTTTGTAGAGTACGCTTGGGGAGTGTGATTGTGTGTACAGCGTCTCTTTATGTCTGTCTCCACGTTGGTTGAGTGTGGAGTGAGTGCATATGAGAGCATGAGGGTGGGAATGGATGTTTGTGTCTGTGTGTGCCTGTATGTCTGTGTCTATATGTCAGGTTGGGTATCAGACGCCACCTCTCTGGGGACACCTCAGGCCCTCCAAGGTTTGGAGGCCTATCTCCACCCACCACCACTTCCCCTGCCGGTGGCGGACTCCCTCAGGTGTCGGTGTGTTGGTGGTTCTTTGTGTCTGGGGGTGGGCGTCCGGGTACACACCGGCTCACTCCTTGGCGGCCGCTTGTCGGGGCCTGGGGCCTGGGGCTCGCTCGGGCCCCTTTGGAGGTGGGGTGCCCCCGGCCTCTCGGCCTGGGGCTCGGTCACTCAGGCACAGCTGGGGGCCGACGGAGCTCACGGGCGCGTCACTGCAACTCCCCCTGACTTCTGCTCCGCGGCTGCTGGGCGAGCCCTCATCTGGGACTCTCCTCAGCTCTTACTGGGACAGTGGCGCGGCTGCCCCTCTGTTGGTCTTCCATGGTCTCTTGTGTTCTGGGGGCCTCTGGATGTCTGGAGTTTTGATCTCCTCCATACCCACTTCACACCCTGGAGGACGGGGCTGTGGCCCCCCCACACTCCCTAGCAGATCATTACATGGAGAAACCTTTGGAATGCAAGCATGCTGATCCACACAGGTATGCACACATGGGTATTCACAGACGCGGACTAAAGCTTTCTTGGCTGCTGCCTCAAAGCACACTGTGCGCTGTCTATCTTGCGTGCTGCACAATATCGTTTATTATTTAGTAAATATTGATATATATGACTAGCTAGTTTATTGTGATGGTGCTTTGTTTTCTCTATTATTATGTTGCTCTTTGTTGTTTGCTGTCTCCTCTGTTTGTTTTTTTTGTTTGTTTGTTTTTGTTTTTGTTTTTGTTTTTTTTTTCTCCATACAGGTGACCCAGGAGTTCTTTTTTTTTTCTCTCTCTTCCCCCCCCCCCCCCCTTCTCACCGTCTCTTCTCCCCTTTGGTTTTCTTTCTTTCTCTCCCCCTCTCTCTCTCATTCATTCCCCCTGTCCTATTTATTTAAAAAAAAAAAAAAAAAAAAAAAGACAAAGGATGAACTGAAGCTCTGCCATCACGTAATGTCGCATACTGCTGTTTCTGATGTCATTTAAAAAGAAAAAGAAAAAAAAAAAGTTTTTCCTTTATTTTATATATGAGAACATGAAAATGAGCTCCAGCATGCAAGAAATATCAGATCAAATATTATTTCTCATTCCTCGGACTCCAGAATCAACTTTCTGGGATTTCCTTACCTGGATGATTGAGCATCCATCAATAGCATCCAACACAGAAATGTGTTTCTGATCCCCTGTGAGTGAGAATGATGGGGGGCCAAAAAATTACATTCCTCTTTCTGTGTGCTGTTAATTGATGTTCGTAGGGGACTTTCAGTTACACTTTTAGGTACAAAGATCCCTTTTGATGCTACTGTGCATCTACTCAAGTCAGTCGGTTAGGGATGTGTTAGAACAGGAGATTCACAAAACTGCAAGGAACAGAAATTTTGCTGAGTTCCTCAGAAGGGAGATTAAAAGAGACACATGGCAGCATGAGAAATATCCCTAGTGCCTGTGTCTATTTGAATATGCCTGAGCATGTGTATTACTAAAAAAATATTAACAAATATAAACCACAACAATAACATAAAAACTATCACTACATCAATTACATATTAATTACTACTGATCAGAGTGCTTGGAGTCATTAAGATATTTATCTTTATAGAGAAATGTTATGTTGCTGTTATAGTTCGGCCTGTGGATCTGTGACCTATTCTGGTTGTACTCCACCTTTAAACTTTTGTCATAGGCAATAGTCTCCAGTTCTCCCATGACTGGTTTTTGGGTGGATGTTACAGCTCTGTGGTGCTGGCTTTAGACATCTACACATTTTTTAATGCCAAAATAAAAAATTTTTATAGCTCAAGGAGAAATTCAAGAGAAAAAGTTTTGTTTGTCTGACTTATTAATGAGCTCTTTGTGTGTGTAGCTCTTGAAACAACAGTTTTTGAATTATGCTTTAAACTACATTTGTGACCTGTTTTGGGCATTAGTAGTGAGCTTTTTACTATTCCACAAATTCAAAGTGGACATAAACCTAACCTGTTGACTTCTCTGGGGTACATCGATTGCAGTATGCGAAATAAAAACTGCGCATATTGCAAAAATGCTAAGGTAGCCTATCTATAGGTTTTTAGGACTGTATCCCCTCTCTCGTCCCTGCGGGCGGTCTGTATCCTTCAACCTCGGGTCCTACCGGAGGCCTGGGAGCTTGAGGGTCTTGCGCAGTATCTTTGCCGTTCCTGAGACTGCGCTTTTCTGAACAGAGATGTGCTTAGTAATTATCGGCGGTATGTTTTTTTTGTGTGTGTCTTGCTTTGTCTTAATTGCCTACAACTGTGTCTGATTCCCTGAGGTGTTTCCCCAAGGTGTACTGAACAGATAGTCCAAGACTTTGTTATATTATCCGTGTAAGTTCTCATGGATTTTGAGTTCTGCGCTTTTTTCCAATGTGGACTTTGCCTTGACTTACAATCCAATAAACACATTTTTGGGCTTAATTTCTGTATTTGGGTCCTTCACTTCACAACCCATGACAGAAAATGCTTTTTTTTTGTGCAGCCACAAACTTTTATTTCTTCAACCTTGAAGTGTTCCAGCCTCATAAACGCTCTGTGCGTCAGCAATTACTTAAGTTATATTAAAGCTCAACACTGAAATAAATGCCTTTCGGATCATAATGGTAAATTGTTAGCAGAATCCCAAATTTATAAGTAAAACAGTGCCGAACTTGATTTTTCTGCAACACCAATGCACGCAAGAGTAGTGCTTTATTAGTAAAGGCTTTAGTACGAGTTTATATAGGCTATCAACTTTGATCTGTGACTTTTCCTCTTTTTACATATGTCGTTTGTCACTTTTATGCGCATTACTGCTCAGTAAATATTACGATGCAACTTTGCATGGATAAAGAAGAGTGCAGCCTCATAACTCACAGTTTTGTTTTGTTTTTTTGCAACATATAGTCATATTGTTTCGGTATATATACGTTGGATCTCAACTAGCCTACACAGTCTCTTTATTGTGTTTACGAAATGGGCAAGTGCTATATCTACGAGAAGACTGACACAGTGTGGTGAAAAGTGGGACATACTTACCAGATTTCACCGTCATTTTACACTCATTATTAATGCTATTATCACTGGGTTGACAGTACATTATTAGTTAAGTAGTCTAAAAACAACACATATGTTTAATTTGTGTAATTCCTTGTTTCGTGATTTACTTTCGTGTTTAAATTTGATGTCTGTTTGTGCCACCCTTTTGTTTTTTTGTTCACTTGCACCATCAATAAACGATTCCGACGCGGTGAAACGACTGCTCTTTTGGAGTTATGACGGATGCTGCAGATGACCTGCTGCTCTACTGTAAAATGCATACAAGGCAAGCCCGTGCAGGGATGTCCAAGAAACCCCATCGACGAGACAAAACTCGAGGCGTGAACGTGGCAGCCATTTTACATCATCAAGAGTGAATGACTGAAGCCGGACCAGTGCCGGGAGTTTTACACTTTTCTCTCTTTTTCAGTATCACATTTATCTTCCTAAATAATCAGCACCATACACGTTGGTGTGCCAGCGGCAGGTAGGGCGAATGCTTGTAATTGATAACGTTATTGTTGCTTAATTGAGTGCTAAAAAAGTGTGAATCGTGCGGTGCTGTTTCAAACAATGTGGAAACTGGTGGTGGTTGGGAACGAGTTCTCCAGACCGGCTTTTTGAAAATGGACTCTTCCTATGTGGCGGCACGTTGACAGACCACGCATTTAGCAGGCTAATCCTCTAGCTTCCAAGGCCACGTTGGATCTAATTGTATTTAAAAAGCTATGCTTTGTCAATTGGCTAAGTCCTCATCGACAAATGACGTTGTAACAATGGCCTCACTGAAATTCCGTTCGAATTAGCATGCTAGCATAGGCTAACCCATTTTGACAGATCACGAAAATGACATGCTCATTGTCATTGTATGCTAACAGCACTTAGCTGGCAAAGGCCGGTTATATTGGTAAGAAGTGGCGATCATCCCTTAGTACTTTACTAACACATGTGTGTATTGCATACTTAAAGAATAACTATAGCTGTGTTCATAGTAAATGCACACAAGCGCCTCATGTTATTGTCCCGATTAATGCCCCTAGCTTGATTGCTGAAACATTAGCCATGCAAACTAGCCCGCTCGCTAGTTAGCTTCAACGTGTGCGAGTCGGTCCCTCCCCGCTAAACCTAACCCAAACCTAACATTATGGTAGAAGTTTGAGGGGAGACTGCGGGGGTAATTCATTTCCATAAAACCGATAACGTGAATAGGTTAAAAATTTAAGATCAATTTGTAAATGGGTTTCACTCGTGCATTTGGCGTAGTAGAAAGGTTTTTGCCACGGAGAAAGCACGTGCCTACCGATACGAGATTGATTAGCAGTCAGTATAGCACATCGACTGGACAATACGAGCTTCTGTTAATGTTAGGCCAAAACATAAGATTGCCGTCCACGTTTTCGCTGAGTCTGCCGTTGCCGGATAGACATTGTGACCAGTGAGCAGGTAGATTGCTGCTGTTAGTACCCCAAAATCTATCCACACAAAGGAATGAGAGGCAGTGTTTGGGTTGGTCATTAACACGATTATTGGAGTGTTTGTGTTCAGTGTAACAATAGTTGAAGGTATAAACAAAATGCTAAAGTATGCATAGTTGTTCATTGGTCAGTCACCGGAAACCGGGGTTCACTCTCTCTGATGGAACACGTGTATCAGCTATCTGTCCTGTGCTGAAGTCAGTAGTGAGAAGGTAAGCTAACATGTAATTTAGAGACCGTAGCAGGCAGGAGAAGACTGAGATTCGGGCGTTAGCGCGTAAACTTGGCTCCGTTTGCTCAACTTTTTTTTTTTTAGCTCAGAACAAACCAGAATGAAAATACTGCCACATGGCCACGAACCTCGTAGTTAAACCTTTTCCCCCTTCTTTTTTTTTATTATACATATGTAATATGCAGCTGAGGTGAATTCTTTGGTGAAGTCTTTGGTATGTGCTTGTCCTGAACCCAATGTATTGCACACAGTGTCACACTGCCTAGATCAGGCTTTTGAGCTTCTAGTTCAAGCTGAGTGCTAAGTCAAGATAGTGAAAAGTCTCCAGACTGGGAAGGAGCACATGACCATGATAATTGGTTCGGCACATGTCAGCATCTCCTTTGTTAAAATTGGGTTTTATTAGTATGAAAGTTGCACTCCAGCAAACATTACAATTGGTGAAGTGATTTTTCCCCCAAATGATTTTCCTGACAAGTCTGAGACTTCACACTCTTTTGAGCACATCACAATTGTTGCCCTTGACCCAGGATTAATTTGGCTCATTGCATTTACACAGATTTCTGGAGACATGGCCACAGAACATATTAATGGAAATGGTCCAGAAGAACCAATGGACACCTCTGCAGTTACCCATTCTGAGCACTTCCAGACTTTATTAGAAGCTGGTTTACCACAGAAAGTTGCTGAAAAACTAGATGAAATTTACCTAGCAGGTAAGGCACCATGAATACTCTTGCATATTCAGTATGCAAATTTTTATGTTTAGCAATTTCTTGCATGTATTGTCATTTTATCACATTTTTGAATGGGGGAATTGGGATCCCGAAGCAACTTTTTGTGGTTTCCTACCAAAATGGGTACTGCAGTGCTACAGAATTTTAAATTACACATTACCAGAGTGTGTAAATGATTGCAGCATTTGCATTCCCAACATGGTTGCATGAACACTGGTGTCAGGGCGAATGAATTCTCTCCCTCTCTCTCTCTGGGAGTCTTTTGATGAGCCTATTCAGTATTGCTATTAATTTCTGTGAGGTTTCTCTGCATCCCATAAAATTATAGCAGAGCAGTGACTAAATGGGACACTAGCTACAGCTTAAATAACTGTTGATTTTTAGTAGAAGATCAAATGGGGATGAACTGTAATGACAAATTTTGGGGGGGGGGGGGGGGGGGGGGGTCATTTTAGGACTTGTTTGGTTGGCCACATCTAGAAAAAGTACTGGTCTGGCCTTTTCAGCCAGATGGAACTGAGGCAGAAACAATGGCAGCAGCTGTCTGGTATATGGCTGCCTGGGACAGGTGACGGCCTCTCCATAAAGGAGAATGTAGACTGGCTCATTAGAAACTCCCAGCCACAGTATAGAGGGGCATGAGCATATCGAGTTGCACTGTCACATCTGTTGTGATTAGTTCTGCAAAAATTTGCTGGTTGAGGAGTAAAGTACAGCCCGACTACTGAATACGGCTCTATTAGATTATGCTCGTCCCACTCCTCACTCCTAATTGTACAAGTCATTATTCATTCATTATATTGGTTTCACAAAATAATCCCCGTTTAAATACTTCATTTAGGTCCTTGCACTTTTGTCAATTATGTATCATTTTTGTAATTTTTTTCCCCCCTTATTAGTAGCTCACTATTTGTGTGTGTGTGTGTCGTTCAACCTGCAGGTTTGGTGTCACACAGTGATTTAGATGATCGAGCGATTGAGGCTCTGAAAGAATTCAACGAGGAAGGTGCTCTCCAAGTCCTTTTGCAATTCAAGGACAGCGACCTCTCACATGTTCAGGTATGCATGCGGTGCTGCTGCTGGTGCTATTTACATAATTTTGAATACCTCAATGCAAAGCCACAATCAGAGTGCTAGTGTAATGAAATAACAGTATTATGTTGAAATGTGCAACTACACTATAGGTCTTAATTGTCATTAAGCTTCCTGTTCCTTCTGCCTGCTCATATATATTGAAGGGTAAATTTCATATATTAATATTTGACAGTGAAATTGATAATTTTTTTAGTTACTGTTTGATCCCATTTAAATTGTTTGTCTTTCAGAACAAAAGTGCCTTTCTTTGTGGCGTGATGAAGACGTACAGACAGAGAGAGAAACAAGGGACCAAAGTGTCAGACACCAACAAAGGACCAGATGAAGCCAAAATCAAAGTGAGAACTGATGGTTCATTTAAAAATCACTCTAAAACTGATTTCATGCTTCGTTCGACACTATTGAATAATGAATGTTTTTTGGGCCCAAAAAATGCAATAATTCTGTCTCTGCTCCACCTCTTTTTCTTTTTTCCCTTATTTTTTTTTAATTGTTAGGCTTTGCTGGAGAGGACTGGCTACACACTTGATGTGACAACAGGACAGAGGAAGTACGGTGGTCCCCCACCAGAGTCTGCCCATTCAGGGGCACAACCCACCATTGGTACCGAGGTATGAAACAATCACTTATCCCTTTATTTAGCCATTTAATATGCTGCACCTTTATATATTAGTGTGTTCTGAGATTAATTGTATGAGGTGCAGTAATTTATTTTATGGTGTCCAAATGATGAAACTATTCACTGCTGTAGTAACTTTGGTTACACTGATAGTTTACCGCTAAGACCTGACTGGATACCATTTACCACAATGTTAGTACCCTTTGTACCACGCATCTTAAATGAGTACTTTGATCTCACGCGCTACACCTCCTTTTCCTGTCAACCTGGCAGATTTTTGTAGGAAAAATCCCCAGAGATCTTTTTGAGGATGAACTGGTTCCACTGTTTGAGAAAGCTGGGCCCATATGGGACTTGCGCCTGATGATGGATCCCCTAAGTGGCCTGAACAGAGGCTATGCCTTTGTCACTTTCTGCACTAAAGAAGCTGCACAGCAGGCTGTCAAATTGGTAGGTCTACTGTAATACTCTAATTATGACCAGAAAATGAGTTATTCTATGGCTTTGTTTTAACAAAGGGGACTTTTCAAATGAAGAATAAAGGAATATATTTATGCAGCATGCATGTGCCTCATGTTTGTCAATGGCGACTAATTATCTTAAAGCATCACCACCAGTTGCAATAAGCTCTCCTAACTAGACTTGACTGTCTCATTTTATTTATATATTTTTTCCTCTTATACTCCTGCGTCTTTTTGCAGTGCAACAACAATGAAATTCGACCAGGAAAACACATTGGAGTGTGCATCTCTGTGGCCAATAATAGACTGTTTGTTGGCTCCATCCCCAAGAGTAAAACGAAAGAGCAGATTGTTGAAGAATTTGCGAAAGTAACAGGTGAGTCAAACTGTTTTTTAACCTTTCCCATCCATTAACCATCTTGGAATGGGTTTCGCTTTGCTTGTATATTTGATTGGATACACCTTGCACGTTTGCAGGTGTAGCTTGTCCAGTAGGTATTTTTAAAACTTTTTTTTTGGTCCAAATGATGATCTTATGACTGTACTTGAGTGATTCACATTACTCTGATGGTTTACCGCTAAGATCTGACTGGACACAAACTGCAGAAAACGTCGTTTTTCAAATTTTATTTCTCTAATTTTGATCATTTCATGTTTTGAATCAAGCATTTATGGCTTTAGGTTTATGCTTTCCATAGAACATTTGACTTAACTGCTTCTTTGTCTACACTTCTCTCTCCTGTTTCTTCTCTCTACAGAGGGTCTAAATGATGTCATATTGTACCACCAGCCAGATGACAAGAAAAAGAATCGAGGTTTTTGCTTCCTTGAGTATGAAGATCACAAGACGGCAGCTCAGGCCCGGCGCCGACTAATGAGTGGCAAGGTCAAAGTTTGGGGAAATTTGGTCACAGTGGAGTGGGCTGATCCCATTGAGGACCCAGACCCAGAGGTCATGGCCAAGGTAAGGCACAGGACGAAAAGTCCTCAGCAATGTAACCTTGAGTGTATTTGCACGCACAACCTCTTTCGACTTGTGCATTTGTTTGGATTTGCACTGCATTTCTGCATGGGGAATAAACAAAACATGCTTCTCTACCCAGGTCAAGGTGCTGTTTGTGAGAAACTTGGCGAGCACTGTTACAGAGGAGATACTTGAAAAGACCTTTAGCCAACACGGCAAGCTGGAGCGAGTGAAGAAGTTGAAAGACTACGCCTTCATACACTTTGAGGAACGAGAAAGTGCTGTGAAGGTATGAGGGGAAACTGTCTCAGAATCAGACTGTTTGTACTTAACCCGTTGGGATTTTTGTGTATGAATGGTATTTCACTATTGTCTCGATTTCACGTCATAGGCTTTGACTGATCTTAATGGCAAAGACCTCGAAGGAGAGCACATTGAAATTGTCTTTGCCAAGCCACCTGACCAGAAGAGGAAAGAGCGTAAAGCCCAGAGACAAGCCGCTAAAACACAAATGTAAGCAAGAACTTTGTAATTGCAACTAGGTTTGTGTTGTGTGTAATTAATCCAACAACCTTTTTAGCCAAAACTGTCAAATTTAAAATTATGTTATATGGCATGATGGCTTCCTGATGAGAACTCTGTATCCCCTCTCAGGTATGATGATTACTATTATTACGGTCCCCCCCACATGCCACCACCAACAAGAGGCAGAGGACGAGGCGGTAGAGGAGGTTATTCTTATCCGCCTGATTATTATGGATATGAAGACTATTACGATTACTATGGATATAATTACCACAACTACCGGGGCGGCTACGATGACCCGTACTATGGCTATGAGGACTTCCAAGCATCTGGGAGAGGAAGAGGAGCAAGAGGAGTCCGTGGTGGTGCCAATCAGACCAGGGGCCGTGGTGCTATCACCCCAAGGGGTCGAGTGGGCTTCTCCCAACGAGGAGGCCTTGGAACAATCAGAGGTTAATGACTTTTTCCTGTGTGACCACCCACCCCACCTCCACATTTTTACTTTGTGCTTTTTATTTTCAAATTTAAAAATACATTTAAGCTCGGTTTGCTGTAAGCAAGTATTCTGACATTGGGTCAGAAATTAAAGCACAAAGTTAAGAGCAGTGGCGTGAATGAAACGACTGATGGATAGAAAATGAAAGCAGCTATAGTTGTGAAAAGTTAAGGGCGATTATCTTCAAATGAACTTGGCCATATTCTAAGGCTCCAGTTTTCTGGTGGGATCTTTGAGTCAGCTTGTTTGCCAGCAGAGAGGGTCATTCATAGCATTTTTAAGGCCAGCTGATGCCCACATAAGTGGCAAGACCACTGGTGTGAATGTCGGATGTCTGCTCTAATTGTCTGATTTATGGCAAATGTGTGCAACATTGGTTTCCTGTGCTAATTTCATCTTTCTTTCCTATTGGTCCAGCAGGGAAACGGGGCCGAGGGCGGTCCTGACCTGTCACAGTGGATACTGACTTGATATGTGGGGTTACACCGTAAGCTGCAATGGATGTCGAAACAACAAGCATGAGAAAAAGGTCCAATGATATTCCAGCCTTACAGAAGAAGCATCTCCCCTCCTCTATATTTTAACTCACTTTAGCCCTTTTCAGACATGGGTTAATGCATAACTATAATCTCTTTAGTGGTGTCATTCTGCCAATCAGACATGGGTCACTTTTACATTAATATTCATCATGGCATCATTCAGATATGCCTACGATAATGCATGCAAAAGAATTGTTACTTTATGGCAACAAATTCTGTCAGCATCAACTCAAAATGTAACCACGTTTTTGAACGCTTGCGCTCTCTGCGCTGTTAAGGTTTTCCATGCAGAGTAGGAGATGCATCTCTTATGGATCGTGAAGAAATGTCTTAATATTTGGAAACCAAACAGATAAGAGGGCATAGGGCAAGTTTTGCTCTTGAACACTTTCTTTTGTGAGCCGAGCAGTTTAGAGCAGGGGTGCCCAATCCCGGTCCTCGAGAGCTACCGTCATGCAGCTTTTAGATGCATCCTTGTTCCCACACACCCGAATCAAATGAATGGCTTGTTATCAGGACTTTGCCAAACACGATGGCATGCTGAAGAGGTAATCAAACTATTTGATTCAGCTGTGTTGGAGTAGGGATGCATCTAAAAGCTGCAGGATAGTAGCTCTCGAGGACTGGGATTGGGCAGCCCTGGTTTAGAGCGTCAACATGAACTGTCTATCTTGGGTGTGCCCATCCGTTAATGTTACTGTGTACAGTTCAACCTTATGCTGTGTTTAAAGACTTGTTACTAGGTCCAACCTAGTAAGCTTACCAATGCAACTTTCATGGAAAAGTGACCTGGGTGCTCATGCAAATGAAGCCACCATGTTCAGATTATTGGAGAGTAGTGCATGTCTGAAAAGGGCTCATTTTTTGTTTTTGTTTTGAAGCTGCCACCTTATAAAATGACTGGAGGAGTCTGAATACTTGCCACAGCCTCTTTGCTGAGTCCCTGTTCCTAGACGGGGACCTATGAATTGCCCTTACAATCTACCCCTTCCCTGTCCCTGAACATGCCATTTTAATTTTTTTTTTAAATTAATGACGAAATTGCACTTTTTAAGTTCTTAGGTTTGAAGTGGCTCAAAGGAGCTTGATGCTATTGTATATTTTTGTGCTAATCGGAATTTTTATTGTCGGAATATCCATGTTAATCTTAATTGTTTGATCTGGATGTTTGAAAGAGAACATTTGCAGGGTTTTAGGGTGTACCCACCTGGCATGGATAAGTCAGGCATTCCAGGAAAGTGGTTCTTTTCAGAACTTGTCTTTAAAGGGTTGGTTGACTACCTCAGTACAGAGGACTAAACTACCCGGCCTGTACTGTAAATAGGGAAACTATATCGATGAAAGCAGGGCTTGTTTTCATACAAAATATGCACAAGAGCTGCAGCGCAAAAACGATGTACTTAATGTAATATAGTCATTTTAGCTGCAGCTCTGCAGACTGCAAACAGTCACACCGGGCATGCAAAACAATCTCATATGATGAGTCTGAACAAGCCCTGCTTTTATCTTATTTTGAACTGAATTAGCTGCCTTGCTTATTCAGAGTATGTAGTTACTGGTTGTATAGTTTTTCGGAAAATGTTACTTTTGTAAAGGCTTCAAGATCACGGGCATCCAACTGCCTTTGATTAAAAAAAAAACAATAAAAAAAACAAAACAAAAATAAAGCCCTGCAGTGTCCCTTTTGTGCCACTGTATTCTTCCAGTGGGTTTGTTTTTATATCAATACAACACATTTTCAGACAGCATCGGAATAATGTAAGAGCCTAATCCAATCCTTCCTCTTATAAGATCGTGTTAATCTCGAATGATCCCTCCCCAGTACAGCAACTATGTAGAAGATCTCTGGAGTTAATCTTATTGGATGACTGACTTGCCATATTGCCCAGCCAGTGAGCATGTGTGCCTAACATTAGCTGCTATGATTTGGTGAGGGATCATGGTCTCACAGTGGTAGAAGGGATACTGCAGTGAACGATTTCTACTTCCAGGTATAGCATAAAGGAAACTGCTCTTCAATCCCAGTTTTCTATACAGTTAACTCCCTCAGTAAAATCATAACAACCACCTTTTGAGAAAAAAAAATGTTAGCAGTTTTAAACTATTGTTGGTGGCCAACAACGTTTTTTGCATTCCTGCAAATAAATTGTTTTATACTGTAAAATGGAGGTGAGTGTAACTTATTTTTGTAATAAAGTTTTTGATTTTTATCTGTGTCTTACTCTTTTGATTAAAACAAAAGCCTTCATGAGGTGCAAGGACTTTATTAACTGGAGGCAGTCGATCATTTTGGATTTTGGTATTTTAAATTTCATGTAAAAAGATTTGCATTAAAGTTTCATGTTAAAATGCAAGATTTCGAATAAATATTTTCCTAAACGGGTTGACGAGCGCAGTGGGGGTGTGTAATAGACAAGATCTAATATGCTACAGTTTATGTATCTTTTTTCATCTTTATATATATATATGTATGTTTTGTGTGTGTATAATAGTGTATATGATTTATAAGGCTTATATTATTAGATTCATAGGACAGGCATACATGCACAGTATTGGTGCCTTTGAATAAATTAAACAGTATTTATTGCATTGAGTCGTCAAATGTAACAATACTGCGTTAGTATAGTTACTATTACAGTAATCTACAGCCTGATGTTAAAAGCTCTAAACGCCTTTGTGTCAGTTAACTGAAAGTAGGTCATCGCGAGTGATGGAGCTACTGTAGGAGGGCTATTTGCCGGTTAACCCAATTTAAGTCCACGTTAAAAAACGCAATTTCCCATGTTCCCTTGTGCAGTTTCTTCGATCAAAGTACGACTGTAAGCTGTTTACCACACACACAAATCAATGGTGCTTCGCTTCGAGTCCGTTAAATGTGACAATAATATAAATAATGGCCGCTCCAGTGAGCACTACTCCGCTCCGGGACTCGTCTCCTTGATCCGGGCACCTTGGCGTGGGTTTCATTTCAAGGGGAATATGTGGGGGACACGTCCGTTACCTCAGAGCTAAACTACAGGAGCCAGTAGCAGCTACTGCTGCTGGGAGCGCAGCGGAGGTGACATCACACGTCTCCAGCGCTGACAACCGAGGCACCAACCACCGCCGCTGCTGCTGCTCCTCAATGGACAGCTATTCCCGTGACAGGACCGCGGCCATTAACCAAAACGGCAACCTATCAGAGTTTTAGGACGGTCCACGCACGAATGATGCTGTGTAACTGCCACTAATCCTGCTGTGGCTCACAGCTGTGCGCGGCTCTGCTCTCTGCGCTCATCCTGCACACAGGCAACCTGCTTATGTATTTATTTTGTTTTTGCAAATTCATTATGGTGTCGCGCCTGAACTACAGTGAAAAATGGCCCATATCGTCCGCCGTACACTTACAGTAAGTGCTTGAGTCGATATGTTAAAATCAGTGCAACCTGATACGTATGTTAAGCGGAATAGATAGATTTAAAAAAAATAAAAAATAAAATAAAATACTGTGACTTTGAGTAAGGAGCTCTTGCTTCCTGCTACACGCCCTTATTTATTTGTAGCCTGCAGCCACTTCGTAATGCGACCTTTATTTATTTACAGTAATATGCAGTAGGCTGGATGCTGACAGACAAAGATGGGATGCATCCGGGCTTATCTGAAGAAATTAAGACGCAGGGTAAAGGTGGACCGGCTCAGAGAGCTTGGTCGACAATATCCAGTGTTCTGCTTCCTTCTGCTGGTCCTGCTTCTCTCCACTGTGCTTTTGAACAGGTAACTAGTTCACTCTACATAGGCAAACCTGCAGCCCACTCAATTTCACTTCATAGCTTACCATGTTTTTATTCATTTATACCTCACACCTCCTTTTTACTACAGATATATTCACATTATAATGGTGTTTTGGTCGTTCCTGGCTGGAGTCGTCACTTTCTACTGCTCCCTGGGGCCTGAGTCTCTGCTGCCTAACATCTTAGTCTCCATTAAACCAAGAATCAAGGTCTGTTAGAATTTAACTGAACAAATTAGGAGGATACAGCCTCCACACTCTGAGTGCCACAACTGATAGAAATATATGTAATGTCTATCACTTGTTGGAAGCATGCCATTGCTTACTTATACATTGATGATGATGAATAAAAAGGCACAAAAGCAGCAGCAGTTCATAATCTTTGCTGTTGACTTTATCTTGTAGTCGTACCAGCAGGAGCTGTTTCCGCTGGGCCACAGCTGTGCTGTTTGTGGAAAAATCAAGTGCAAAAGGCACAGGTGAGTGACGTGGTTATGCTGTTGTGCAACGGTCGTAGACTGGACAGAAGCTGACTTGTGTTTTATTGAAACCTTATAACTATTTCAGCAGCAGTTATATATTTAGCATAATAAATGCTTAATGCCTGATGTTGTTTACAGATTATCTGTGACCAAGTCCATATCACTGTGTTACTACGTATGCTATACATATATATATATAACCTCATTACTGGGTTGACAACAATAAGTTACCTACTTATTAGGTCATGGGAGATTTAGCAATGCCATCTAGTGGCCAGACTGGATTCTTCTGTCTTCCTCTGCTGATGATACTGAATTTTTTCCATTTCATTCCTTTTTAAAAAAAAATTTCGTTCATATTTATAGACCGACTCTGTTACTGGAAAACTATCAGCCATGGCTTGACCTGAAAATTCCTTCTAAAGTGGATGCCTCACTCTCAGAGGTAATAGACATATTTGTTACACACGTCATTATTCTTAAATAAACATTAAATTAATCTATCAAATTATGGCACAATAAAATCTATTGTTTTTATTTTAGATTCTAGAGCTTGTTCTGGAAAATTTTGTATATCCTTGGTATAGGTAAGAGTTTCTTGTATCCTTCCTCCGAAGTTCAAACTGTGTTGTGTCCTGTGAAGTGAGGGGACAGATTTCTTTTTCCTTTCAGAGACATCACAGACGACGAGGCGTTTGTCGACGAGCTGAGAGTGACCTTGCGTTTCTTTGCAGCCGTGCTGGTTCGTCGGACTCAGAAGGTGAAACTTAGACTCTATAAAGACAAAAAACTTTTTAAACTGGTCTTCATCATTTTTAAATAAACTTGTCTCTCTCTCTTAGGTGGATGTGGCATCTCTCATCACAAAAAAGCTCCTTAAAGTTTCCATGAAGCACATTGAAATTATTAGCAAAGCAAGGCAGAAGGGTATGGCAGATATAATCACACAGAGCAGTTTGTTTTTTATTTCTTTTATCATAAAAATGTTTTTTGGTTTCTTTTCAGTAAAAAACATAGAGTATCTTCAACAAGCTGCCCTGGAGGAATATGGTCCTGATCTCCACGTGGCTCTTCGCAGTCGCAGAGATGAACTTCTCTACCTCAGGAAGCTGACTGAAATACTGTTCCCTTACATCCTGCCGCCCAAGGCCACAGACTGCAGGTAACTGACTGCTCTGGAAGTAAAGCCCATGCACTGCAACCATAAATTTACCCAATTAAGTCACAACAGGAATGCACAGCATGATTCTTTATTGCTTCATTCTCTTACTTCCTGCTTCTGTATCTCGTCATTCTCTCAGATCTCTTACACTCCTGATAAGAGAGGTTTTGGCTGGTTCTGTCTTCCTTCCTTCGATGGACTACTTGGCTGATCCTGTGAGTGTAGAGTAGAAATCCAAAGCTGTTTTTTCCCTTGAACGTGTCTTTATCTTTGCCAGTCTAACAGGATATTTCTTTTATAGTCCTTTAACCAGTGCTAATGTGCAGTATTATGAGAATGCAAATAAAAGACAAATCAAAACATTACTTACAGCGCTACACTTGAGTTTGAAACTTACTGACTGCTTTTTTGTGTGGTTTTTTTTTTAATTCAGGACACAGCGAATCATTTAATTTTGATATTCATTGACAACTCACCTGTAAGTATATACTGGACTGTAACTGGCTGTCATTTACACTCACCAGTCACTCTGTTTGGTTCACCTTTCTAGTAACAAGTCAGGTCGATCTTTTGCTTTCTGAACTCAAATTTTTGTGGCATAAAGCAGGTTTGTTGGCTGGGTTATTAAAGATGGACATGGTCAGCAGCAGTACTCAGTGTGTGTCAAGAAAATATCCCCACACCATTACACCAGCACCACCTGTCTGAGTTATTGGTATAAGGCAGGATGCATCCATGCTTTCATGCTCTTTACATTAAATTCTGACCCTTCCCTTTAAGTGTCGCAGCAGAAATTCAGACTCAGACCAGATAATGTCTTTTGAATCTCCTGTTGTCCAATTTTGGTGAATCTTTGTGTGGTCCTCTGTTGCTGTAGCCCATCTGATTCAGTGTTCAACATGTTGTGCATTCAGAGATGCTGTTTTGGATACCCTGGTTATAATGAGTGGTTATTTGAGTTACTGTCGCCCTCCTATCCTGTCTGCTCAAAGCAGCCAGAAGTCTGGCCACTGTCTTCTGACCTGTGACGTCCACAAGGCATTTTCATGTAGAGAACTGCTGCTCATGGG
Source organism: Maylandia zebra (assembly GCF_041146795.1). NCBI lineage: Eukaryota > Metazoa > Chordata > Actinopteri > Cichliformes > Cichlidae > Maylandia > Maylandia zebra. The sequence continues at coordinate 26,571,862 of NC_135185.1, forward strand.
ATATTTTCTCTTTTTCAGACCATTTTCTTGAGATGGATGTGTGGAGTAAATCCCAGTAGATCAGCAGTTTCTGAAATACTCAGCCCAGCCTGTATTAGCACTAGCAACCATGCCACATAGAAATCCACTTAAATCTCCTTTCTTCTCCGTTCTGATTCTTCTTCCGAACTGGCATAGGCATACCTAACAGAATGAAGGGTGAGTGTATCTTCTGTGAATTTTAAACGTGTATTTAATTTTTCCCGACTTGTTCACTCCAGCCTGAAGAAGCCACAGAGCCCACTTCAACACTGGTTCCTTTCCTACAAAAGTACTCTGATACTCGCAGCAAAAAGCCCTCAGTAAGTGTTTGCTTTCATCTAGGAGAGTGAAGTAATTCATTAAAAACCTACAAAAATTCAACTGCAAGCCGTCTTTGAAACAAAAGCCATCTGGCATTAAGCAAAAACCTAGTGACAATGTGTAGCTGGTATATGGGACAGCGTAAGCCTAATAGAAGCAGGAGGAATATAGCAGGCAATGCTTTATAGAGTATATTAATCCATTTTTTCCTGCCTTTGTATCAGGTGCTAAAGCTGGAGTTGAAGGAAATTCGAGAACAGCAAGACCTTCTCTTTCGCTTTATGAACTTCCTAAAGCAAGAAGGCGCTGTCCATGTCCTCCAATTCTGTCTCGCAGTTGGCAAGTATTGTTTTTTCTCTAAATTGTTAGTAGTTGTTAATCATTGTTGTTACCTTAATTACTCAGTTCTGTCAGTCAACAGCTTTTCATCACCCCATCTGAAATTATCAGGAAAAATTACCACTCATGGGTGGCAGAGTTAACCTATCACTGTGACGTATTGATGTCTGACTCTCTTAACTTCTCAGAGGAGTTCAACGACAGGATTCTGTGCCCTGAGCTGTTGGATTCAGAGAAGATGATGCTCCATAAGGAAGTGAAGAAGATCTACGAGACCTATTGCTTGGACGAGAGTGTTGACAAAATCCGCTTTGACCCCTTTATAGTGGAAGAAATACGCAACAGTATGTGACAGGAGTCATTATTGAAGTTAAAGTGTCTTAAACATCCTAGGTGTGCCTTAATGAGTATGCATGCTGTGTAGTATGCTAACTCGCTTGTGTGTTTTTGTTGAACGTCCTAGTTGCTGAGGGTCCTTATGGGGAGGTGGTGAAACTGCAGACCATGAGGTGCTTGTTTGAAGCCTACGAGCACGTCCTCTCTCTTCTGGAGAATGTTTTCACCCCCATGTTCTGCCACAGCGATGAGGTTAGCGCCCACACCTCAATAGAAACCACTAAGCCTATTGTCACCCAGCTTGATTTCCAGATTTAAGCATTTTCCTGTCTAAATTATGGGTCTTTAAGTTGAGACTGAATGATCATTCCTTAAATTTAGTATTTTTATTGTCTCAGATGTACCAAAACGATATCTGTAAAATGCTTAAACTCAAACTCAACTGGAATTTGTTGACTCAGACCCATTTTTCCATCCCCCCAGCTACCAACCGCTATCGGCCCTGTCATCAATATCAGACGCGCAACCGGCCAATGAGCCGGCGCTGGCATTATGCCAAACTGCCAAGCTGAATTTCACCCCTCAGAAGCAATTTCATTGAATTCAGCTGGGTGGACCAGAGCTCAGCCATTGTTCAGAGCAGGCCATAGCCCTGTGTGAATAGTGTCTGGATAACAATGCGAGGTTATTTTCTACTTAGTTGCCACCCCTGTTCTTGCTCCCAAATAAACTGGGCATCAGTGGTTATTATTGTTTAGGCATTAAGAGGTCAATAGATATGGCATGTTCCTTGAGTTTAGCTTGCATACTGTACCAGATTTTCCATATGTGTTGTTTGATTCCCGTGACCTTTTTTCCACAGTACTTTCGGCAGCTTCTCAGAGGGGCCGAGTCCCCTGCCAGAAATTCCAAAATGAGCAGGTAGGTTTCACTTTATGTTTGTGTGTAACAGCATAAAAGTTTAGCATAATGATGCACAGGTGGACTTTCAGAAAATATAGAAACAGAAAACAGCGCAAACACAAATTCACTGTTAACTAAGATTTTAGACACACAGTAAATTTCTGTGTTTTCTTCCACGTCCAGTTTTCCTGGTTTCCCTATTAAACGTACATAAATCCCTGTCCCTGGATATGCTATGAGCCAGCTGCGTCACACATAAACATAACTGTAACCAAGCTGTATAGAAGCAACCCATTTTCTTGTAATGCAAGTTATATTAGACCACTGCAGTATAGCTGTAACTGAGCTGAAGCCATGGATCGACTGTCATGTTTTCTATCGCGGGGTGTGGTGTGTACGTGGCCACGCGGCCCAGCCACTAACTCCTTGTGCATATTGTTCCAGAAATAGCGTCAGTTTGGATGACATTCGGTGAGTACAAGTCGTCAGTGTGCTGATCAGAACAGTGGCTGGCTGAGTAGTGCTGCACGCAAGATTCCAAAAGACACTTCATACTTAAGATTAAAGATGTGCTGCCTTTTTTTTTTAACAGAATCACTGTGCCCTGCCTGGGCCCGAGCCGTCAAGGAGGGCTTCAGTTTCATAAGCACTAGCTGATACTGCGATAATGATATATAATCTTTTAGCACTCATCTCATTTCACCCCTAAATACATGTTTTATTTGGTGAGTGTGCTGTAGCTGCAAAAAGAGAGAACACTGAGTAAACTGACCTTTATGAGCTAATCATAGCATGTGTCACCAGTAAGCCTATGAGCAGATAAAGCTAATAAAAGCATTATATCCAAAATGAGAGAATTAAAATGAAGGAAAACTCATTTTCTGTTTCATTTCCAACACCTGAAAGCAAACTTGTTATAAAGGCAGTTTCCAAAGCAGCATAAATTACGCCACTCAAAATGATAGCTGGGATAGCATATAATTGCTTTCGCAGCCCACAATCACATGTGACCAGTTTCGAGGCTAACCTTCCTCCATACCTGCGATTAAGAAACCTTCTCCACCTCTGCCCGTTTGTCTGCCCATTACGCCCATCTGTGTATTTCCACCATCGTGCCTGTGTCTGTGACCGTATGTCCACTCTGATTCTGTGACCACCATACTGCCTGCCCTGGTATGATCCACGATCCGCTCCCTCCTCTTGCCCGTGGGGATGTGACCCTGTTCTGCTTATAGCTCCTGGGACTGGAGCCCCGAGTCCCCGTCCTCACTGTTCACCGCCTCTGGCAGCTCTTCACCTGCATCTTGTAACTCCCTCCATGCCCAGTCCACGTTCACAAACTTCCCATATGGCTCGCTATCCCACCGCCACTCATCACCCAAGTAAGTCAGGGTCCATCTGTCTGTCACAGGTCGCTCAGTGTGATGTCATGCTATCCAGTTTCACACCCATGTGACCCCAGTCCCAGCCGGACGCCTGCATGGTGGGGTCTATGCACGGGATCCTGTTTTAATTTGTCGTTTTGTTTCCTCCAGTCTTGTTTTTGACACCGCAGCCACTTTTTCTGTGCTCGGCTTCTTGTGTAGTAGGCGTATCTCTGTGCGTCATGTGGTGATTTTTATTTTACGTGAGCAAACCGGCACTCACACAGAGCAACTGTGATGTTGTGTGCTTTTTATCGGTTGTCAGGTAACTGATCATCATCAGCATTTTTTACACCCTGAAAATATCCCCTCCAAGCTTCACATCTGTTCATCACTGCTCAGTGCTTTGTTGTGTGTGTGTGTGTGTGTGTTTTTTGTGGCTCTGCAGCGCTTTACCAATAACGCAGGCATTTTATTGTGTTGATTATTGTTGACTGTGAAGTTAAACGTTCTCATTGGTTTGGCTAGATTAGCTTTTACCTCCCATGATACAGATACAGTAAGCTGCTTCTTCTTCCCTACAGTCCCTGCTCTGTCACCTCTCTGAAGCTGCATGCGCTTTGCTGAAGCCAAGCGCATCTCCTCCTTTGCTCCGTGTTTAATAGCCTCCTTGTTTGAACTGCAGGAGTACGTCTAAGAGGGGCGAGTCCTTTGGGATTAGCCGCATTGGCAGTAAGATCAAAGGAGTGTTCAAGAGCACAACGATGGAAGGAGCCATGCTGCCATCCTATGGGCTGGTAGAGGGGGAGGATGATATGGTAAGGCACATCTAAAAGTGTCCTAAACATTCATTATAAGATGATGATAGTGTATAAAATAATGCTCACGTGGTGATAGTTGCTTTTTAGGGTTAAACTGCATGTCAAATTTAAAGCAGCGTGTCAAATTTATTAGAAGTAACTGCAAACAGAGTCTTCAAGTCATATTGAGGGTCTCCTGAAGTGATTCCCACATGGGGGCGCTGGTGAGTAAAGAAAACAAAGCCACAGAGTCTATTAATTCTACCTTATGGGCAAATCTTCAAGGTTTTCAGTGCAATTTGCAGACTCTGCCGAGTTTGACAAAGCTTGTTTTTTGCTGATCTCTTCAGGCATAATAAAATATCTGTCTATTTTTCCAATATTTAAATCCAATGTTTGGGTTCTGGCGTTTTCTGAGGTGGAGTCCATGAATTTGCCTGTTTTACAGTAGATAGTGTTGATTTTAAAGAGCAAGAGTTTCCCTGTGAAACCACAAAGATGACCTGCGAAAATGACTAAATATCTACCTTAAATGAAAGAAATTTAAAAAAAAGAGTGTCAGATGAATGAAAATCCGCTAGTTTAAGAGCTTTTGTAAATTTATATTGATGTGACTTCAAACACAGTCTGTTACAGCACTTTACTGTCTTCACTCTGTTAATTCCTTGTTCGGCATTTATTGTAAAGGGATATCCTGTGTATACGTTGCACTTCCCTTACTTGTGGTCAGGTCTCAGTCACCTTTTTTTTGTTTAGTTGTCCCTGATCTTCGCATTTGCTGTTCAATTTAATAGTAATTTTGATAGGAGTAGATTATATGGTTAAGGTAAAAAAAAAACATACACAAAGTCAGGCCTCTACCTTTGTGTGTTTTGCAGCATAAAAGTGGTCGTGTTGTTCATCTATCGTGTACTCTGCAAAGCCTTGACCTCAACCACTCTCACTTCCTTCTATTCAAGGTGGAGGAAGCCATGATGGTGCTGGAAGATGACCCCCCTATGGAGGCGGCCTCCACCCCGAGCACCCCGCGAAACCTCTCAGCCTGGAACATCACAATCCCGTACATTGATTTCTACGATGACGACGTAAAGAGGGAGCGCATTCCAGTGTTTTGTATTGATGTAGAGCGCAATGACCGGAAGGCAGGTGAGGCTGTGCGGACCTTCATTAAAGCGTACTTGTAAATAATCTGTAATACTATTAGGTAACCATTAACTAGTGTGACGAGCTGTTTTGGTTTGGGGTCATTAATTAAACCTTGTTGTTTTACTCTCTGCAGTCGGACATGAGACTGAGCACTGGTCTGTGTACAGGAGATATTTGGAGTTCTATGTCCTAGAGTCAAAGCTCACCGAGTTTCATGGTAGGTTTTCTACATAATGCTAATTTAGAGCACCTGTGCACTGCTCTGTTTTTCATTCAAGGCCATCAGGAAGGAATTTTCCCATGAAAATGACGTCGTCGACTCCACAGAAAAATCCCAGATTATTACTTCCAAGTAAACTTACATTTTAGAAGCGAAGAACATTGAATGGGCCTGTTGCCTTATTTGGGGACTTGGAAACTACACGGCTGTTATGTTCCAGTTAAAGAGAGACACATTTTTAACACTTGTCTTTGTGAAATCTTACACCATTTGCAGGCTCATTTCCAGATGCGCAGCTGCCCTCAAAGAGAATAATTGGTCCCAAGAATTACGAATTTCTGACATCGAAGAGGGAGGAATTTCAGGAATATCTTCAGGTAGATATCTGCGCTTCTCTTGGCCTTTTCTTCTGAATTGCACTAGGCACGATACTCAGTCATGTGAAAAAGAAAGTTTTCAAAGGACTCCATGAAGTGCTGTGAAACATTGAGTACAGCCTTACTGCTTCCATAGAAATTATGATGCTAATAATAGTCCAATCAAATGCACTTGATGAAAGGATCATGTAAGTGTGACCATCTCTGATGTTGAAATGCAAATGCTTTTTTAATGAGGTAGCATTTAGATAGGTGTAATATATACTGTACCTAGGCAATATAACAGGTTTTGATCAGCTACAATAATCACTTTTAAAAGTTTCATGCTTTAAGTAATTACTGTGTAGCTACACTTTTAACATTTTGCTATATAATTTCTTTATATAATCGTACTATGATGATTGTAGTGTATGTATATATTTATGTCTACATGTACCCAACCCTAATAATCATAAACATAATATACAAAAATGTGCATCCTATTGTTAATTTTAATAGCAAAACCTGACATTTAGCACTATGCATTTAGTTTATGCATTTTCTGCAAAATATATATTGGAACCTGATGACTTTCTAGTATTAATTAAAAGAATATTCTCCTAATATAAGATGTTTGGAGTAAATATAGTAAAATTGATGAATATAACCTGGGGGCATCAAGTGTAATTTTAAAACGAACCTCAAATAAATAAAAAAAAAATACAGAAAATGTTTACTTCAACTTATTGCTGCTAGAGGTGATTCTAAAAGTTGCTGAATCATGGTTTGTACTGTGAAAACGTCTTCAAATAACTAAATAATAAAAACTAAGAAAATGACTTTGAGGGGAGGCGGTTGGTGAGAAGGTTACGAACAAATTAGCTTGAAATACGTACGCACACACACACACATTGTTGAAAGGTTTTTGGGTGTAGTTTTCTGTGCGTATGCGTTTATCAAGAATACTTCAAATTAGGTTTCAGAAAAAAAGAAACATTTAAAGTCATCTTAATCAGTCTTAGTCAGTGGTTGAGTCACTTCTTGTAAAGAGAGAAAAATATCTTTGTCGTTGCTTCATTTGGTGATTCTAAGAGCAGCTTTTCAAAAACACAGAGGAAAAAACTGAATAAAACACAATTCAGTCTCTGCAGTTGCTGCCAAGGTCCTTAAACACTTCAAGGAATAAAATTTGAGTCTTAACTGTTGAACATTTATAGAGAAAAATGACAAAACTCGGCAAGGAAAGATTTTTAAATGGTCCCCACCTGGAGGACCATCAGTACAGAATCACAAGAGACAACACAAAAAGCAGTAAAAGTTTTCACTGTGATGGATTACTTACCTTGAAATAAGTTTTTTCAAGGCACACCAAGAGGCTGCTTTGAAAGCTTGGGAATTAATTTAAAAAGTTGCAATGTTCTGTGGAAAGTAGTAAGCACTAATCCAAACTTGGTTGGGAGGCTTTATAAGAAGAAAAACCCACATAAAGCCCTTGAAAATCCACAGTCTGCTTTGTTCTAAAAACGAGTAAAGCACTTGTATCTGCTTACATTTGATCATACACAATAAATCTGCAGTCCTGTGATTGATTTTCAGCTACAGAACAAATCTGTGTTTTCATTATCTGTTTACTTTGCAGAAACTCCTGCAGCACCCAGAGCTGAGCAACAGCCAGCTACTGGCCGACTTCCTGTCTCCTCATAGCATGGAGTCTCAGTTCCTGGACAGGATGTTACCTGACGTGAACCTCGGTACAGTATGAGGCACATTCTCTCTGACCTGGCTGCAGAGAATGTGACAGACGCTTTGTTTAAACAAATGTGCAAAATAGATGATGTTTAAACAGCCTGTGGAAATGTTTGATCAGGCTGACCTTGGGTTGGATGAGAAGAGATGTGTCTGGAAAAGAGGCACAACGTGACAGAAGCATACATCACTGAGATAAGGTTTTTTATTTTTCACAGGTAAAATCATTAAGTCGGTCCCCAGCAAACTGATAAAAGAGGTGAGAAATGCATTTATTCTGGGACACAATATGTAGGATGTGCTTTGTGTCTCATCTTTCACAATACAGATGTTTTTAAATGTCAGCTTTGTGTTTTTGAAACCATAACTACCCAATATACATTTTGCACGTGTGCTTTTTTTTATGGCAGAAAGGGCAGCACCTGGAACCTTTCATCCAGTCCTTCTTCAATTCCTGTGAATCTCCCAAACCCAAACCCAGCCGACCTGAGCTCACTATCCTGAGTCCCACCTCAGAGAATGACAAAAAGGTTGGCAAGTGAGGCTTTATAGCTTTTTGACTGTCTGCATTGTTTAAAAGAGTAGCCTGAGGAGAATCCTGAGTACTGGTAGAGTCCTCCCTAAGGCTCAGTTGCAATTAATTGTTCCTGTTACAACTGTCTGATCAAAAGTCCACAAGCTGAGCTTTACAGATATACAGTGGGGAAATAATTAGATTATTAGAGCCTCTGCTGAATTGGTGAGTTTGCTCACTTACAAAGAAACAAATCAGTCTCTAATTATTATGGTAATTTCTTTTTAATGGAGCGAGACAGAAAATTGATCAAAAATCCAGAAAAAAACATAGTGCATAACAGTTATGAACTGATTTGCATGTCGTTGAGTGGAGAAAGTATTTGATCCCCTACAACCTAAACAGAATTTTGCCTCCCAGAGATTGGCTGCCTGCTCTTGTGGCACACAGATTAAAATCAATTGTCGAGACTTCTGATCTCAACTTATGTATATAAAGCACAAATGCCAACCGAATGGATTTCCATCACAATGGGCAAGACATAAAAAGGCTGTCAAAGGATGTCAAGGACAAGATTGTCAACTTGCATAAGGCTGAAATGAGCTACAAGACCATCAGCAGGAAGCTTGGTGGAAGGAAGTGGCAACTGCCGGTGCGATTGTTCAGAATAAAAATAAAAAGACCATCAATCACCCTCGGTCTGGAGCTCCATGAAAGATCTTGCCTCATGATGTGAGGATCATGAGAGTGGTGGTAGATCAGTCCCAACCTACATGGGAGGAGCTTGTTAATGAAGGCAGTAGGGACCACAGTCAACAAAAACAACATTGGTAGCACACTACGCCGTAATGGATTGAAATCTTGTAGTTCTTGCAAGGTCCCCCCACTCAAGAAGTTACAAGCCTGTCTTAAGTTTCCAGTGAACATTAAAATGATTCAGAAGAGTGTCGGGAGAAAGTGCTGTTGGAAGATAAAACCAAAATCAAGCTCTTTGGCATCAACTGTGTTTGGAGGAAGAGAAATGCTGAGTATGACCTAAAGCCTCCACCATATTCCCCACAGTCAAGCATGGAGTGTAAACATTATACTTTGGGGCTGTTTTCCTGCTAAGGGTACAGGATGTCTTCACCGCACTGAGGGTCCAATGAACGTGGCCACGCTTGGACAAGAACCTGCTTCCCGCAACCTGAACACTGAAGATGGGTCGTCGTCATCGTCTAGCAACACAGTGACCCAAGACATACCAGCAAGGTGCCAAAAGAGCAGCTAAAGAAGAAGCACATTAGGGTCATGGAGTGGCTTAGCTGGTCTGTAGACTTTAGTCTTATAGAAAATCCATAGAGGGAGCTGAAGCTTTGAGTTGCCAAGCAGCAGCCAATAAAAGTGAAGGATTTAGAATTTCTGTAAAGATGAGTGGGCCAAAGTCCCTCCTGAGATGTGTGCAAACCTGGTGCCAACTACAAGCAACTTCTTACCCCTGTAGCAAACTTACAAATTGAGCAGGGGATTAAATAATCCCCTAAATAAAGTTTTTAAAGCAAAGACAGTGATTTTTATTGACTATTGATGGAACTGTTTATGCTGATATTTTGTTTCCTCTAGTGTTTATTAGATTCCTCTGTCTTTAATTAAAAGGAAGTTTAATGGGATTAAAATCAGCCAATGGTGATTCTAGTATTACAGACACAATAGAATAAAACATCAGCACATGCGCTATTTTTGCAACAAATTTTGTGAAGTAGCACTTCACAAAATTTAAATGAGGTCTGACATTGCCAAGAAAGGCCTCGGGCATTTAATCTGAGAACTTGCCAGTGGCTGAACTGATGAGATCATAACAGCTTTTTGCAAGTGGTGCTTAAACAAACACGTCCACTTAACTTAACATAAAATCTGAATATATTCCTAAAAGAATAGGGACGTTACATATTTACTTTGCCAGAGTTTTGTGAGTCACTCATAACTGGAAATGCTCTCAGATAGAGACAGTGGGTGTTTGAAAGAGCTTCAGTCTTAAAATCTGACGCAAGTGTCTCACCCCCAGCTCTTCAATGACCTCTTCAAAAACAATGCCAACCGATCAGAGATGACAGAGAAGAGACACAATCAGAACTACTTCATGGAAATGATCACCATTGAAGGGGTCTATGACTACTTGATGTATGTTGGTAAGTAGAGGTTTGGGGTTTTTTTTGCAGTCTGTTCTGCAGACACAATTTATGATGTTTCCTTTCCATGCTTAAACATAGGATGTGGATAGATTTGTACCAGGTTGAAATGTTATTGGAAAGTGTTTCAGAAAGGACTTGTTTTGCGAGGTAAAATACTAAAGTGAAATACTCCACATGTGCCATTTGTGGATCTGCTGTGAAACCACTTCTGGGTTGTGCCACAGCAGAGATACCCTCTCTCGGCGTCTCCCTGAAGGCACAGGGACATTTCCAAACCAGCTGAGAGACACAATATCCACCTCAACTACTTCCATTTGATGCAGAGAAGCAGCGTCTCTACTCTGACTCCCTCTTGAATGACTGAGCTCCTCTTCTTATCTCTCCTCGCTTCCTTCAGAGGAAGCCCATTTCCACCGCTTGTCTTATTCTTTCATCCGTCTTGGTCTGTGTAGCTGACAGACGCTAGAACCATGAAACATATGGCTGAAAGTGCATGCTGCTAAAAAAGAAATATTAGGTCAAATAATTGAAAAATGTCCACAGTGTTAAGTTTACACCAAATGAGAAACCATAAGGTCGGCAAATAGGGGATGAGGAAAGAGAGATTGTAAAACACACAGTTTACACTGATAGGGCATAACGATGACCACTGACAGGTGACGTCAATTACAGTGAGTGAACATTTTGTCCTGGAAGTCGATGTGTTAGAAGCAGGAAAAATGGGCAAGCGTAAGGATTTGAGAAAGTTTGACAAGGGCCAGAATGTGATGGCTAGACAGCTGGGTCGGAGCATCTCCAAAACTGCAGCTCGTGGTGTGTTCCTGGTCTGAATCGCTCAATACTTATCAAAAGCAGTGAAGGAAGGAACAGTAGTGAGTCAGCAACAGGGTCATGGCTCATTGGCTCATTGATGGGGAGCAAAGATGAACTACTGTAGCTGGAATTGCAGAAACAGTTACTGCTGGTTGTGATAGAAATGTGTAAGAACACGCAGAGTATTGCAGTTTGTTGTGTATGCATCTGCATAGCTGCAGACCAGTCAGGGAGCCCATGCTGACCCCTGTACAGTGCTGAAAGTGCCAACAATGGGCATGTGAGGATCAGAACTGGACCATGGAGTAAGAAGAAGACGGCGTGGTCTGACGAATTACATTTTCTGTCACATCACGTGTATGTGTGAAGCTTCTCTGGGGAACACCGGACACCAGGATGCACTATGGCAAGAAGGCAAGTATAAACTCGCAGAAGCAGTGTGGTGCTTTGGGCAGTGTTCTGCTGAGAGACCTTGGGTCCTGCCATTGCTGTGGATATTACTTTGACATGTGTGGAAACTGTATTCCCTGACGGCTGTGAAAAATGTATAGTATAGAAGTTTGAGGTGATGAATTGGCCTCTAAATTCCCCAGATGTAAGTCCAGTTGAGCATCTGTGGGATGTGCTCCAGTCCATGGAGGCTTCACCTCGCAGCTTATAGGACTTGTTGGTACGAGCGTCTATGCTTTGATTGTTTAAGTGCTGCGAGCAACACAATATCAGACAGATGGTCATAATGCTGTACCTGACTGGTGTATATTAAAAAGATAGGTCATGTAGGTGATCAGTGCTCTCTCTCTTCTTCTTGATTTTTAGGCAGAGTCGTCTTTCGTGTCCCTGATTGGTTGCACCACCTGCTAATGGGTGGCAGGATCCTGTTCAAGAACACACTGGAGGCCTACACAGATTATTATCTTCAGTACAAACTCAACCAAGTGGTCCAGGAGCACCGGCTAGTCTCGCTCATCACCCTGCTTAGAGGTACACGGCCAAGGAACCGAAGAGAGTCTGCGTGTTTGTGAGAATCTCGAACTTTAAACAAACAAACTAAGTGAGGTTGATAGGTTTGTAGCTTAAACCTATTTGCTGAAACGTTGAAGACAATGTAATTACACAGCAAAGCAAGACACGAGTAGGCAAAGTTCTTCATGTTTCTCGTGCACGGGAGAGAACCGGACAAACGCCGTTCCTTCGCTTGACCCCAGTTGCTCTCGTCCGCTCTCCCGTAACACTGCTCTTTTATTGAGGTTACATGAATATACATAGGTTCATTAACATATGACGTCTACATACAAAGAGTACCTTGCCTGTGCGTTGTGTGTGTGTGTGTGTGTGTGTGTGTGTGGGGGGGGGGGGGGGTCAGAGTGTGACCCCATAAATGACTTCCCTAAACCGGCTGGTCTGGAAGTCCAGCAGTTCATCTAAACAAAAGGCACGTAGACTAAAACAGATATAGATACGTTTATCCTGTCATAAAACAATAAGAGAAGGTATGCCCTCTCCCATGCTCCCAGAATGTGGGTGTGAATGCCAGAACACTCTGGAATGCACACAAAGCCTTTGCAGACTATTAAGGATCACACATCCTATCACTACACAATCGATTATACACCTCTAAGCATATATGGTTAAATATTTCTAAGCATAAATGACAATAAACAATACAATCTAACAGAGGTGAAATCATGCAGTGAATCTTTGCCCTCATAGACTCAGTTTTCTGTGAAAGCAGCCCGCCTCGCCCCGCCCAAGACAAGCAGAGGAGAGCAAAGAAGACGTTCGAGGAGATGATGAGCTATATTCCAGGTATTTATTTAGTTCTTCCAAGTCGCCTTTTGTAATTTATGGACCACTTGTAGTCGGCATCTAAACCTACAAGACAAGTGGTGAGTTTTAAATTGCCGCCTGGGGGCTTGTCCTTGATTTATCTTCAGACTTTCTGGGGAAATGTATCGGAGAAGAGGCCAAGTATGAAGGAGTGCGTCTCCTCTTTGATGGACTACAGCAGCCAGTGCTCAACAAACAGGTACAAGGACAGACACGCACAAACAGCGAGGACACACTCGCTGCTTTCTCAGAATGTTTGCACTTCGCTGATAGGAAACGTGATAGGACATGAAAAAAAAGCTGTGCTAGTATATGACAGATGGGTATATGAATGAAATTGACTTGGGGTACCTCTGAATGTAACATTCGCACCTTATAATAGGTACGCAATGTAACATGCAGTTTGCTGAAACACAGTTTCCTCTGCCGTTCTGCATATTGGTTGTGTTTCCATCTTTATTTAAACACGACTGACCTTAATGCTTCTCATCTTGTTCCTACCTTTTTTGCTTTGCCTTCCTCAGCTGACATATGTGCTGCTGGACATCGTCATTCAGGAACTTTTTCCAGAGCTAAACAAGGTAAACACATATTAATTTTTGTTCACCCACCCATCTATAGGCTCTTATCCTCCGCAGAATGGAGAGTGAATATATCCTGACACCCAAAAAACCCCAAATACCAAAAAATGAACAGAAAAATGAAAAAACATGCAGTCAATAACTATCAGCAATATCATTGTTAATCGTTGCATAAGTGAATGAATGAGACTGCATGATGATGTTCAATGTTAAATGAATACAAGATTAAATAACTGCATTTTTAGTGGAGAAATACACACATATCACTCGTTAATAAGTATGCCAAAGTCCTTTACCTGGATAGTCGTACAGTAATGCTTCTGCAATTGGAGTGAAGATTCGCACCAAAATCTCAAAAATTATGAGCATAATTCTGATGTTGAATTTGTTTTACCCCTATCCCCATATCTGGATTTATTTCTGTTCTTCTGCTTTTGAATATATATATATATAAAATGGTTTAATTGGATGCATTTAGGTTAGAGCAGAGGTTAGAGGGCAACAAAAGGCTTGAAACGTAAGAGGTACTAGAAAGGAACAGCTGGAGGAAAATTTAGCAACTAATGAGGTTATTTGGCAAGACCATTGGGCATAAAAAGAGCATTTAGAAGACGGAATTTCACCAGTCTGCAAAACATTGCCCCTACAAATTGTTGAATAATATCAGAATCATGTTCCTCAATATAAAACTTTGAAGGGTTTAAATATCTCATCATCTACAGTACATAATATCATCAACAGATCAGGGAATTGGGAAAAATCTCTGTGTGCAAGGGACAATGCTGAAAATCAATATAGCATCTTTGGACCCTCAGGTGGCAATGCTTTAAAAACAGGAAAGAATCTGTCATGCAAATCACAGCATGTGCTCAGGAACACTTCCAGAAATCACATGTTATCAGGCAAAGAAGAAGCCATAATAAACACTTTATGTTTTTTAAATTGTTCTTCTATATTTAATTAGGTGTGCTTTATGTGACTGCATTCCATTTTTATTCTTCCCAGTGTCCCAACTTTATGGAAATGTGATTGTACACAATCAAAGCTTTTTCACATTTTCTTTAAATCAAACACCAAACCACAGCAACACACATCTGCTTCTGAGTTAACCCTGCATTCTTGTGTTCTCAGCAGGTGCAGAAGGAGACGTCTGTGATGGCTCCATGGATGTAAAATAAACATGAGCCAACATGCTTGGCATGCCCGAGCTCATCTGACACTAGACTAAATCCAACGCATAGACCTTCATAACTGACATGTACAGTAACTGTATCTGGATACCTGCTCCCACAACAGGAGGAAAGGCAGATGGTTTCCCCTGGTGCATCTGTCATTAATTTGTAAAATAAATACATACATGAAGTATATACTAAATAAAAAGTCAGAATTTAACTGACAATTTCTTCTTTGTATTATTATTAGCAGTAGAAGCTAACAGTAAAAGACAGTGATTTAACAGTTTTGTCAGGTGTGGTGGAGGTGGAGAGGACACAAATGACCAAGGCAGGGAAATAAACAGCAAAAGGAAAGCCTTTATTGGGCTAAGGAAAAATCCATAGTACACAAAATCCAAAACCTACACTTGAGGGAAACCAGAAGTATGAATAATGAGCAGCAGACCAACAGATAGGGGATAAGCAGGCACCAGGGTGGGTAGATAATCACAAAGGACAGACAGGAGGAATAGGGAGACAAGACTTGTGGAAAGGAATATAAGGAGGGAAGGCAAAGGCACTGTCAGCTGCATTTTCCAAGTGGTCCAAACAGTGGATTTAAATTGGCACAGTTTTTAGATGGGATACCCATCCTGATGTAACCCAACTTATTTATCTGGGCTTAAGAAGAACACTAGGAATGCACTAACCTGAGGCTGGGTTTATGTCTAATCAGTCAGTTTGAAGATGGCATTTGATTGAGAGAAATGTAAAATATTACAAGCTTAATAGCTGACTGCTAATAAAGGAGTTATCATAGCAAGCAAATACATATCACTATACTAATATTTCATTAAAGAGCACAATCATTTGCCCACTAAAGTTAAGTTTATGTTGGAATGACTACAAGATGAACAGAATGCACAATGAATAATAGATTTTCTTTTGGTATTTTCAATGTGTAAAAATAAAAGTAGGAAAAAAATCCTTAGAATTTTAAAAGCACTTTTGTAAATATGAATTTTAGATGTACTGACAAATTCATGAACTCAGTGCAGATGAATCTTTCAGCTTTGCATATATGCAGATCAAACAGGTCCTCATGACAACAAATCACTGGCTTGTTTACAAGTCCTCACAGTTTCTACACAGTAATGCATTCATGTTTGTAACCCGATGAAAACATCATTCTTTTTAAAGATGACGTGCATTCTGCCTGACCACAGTTTTTCAGGCATTTGAATAATGGTAATTAAAGAAAATCATTTGGAATAGTTGTTGCTTTGTGTGCTTTTTACTATCCACTGTTATTTTGTAAAATAATCTCATTCAGAAAATTGACCAAGCTTCATACACTCCCTCGTCTTTCAATCAGTAAGCTCTATCATTCAATATAACTTTGCTTTTTATATTTAGGTTGTTTCTTTTGGTACATTTGTGTGTCGGTTTGAGTAAACAAGACTGTCGCTCATGCTTTTTTGGGGGGTTGCTGAATCGTTGTGGGTTATAATAAGTTTCAACCTGGATGCTGGCTACCCCGAGGCTGAACCTGTAATCCTGTTGTCTTCTAGTTAGCTTTGAGGGCAGCGAGCTGAAAAGACAGTTAACCAAGTCCTGGAGCTTTTCAATTTATCACAGTTTACCAGAGTGTAAAAAGCCAATCAAAGTGTCACAGACAGACACAGACTCAGCAGCAACAAGCCAATACTGTATGAAGCAATGACAGCAGAGTTCCTGAAAGTGATGCGGCCTTCTACTGCAGGGAACACGCGCTTCATGTCAGAGATGTACTTGGAAAAAACGGTAATGTCCAAGTCACCTGCAAGAAAAGGCAAATTTTTTTTAAAAAAAATCTCAAAGTGGCATTAAATGAATCAATATTACATCATTAAAATACATAAATAACATCTTCATGATGCTCGATTCTCGATTTCAAGAGTGATTTTTGTAAAATTTAAAGAAAACTGCAGAAACATATTTAAACGATTTAAACATCCCTGCTGGAGAGAATCCCAAGAGTAAAGATCGAGAACTAAAGAGTTTACAGGTACAGCAGGCTTTGATTTGTTGTTCATTTCTGTCTCTGAATAATGGGTGGGAAAAAAAGTTAAAAAACAAAACAAAAAAAATCCAACCTCTGTGTGAAAGTTTGCCACAGTTAATATGAGTTCTTCAACCATCCTCAAAAACAATGGATTTCTATGTCCCTCAGCAGATCATCAGCTTTTCAGGCTTAGAATCATAAGTGTTAATACAAAGCGCTACGGCAAAACTGTCCAATGGTTGTTTCAGCATTTCGATAAACTGTGCCAGAGTGCCAAAAACCCTTAAAGCAATGCTGGAAATGAAAATGTCACAAGCCACATCCTGCTATTCTTTTCTTCTTTAGTGCGGCCTTGAGGATAACAAAAACTTTTCCACTATACCACTACAGAGATATTTTACTGCAACGTGTGTTGTCAAGTTTAAAAACAACTGCAGGACTTTGAGTCACAGAATAAACTCTTGAGAGCAGATGTTATATGGCTGCGTTTCCATGTGTGGTCCATATGTTGTTTTTCCCCATTTCCATGCGTTTCACAGACAAGTGCGCCACAGTTAATTCTCAGTGTCCGCTCGTAAAATGTTTCTCACTTTAGGCATTATCAGATGAATTCATCCATTTTAACATGGACAGGATGTTAGAATTTCACTTTAGACAATCCAGTTAATTCATGAAAAGCACTGTCTAGCTCCTTCCTGTGATGTTTTATTTAAAAAAACATTAATGGTCATGACTCAGGTTGCATTCCACCAGGGAGAAAAAAAGCAAGGGACAAATGACTATGAAACATTAAAGTTTGCAAACCTTTATAACAGTCTGCCAAGTCTTGGAGTGATTGCTAAATGAGCTCTTTTGTTCCAGAGGTGGGACCAAGTCATTGTTTTGCAAGTCTCAAGTAAGTCTCAAGTCTTTATCCTCAAGTCTCAAGTCAAGTCTCAAGTAATGTCAGGCAAGTCAGAGTCGAGTCTCAAGTCACTGGTGTAAAAGTCCGAGTCAAGTCACAAGTCTGAAACTTTGAATTTCAAGTCCTTTCGAGTCTTTAAAAAAAAATAATGAAAAAATAATGTTGCAGTTATATGCTAAATGTAAATATTAGACCATGTAATTTTAAAATCTGTGTTTTTCTCAACACATGACAAAATAGTGAACTTAGAAAATATACACAAATTGTGAAATTGCACCTCTTTAAAATGCAGCTCAATTAAACCTAGCTCCAAGAATAATTTTCACCGACAGTTCTGAGATAAGCTGCATGTTATTCTTGGATGCGGTTGTAGGACCGGCTTTAAAATCGCATGACAAAAATATCATACACATTAAAAAAACTGCATCACCAACGTAGCCTGGACAACATTTGCTAGTTAGATGAAGTCAGCTATCTCATCTTAGCATATTTATATGCATATTTATAATTATACGGTTCTTGGAGTGAGTGCACACACTCATGAAATTTAGTAACTTCCGGTCACTGCAACAAGCCCAGGTACAGCTTACCGCCGGATGGATACAGGACCTTGAAATGCACCGTGTAGAACAAAAGACCATCGTACGTATCATAAGTTTACCAGTCTCACAAATTGTCGTCATAAATACACATTCCTAAACCGTTTATTAATAGGACCTTTGAGCTCAACGGTAATTAATTAGTAGTGGAAATCATTTCTGGTAGCATCACAGAAATGTAGCAGTGACAATAATACTGTATGCTGTAATCGTACTGGGCAATTAGTGATACAAAAAACCTGTTTTATCCTGTGAATAAAAGTATGTGTTTTTGTCAATGTACCATAATAACAGAAGCGAAACGCAATATTGTGTCAGGACAATTCACTATTTATGCACAATAAACACAGGAGCATAGCGCGACAATTTCTGTTCAGCGCCAGACTTGCTTGTAACCTATATCACCAATTATGTTAAGAAAAATGACGTATTAACTACTAAAAAACACTGACCTTCGTGTAAATGCTTGGAGCAGACTAACCTGTGAGCTGGAGTGTTCTGGGACGTTATATTTGATCTTTGAATGGCTGCGATCCAGACCACCCGTCGCGTCTTTGTTACTTCGGAAACATGATTGAACAATTTCTCTTCAACGACATAATCCGATAACAACCGATCTCTTTACCCGTCGGCTTCCCGTGGCTGTCATGCGACCGGCTATTGCAGTTAATAATACAACAGCTTCTTGACATTTTTGTGTTTCTTTTTATCGCTGTATAACTGATTTTAATTGAAAGCCTGCGTGCGCTAGTACCGCTTGCCACGAGTTCCCAGAATCCTTTGCGGTTCTACCCGTGAATGACGTCACATTTTCAATCTCTATATAATATGCATGTTAAATTTTATATTTGGGGTGAAATATCAAGTCTTTTCAAGTAAACCGGTTCAAGTCCAATTCAAGTCCCAGGTCATTGGTGTAAAAGTCCAAGTCAAGTCACAAGTCTTAGAACATTTTTTCAAGTCAAGTCTAAAGTCATAAAATTAATGACTCGAGTCTGACTCGAGTCCAAGTCATGTGACTCGAGTCCACACCTCTGTTTTGTTCTATTTATATATTTAGATTATATGTATTTCTAAAGGGAGTGTGAGTATGGAGTGGACCACAGCAGCAGAAACACCTTCAAAGAAGAAGTCTAAACTTGGATGCTTCAAACACACAAGTATTCAGTCTGGCAGCGAAGACGATATAAAAAATCAGTACCCAAATTTAGTATCACAAGTGATAGTCTCAAAACAAATGTGATGCACAAATATGCACAAATAATCATTATTCGTGCATCAGTTTTAAACTCAATTGCAATCTTTGCTTCCCACAGTTACACAAAAGTGATATTTAAAATGCACGCTCCTCCAATGCAATGCAAAGAAACAACAACTATGTTAAAATAAAGATATGCAGATATCCTTTGATTGTGTTTTTTTTCCAAAATACTTTGGCTTCACGATAAGAACAAAATGTATGCAAAGAGTGCGGTTATGTCAATTGCGTGGAAATACCATTATCTGCAGTTTGATGGATGCACAAAGGCGAGGGAAAAACAACAGAACAGTTGCTAACGTGACTTTTCCAACATCGAACATTAAAGCGAGCCCATAGGGCGTGTAAGCGTATCCATCCAGCTCACAAAGGTGCACTGAAACTTAACACGTTTGCATTCGATTTGCCAAAGACGTGTATCCGGTAACCAAGGTGAGTAACGAAGGTTTCGTGACAAAAAGATGTAATTCATTTTCCAAAATAGAAAAACTTGTGCTTTATGCAAAACAAGGAAAGGGGAACTGTAGAGGGATCTCACAGCTGCCAGGTACTTTGCTACGAGTTGATTATGATGTTAGGGATGTTAGTGTGAGGTTGACCTTTGACCTTTTGAATTGAAAATGTCATTTTTTAATGAGGTCAGTGTGATTTTTGACTAAGAGGATGCTGGTGCTGGATGCAGTAAAGGTCCTTTTAAGTGCCTGAGGTAAACTGCTTATAAATTTAGAACAAGAGTCTGCCACCCACCTGAATTATGTTTCAGTAACTCCCTCTTAATCATTGTAAAGTTATCGCCTCCACCCACCATGTATGAAGGCATGACCACGGTGTATGTCTTCTGTGGGTCTAATGGTTCATACTTGGGCACGCGGCACTCTGTGCAGAGCAATGACAGCGATGCTACACGCTGGTTCACTGGCTTGGAGAGGTCGTACTTCACATGAATGCCTGGAAATTTAAGGGAAAAATGGCATAGTGTTTACATTTATATAAAGAGACTAGTGTGTCCTTGTGGCATGCGATGCAATGACAAACTCGACCACATTCTTCACACGTTTCACTCTCTTTTTTACCACTTGTTGTTCTCTACAACTCTCGGCTGCAGCTTTCCAGCCACACGTACAAAACAACAACAACAACAACAACAACGTCAGGACCCAGTTCATTCTTCTTTCATGCAGGGGAGGCGTGATGAGCTGACTGAGCTCAGCCTCACCCCGCAGCCGCACCACGAACCACGCCCCACCACAGTCCTGTTTACTTAGAATTAGTAAAACACAAATTAAAATACTTTTGGAAGAACATCAACAGCATTTTATGTTTAGTGTAAGGCTGGAGACAGTGGGTTGTCTACTAAGATGAGACAACAAACACTACCTCAACTACCTCATAAAGCCACTGATTATTGTTTTCACACTGCACTAAATACACATGTGCATTACGGTTACTTTAGGAACTGATTCATATAACATGCTATTTAATGTCCTGTTACAAAACTAGGCACACCTGCAGCTGAGCAATGCTTTCAGTGCAACTTTTGTAAGCACATGTTAGATATGTATTTCTAACCCTTTGTTATAAAAGATTATTAAACTATTCTGTGTTAGCAGAGGAGCACAGACCTGAGACCTGAAGAAATTCTCCAGTCTTTCCTCCATATCTGTGAACAGAGTGTTCAAATGCCTTTTTTATTGTTGAGCCTTTTATTTGGACCAAGTCACAGGTTCCTCCAAATGGTAACACGGTGAGGATCTCCTCCATTGTTATGGAGCCTAAAAGGACAACATATAAAGGTAAATAACAGCAGATTACAAAACACTTCAAGGTGAATTAAGAACTCGGCAATTCTGCACAAAGGAAAAAAAAAATCTACCATTTCTGTAGCGTTCGTCTATCGCTGTCCGTATGCCCCCACTATTCAGCATACACAAGCTTACATGATTCCACTGCTCCCCAGTTGAATGCCTCATATTGTGATACACCTGTAAATGCAAAAGAGACGTATTATATGACAGAGAAATTCTCTTTGCTTCTGGCTGTTTGTCGTCACCTTTTATCATCATAAATATCTGTTATGATCAATCACCTTCCTTAAAAATCACGCAGTCCTTTTATAACCACTAATTCACACTTAACTCATGTTAACTAAGTGAAAAATGCCTGTAACTTTTACCATGGCATCACAGATTAGGTTTCCCAGGTTACACTCCCGAAATCGGCACTCTTCAAATGACCCGTTGAGGTAGACTAAGGTTTGGCCCACATACTTAGTCGAGTATTGAGCCAAGTCTGTTTTCCACTTATTAACATCAGCAAGGATCTCCGCATCTGAAACAAAACAAAACAAAGAAGAAGAAAAAAAACACAGATCGTGACTGTTGGAGAAAAAAAATCTAGATTATTGGATTTTGAGTAAATCCCTGAGAGCAAATAGATAATCCTGGAGCTCTAATGAAGAATTTACACAAATATGGTAACATTGCATTTGTAAAGCAAGGAACAACTCCACTTTTTCAATATGAGATTGCAAATCATAGTTACAATGTCATATTGAATGACATATTGCTGCTGTAGCCATCTGCTTCAAGGTTCAACATGTCCTGCAGATCTTGGTTGTAACAAATGGTGATTGTTACTGTTTCTGTCTCTGTAAGCCTGGCTGTACGGGAAAGGAAGCTTAGGTGGGAAAATCCCAATACATCAGCATTTTCTATAATAGTCAGCCGAGTCCATGTGCCAACCAACCCACATTCAACGTCACTTAAATCACATTTCTTTTTCACTCTGGTGCTCACTTAGAACTTCAGCAGGTCATCTTAACCATGTCTACATGTCAAAATGCACAGATTTGCATTTCTTTTTAAGTGACCTTTCTCACTGTCTCTCTTCCCCTGTTTTTCTTCTCCTTCATCTTTCTTTCTCCCTTTCCTATCCCCTAGGTATGTCTGTCCTGTTTGTAACAGCTGAAAATAAAATAAAATAAATAATAACAACAAAAGTCGATCAAATGGACCAATACGGCAAGTCATGATCCACTTGGTAAAGTAAATCCATTGGGTATCTTTGTTGGCCTTCAGACATCAATTCTGACGGCTGAAGAACCAAACAGGACAGACAAAAAAACAAAACAAAAGCAAAACAAGTCATTGGATGATTAGATATTTGTGTTAGTGAGCAGTTGTACCCAAGAAAGTGGCTGCAACATATATTCATAGATTATATAAGATATAAGGTGCTAACTAGTTTAATTTAATGAGTATAATACACTTCATTAAACAACAAGAAGTATCTTTCAAAAAGGTAAGTAATGTTAAAGTTCTTATTTGTGTGAGCACATGTAAACTTTTACTAGAAAATGGATGTGATGGGAGAGCCTGAGTCCTGTGTTGTGTTTTTGTTATTCTTTTCATACTGAGACAAATGAGCTAAAGCAGTTTTTACCTCTATGTACCACTGGATGTTCAACTGTCAGCAAAGGAATTTAACACTGAAGATTTGTTGATATTGTGATGAGTCTTGGACAATGCAATTTTGCCCCACTTTGCTGTAAGTATGTGCAAACATTTTCCACCACTCAAGGATGGGTGTGTGCATCAAAATCCAGTAATAACAAGTTACCTGGTAATGTAAACAAATATGAGATAAGAAATGATCACTAAAGTTCATGTTCTGCGTCAGGAGCAGGAATGCTTACTAAAGAGCTTACCCAGCTTTTAAAAAAGTTTTCTCTCTCTTTCAGAGTAATTTAGTCTCATTGCCGCTTCTGATTATATCCAATTTCTTTTGTGTTCACAGAGATAAAACTTTTGCCTCATTTCCCAAATCCTTAATACACTTCCAGGAACACTGAGAAATTTTAACATGATAAAATCTTATTTGGTTCAGTGAATGGTTTCGACTTTTCAAACAGTAACATGTGTACAGTGTAATCTGATATTTTAGTCTACCTTGAGGTATGCTGCTGTCCATTAGGATGGGATTTCCAACGGCTTTGATGACATCGCCAGCATCATCAAAAGTCACTTTTAAGTGTCCAAGATATTTCCCAAAGGCGTAAGCCTGGACCACTGGCACGTCTCTTCCATGGTTGGATTTTACTATAAAAGGATATGGGCCAGCTGGCACTTCGGAAGATGGGGGCGTTCCTGCAGAGAAAGAAAATGTTGTGGTTTGTAGCCTAAGTGGTTCTTTCTTTCTGTTATAGTGAGGTTAGAAGCATGCCATTCCTTTAAATTGGTTTGTTGCATGTGTGAAAGGCAGTTTTTGTGTCTGGAGACAGATGGATAAACACTATAATAAATAACAATAGAACAGGATAGAGATACCTGTGTAGAGGAACGTGTTGGTATGCCCTCCAACAACAACATCCACCCCTCTCACGCGTCTCGCTATGTCTTGATCCACAACAAAACCAGAGTGTCCCAGGGCAATGATTTTATTATAGCCCAGACTTTCCAGCTTATTTACTTGAGCTTGAAGTGACTCCACCTCATCTTTGAACTTGAGATGTTTGCCTAACACGCACAGGAAATAGGGGACGGATGGGTGCAAGCAAGCAGTGCACATTTCAAAACACTGGTGAATAAAACGTCTAAATACTGGATAACAATTTGAAAGTTGTTATTACAAGGCAAGACATCTGGTAATGTAGCTGAAAACACCAACAATCAGCGACGCTTTATAAAGAAAGAGAGTTTTATTTGAGTGATATTATCCTGATTGTGATCCAGCTTCATCCACGAACTGGAAAAACAAAGCATGGGCATTGGGCGGGACATCATTGGAACAGATTTACCTGGCCTGGATAAGAATGGCGTCTCTGCTGAGGTATAGCCAACCACAGCTACTTTCTCTGAGCCCACACTGATAACTTTGTAGGGACTGTAGTATTTATGAAGCTCTGCCAGGGTTTGGTCGGGTTTAATATTTGCACTGACCACAGAGAAATTTATATTCTGGAGAAAGGGTTGAATGAGACCCTCCACTCCATTGTCAAACTCGTGATTTCCAAAAGCCTATGTGACAAAAAAAAAGAACTTCAACTACTTTATTAACTCATTAAATATAATGATTTACTAAAATTTAAAAATGAACACATAATTGACTTTTTAAAGAAACTTATCTTCGAAAAATACAAACTTGAACCACTTTAACACACAAAAAGTTTCCAAACAACATAGAAATTAAAAGAATACTTGCCATAACATCATAACCAAGTTTGTTCATAAAGTGTGCGACTTCAGCGCCATTATAGTAGTTGAACCAGACAGTCCCTTGGAATTGGTCTCCAGCATCCAGAAACACCACGTTCGTCTCTTTTTTTCTGATCTCGGTCACTTTCGTGAACCTCCTGGCCACACCAGCGAAGCAGGGACGCTCTGCTCGACACTTTCCCGAGTCCTTGCCGGTCTCCTCGATTCGTGCATGGTTGTCATTGGTGTGGAGTATTGTCAGCTCGAAGGTCGACGCTCCGCTCCAGCAGTTTAAAACGAGGCAGAGCGAGGTCAAGAGAGCGCGCAAACCCATGATGTCTCCGTGCGTAAAAACCGCATTTGTGACCAAGAATGTATAGCACATTGAAGGAGGCGTCGGCTTAGTACAGAGGGAGGAAAAAGTCCAGGAAATTCCGACATAGAAAATTAGTGAGAGAAAGCGTTCTGTAAGTTTTATAAACTGTCGTTTTGTCTTTTGTCGTTTTATTAGACTTGAGTACTGATTAGCAGAACACAACAGCTTAGAAAGTTTGCAGTGTGTGTGTGTCTGTCCAGGTGAAACAATGTCAAGTTATCAACTTTTAAATCTATATTATCTTGTTTTTTTAACATTATCCTTGACTGGGTCAGGCTGTCACATACAGCATCTATGCAAAGACACAAGCTGCATGCTGTCATTCCAGTACACACAAGAGTAATGTTGTACATGTACAACATTACTCTTGTGTTCTGTAGTACTGACTTCAGTATGTTTTTTATCCTGTACTTTTGTACATCACATAACACAACATGACATAACTAACCACACTCTATTGTTTAAAGTGTTTTCCAGCAGTGAATGACTTCTTACATTATGCAAACTGCAAACTGTATATTCTGACCATTGAATGTCGCTCAACATGTGTCCTATATTTAAGTTTCTCATTGTACTCCAGTCCAGCCTTCAGATCATACAAAGCAGTGAAAGAAATCAGATTTCTTACATGCCCTTCACCCACCAGCTCCCCTTAGTGGACAAATAAGGACAAAAACATTTAAAAGTGATGAGTTAGAACGAACGAGCACCGTGACTCTCTATCTATCTATCTATCTATCGCTGATAACATTTTTTTGTAATTATCATTTATTTTTTAATGACGAGCAAACTTTCAGGATCTGGAGCTCAGAGTGGGCAAATACTCTTTGATGAAAGTGAGTCTTCACTGGAAATGAGCAGAGAAGTGTTTTGTTCATGCAGTCTCATGCACATTGTTCCTGAAATGTGTAGCTCCAGTTCACATATCCTGCATTTCTAGCACGTTTCTCCAAGCCTTGATTTTTAGATACTGCTGATAAGCTGATGCAATTTTAGCCATGCTTGTTCCAAACATGAACCCTGTGTCTGTCCTGCTCAATAACCTCTCGTTTTAACACTCCCCGAGGCTTCACCCGCACCAGCACTGATGTGTGCTATTAGCACTTGTCTGCCCACAGAGGATTAGGCTGCTCACCTCTTCATGCTGTCACCCCACGTCTCTTTCACCACACAAGCCTCACACATAGAGCGTGTAAGCAAACATACACACTCAAAATCAGACAGCCTATACCTCCAGGAGGCAGTAAATCCAGTAAATCTCACCTCACATACTTACATTATAAGGTCTTATTCTTCTCCACATATCTCTGAGCGGCATGCCCTTAAAAATGTTTGCAGTCTGTCTCCCAAGCTAGCCCTCCTTTCATTTTAAAATGAGGCCATCTGTGACACTGTAGTGGCATGAAAGAGAACGATGTGCATTGTGCATACTATTCTGCATCTTACTGCAGAATCTTTACCACTTCTAAATGCATCTTACCTTTCCTGCTAAAAGTATGGACTGGTTCCAGCTTTTAAAAGGGCTGATAAAACCAGTTACTGGTCAAAGTGAATTCCCTATCTAGACATTCAGTTTTTAAATGGATTTGGCTGCTTCCACTTCAGCTAAAATGAGTCTGACCACAGTAACACCAGCCTTAGCAGTCAACAGTTATCATCACCACTTAGCTCTTTTCCTGTCATATTTTCCTCCAAGGGAATAAAAAAAGTGATTTACACAGTGTATTTAGAGCTGACGTTCTTTCCTCTTTTGCCTCAGTCGCATGCTGAAATGCTTCACTTCAGCGACCTACAGAATCTGCACAGCGAGGGTCTCCTAAAAAATGGGACACATCCCTCTAAAAAGTGGCACAATCCCCTACATGGTGGCGATCACGCCTTCATATGATCATCGGATTTGGAAAGTTTGAGCTTAGCGAACCTCCAGTTGTAAATAGTACCTCTCCCAATACATTTTTAGATGGAGACCTTCGAGAGCCGATTGGCAGAGCAGAAGGCACCATATCCCATCAGACCCGACTGGAGCACGCTGCAGTGGGACGCACTCTGCCGCTCAACATGTGTCCTATATTTGAGTTTCTCATTGTACTCCAGTCCAGCCTTCAGATCATACAAAGCAGTGAAAGAAGTCATCAGATTTCACTCTTGCACACATCATTTTATTATATTATTATTTCTGCAATATTTAATTGTTTTTTCTCTAATTTATGATGCAGACTCAATCCATAAGATCATATTGTGCTGTATATATAGATGCTTTCTTTTTCCTTTGCCATGCTCTTTGGAGTAGTAGAAACTCTAATGTGATTCCAATATAACAAATAAATCTGTTACATAATCTCTAAGAATAAGAAAAATAAGTATTTTTTGTTTGTACAAATGTATAAAAATATGCATTTTATGATGAACTATCTTATGGAAATAGATTTCAGGTTACTTCAGTATTATTCATGTAGCACTTCGGTGCATATCAGGTCTTAATACAATAGCTCTTCTTTGTATGAGCTATGTATATTTACTTCAGCAGTTGGGGATTATTTAAGGCTCCAGTTTCCAAACGTGGCTGACCTAGCTGCTCAGCTTGGTCACTTCTCTTGTGTCTCATGTCATAAACACTTGGATAAGAAGGAGCAGTTCCCCGCAGCAGTAATTTTGGGTAGGTGGAGAGGGAGGGTTGACACTCACGACAACAAGGGATCTGCCCTGGTTCGGGTTTGCCCCATTTGGCCTCGGCTGCTACAGCTGTCATTAATCACGAATAAAAAGAATTGACCACAATAACTAAACGGTTGCCTCAAAAAGTGCTCTTGATGGACTTGATGGAGAAAGTGCAACTATGTAAGAGTGAAATTAAGTGTCTTTAGCAGGTCGACAGAACAGCCTGCTCTCAATTACTTTTGCAGCATTTCAATTAAAGCTGCACTAATCTGTGTTTTCCTCCCCAACCATTCAGAGCAGTTTAGTCTTTCACACCATTGTTTTGCATTTCTGGGTGTATGTGTTGGATCACTCATTTCTGAAAGGAAATGAGGAAGGAAGCTGTTTTCAGTGAGAACAAAACAAACCCAAAAAGTACCTACCAACTAGAAAATGTTAGTTTGATAAAGTTGGTGACTTGAGATGACTTTTTTTTTAAAATAGCTGATTCCATACTCCCATAATTTCATTGTACATGTACAATGACAATAAAAAGGCTATTCTCTCTTAAATGTACTAGTCAGCAGGAGGTTGATTTTTAAACTGGCTAGTCAGGATGTATCACCGTTCAATCAGTTAAACTGAGGTAAACCCATGAAAAAAAAAACTTCTCTCATATATTGTTTCAAAAAATTTATTATGTGAGGCCTTTAGAATACTTACGCAATGCTAAAGCAGAAAATCTGGCTTAAAAAATACCCATGTATGTGTGGATGGAGCCACAGTCACCAGCCGAAAGTCAAAAACTGTGTTGCTGGCTTTCTATGTCTCTCTCTGTGCAAGGTCATCTTTCTAAGAGAAACATTCAGCTGTAAAGGTGTTTGTGTGACTGCAAGTTCATTGCAAGCAGCACTTTACTGAATGAACATAATAAACTTGGGTATGACACCAGGTTTGATGAATGTAGACGATGATACAATCTACCGAGTCCCTGCACAGCTTTAATTCTTTCATTATTTGTATCCATGTTGCATCTCCTTGACACAGTCATGAAGGACATCACACAGACTACACTCCTGCTGCAATAACTCAACTAGATTTTCTTTTAAATCTCTGTTGGTATAGACATTTTGTGTCACACATTTAACCACCAGCTAATTTCATTTGGGTTTTTGTCTGTTAAGGATGGCTGAGGAATAAAAAGCTTTTAAACAGTTCAACAGTCAAACTCTCTTTTATTCCCCTTTTTCTTAACAGCTGGAGTTTTGTTCAGCATAGTTACAGTGAATATTAGTTGGTCAAACTAAAGGCAAACTCAAGCTAAGGTAAAGAGTTAAACTGGAGAAAAATAACTAAATAAATAACTAGGTTTCTCCATCTTAAAGATAAACAGCCATGGAAACAATTCTGCAGCCCCGCTCCAGCAGGGCTCCTGGCATCACAGCCTCAGTGGGCTTCACCACCATGACCTAAAGGATGTAGTCAGTATCCTGGCCCACTCCAGGAAATAACAATTAAGTAAATATTTGGCTATCTGTCCAGGGAGTACTTCACCTTTTGCCCAACAACAGCTGGGATAAGCTCTAGCCCTCTGGATTGGATAAGTGGAAGAAAATGTTTCTCATTTAAAAGACAATTTCAGTCTTTTGTTGTGTCTCCCTCCCCTCACCTGCAATTGGTTGTGGCAGATGGCCCCGCCCCTTCCTGAGTCTGGTTCAGCTGGAGGTTTCTTCCTGTTAAAAGGGAGTTTTTCCTTCCTGCTCTTGCCAAGTGCCTACTTTTAGGTGATAATTTGATTGTTAGGGTTTTTCTGCATTATTGTATGATGTTTACCTCACAATATAACACACTTTCTGATGTGCTGTGCTACCATGCGTTTAGAGATGAGAGGAGATAACACAAACAGAGTCATAGAAATCCCCCCATGCTGCTACTGCTGCTGCAGTCAAAGTGGGCCACAGGGAGGCTTTTAACACAGAAAAATCAACCAGGAAACAAACAATACACCGCTTTATGATTCTGGTAACATTGTTCAAATACAAGGTTTGAGTGCACCTGTGTGTTTTCTGCTTATTTAATAGAGCATTTCCAAGTGTCCTTACATAAATCTCACAGTCAGAGCTTGCAGTCTCACCAGAGGGTTGATCCAACCTCACCTCAGCTGGTGGTAACATAGTTCTCCACATTTTTGGGTAAAAGTGAGTATGTGAAAAACACAAAAAAGCAAAAACGAGACTGCATGTTTTGTGTAAACAGTGACAACACTGGCTGGGTTGTGTCCAGTTCCTGTGCATTAGCAGTGCCAGTCAGTCATGGTCAGTGAAGGGGTACAATCATGAACTCACAGGAGGGTCTGTTTTGGACTGAGTGCTGCCTGAGATTACTCTTTACAGAGCTCAAACACAGAGGAATGCCTGCTGCTTGTCAGTGCTTGTACTGTAGGGGAATTCAAGTGTTAGACACCAGAAATCACAACGCTGTTGCAAATTAAATAAAGGCTTTCTCTAACAGATGCAGTCAGCTCTCCCTGAATAAAAAAAAAAGAACACTAAAAGCAATTATCAGGATCACAATAATGCAAATTGCGAATTTGGTTTGAAAAGGTGTCAGAGGTGTGTTTGCATGCCTTAGGAGTAAAAAAAAAACAGCGATAGGTAATGTTCAGTCTCCCCAGAACTAAACTCACATTGCTACAAGCTCATTAAGATTTTATTACAACAACAAAAAATAAATAATTATTTTTTTTCCCCGTCATACATCAGTTGTTAAAATTCCTGTAAATTCAGACAAATGCACACTTTATCTCCACCTCATGACACCGTCACGGTATATGAAACTCTAAATGTAGCTCAGGTGTCTGACACAAATGCTTTTGCTCGTTCTTGACCCTTTTTTATGACATTGAAAAGATTATTTTTTATTTACATTTTTGCACACCTTCAAGGATGGTGGAAAACTTCTTGTTTTGGTATTTTTCAGGACACTCGATGTATTTGCATTGATTACTCAAGCTTAAAAAAATTTGTGTTTACCCCTGTAGAAATAGTTTATTCTGATGGGAGGTAAATCTGCATATTTAACAAGGTTAATGGCTAGTGATTTATTGCTTGCGCCGCATTAGCATTTGCATTTACTGCTTAATGCTGTAACTAGGTAACGCAGCCACTAAGTGGAGATGCTTTTTGTTTTGTTCTCTCAGCTTGCTACACGTGTGGTGCAGTGGAACAACCTACTGACCTATGAGCGCTGGTGCAAAAATACATTTTGTGAGTTTAACTACACACACAACGGCAAAACTAGAATGTTATACAGTCATCTCATATACATGATCTGTTGTGTCTCAGCAAGAACATCTTTGATTCAAGCCCCAGGCAGAGCCAGGCTTGCACTACATGCATGTTATGACGTTGGCCAAAGACTTTAGACTTGTTTTTGCTCATGTCTTAAACGGTCAGCTCTTTCCTTCCTAACTGCTTTAATTCTTCATCAGATACATTCTTCAAGGTGTTGGAAACATGCCTAAGAGATTTTGCTCTTTTGGTTTTCTGCTGTTGTAATCCACCCACTTCAGAGACTGACATGACGAGTGTTCAGAGATGCCATTAAGCATACCTTATTGTATGGAGTGGGTATTTAAGTCACTGTTAACTTCCTATCAGCTTGAAGCAGTCTGACCAGTCTCCTCTGACCTCAGGCATTACAGTTTTTGCCCGTTGCTTGAACACATTTGGCAAAACGTCGCTCATTGTGCCAAAACTCTAAACACAAGTAAACACGACACAACACTGGGAAATATACCATACACATCTGTGCCAAAATGAAACTCCACTCCCAAAACCTAAACTCTGCTGTCAAAACCTAACATTCCTCTGTCAAAATGTAACTCTTTTGACAAAATGACACATACTTGCATCATATGCAAACACTTACAGATCAGGGGGAACACACTAGTCTTCTTTACATAAAACACTGCAGTCCTTGATTTCCATTGTGTATTCAGAAGGCACATTTACAGGAGACACATTTCCAAACAACCAAAAACGCAAATAGACCTACTCAATAGTGTACATCGCAGTACCATGAATTCAGATGAAGCAAAAAAAAAAAAAAAACCACAACACAATAATACTGCAATAGAAAAAACACTATACTGTAAACACAAAAAACCATGACAAGTGTGCATAAGTGGGCTCATGGATCCCGCCGTCTGTTGGGGTCTGGCCACAGGACCTCATCAACATCGCAAGCTATGTCCTCTCCCGCTAGGCACCGGGGAAAATACCCTCTTGCATGCCGAAACCATCCATGGATCGCTGTCACCTCAATGTCGCCGCAGGCCTGTTCCATTGCCTGCAGAAGAGGCATGCGGGCATGTGGTTGGCGGTCATATACTCGCCATCTCCAAGCCGAAAAAAATTCCTCAATAGGGTTTAAAAATGGTGAGTAAGGGGGCAAGTATACCACTTCAAATTGATTGTGGTCGGTGAACCAGGCCTGGACCAGAGCATTAAACTGACATTATCCCATATCACCACAAACCTGGGCTGATCTGGTCTGTTCTGTACAACTATGTTATGGAGAGCATCTAGAAATGTGAGTATGTGTTGGCTATTGTATGGACCTAGCATTGCATGATGGTGCAGAAGTCCTCGAAGGCATATGGCGGCACATAATGTGATGTTTCCCCCGCGCTGCCCTGGGACGTGCACAATTGCCCTGTGGCCAATCACATTACGACCCCGTCGTCTTGTTTTGCTCAGGTCGAATCCAGCTTCATCAATGAAAATGTATTCATGAGGCTGTGCAGCTCCATCCATGGCCATGATCCTCTGAAAAAAAGGGGAACATGTCACTGTACTACAGTGCTACACATACAGCACCCTCACCCCATCACACAGGTACCTGTGTAGCTCTCAGAATAGATCCATGTGGTACTGATATGGTACATATTCAGCTGCTACTGGACTTCACCAATACTCTATTGTAAATGTAAGGGACAGTTACACGTACCCGTACATATTCAGCTCGAAGTCCTTTGACCCTGTCACTGTTCCTCTCGAATGGGACTCTGTAGAGCTGCTTCATGGTGATGCTGTGTTTACCCAAGATGCGTCTGATGGTGGTGATGCTCACATGGTCTATGTTGCTGAACACTTGCCTGTCTGCAAGTATTGTCCGTCGTAGCTGGTGGAGACGGATGGCATTGTCTGCCCTCACTAGGTCCACAACGGCAAGTTCCTGCTGTTGTGTGAACAGGCGTTGCCGTCCACCCCCAGAAGGTCTTCGGGTCATTCTGGAGGAATACAACCACATATTGTCATCGGTTTGCTTATTTTTCATACAGTACTTTACTGTATGTACTGTGTCATCCACTGTACAACACTGTACTTCAATATGAGGAATCAGCCACTTTGGCTGCAAAAGGAGCATTAGCACCCCGTACACTTGATATGGTAATGTGATATACTGTAGAACAGTGCTATGGAACCATCTGAGTAGAGCAGAAGGTATGGAGGTGAAGACATACCTGTTTTCTAGTCGGAATGTTCGTATTATAGATGCCACTGTGAAGCGGCTTAGATGTGGGTGGACTCTCTGCCCAGCTTCCCTCATAGTCAGGCCATGGTTGATGACATGGTCCACCAAAGTTGCTCTTATTTCATCGGAAATATGGGTCCGTGCATGGCCTCTTCGGCCTCCTCCTCCTCTTCCTCCTCCTCCTCTACCTCTTCCTCCTCTACCTCTTCCTCTTCCTCTTCCTCTTGCTCTCCCTCCATCCATGCTTGCGAAGTTCTTGAAATGGCTAGGCTGAGGGCTTTTTGTAGTTGGCTAATTGGTGTTCGGTTTTGCAAGTAAGTGCCTTCAGGTGTGTATTTGCGTGGTTGCAATTACCCCATGTGTTTTGTATTTTGGATACATGTGTTTTCCGAATGGCACCCTGACATTTCATTTTGTGAGCGAAGTGTCTTATGTATGACATAGAGTGTAGCATGCAGGACCATGTGTGTTGCATAAAGGGGTAGGTGTGTTGCATAAAGGAGTAGGAGTGTTGCATAATTGGTACTGGGGTGCAAAGCAGCGCTTTTGTTTAAGGTATGGGTACATGTGTTTGAGGTATGGTAACAAAAGCTTCACGTTGTGTTACTTTAGTCTGAGCATGGGTTTATAGTGTTCAAGCAACGGGCAAAAACTGTAACAAACCATTTCCTCCAGAGAACTGCTGCCCACTAGACATTTTTTCTTTTTTGGACCATTCTCTGTAAACCTTAGGGCAGACTGTGTGGGAAAATCCCAGTAGATCAGCTAGACTGGCACAAATAATCATGCCGCACCTAATCATTTAGTCGCTTAATCAGTTAACTCACTGCCCTTTCCTATTCTATTGCTCAGCTTGAACTTCAGCAGGTCGTCTCATTTCTCCATGCCTAAATGCACTGAGATGCTGCCACGTGATTGGTTAGATATTTGTGTTATCTTGCAGCTGAACTTTTTATTTTATAAAGTGACTGATGAGTCACTTTCTAGGCAATCATACAATCTTAGTAAGCAGAAATGGAAATTTTAGCACATGAAATACCTCCTTATTATATTAAATAAATAAGTACTTAAATATTGTTTAGAGGTTTAATTGCTAAACTTAATTCACATAAAAATGCCACTTTAATATCTGAGACATGATCAGTTGTGTTACGTCGTCTATGAGTTTTAGGGAAAAGTAGTAAAAAGAAAATGCCACAAGCTTTATTTGCACTACAATATTGGCCCAGAACTTCTCCTAACAAAACCACCTGAGAACTGCAGACGAAGGTGGTCTAATGTGAATCGGAAACCCAGCCAGCAGAACTTAAGTCAATTTCAATTAAAAGTTTCTGATGAGGAAAATGTATAATAGTGTAGAAGGGTGAATGTGACATCAGTTTGAGATGAGAAAGGAATATATAACAGCAGAGTCATTGCTTTGAGTTATTGTAGTTTCTCAGTTTGGAAACTTAACAGTGCTCTTGTGTGTGTGTGTGTGTGTGTGTGTGTGTGTGTGTGTGTGTGTGTGTGTGTGTGTGTGTGTGTGTGTGTGTGTGTGTTAAAGTACAGTTTATGTATTTCCAGACCTGACTGAAAAGCTCTGATATGATGCTCTAAATGAGAGCATGAAGTTCACAGCCTCACATGCAGCAGTGACTCTGTGCCAATATCAATGACAGCTACTTTCACACATCAGAAGTGTCAAAAGAGGAAGTGCTTAATGTGTGTGAACTCTTCACCCTTCATCTTGCATCCATGAATTGAAAATTAGCATCGCCACAATGTGAAAAATCAGCGTAAATACTTGATGTCACAAGTCCTCGTAAATACTAGAAAACAGTGTGCAGATACCTTTATTTATACAGCACTTTAAAAACATGGTTTTTGAAGCTATTTGATTGAGAAGCAAAATCAGGATGCTCAGAGGCTGAATAAAATAATAATTAAAAAAATGTTCTGTGGTTGAATAATTC
This sequence comes from Maylandia zebra, assembly GCF_041146795.1. Classification (NCBI taxonomy): domain Eukaryota; kingdom Metazoa; phylum Chordata; class Actinopteri; order Cichliformes; family Cichlidae; genus Maylandia; species Maylandia zebra. The sequence goes on from NC_135185.1 coordinate 26,606,977, forward strand.
AGCTGGTAAAAATGGAACTTCTTGGGGGGGAAAGCTGTAACCGGACATTCAAGGTCTTGTTTGTCAGCTTGGATGAGTGCCTCATCCACATGCAGTTTAAATGGTCCATCCAAGTGGGGTGCAAACAAAACAGAAGCACAGCACAACAGTGATTTGATGCTAACAGAAGCTGGCTGTAAAGTAGACAAAGTCAATTTTGCTCTTTTTGCTGGCTTTTAGCAAATCAGTCAAAAGATGATGCCATGGTCAAAACCTTGTTGGAAAAATAATGCTAATAACAAACTACAAGCTCCTTTATAGTGGTAGAAACAGGGAACTACTTGATGGCTAACACCTTGGCATCAACAGGTCTCGCATGACTTTGGCTCACAACCTTACCAAGAGATGACATGTTATGTTATTTTGCAAGATTTAGCTATTCGTAAAAACACAAAACACAAATGTGGTAAAGATGATCTTTCTAGGCACTACTATATACCAGCACGTCATCCAAAAAATCAGCACAACGTTGCAGCTCATTAATAACCATATTTAAAAGTCACTGAAATGTAGCCAGTGCATTTGGCACCAAATCCAATGATGGTATGCTTACAGTCTATAAGGACTTAATGGGACTTGGCAGTGCTCCTTTAATAGATCAGACTTCCTCTTATACTGCGGTGCACCAGCTTGGTCAATATGGTCTCCAAGGCGAGGCCATGGGTAAGAATCGGACTTACTTTAAATCTTTGTTGAATTGGATTTTGGATCATCTACATCAATATCATGTTTGATCAAAGTTGTTTTAGAAGTTGTGTCCCTAAACAAAGATGGACAACTTCAAATGTAACCAGTGCATAAAACTCCAATATGGTTGGTTAAATGAGAGCATTTTGCACACTAACTGACTTGGCGCATTGAATTATTAACATTCAATACTAATGACTTAAGATTTATTCATACTTCTAATGGTTCATTAATTACCTATAGTTGTATGCTTTACAAAGTTGGATGTTAAAAGTTGGTGTGGTGACAACAGCACATTTTGTCTTTTGTAATCCAAGATGTTTCTTTATATATATATATATATATATATATATATATATATATATATATATATATATATATATATATATATATATATAAACACCCAGCACGCCCCTGCGGGCGGTTTATCCTTCAAGCTCGGGTCCTCTACCAGAGGCCTGGGAGCTTGAGGGTCCTGCGCAGTATCTTAGCTGTTCCCAGGACTGCGCTCTTCTGGACAGAGATCTCCGATGTTGTTCCCGGGATCTGCTGGAGCCACTCGCCTAGCTTGGGAGTCACCGCACCTAGTGCTCCGATTACCACGGGGACCACCGTTACCTTCACCCTCCACATCCTCTCGAGCTCTTCTCTGAGCCCTTGGTATTTCTCCAGCTTCTCGTGTTCCTTCTTCCTGATATTGCTGTCATTCGGAACCGCTACATCGATCACTACGGCCGTCTTCTTCTGTTTGTCTACCACCACTATGTCCGGTTGGTTAGCCACCACCATTTTGTCCGTCTGTATCTGGAAGTCCCACAGGATCTTAGCTCGGTCATTCTCCACCACCCTTGGGGGCATCATATATATATATATATATATATATATATATATATATATATATATATATATATATATATATATATATATATATATCTGGAAGGGTATGTGGCAAATGGGAAACACTGGGCACTATGACCCAGAAGGCAGTCTACTCTTCAGAGAGAGAGAGAGAGAGAGAGCTGTGATCGGTGGCGCTTGTTTGATGTCAGAGTCTGTATAAAATCGAGACTCGGGGTTGGCTCAGCATTCAACCACAAGGGGCCTGCAAAGGCATAGCTCTCGAGAACCTCTGCCCTACATGTGGATTATTTGTGACATCCTCCCAGATGTTGGGTTATCAGGGCGCACTGCTCAACATTTATGCACAATACTTTTTATTTGTTGCGTGCTTCCACAGTTAGGAAGTTTTCTTTTCATGGCTAAAACCCGGAGAAGTTTTCATTTCTGCGATGAATGGATACTTGCCTCCATATTTCGACATCTGCGCATTAAAATCTGATGTAAGATGAAAAAATGAAGAAGAAAAGAGTGAGTTTTTCTGTTTCCACTGTGCCACTACTCTGAACGCATGGCACGGATGAGGCAACGCTAACGACGAGAAAAAGCTCATTCAATGCCAGACATCAGAGGGTGCAAATAAAATATGATAAAAGTGACTAAAAGTTATGGAGCTCTCGGGTCAAGTCGAGCCAACTCAGCCGGTCAACACCACAAACGACAGTTTTACTACAAATTCATCCATTGTGGATGAGAGCGCAGAGAGTCTCGCCTATCAGATCAGCTTGGCTGTGATTCTCTCGATTATCACACTCGCCACCACTTTATCCAATGCCTTTGTCATCGCAACGATTTCCCAGTCGAAGAAGCTGCAAACTCCCGCAAACTTTCTGATCGCCTCTCTGGCCGTCACTGACCTGCTGGTGTCTATCCTAGTGATGCCCATCTGCGTCCTGTACACCGTGATCCACACTTGGACGCTCGGACAAATAGTTTGCGACATCTGGCTCTCCTCGGACATAACGTGTTGCACTGCGTCCATCCTCCATCTGTGCGTAATCGCTTTGGATAGGTACTGGGCCATCACTGACGCAGTGGAGTACTCTAAAAAGCGCACAACGGGAAGAGCGGCAGGGATGGTGGCCACAGCCTGGGTCATCGCCATCTCCATCTCCCTCCCGCCTCTCTTCTGGAGACAGGTGAAAGCGGATGAATTAACAAGCTGTAGCGTCAACACAGATCACATTTTCTACACCATTTACTCCACTTTTGGGGCTTTCTACATCCCAACCTTGCTCCTCATTGTCCTCTACGGACGGATATACGTGGAGGCTCGGAAAAGGATCCTGAAGCAGTCCCCGAAGAAGGTTGGGAAGAGACTAACATCGGCTCACCTGGTCTCCAACTCCCCTGGGTCCGCGGCGTCCACTAGCTCTCTGCAGTGCGGGAGACACGACGCTCCGTCCAGCGACACCGGGTCTTCAACGAGCGAGAACCAGGTGAAAGTGACGTTGTCCGATGCGGTTTTGGAGAAAAAGAGAATTTCAGCAGCAAGAGAACGAAAAGCGACGAAGACTCTGGGGATAATCCTCGGCGCTTATATTATTTGCTGGCTTCCGTTTTTCATCTACACGTTGCTGGTGGCAACATGTGACACATGTTTTAACCCCGAGTTATTTGACTTTTTCACCTGGCTGGGATATCTCAATTCCCTCATCAACCCGATCATATACACCATGTCAAACGAGGACTTCAAAAAAGCTTTTCACAAACTCACGCGCTTCAGATGTTGCAGGCTGTGAGCTGCAGCACCTCCGGTTACTGACAACTTTTGTTTATGTGTCTATTTTCTTATATGAACTTCTGAAACAAGAATCCTTCAAATAATAAGCTCTCTGTGACTCACAGGCATTATGAGGATGTGAAAATGGGACTTTTTTCATTTGAATCGGGATGGAGATGAAAAAAAATGCCAGTTTTATTGAACAAAAAAAGAAAAAGTGGTGAGAAATTGTTCTACATAAAAGGCATAGTTGTAAAAAATATTTCCATTATCTAAATACATTAAAAAAAATTCTAATTCAATGAAGCCATGATGAGGAGAAATGCCAATTTAGAAAAAAGTAAAAAAAAAAAAAAGAAGCTTGTTTTTATTTACAAAAGACCTGATTTAGTATTTAATACAAAGAGAAATCATTTGTGAAGATAGGCATTTTGCACATTGAGGGTGGTGGTGGGAAACTTCTAATTTTTTTGACACTGCTTCACTTTAACCTTTCACATATCAGTTAAGTGATGGATTATTCTGTGTGGATTCCTATTTGGCTGGTAAAGTATGTTAATGCAGTGCATAGCACTTACTCCCATGATGCCTGACCCATTAATGTGAATAAGCAGCAGAAATCAGGAGCAACAGACATGATTTTGAATTCATAAATACCTTTTGGATAAATGACCCTGGATAATTTTTTTTGGGATTATGTGAATACCTGAAAGCAAGGTTGCCGGTTCAGTTATATGTCTATGTATGCTGAAAATAACCATAGGTTTATATTTTGATCATAGTCTTGGGCCGCTCGATGCTGTGGTTATCTTTGTTTAGAAAGGCACACCCATGCAGTTGAAAGGAAGAGTGAGAAGTCTGCTTTCCTTCTGGGGCTTTAAGAAAAGCTTCATCTGCAGCTGATATTAATGCAGCAAAGCTGATGATCACTCATAATAAATTCAATTCTGCTGAACAAACTTAATCTTGTTTAACTGTGCATGGGTGGGCCTGTTTTCTGCCACATTCAGTCTGTTTCTTCAGTATGTCCTGTTCGTGTGTCACATGGTTTCCCCATCTTATGGCCGCATAGAGTGATCTGAATTGTAGAATCTGGCTTGCAGAGCTACATAAAAAATGCTGAAGATCTGCCAGCATAAAATGAAAACAAAGTTTGTTGCTCTAGTATTTGTTCTCATTCAGAGGCGCTGTGTAATAAAGGCTTTCAAATATTTGTCTTTGAGTAAGAGCTTTAATGCAGTTCTTAGTAAAGATGAGCCATGCTGGTCCTTTCATTTGTGTTTTGCCATGTTTATATTGTGGCAGATGACTTGCAGTTTTCTCCCTGTTGTGAGGTGTTACCTTGAAATCTAATGAGAGATTAGAGTCACGGCCAGAAAACATTATGATGACATCAAAATTGAAATCCAACAACCTCTCGAGGCACTCGGAGATGTGGGAAAGCATTAAACAGCGCGGATCAATGTGGACAAGAGGGTGTCGTTTCGCATCACTTCCTCCTCATGTTTTAAGGTTGCGCTGCAGCTCGCTGCTGTTTGATCTCCTCACCATCTCCCTGCCCTTCCTCTGCCGCCTTCCTGCAGGAGAACAAGTCTTTGCTTTCATAGTTCAATAAGTCATGACAGCGAGCGCAAGTGATGCTATTCTAGTGTACTTCACGTATGCAGAAAGGGGCACTCATGTTGTCAGGACATATGGAAGCACACGCGCTGACATCTTTTGGCTTTCCATATATGAATTTTAACATGACCCATAACACTTGACAGAGGATTGCACTTGAACAGGAAGTCATTCAGAGAATTTTATACAATTTTCTAAGGCAGACGCAGGTGCGTTCAAGACTGACACAATGTAATATCTGTAATCTATATATTTAAAGACTTTGCTTGTGGTTGTGACTTTCACATTATTTATGTTTCCTAAAGGGAATCAGAGGTCTTAACTCCATGCAGAGATTTCAGCAACACGAACTAATGTTGTAATAATAAATATTCTTTATTCAGTTCTACAATAAATGCTTTTATTGAAACTATTTGACTATAAAACACATAATAAATACAAAAAGTCTCAAAATTTTGGTCAGCTAAGGATAAGACGACGAACAAATTGAATAAAATGAACTGAGAAACACTCTTTACCAGGGCTGAGCTTTGGGTTGAGCTTTGCCACAAAAATAAGAAACATTTTCGTGCTTGTTCGGGTGCAGGACAGAGGAAAATGTTGTCCCCAAAGGGAGTTTTTTAATGTTTCAACCTACAAGATCTTCATCAGACAAACATCCATCTGAACACAAATTATGCAACATTCTAAACAAAACTGAGTGCAGTGTGGATATTATGCATGACAAAACACAAATATATGCCTTACACAGGTATTATATTATAGACAATCTGCATTTAATGAAAAAGATCTTTGCAGAAAAGGTAAGATATGCTCGACTGTGCATGCTATATATCATATATGAGCTTTTCTTTGTGGCATACAGTATATTTGTACTGTGCAGAGGAATTTAATTGCACACAATGGGGGTTATGCAATCAAGTACAAAGTACAAGTTGAGCTTTTGGTTTTCTTGTCTGCATGAAACAATTCTTCCAATTGTCAGACCAGTGAAAAAATTTAACAAAGCATACATGCAAAGTATAAAAATTGATGCAGCGGAGCCAGAAATATCTAGCAAAGATTTCAAAAACTTGGCACTGGCACCGAGCGTAATGAGAACTGACAGCAGACAGATAAGTTGGAGATTTCAGTGTGTTATACTAGGTCCAATTCCAGTCTCCATCCAAAGGCCTAAGCTCTAAACCCCCAAAGACTTAACTGACTTCACCTGAAAAGCGGCTGAGTGCAAGAGACTGCAAAGGCTCAAAATGCGATTCGTGGGAATGGCACAGCGCTGTGGGACGTGTCGCGTAACTTCAAAAGGACAATTCCAAAACATTTTCGTTCTGTTTTAGGTTTGAGACTTTTACACTTTCTTACTGGCCAAGGAACTTAATGACCACCTGCCATTCAGAATGGAGAAGACATACAGTAATGGGCTAATGTTGGAGTTGGTTTACTTTTTCTATTTAAACTCTATTAGACTATGGTAATTAATTCTATTTAATTCTTATTTAATTACCATTTTTTATGATTTTTGCTTTGCTCTGCTAACTCTGTATTTGACTCCATAACTTTGTGACCTGTGGCTGTTTCCCTCAGACAAAGTTGATCTGTGTGTGTGTATGTGAATAAGGGGCTCATAATGTTTGTGAGAAGCCCTCATGTACCTGATGAACTGACAACCCAAAGCCCTCTGGGTGCCCTCTGAGTGCAGATTGGACGCTCAAATGTACTGCCATGCAGCTAGCCTCAAGTAGAGATAAACAGCAGGTTACAGAAGTCTGGTACCTACAATGCCATCATGTATGTGCGTGTATGAGTGGTTCCCCCCTAAAGTCAGGATTCCTGCAGCATTTTTCACATACACATTACCTTAAACATTTTTGCTGTGTCATTGTGCAGTGTAGCACAAAGCCACATACTGTAGTGCTGAATGGAGGGACAGAATGATGCAGAGTAGAGTGGATTCATAATGCATCGCATAAATCTATCTTGCAATTGGTTGTTGATGTTTAAAAAGCTTTTTTGCATGATACATGTACCGTAGGTACAGTTGCTAAACCAGTTGCAGAGCAGCACGCATCTGTGATTAACATGCTACGACTGCATTGTGGAAGCAAATACATTAATTACACACACCCTTTTTTTCTATTTCCATTACTAATCTGCCACATATATGCCTGTAGAGAGAAGGACACCGGTGATGTAACAGCTAGTGAGGCCGAACACATGGATGATGAACCTGTAAAATATTCCTCGACTGAATCTAGTTTTGGTTAGCAGCTTTATCGTTTCACTCTTTCTGACAAAGGTTGAACGAGGTTTGAAGCATTCATCACCTGAAAAAATGGAGGCACAAAGGGCAATCTGCTATTAATAAATTATCTCTCCAAGGTGGTAATGATTGACCTTGGCAGGAAGGAAAACGAGTCACCTGTGCAAGCCATCTATTTTGCATTAAGGAGATTGGGGCGTAGTGTATTTGTAATAATGTCATCATTCTGGTGGTGTGACTGTGTTTACACTTGTAGGACTACTATCAGAGCTTAGCATATCTGTCACACTTAATATAAGCTTTTACCTGACAAGCAATACATCATCAAATTAGCCAGATAGTGACATAACAAGTTCACATACTGCTGAAGATTGGTTGCTTTATGAACCATCCATCTACACTGTGTGTGCATCACTGGTAATGGCTGCTCCGTTATCACCTAGTAACAGCGTGATCTATATTTACTTTCTCATTCTCATTTGAAAAATCTCATAATTCAAAATATTGGGTGTGTTTAAATCCTTAATAAAGAAGTTCTGGTAACTTTCTGCACAATTTAAACTTCATTAAACTCTTCTAAACTTTTACAATTTCCTAAAAAAGCTGATAAAAAAAGCTACAGAGCTCTGACTCTGCAGAGATGATTCTTGGTTATTTGTATCATGCAGCATCGTAAATGTTCAAACACAAATCAGCTGTATAAATTTTCAGCATTAACATATTTTTCTGCAGTGGAAAATATTCTGTTTATTGTTACCAGCTTGGCTCAGGCTGGCAAATAACAAATCCGCACAGTCCAATTTGCCAACCAGTTTATATAACTAAACATGTAGTTTCACATGACAGTGTTGGGTGTCAGCGGTATATGCTGTGAATGGATGATGCTGAACAAGGGTACAAGAGACAAAATAACCTAACAAAGCAGCATGACAAAGCATCCCAGAGAGAAGGAATTGAAGAACCAGGCTTTATACCTTCCACCTCTCAGGTTCAGGCACGTCTCTGATGACCCACCATTGCTTCTGTTGGAGGAAAACAGGGAGAAGCTGTAAAGATAACAGGTGAGCTGACACCCTTTGTATTTTCTGTAATGTATTGGTGGCCCAGTGGACAAAAGCACTGGGCCACCTACACATTAGAGCTACAGGAGATGCTTGGCCATGGAAACCCATACCATGAAGCTCCTGGGTCACAGTTTCTGTACTGATGTTAACGGCAGAGGAAGTTTTGTGCTCTGCAATTACTGAGTCAGACTTTTATGCAGTATGCAACTTGGTATGGTTCTTTAAAAACCCGATACTGTGTAATAGACATTACGGTCCACAGTGTCCATTGTACTCTTTGCCTCTCCCAAGTGTGAAAAGAGGATGGAAAAGGTGCAGTACGCTGCAGTAACAGCAGAGGGAGATATTTTATTTGAAGCCAACATGAAAACAATCATTGGAAAGCGTTTAAACAGACATCATTAACTCGTGTTAGCCACCTCGCTTAATTATTTAGACAATTAAGGACCCTGGAATGCACTTTGTATGTTTTTTGCTCACTACCAACTTCTTGGCTTTATATAAATTATCTCCCCCTGCTGGTAATGCAGCTTCTGCATGCATGCCCATTTCATGTTTTGGAGCGGCAAAGCGTGAAATGGACACAGTGGACCGGTGTGCGTATTAAACATTTTGCGTAATACTGGGTTTTCCTAAACACTTCCACTTGAACAACATGAATCGAGAACACAAATTTCCACTAAGGCAGCTCATCTTTCTCTTTCTAATTCTTTAAGGCAATACAGCATTTTGAGCTCACTTTGAAAGAAACACAGATGTGAAATATAAAAGTGAGATCAGAGGTAAAATGTGACACATTTGGATGCAAACTATTACTTGATATTTAGAACCCACAGTGTCGTTTCCCAAATTTTGCTTATGCAGACAAAGGCAGTAGAATTTAGAGACATTTTAAAGATTAAAAAATTTAAAACTTATCTGACCTTGAAGAATAAATCAGAGGTCAAAAGTAATGTGATATTTAGAAACCTCATATACCATTCCCTATATGCCTGTATTCTCAGCCCAAACAATAGCAAAAACAAAAAAACAACATAGTTTTAAACAGCTCTTTATTATTATCACTTTTACCTTTATAGCAAAGTATTGACTTTAAAGGAGAGGTCAAATGTGACATAATACTTTAAAATATTTATATGGTACGTTCTATATGTTGGTAATACACATCACACTTGTAAAAATCACAGTTTTTTCACCAATAAATAATTAAGTTGACGTTGGCGACGTCAGTGGACGTCAAGTCTACATCCCTAAAAAGATTTATCAGAATTTCTGTTCTGAACTGTCGTGCTTACAGACAGAAGGACACATATGTAAGCACGCAAGCACTACCAAGAACATAACCTCTTTGGCTGTGGTAATAATACCACCATACAGCTGATATCTAGGAGGGAAGAAATTTCACAAACAGAGCTGTGGCTCTGCAGAATGACCCATTCTTTCACTAATGTTTGTAAAGGCAGACTGGATGTCTGGGTGCTTGGTTCTGTACACCGGTGCAATAGGACTGCAAACACCTCGATTCAAAGATTAAGAGGTGTGGCCCAATACCTTTGTCCATATAGTGTATATAAGGCACAAAAGACAGGAATTTAGGTAGCAAGTAGCTACACCCAGCATCTCTTGTGGCTGTGGTGGGGGTAATGATGAATTCTATTCATTCACAGATGTAGATCTCAACTGCTTGAATTGTTGACGTTCTATTTATGATGCTATAAGGAGTTTAACTTTACGTATTAAGTGCCTTTTGATCATTCTTAGTTTTGATTTGTAAATCTGAATATTTTCCTTTCAGGATGGGCTTGGTTCACTGACATTACTCCAGACTGTGTTCTTTGTTTACCGAGGCTTTCAGGGCACACAAAGTTAAAAGTAAGAGGGGAAAGTAAACTGTCGTGTAAGACCTAAAGAACTAGCGGGAGTTAGATGTCTTGTTCTCAGCTGATATTTGTGCTGAACTTGAAATGGCCCTGCTCAGAGGTCAAGCTCACCACACTCTATTCAGTCCTCGTTAAGAGGCAGAGAGCAGAGACTGCCACAACAACAAAGATGGCAGTTCAACTTAAAAAGGTCATTTTTTATCTCTCTTTTATCACATAGTGCAAAATCCCCATTTTATTTGCATTCGTTTGCAAGGAGAGGCTTGTATAAGACTATTAACAACGCAAGTAAGTTTTTGTCTTATACTTGTTTGGCTACACAAGTCACATATTCTCCAACACCGTGATGAATACACCCATCACCCACATATGGATTTCAGTTTCACTGAGAACTTTGAAGAATATAAATGAGGGGTTCCCCTTTTCTTCTGGAGTCATTTACATATTGTCTATTAACCTTTTGATATTAAGCATGAGAAGGTGCACTGAGATGGAAACTTGAGTAGCATATTTGTAATTTTCCATTTTCATAAGCAATAATAACGCAAAATGTCACCGGAGCTATTAGCATGAAATTTGCCTGACATAACCTAATTCAGCTCTTTTTCTGCTCGTCTGCAAACACCCCCAAGGTTGTGACACTTGAATAAGAGCATCCTCTTTACAAAAACATTTAAGTTAAGCCTCCTGCCTGTGTTAAACTATGGTTTGGTATTTAAAAGACTGAATTAAGGACCATTTATTTTAAAGTAGCTATATTAATCTTTAGTTTGCATACACTCATCATGTGCGTATATGTCATGGTAATTTGGGGCTTTTAATGATTTATTTGAACTTTTCTCTTTCTGGGGTTGAATGACTGAACAGCACACATTTTTAATTTTAAAAAACAAGAATTGAATGCACAAGTATGAAACTAGTTTCTTTAATGTATACCAGTTCAAATATATACATACACCCCAATTAATATTTGGTTCAATGTCCCTTAGCAAGTTGCACCTTGACCAGATGCTTTTGGTAGCCATGAACTAGCCTTATTTTGGCTGGATATCTGATCACTCTTCATAGCAAAATTGGTAGAATTCATTTAAAATGGCCAAAAAGCTGATTCTGTTCATCTGGACGTAGCGTTTTGTGGGAGAAACGTTTCGTCACTCATCCAAGTGACTTCTTCAGTCTTAGCTGACTGCAGGTTTCCCCAGTCTTATAAACAGTACATTTGCACAATGTCAGTTCCTTAATCATAATTATGCAAATTCTCATGACCACTGATCAACAACCACTGACCAAAACCCACTCTCTGTGTGTTAGAACACACAGAGAGTTGGGGAATGGCTGCAATCACAGCATTGTAAGATGGTGAAAGATGTACCCTTAGGCCCCCTCCTCGATTCAGAGATGGTCTTTCCCTTTTCACGTAAATGGCCTCCCTGTCCAGGATGTGTACATCCTCATCATTGAAAGAGTGTCCACTGGCCTGTAGGTGTAAATAGACTGCAGAGTCCTGGCCTGACGAGGTAGCTCTTCTGTGTTGTGCTATTCGCTTCGCCAGAGGTTGTTTGGTTTCCCCGATGTATAAATCCTGGCAATCCGCCTGGCACTTAACAGCGTACACTATGTTACTCTGTTTGTGTCGGGGGACCCGATCCTTGGGGTGGACCAGTTTTTGGCGCAGCGTGTTTTGGGGTTTAAAAGCCACAGAGACCCGGTGTTTAGAAAAAATGTGTCTCAACTGCTCCGATACTCCTGACACGTACGGGATCACTGCAGGTTTTCGCTCGGGCAGCGGTTGTCCTTCTCTCCTGGATCGGCTGGAGCTTTCTTTAGGTGTTTTTCCCGCTTTGACAAAAGTCCAGCTGGGATAACCACATTTACTCAGGGCCTTCTTGATGTGCTGTTCTTCTGCTTCCCTGGCCGCTGTGTCTGTGGGGATGGTGTTCGCTCTGTGTTGTAGCGTCCTGATGACACCCAGTTTGTGCTCCAGTGGATGATGAGAGTCAAACCTTAGATACTGATCCGTATGTGTAGGTTTACAGTACACGTCAGCTTTTAGATGTCCCCCATTCCTGATGGAAATCTCACAGTCTAAGAAGGCTAACCTGCCACTTTTCATATCCTCCCTGGTGAATTTGATGTGTCGGTCCACCGAGTTAATGTGATCCGTGAACTGTGGTACGTCCTGAGATTTGATTTTCACCCAGGTGTCATCCACATATCTGAACCAATGGCTTGGTGGTGTCCCAGGGTAGGATAGCAAAGCCCTCTTTTCCACTTCTTCCATGTACAAATTGGCCACGATGGGTGAAACTGGGGAGCCCACGGCACACCCGTGTTTCTGCCTGTAGAACTGACCCTTGTGTGTGAAGCAGGTGGAATGAAGACACAGTTCCAAAAGCAAACACACTTGGTCAATGCTGAGAGTGGTCCTGATGCTGAGGTTAGTGTCATCCTGTATCTCTTACGGACTACCTCCAACGCTTCTGTGACTGGGATGCAAGTGAAGAGAGATGTAACATCTCTCACCTTCTCAACAAAATCCAGGGTGTTCTGGATGTGGTGTTCAGAGCTGCCCACCAGCGGGTTGAGGATCAAAGCCAGAAACTTGGAGATGTTATAGGAGACAGAGTTGATCATGCAGACAATCGGTCTTAAAGGTGCATCCTGTTTATGTATTTCTGGTAAACCATACAGACTTGGTGTAGACTCCCCTGGGTATAGCCTGTGGTATGAGGTCCGGTCAATAGCCTCGTCTTGTTCTAACTGCTTCAGACAGTCTATCACCCTCTTCCTGTAGCCACTTCCTGGGTCTCGTTTCAGGGGCTCATAAGTATTTTCATCACTGAGTAGTGACAAAATTTTCTCATGATAGTCTTTCTGGTTTAGCAATACTGTGCACCTACCCTTGTCTGCCGGAAGGATGATAATGTTGTTGTCATCACTAAGTGATGTGAGTGCCTTCCTCTCCTCCATGGTGATGTTGGATGCTGGGGGCTTTGCATTGCTGAGACAGGCCAAAACTTTCGTCCGTAGTTGCTCTGCTTCCACTTTTTTTCTAAACACCAGGTCTCAGTGGCTTTTAAACCCCAAAACACGCTGCGCCACGCTGCGTTCATTTAAAATGGTTACTTTCCCGGCATAGGCCTGGCTTTGAATCATAATCCATAAATTTTCAATAAGGTTGAGGTTGGGGTGTTGGGAAGGCTGTTTTGGAAGTTCGATGTCAGCCTTCTTTAACAAAACCAGTTTTAATGTTCGATCCGTGTCCTCTTGGAACACTCGTATCCAAGTTTCAACTGTCTTGCAGTTTAGTTGAAGGATTTTGAGGTAGTTCTGCTTCTCCATTATTCCATCCACTTTCTGCAGGGTACCTGATCCACTGGCAGCAAACCGGCCAAAGAGCATGATGCTGCTAACACCATGCATGCGGTTGCTATAGCGTTCTTAGCTCTGAAAAGCTCATCTTTACAGCTCCAAACATACAGTCCATGGCAATTTCTTCTCTTTTTTTTTTTTTTTTTTTGTGTCCCTGTCCATGGCGATTTCAAATTGGCTCCACTATGGCATTCCAGCAGTTTCCATTTTCTGGTAGGATTGAGTCTTGGTGGTTCCTGGGTTGATTTTGAACATCCTAAACAATTACCTCTCATCTGAGGGTCACAGGTTGGGTCTTCTTCTAGACCTCGGCTAAGTGTGACACATCTGAATAACTTACATACAATTTTTTGAACTGGTGATCTTGGAATCTTCAGTTGTTTATAAAGGCTCCAAGATATTTTCTCAACTTAAAATCTACAATTTTTCTGCTTATATCTCCAGGTTCAAGGTTCGATCCCTCCAGTCTGCATGCCAAAAATATCCTTGGGCTAGATACCAACCTGAAATTGTTCTCCGATGTATCCATTGGAGCGTGAATGTGTGTTAATGCTAGATAGGAAGCAATTACATAGAAAGAGCATAGAAAAAGTCCTTGGGTGAATACAGCAAGTTGTGTAAATCGCTTTGAGTGCTCAGATAGAAAAGTAAAAAAAACATGTCCACTTATCATTTACCAAAAAAAAAAAAAAAAAAATCTGTAAACTACCAGTTATAGTCAGTCATAATCATAAAGTTAATATTAGTTGGTTAAACAACATTATGGAACCTTCAGCACCATAAAATATTTAAGTGATTACATGCATATATTTTAGCCTCTCTATTATTTTGACCCTGTGTGTATTAGACAAAATCTGAAATAAATTTGAATTTGCACCACTTTAGCTCAGTGGGTGAGCAAAGGACCAAATACCAGATCTTCAGCATCAAACTATCCAATAAAGACGAAACATTATGGATGCTGCACAATCGTTCCACTGTTGTGGACAGTTCAAATAAATCCTTAAAATCTCAAAAATACCATGGCCTCGATGCCCATGATGAGTGTATGCAAACGTCTGACCACACTGACCTTTTGGTTTCTTTCTTCATTTCACTGACAGGGCAGAACGGGACAGCAGTTCTGTTGCGTAGCTATGACACACATCCTTGTATATAAGAAGAACTAGGACTTTATTTTTCTTTTTAATACTCAGGAGATAAAAAGAAGCTGACCATTTCAAACCAATCTTTTGCGATCATCCTAAGGATTAAAATATACTTACTGAGCCAAATCGGGTTTCTCAGCTCTGCCCATAAAAAGCAAAAAACACGCTTAATCTCAACTTGGCAGATCTCTTCTCTGAATCATCTGCTTGTGCACCTCTGGATGACTTCCAGCTGTGTTTCTTCCTTGAAACTCCATTCTGCTCACTGGCATGTTCACATTTATTAATCAACCTTATATGTACAACCGATGCTTCTGCCTGACCCAGCTTTCCACCAGCTTCAGACCAAATAAGAGTATTCAGCCGAAGCATCCGCATGTCCAAGCTCACAGCAGCACGGGTCAACGTGGTGTTCTACTCCATCATCCCAAGGCCTCTGATGTAAAATGACCAGATCTATGGTGTGTCCTATCATAAGCATTAATTCATTTCCTCCTCGAAATGAGCTGTTGGCTCATTTCGAGGAGGAAGACACAAATCCCTTGAGGATTGTGTGAGAAAATCTAACATACCAGTGTTGTGACTTCTTATGTATAAGGTGGCAGTCAAAAGTACTTTTTAATCATCGTTGGAGTGGTAGACTTAGAAATGCATCACTTCTCAATTATTTTACCGATTACTTCTAAAGTGTTGTGGTTATCATATTATCTCAACAAATTAATCATGTTCTCCAATTTGAGATATTCGAAGCAAAAAGATAAAAGGAATGATCTTGTTTTTATTCAGGAGCTACATTTTTTGTAGAGTTTTAGTAGGTTCCAGTTTTTTTTATTTCTGCTAACTGATGAATTTTGTCTATCAGGTTTAAATGAAGTCAAAACTGTGGAGACTGACCCACACCCACTTGAAACATGTGTAACATAAAGTACTACACCTTGAAATGTTATAGCTGTAAATCATGCTCCAGTGTAGGATGTGGGTGCAGTGTGTTTCCATTCATAGTTGCTTTTTTCCAGGTCAGCCTTATCTCAGAGGTCCACAAAAAACCTCTGAGGTCCACAAATTCATCTTAACTACACATTTTGAAGCTGCAGGTCCTTCCTGATTTGACGATGGCCTTCCACCGTGGAGGGAAAAAAAGATTTCACCCTAATTTCAAGTGGTTTGTGTCCAGAGGGGCAGGAAGTGGCAACATTGCCATTAGAAATTCTGATTGGAACCCCGCTGCTTCTGCTTAACACATCTCATGACTGTGATGGGTGAGTAGATAATCGATTTGAAATGTCTCAAAGAGGAGAAAGATGTGGGCCAATGGAAAAATCAAATCAAATGAAAGTAATGCTGTATTTCTTTGAAGAGCCTGAGGTTATATCTAGTACTCCCTCTTCGCTTCCTTACTGAATAATTCAGGTTATTATTCAAATCTCAGGTTGTTACATAGATTAACCAGTAAAGTCACAGCTTTGACAACCAAAAAGACACATGGCTGTGATCTAAAGATCAATGTCATCAAAGGGTTATTTTAAAAAGGTCTTTTTTTGTTACAGCACGTTGAAATAAAAACCCCTCACATGCTATGATAAACTGTTCATGCTCAGTTAGCAGTTAACATTTTGGTCAGCCCTATTTTAAGTGTGTATTCTTACTTATGTTAAAGAGATCGTGTTTCGCTACTAAGATTTCAAAGGCACTGAGAAAGATGCAGAGGATCTCCAGACAAAGCAAGAGCTCTCTAGTAAAGCTCCCCTGACAAGATTAAAAATGTCTGATCCACTTAATCTCGGAGGAGACGCGAAAACATACATAAATGAGCAGATGCGCACGGGAACAAGAGCGCGCATCACCTGTGCGGCAGTCTCGGGTTTGCTGCGTACTTCTGCACATGTCTGCTTCGATGGCCGTGAAATTCATCAGTCGCATCGGTCGCTGTATTTGATTCATGTTTTCGTCACTTTTCATGCTTAACTCTGCTGTAATCAATCCTGTCATAACAGCGCTACAGATATATGTTTTGGCCTGTGGCTGATGCAGCTTTATATTGCACGTTTATATTCTGAGGTTGATTTAGTCATGGTTTCCGTGCTGCCTGTGTCATCCTGCTGTGGGACAGAGATTTACCCTGATGGACTGTTACTTGACCTGACCTCCTCCTTTTTTATTTTCTCTTTGGCCTTTATTGTTCTTTTGAACTCTTCCATGTAAATCTTTTTTCCCCTTCTCAATATTTTCTGCTCACTGGGAACACAGTAGACCGGATACCAGGAGCCACAGTTCCATCCTGCTTCTCAGAACACGGGGGTGTAGGCTTTCCACTTCTCTCCAACTAAGAGAGCATGAGGAAAACCTCACGGGAATCTAAACTGGCACCTCTTATGAGAAAAAAGACATGAAGAATTAATTTCTAGACTTCCACCTGTCAACAAACTCCCCCAAGAAGCCACAAGCCTTTTTAAGCTCCAATTACACGGGATATTGAAAGGGTCATTGATGATGTTCATTTTGTCACATATCACAGATAACTTAATGATTGCTAATTTGAGAGAGTGCTCCCTGGTGTATGAGCTGATTTTGTCATTGTCTCCAGTGATGGAAGTAATCAGTGTTTGAAATCATTGTCTTCTCGAATAAATTATCCTTCTGCATCATTATCATATTCTGATTGATTGGATTTGAGTTGCATTGTGATTGGATTAGCATTAGGTGAGACAAACCCAACCCAATGTAAAATCTATTCAATAAAAACTGCATCTGACCCAGCTCGTACAATGAAACTCATTTGATTTATTCATTAGTTTTCCTCATCCAAACTTTTTATTCTCCATCATTTCGATTTTGTCCATCCATCCATCCATCTTCATCCGCTTTATCCGGGGCCGGGTCGCGGGGGCAGCAGCATAAGCAGAGAAGCCCAGACCTCCCTCTCCCCAGCCACCTCCTCCAGCTTATCCGGGGGAATACCAAGGCGTTCCCAGGCCAGCCGAGAGATATAATCTCTCCAGCGTGTCCTGGGTCTGCCCCGGGGCCTCCTCCTGGTGGGACATGCCCGGAACACCTCACCCAGGAGGTGCCCAGGAGGCATCCTTGTCAGATGCCCGAACCACCTCAGCTGGCTCCTTTCGATGTGGAGGAGCAGCAGCTCTACTCTGAGCCCCTCCCGGATGGCCGGATTTCTCACCCTATCTCTAAGGGAGAGGCCAGCCACCCTTCGGAGGAAGCTCATTTCTGCCGCTTGTATCCGCGATCTCGTTCTTTCGGTCACTACCCACAGCTCGTGGCCATAGGTGAGGGTAGGGACGTAGATCGACCGGTAAATTGAGAGCTTCGCTTTTACACTCAGCTCCCTCTTCACCACGACGGACCGGTGCAGCGTCTGCATCACTGCAGCTGCCGCACCAATCCGTCTGTCGATCTCTGGCTCCCTTCTCCCATCACTCGCAAACAAGACCCCGAGATACTTGAACTCCTCCACTTGGGGCAGGAACTCATCCCCGACCCGGAGTGGGCACTTCACCCTTTTCCGGCTGAGAACCATGGCCTCAGATTTGGAGGTGCTGATCCTCATTCCCGCTGCTTCACACTCGGCTGCGAACTGTTCCAGTGTGAGCTGGAGGCCCTCACCTGATGAAGCCAACAGAACCACATCATCCGCGAAAAGCAGAGATGAGATTCTGAGGCCACCAAAGTGAAAGCCCTCCGCCACTTGGCTGTGCCTAGAAATCTTGTCCATAAAAATTATGAACAGAATCAGTGACAAAGGGCAGCCCTGGCGGAGCCCATCACCCACCGGGAACGAGTCCGAACCAAGCTCTTGCAACGGTTGTATAGGAATCGAATGGCCCCCATTTCGATTTTGTTTTTAGTGTTATTGAGCAGTAAGCATACAGCGCAGCACGTCATGATGCTAAGAAGAACATAAACTAAATGTGTGTTTTCCATTTCATGGCATTAGCTGTTTTGATGTTTTAAATGTGAACCATAAATATCATTTAGGATCATGAATTCCTTCTTATTTCAGAGCAGCTGGCATAAGTGATGGATGGAGGGAATTTTACTATACTGCTACTATCTTAAATCTTAAATAAAGCAGGAGGAAGGTTTCCCAGGATCACTCTCCAGTATTCTCCTCATGTATTCTTTGTTTTTCCAGTTATTCACTGTGTATTATTTTTTTCTTGTCCAATTCTTTTTTCTTTTTTTTTTACCTGAATCGTGCTGGATTTCTTTTCCTTTCCCCTTTTGCCTCTCTGTGTGTGACCTGTGTCTGTCTGGATTAAGTATTTGGAGTTTTGACTGCCTAATGGTGCAATGCATTTTGGCCCTCCTAGGAACTGTTGCTAACATGATCAGACTGAATAAGTAAATTCCTTTGAGCCCATGAGGCCGTCAGAACAGAAGCATATTTGGTAGTCCTGGCAACCTTGCAGCTTTAACCCTGTAACACTAAGTGTGCCATATTTGATACATGAGGGTCTTTTTGAGTCTTTGTGACTTCTACATCATCATTGTGATACCTTTCCCTTCAAAAACCCAAATAAATTGCACAATACATTTATTTTAAAAAAAATGTAGTAAATATTATACAAATTAAAAATCCTGTATGCAAATTAATCTCTGATTTTATCTGTATTTTGTCAGGAGGTCAGAAGGTTGCTAGAAATGTTAATGTTTTAGCAATTATTTCATTAATAATTTAGGCTTTACAGGGTTAAGGGACTTTCCATGTCCCAGCCACATGTTTACAACCTCTCGCCTCATATTCTGTTATCTTGCAATTGCATATATTGCATACGTGCATGCATGCAAAGGGGTATCTTGCAAACTGTCTGTATACCTGTATACTGTAGAAAGAAATGCTTAAATGCATTGCTGCAGGTTCCTAATCATTTTAGTATCTTCTTTCAGCATGTTTGTCCAATCTTCAAATAATACTTCTTTCTTTCTTTCTTTCTTTCTTTCTTTCTTTCTTTCTTTCTTTCTTTCTTTCTTTCTTTCTTTCTTTCTTTCTTTCTTTCTTTCTTTCTTTCTTTCTTTCTTTCTTTCTTTCTTTCTTTCTTTGGGAGTATATGTCTGTGATTTTTCCACATTGTTTTCTAAAATATTTCCTACTTTAAGTGCTTATAAAGTGGGTCATGCGTTTTTTGGTAAAAGTAGCTTGGACAATAAGAGGTTTATTTCTGAATGAATTATTTTTGTATCTGCAGAGCCTGAACACTTTTTCTTTTCATTGGCTTTAAATAGTTCAGGTTTTGAATCCTGACTGGATTGCTTAGCATAACGCCCTCTGTTGGCGGTTCAGCAATTTTGGCCACGATGGTGCACAATAACAGGAAGGGAAGAAAACTGTAGGGTACAGATTGCTTCTTTTAGTAGATATTACTGCAGACATGTATCAAAGCCCCTAAACCACAAAATATTTATTATATTAATAGATACAAGTTTATTTATATTCGTCTTTTTCTATTCTCATTTTTATACTTGACATAATTATCTATCTATCTATCTATCTATCTATCTATCTATCTATCTATCTATCTATCTATCTATCTATCTATCTATCTATCTATCTATCTATCTATCTATCTATCTATCTATCTATCTATCTATCTATAATTAAATAAATAAAACATGCACTATATAGTAAATTTGACTGCTAGATCAGTTGTCTGAGTATTAATTTGTCTTACTTATTTAACTAATTAGTGTATAATTTAGTTTGTGTAATTAATAAGTTCCCTCAAGGCTGGCAAAGCCCCCACAATTCTCAGAGAAGGCAGGATTGCCTCCACATGAGGAATTAAGTACACGATTAATGTGTCAAAAAACACTTTCATATTAAAGTGTCCATTAAAGTTTCCTCTGCTTAATCTCGACCTTAGAGAGCAGAGTACAACTTTGTAGACAAACATTACTTTAATTCCCATAATTCTACTGTAAAATGCAATATAGTAAAAAGTGTCTCAAATATGTAACAACCTGTGCTGCTACTGAATACTGTGGTGGTTATCCATGAACACAACCTGACCTTTACCATTCACAGTTCTTAATATGTGTCTACATGTGTTAACAGCCTCGAAAGAAATTCACAAGTTCAGTAGAAACTACACTTACAAACCTATCTTCATAAAAGATTATTAAAGAACGTCCTCGCTTATGAACTCCAGTAGCGATTCACAGAGCTGATGATGGCACTAGCTACGATGGCACGTTCACCGCTGCCGGTCTACTAGAGTGGATCACACTGATAATCAGCCCAGAGTGGATTTTCTCAAAGAGGAATGTTACGACAAACATGACTCTAATATTAGACTGCCAGCCCCGGGGCACTCATCTTCTCTGCTCTCCAAGGGAAGGTTAAAAGCTGGAACCTCAGTTGAAGCAGATCACACAAGTTTTTAGATGATGTGTTGTAATCTTTTGGTTACTCTTGTGCAGAGAATCGTAACTGCAAACAGTTAAATCGGATAAAAATCTCTTAGATGTTTTTTCGTTTTATGTCTGTTTAGGGTCATTACTGGCAGTGAATGCAAGACCTAAATGTATAAAAGTACTGCATTAGGGAATTGTACTTTACTGAGGGGGAAATTTTCATTTTCAAAAATGAAAAAGGACACAAATTAATTACAGTACAGAATAGGTTAGATATTTGTAGCTCCATACTGTTGAGGTTAACATCTTGTGTCAGGAGAGCAGCCGAAGGTACTTTTTATTTCGTTTAGAGATTTAAAAACAGTAAAGTGTCTTTACTTTCATAGCCTTCCCCTGCCATCCAAGATTTTATGTAATACATGGAGCATCTTGGAGTTGCAACAGATTTGTCAGCTGCACATCCATGATGTAAATCTTGGGAATATTATTGGGATCTGTTGACCATGGAGGTCATCTGACTTCAGTAATTTGCTATTATGTTCAAGAAATCACTACCATCACCAGTCTGAACTGTTGTTACAAGCAGAACAGATCCTTGGTTTCATGTTGATTATGTCAAATTCCAACAGGGTTGACTGAATCTAACGAAAAAAATAGCCTTTATTATAGCCAATGAAACATATTTAAATAAATGATAACATAAAGTGAACAAGAACTAACAAAACCAAAACTGGGAAAAACCAAAACATGAAACCTGAAAATCCTGACGCCATGAACCATGGAGACGTGAGGAGGTAAACAGAAAGCTCGACAATGGCTAATAATGGAAGTGAAAACACAGCTGACACGATACCAGAGGGGAAGCAAAACTAAACACACTAAACACGGAACACAAGACTGTCAAAATAAAACAGGAATCATACTGAGACGTAGACTGTGAAAACACACGCTTGACAATAGGACATGGAACACATGACAGATTAGGGAGCTGGAATAGAACACAAGGAGGGGAACACGGGGACAGGTAAGGGGGACGAGGCACGGGCATACACAGAGGTTGTGCAAGAAAATCCCAGCAAATCAGCAGTATCTATGTCTAATTTTATGTTGTAATGGCTAATTTATCATCAAGATTTATTTGTGAAATACCTCTTTGGCTGTTTATCCAATCAGTGTGTGGAGGATATCAACAGCAAAAGCAAAAGTAGTGTCGATGTAGTGCCAGTGTAGCAAAGCATGTGCACAGAGTCTAAGACACATAGTTGATTTAAGGTGTAAGGAGCACTTCTGCCATTTACAATAATCATGGAACAGCTACAAACACATGCAAACAGCCCCTCCATTGCAGATTTTCTGGCATTTTGTTTCTCGACAGAGAACAAACTCTATATCTTAGCCAGTGTTTTAAAGTATAGACTAATCATTTTGTGTCTCCAACACTGTGAGTTTTTCAGTGTGCACCCATAGCCTAAGCACACTTTCAAGCTCGGTACTCCGGCTGCTAGGCAGTCTGGGTATCCACATCAGTGCAGTTGTCTAGTACCCATTAACAAATACTGACCAAGGATGAAGTCAAATTCTCAGCCTGAAATCTTCTTTCAGTCTCCCTCTGGACAAATGATGAATTTAACGGCAGGTGTCTTTCCTGCTGTGCCAGACTGTGGCAGTCAGCAATACCCAGGCTCTGTCCCTAATGAAATAACCCCTTCTGACAGATGGCATGTACCACTTTCCCTCTGCTGCATAATTTAAACTGACCTCTCTAATTGGACAATGATTCAAGTCATCAGCCAGTGGGAGAAGGTCAAGCCTGTCTGAATCAAATCTTAGTTGAGATGGACAAAGCTTTGTTTATCTTGGGAACAATATCAAAGTAACTCATGAAAACAGAGCTGAAATACATTATTAATGTGCAAGTCTCAGCTCCAAGATTAGCTGCTTTTATGCATAAACAATGCTTCAGTTTGACAGTGTTTTGCTTTATTTTCAGTTTATTCTAATCTCATCTCAGATGTTAAAAACAATTCTTCTTAATCGTCACCTTGAACCTTGAATCTCTGACTTTACCTTTTGTGTTATCATGAAGGATTCAGGTCAGCGTCACAAACTGGAGAGACATCCTGGAACAGTCAGATTTAACAACACAATTTCTCTTTTATTTACCTTTTTGAAATAGTCTTACAGAAAAAGAAGATCAAGACATTTGATCTTCTACCTTCTATTGCATGCACATTGATGCCCTGCCTGTTAGTAGCTCTGCAAAGCCCGTGACTGCTCTCTCACCAAGCTGTTGTTGGTGGTTGGTTGGACCGCAATCATTTCACAGATAGCCATGTGTAGTGACAGTAGCTGGGAAAAAATGATGGGGAAGAAGTCGGGCTACAAACTGGATTCTTGTTCGACAGGTTTTTGGAAACATCTCTATCACGTCTGATGGATGTGAAATTGTTTTTGGACACAAGGGTCTAGGTTCTATTTTTGCCTAGAACAAGCAAAAATAAATGATTACTTTTGTTTTGAAAGGTTCAGAAAAAGTCATTGTTCAGATTAGTATGTATAAAAAAGTGCCTGGATGGATTATGAATATAATGAACAGGCTTATTTATTGCAAAAGAAAGAAGGAAAGAAAAAAAATTCAGCCAACAACAGCAGTTAATCCTATTCACTAAAATATGTGGGTGGGGGTGGAGACTAACAACACAGAGCCTTTCCACCCTGGCACACCAAACCAGGAAAGCCTACTCACTTCAGTGCAGTCATCACATGTCAAGGATGCTGCTTATTTCATAGCTGTTAGTGTCGCAGCATCATGGGATTGGACGCAAGAAGAACTAGTCACAGATAGCAACCAAAGAACAAAAGCACACCATAGGAAAGTGCTCTCAAGTAAATTACCGAACTGGTAATGGGAAGGAAGGTCAGTAATGTTCTTCTTCAGGACCTAGAGGAAAGAGTCTTAGAGGCTCAACATGCCTGTGCAGCGAGAACAACAACAAAGCACATTGTTTGTCTGGTAGCTTGGTGTGTAGGACAGAAACAAACTGCTGACCTCTCTTGACATCTATAGGACGAAGAAGAGTTGGGCAGCTTTACAGTTGCACATAGAGGCAGACAAAAACACAAAGAGGCTGGTCGTGAGTGATCAAGCCCTAGCAATTGCGGGCAGTAGTTATCTGGTCTCAGCTGGTTGGCAGATCCCCACTTTTGTTCAGCTGACAGACGAGGGTCCAGAAGGTGACTAACAGGATGAGGCCAGGGAGCCACGTGGCCCCCTCGAGGATTACAAGCAGCAAGAAGAAGGTAAAGAGATTACGCTCAAAGCAGAGCCTGCTTTTTTAACCTTGTAACTGTTGTTACACTGACAGCATGGAAGGAAACTCCTGAGCCAAAATATCATCTATTCCCAGATTCTCTTCCTTTGCCTCTCCTTCCTCCCTTGCTCCCACTGCTCGTCCATTCATGCAATCACCTCTGCAGTGTACTGGGATCCCACAGCATCCAGAAACTAACGATTGCAGAAGCTGAGTTTTGGTGCCTGCCAAGAACTCCTATGCACCGATGAGGAGACTTTTATACATTCTGCTAAAGGACTCGAGATAAGGAGATTCTGGATTTTATTGCTTTTTGCCACAGTCACTTTACAAATGATAACTTTACACTTTAGCCCATCATGCTTTTGAAGTCGGGACTATGCTTAACTTTGTGTCTGTTTACCCTCCAAGCAAGTCAAATCAAAGGTAAGAATCATCTTGAAGAATGAAGAAACTTTCTTTAAGATGCATCTGATTGATAGCTTACTAAAATTTAGAAAATAAAAGTGACTGTTCGCATTCCTTTAAGTTTGGCCAGTGACAAATTATCCTTTAATGCAAAGATCTACCTGCAAGTTTGTTTTTGTTTTTTTTAGCAAATTTAGTGGTGAAATTTAGAGGAACAACAGGGTATTTCTGTTTTATGTGCATGAGACTCTGTTACCTAAATTACTCTCCCGGCAGGCTACAAAATGCCAGTTCACCCTCGGAAAGATCTTTGATTTTTAGATGTCAAGCAAATGTCAAGCAGATAGCGAACCACTCTTAAGGTCATGAATATTCAGTGTGAATTAAACTGGTCGTGACATCTAATAGGTGTTCACTGAGAAAGATAGCGAAATTTCAACAGGGATAACATTTTCATCGGCACTGGTTGTCTTGTTCAGTGTGATGTGCCCGGGTGAGCTCATTATCCTGAAGGAAACAAAAGCCATTCTGTTCCCAGTGTCGCAGGACACTAATCTTTTCTGGCTTGTAATTCTGCTGTGGGGCCTTTTTGCGGATGCACTGGGCATTAAGGCCCGTGCCAACACTCCCTCCTTTTGCCTAGGCCCTCGTGTCTGTGCATGTGCAAATGAGGCTTCAAGCAAAACCAATTCAAATGTTATGCTATGAATCTTAGGAAAAAAATGATTTGGCAGCTTAACTTGCTGAAATGTTTGGAAACTATTTTGTTCAATCAGTCTGCCTGACAGTCTCTAAACTGGAGGCTACGTTCCTCATAAAGCTACAGGTTACAATGCTAAGCATTCATTGCATTTTCTTGGTCTTATGCTACATTTGGATTAAAGAGTACTGCTTATTTCAAAGGGTTTTATTTATGTAGTGGAGTTACACATGCAACATATTGACAAATGCAAAGTAATGAACATCTGTCTAAATAAGGCTTCTTTATAACTTCCAAGTTTTTACATAGAAATAACATCAAGCATAATGAGGTTTCTCATGTGATGTCATGTGCACAGTGCTCAAGCGCTGTTTAGCATATTGCACGTGATACAACCACTTCTTACTGTGGAAATGTGTTCTTGGAGGTTTCTGACACTCACCAGGAGAAATGGGTTCCAAAGAAGATGCAGCATCAAAACACTCATAGTGGTTGCTTTAGTTGCTAGAAGACTGGTACGGTTTTGTGTAGTTGCTCTTTCATGCTCTGTAACGACTAGCCTTCAACGTAAAAATGGCACCCTTTGAAACATGTTGGCTATAGCAGCGGTCCCCAACCCCCGGGCCTCGGACCGGTACCCGTCCGTGAGTCGTTTGGTACCGGGCCGCGAGAGTTGAGGCTCAGGTGTGAAATGTATGGTTTTCAGGGTTTTTATCGGTTTTCAGCATTAGTTTGTTATCATTTTTATCATTAACTCGGTTTTCCTGGGTCTTTTCATGTGTGTTATGAATAAATCTTCTTTTTTTCGGTACCGGTACTAGTTTTATTTTGTTGTATTTATCTGCGACACCTAAAGTGAAAATATTGTCGGGCATAAACCGGTCTGTGGCGCAAAAAAGGTTGGGGACCGATGGGCTATAGCACTAAGCCACAACTTTTACTTTGAAGGCTAGTTGTTAGCAAGAATTTGCAGACGAAGATACAGTCATTTGTGGCAATATACAAGAAACCAAAGCATCACCTTTTCTGGTTTGTGTTGCACTTCTCACTGCAGCCCAAAGACCACCCAGACAGTGTTTGCAATGTCTGTCGCTTACACTCAAACTGCGACCGCAGCAATAAGCTAGTAACCAGTCACAAGGAGGTTTATATCAGCTGGTTTGGGGAATTTTTCCCTAGTGACAGATTGTTGCCAGGCAGTCACCGATTGGTCTCTACATCTGTGTGACTGGAACAGTGACCGTCCAGCAACCAGTCAGTGATTAATCATTTTCCCCTCATGACTGATGGTTGTGGACTGGTCCCTAGGTCACTCGATCCTACAGTGATTGTCACGTGTCCCAAACGGCGGTCAAGTTAATGCCACCTGATTAGCGGTCACATGTGTGCAAAACCTAAATAGGAGACCCTATGGAAACAATCGCCACCAACATACTGTATGACTTCCAAAAAGATTATGAGACTGAAACTAGGACTCAGTCTGGGACTATGTTATAAAAGATGGACACAGCCACAGTGATGTCACCTGGATTTCCACCTTCAACTGAAGCATTGGCCTGTCACTGTCTGAGTTATTTCAAAGAAGACATGATAAGTGAGGAATTGATGAGACAGTAGAAATGTATTTTTATAAGGTGGCAGAACTAAGATGCAGATAGTGACACTGCATCCATCTTTTATGTACAGTCTAAGGTATTAATTAAACGAAGCTAACATAAATTAACACGGTGGACAAAGATCGAGTGTACACAAGCATTGCCAGCTGCTTGATTGCAACACATATTCTATCAATGTAACAGCTTTGCAATAAAAATCATTTATAATATTGCACAATAACAGTAATTCAAGTACACTGTCCACTCACTGCAAATGTTTAAACTCACTTCTTGAAACTGTCACGTATGACAATGTTTGTGATTCACAATGCACTGGTGCAACATGCAAAACAGCTCCGTGTGCTTTTATAGATATGCAAAATTTAAGTACTGAGATAGCCCACTCTCTGTATCTCCCCAGAAATATACCAGCTTCAGCTAAAAGCTCTGAGTCGAATACAATTGCAACAGTAATTACACACTCCCTATTTCTATTTGTCCGTATTCTTCATTCTCTATCCTAATCCTGAAAAGGCACAGTTTTCTGTTTGGGCTCAATGACCTCCAGACTCTGTTTTGGGGCTCATAAATCCCAGCTTATTCTCTTAAGAAGTCCTCAAAGGTTTGCCACCTGGCACGACAATGATTGCTTTCTTCTAAAATAGCTTTATTCAATGGGGTAACTGTGTTGGAGAGACTGACTGGCACACTAGCTTTTGTAATGGCGCACAATTACCTTCCTGTAATTCACCAGTGTCACTGAAGCTCGTAAAGATTATTTAATTAAACTGATCAGAAAATTAGAGCAGCTCTCATCCTCTGTGCAGCATCTCAGCGGTATAATTCATGGAAACAGGGGAATCTGTGTCATTTCTTCAATGCCTTCATTTGCAGAATTGTTCTTTTCTAACCACTGTAGCTAAATTCAATCTCTTTAAGGTTTGCTATAGATGCACACCCTTATTCGACAGTAATCCACACGCACGCATTTCTGCTCATTCATACTTGGACGTGGCCCAGCACGATCTCATCGCTTACTCTTTTAGCCACTCACCAGTCTCAGTGACGTAACGTGGGTTAAGCTGCACAAGGTCAATTCAACTTAGAAAGTCTTTCTCCATATGTCTCTGCATTTTTCCAGTCACAAACAAGCACCTCTAAGATTTAGTCTCTGGATGTCTTCATATTGAAGTAAACTTACAAGCTTGAATCAGTGTCTGCGCCTTTAAAAAATAATTAAATCACACACAGAGGCTGTCTTTGGATTAGACAGTCCTAAAATACATGTACTCTATGTGTGATTTCCTTTTCACTACAAATGCTCTTTAAAAGCAGCGGTAAAGCAAGCAGCAGTTAACATACCGTAGCACAACTAAACAGATGGCACCTTGCTGGATAAAATACCTGTCAAATTAAATTCTCTCTGGTGATAGTAAGTGCTGGCTGCCCATTTTCTGATATGACAAGATTAATAAGGGTTATTTGAAAGGGCATGACAGCATTTTAGGATTGCGTTTCCTTAAATCTGGATGGATTTTTTTGTGAGCCACCTTTTAAAATGTGGAATTCTTCATGTGAAATATATTTTGGCTGTCTCGGTCTTATTTGTAATTTTTTTAAACCCGGATGAGGCGATATTTGGGTGAGATGATATAAAGCTGGAGCATTATCAACATAGACGGTATAAAAAAATCCCATGAAGTCACATCATGAAGCCTCAGCGTTTTTGCCATTGCTGCTGCGACTGTGAAGCTGCATACTCATTGGCTACTGACATGTGATGGACAAGCTGTTAGTCACTAAACATATCCTGAATAATCCACTTATCTGACTCTTGATCACATGATGATGATAATTGAATAAAACTGATAATTGATAAATGATCATAATTTACAAGATGAGCCTAATGTTCAATTCAATATGACCTGAGCACTGAGGTCATGACTTCTATGGAACCAGAAGTCTTTTGAAGGCATTTGTGCTTTGACTTCACTTTTTAGAAGCAGAAAATATTTAAATTTTATCCTGTAACACTAGTGAAGACTGACAAACCTGTTTAGCAAGGTCTGTAATTCATTGTGATATTAAACAGGAAATTGATGGCTAATTCAAAAAACAATAATACGCTTATGCCAGATTAGTTGGATTCCCATCAGCAAGAAATAATGAACCTGTTAAAAATGCAAATAACAAAGAAACACGTTGCTGTTTAATGCAAACCATTCAGCCCAATTTATGCACAATATGTGACTCACTTTGGAGCATTTAGTACATGGAGTGCAATTTTACCTTTGTTTTGTCACCCATCAGTTGTTAATTATCCCAGCCATCCACACAAACACTTGTACTGCTGCGGGAGAAATCTCACACCAACCTGACAGTCAACAGAATTACATCCACTTATCATGAAGTGTTTGATTATTCATGTTGCGAGTAAAAACATTCTGCCTGACTTAATAACTTCTTCTTTGTGACTCTTGCAGACCTTCACGACCACAGTTTTTCTGGACTCAGGGATGTAAAGTACCGACACTTTCTGGAAGCTTCCAGGCCAATCCCACATGCAACCAATGTCAGAGCAGAGCAGGGTGGACATCGGGGAAAGAGGTCAACGATCTTCACTACGGGTGTCAAAGTGTGTCCCCAGGAGAGTGTGAAAGCAGTCATCGGCAGCCACCGGGCCTATTACAAACTCAGAGGTGAGATGAAATGAGCAGTGTTAGACTTTAGTGTAAGCTTATACTGTACATGGAGTCTTTAAACATTTACTTTGTGCCTAATCACAGCAGAGTGTATTAGTATAACAAGCCTGTCCTGAAATATTTAGTCTATTAGAATAAGGGGCAAACAGAGATGTCCTAGCAGTTGAATGAACAGCTACCAAATTGGATGTTTTATCCAATCAAAACATTTTGTAAAGACAAGGTTTAGTCAGCTAGGTCCATAGGATTTTAAACCAGTGGATTTTAGAGCAATCGATATGTGACTGACATGTAATTCAGGAGTTTTAACAAAAGCAAATTACCTCAATTTTTAAACATAGTCCCACACATTCACCTGATACTTCTACAAGGATTCACATCATCAATAAATGTTAGTGACCTGGTTCCACTGGAAGCTGTAGATGCCTGTGCCACCATCTCTGATGGATAGTCGATGAAGTATATTTATATTTAGTCTGTCTAAAGAGTTTTTTTTCCAGGACTATGAAAGGCTAATCTGGCTTTCCTGTTCTTAAGTGTAACCAGTGGTTTGCATGTTGTTATAAATCCTCTGTATTCATGAAGGAGTCTCTTGACTGTTGATTTTGACAGTCTTGTTGAGAGTTTCTTGACTTAGTTAGATGTTGTGAAATAGTTTTTCTTAACCAAGAGAAGACTTTGGGGATCATCTACTTTAGCTATCTTCTGTGTCCAGAGCAGGCCAGCGAATTCAGTCTTTTTAAGAATATAGCAGATTTTTTTAGCCATCAGAATTGTTGTCTGAAGGCCAAGAAAGATGCCAAGCAGATTGACTTTACCAAGTGGATCATCATGGCCTTGCCATATTGGTCCATTTGATTGACCTTTATTATAATTATGTATTTATTTGATTTGATTTTCGGTTGTTACAGACGGGACAGACATGACTGGGGGATAGGACAGGGAGAGAGAATGAAAGAAAGAGAGGAAGAGAAAGAAAAATAGATGGGAGAAGAGATGGTGAGACAGGGGGAAGACAAAAAAAGAAAAACAACAATGTAACAGATTGTTGATTGAACCACTGGTAAAGTTTTTGCAATCTCTCTGAAGAGTTTATTTTGTTTTCTCGTTGTAATGAGGGCCCCTTCACTTGCATCAACACTCTTTGGACCTCATATTTAGAGTTCCAGTGAACATTTAACAAATACAAGTTCAATATTTGAAATAAACTAATGATTTTTCAGTGTCTATTTGTTATAGAACAACAAGAAGACAGGCCGTATCAGGCCAATTTACCTTGGAGCCTCTCCCCTTATTTTAAAGCTGAAAGTCTGCACTTCAATCACATCAAATTGTTTTTTTTATTTGCAAAAGAGTTTGTTCTAAGTTCCGTCATTGCTTTGGTCGCAGACCACATTGCCACAATAGATTTAATGGTGCTATGTCTCTAAATCTTAATGAATCTCACTGAATACTCCCTCATCCATGGTATGATTTTGATATTTAAAAAAAAATCGTTAGAGTCTAGCTACACTGCAAAAATCCCTCGTCTAAGAAAGATGGGTTATCAGTGATTTAATAAGCTAAAATTGCCGCCTTTGTCTTTGCAATCGGTTATTTAAGTGTCCCAAAACAGCTGCAGTGGCGTATGATTTTAAAATGAGGCAGATTAATTTGTTGTATGGGAGATGCTCAAATCATTACAGAAATGATTTTATAAGAGAACAAATTTCCCATGGGCATCAAGTTATTGAACAATATGGTGCTTGTTTCAGCCGCAGATGCGGATAAAAAATAATGTCGCTTCGGGACAGCTTTCTGTTTATAATTTTAATTTTTGCAGAAATGTCACAGGCACAGAATGACTTTTGAATATACACTTTGACATTTATGAAACAACAGCTATAATACTGTTTGTTGCGGTCTCTGTTATTTCACATTAAATCTGTTTTGTGATTGAATACATCTATAAGGTACTGTTGTATGTGTGCTCATATGTAAAGCTCCATTGAAATTCCTCCCCAAAGGTCATAATAAGCCAACTGTAACCTGTAAATCATGACTAGCTCTGTATACTAACCGATGGCAGGATTAATATCAACAACCCTCTTTAGCCTGAGTTATGTAATTGTTTTCTAGCAGGAATTCACCTCCTGTCTATTTATTTTTTCTGTCCTTTTGATTTAAATCAGATCAGATGGTGTCTTTTTTGGTAGTACTTTAAAAAATTGTGATTTATCTTCAGTTTGTCAGGAAGCAATTTGGGAAGCTTTTCAGATCTTCTTGGACAGAGTGCCAAACTCAGAAGAGTACAGGGCCTGGGTTTACACCTGCCAGCATGAAAACCTCTGCATGGACGACTTGGCTCACAATTTCAGCAGCTCTCAGGAGCACCTGGACATGGTCGCCAGAGTGAGTGTGGAAGTCCACTTTCCATAACAGTACATTTGTACTCTGTGCTTGCTTGGTGTAATAGTAATGTAATAGCTGATATCATTTCGTGTGTGTGTTTGTTTTTAATTTCCAGAGAGTAGCTGAGGAAAATGAAGGGTAGGTAAACTTCCCTCTGAAATGTGAAAGTGTTTTCTGTGCGTGGAGTCATTTTTTTAAGAATCAGCTACACTCCAGAAAGGAGAGGCTTTTCTTTTCTTTTCTTTTCTTTACTTTTCTGTAACTGTGTAAAGTGCCTAGTAATTGCCAAAAGACTGACAGTTTTTTAATATATGTTGTTTTTGCAACAGCAAATATTTTTACACTCAATTACAAACAGAAGAATGTTGCAGATTTTTTTTAAAAAAATGGTGAAGGTGAAGATCCCTGAAGTTTTTTAAATAGTATTTTTCTTCCATTTTCAGAATTGAATCTGGGACTGCAGAGCCAGGAAGTGAATGTGAGTTTGACAGATAAACACCATTAAGGTTGAACCAAAACAGACTTGACTTAAGCCACAACCACACGCCGAGAGATTGGTTGGCAATCCATTGGCAACCAACAGTCGCTAGGGAAAATATGCATTTCCCGACTGGTTGGCGAGTAGTTGTGTCGTTTTGGGCGTCATAAAACATTCATAAAGATATCATGATTTAACTTATATGTTGCTTTATTGTGTCAGGCACCTGGACTCCACCTGTGATTCTCCTTCCAACTGAGGCTGATGTGGTAGGTCAACTATAACAGTTAGAACATTAACTCATTGTCAAGTTTCAGATTTTTAATTAGTAGTAAAAAAATGCCATGTGGATTTTGGTTTGCTAGGTAAAAGAGATAAACCCCAGCATGATGAAAGAAAACTATGAAGAGTATATTGTTGAGTTCAGGATCACCATCGTGGATCCGACATACAGCGAACTGCTCAGTAACCCCGAGACTGCACAGTACAATGACATCGCCCGAGACCTCAAACAAAGGGTGAGTTTAAGCATCAAGTCCCCCTCTGTATCTTACTCCTGTGATCGTCTTATTCTGTCATTAAAAACAAAAGCCCTTCTTAATGGCGGTGTTATGTAACAAGGTATTCGTGATTGCCAGCTTGTATTACATTGCAGCGTTAGGTCTAACACACACCCTGATTGATTTAACAGCTTTAAGGGTAACTGCAGGACTTAAGACTTCTAAATGAGCGTGAGCCTGGAATAGTAAGTTCTAATTATCTCTGACTAAGAAGGCCGGGATAGATTCTCACCACAGTTCAAACAGCCACTAACGCAGAATTTCGTTAAAGAAATAGGTGTAACAGTCAGCGAAAAAATAACGTTTTATTTGGGCAGGTCTGTGAAAAACTAAAGACACTCTTACGGCTTCTACAGGAATTACGAGTGCAAGTAGAAGCTAACAGATTGCACATCTGAAACATTCAGGTGTGTGTTAGCACTGTACAATATTTTTTTGCTCGTGGAAATTGCAAAAAACAAAGCAAAAAAACACCAAAAGCTTCATCTCCATGAGATATGTGGAGATATATTTATCGCAATCTGCAGCATCACGTTCGATGAGAAACAAACACAGCATATTCTAATGTTAAATGTGAGCTTATCTCTCCAAAAGCTAAAGCTAGGCTAAAACTGGGTCATGCAACAGGAGAGTGATTCTAAGCACAGCAGTAAAACATCAACAGAATGACTGAAAAAGAAAAGAATCAAGGTGTTGTAATGGCCTCATCGAAGTTCAGATCTCAATACAATTTAAGAGAGCTGAGGATCTACGAATGCCCACAAACTTACTTAAAGTCATTACTGCTAAAGGTGGTTATTGCAGCTATTGAGTCATGAGGTAATTCAGTAGCTTGCATGAGGTACTTAGTTTTTTACAGGACTCCACAGAGTCCTAAGCTATCCTGTCAGTACCATACATGCTCTTTATCAGCTTTTTCCAACAGGTTGAAGCTGTATGAGTGTATGAAAGTCCCATTCCATTAAATAAAAATGCTGCAGATGTGTTTTGCATCATTCTAAATATGCATTTTTCTGCATGGGGCTGCAAAGAGTGTGGACAGATTTTCGAGTAAGTGTAGTGTCAGGGAGCTGTTTACCTAGTTCATGTAGCTTTCAGGGCCTAAGATCTTGGAATAATGTTAAATCTGGTGAATTGAGAAAATTGCATTAATGCTGACTTTAGTTCACTGTGGGCATTACAAAACTTCCATATATGCCTCATGATTGCAATAGTTATGCACTCCATAATGTCCAAGCTGGATTCAAAAACTCCAAGTTAAAAATTGCTCTAATTTTTTTTTAACAGTAACAACAGAAAATTCTAGGATTTCTTTCACATTTGTTTTAATTATTTTAATGCTCTTTTCATTTTTTCTGCAGATGCTTCATGTGTTTGAAAAAGTTCCAGGATTCAAAGAGATACGTGTTCTGGGATTTCGGTGAGTTAAAAGAGGATTAATTAGTGTTGGAGCTATTTGTTCTTTATTTTTTATTTTTGTTCTTATTTTTGAAATTAGTTAAAGTTTGTTCGTTTACTTATATTTTGGGGTTTATTTGTCGGTTAATATTTTGTTTTAAATGATTTGTTTGTTTGTTGTTATTTTGTTAAATTAGTTAGTAAGAGCTGTAGGGCCATTTTTTCTATAAATAAAGAGACTGGTTTAGGACCAGCATGCATTGGGGTGGGCCTATGGTTTTTTACCAGAGCAGGAGAAGCAGCAGGAAGGATCTTGTTATTGCTTGCCAAGATGGATAAATAAACCAAAACTCTCAACAAAAATGTTTGGACAATGGACTTCTTTTGCCTGCGTACGAAATATTACCTCAATGCAGCAGTGGCTTGTGGACTTTAAGTTGTGGGACGTTTGATCTTTCAAAAGTAAAGGAATTGCCACTACAATTAGGTTTATCGTAAAAAAAAGAAAAGAAAAAAAAAGAACATAGAAATGGAAACATTGATTACGGTAAAAACACATCCTTCTTTAGTTTTCCCTTAAAATAGATTTTATTGAAACATTTCATTGCTTATGTCTCGAGAGAAGCTATCCCTTCTCTGTTTCATCTTATCTTTTGGCTTATGCCTGAGTGAACAACTATTACCACTGTCAAAGGAGCTTGCAAAGAAAAGCGTCTGGACTTCTTTAAGTTGCTTGAAGACGTTTCACCTCTCATCCGAGAAGCTTCTTCAGTTCAGTTTCAGAACTGAAGAAGCTTCTCGGATTACCACTATTACCACTGGAGTCTGTGTGTTGTGAGGCTTTCTGACATGATTTATCTTGTTGCCCAGACTGGAGGATGTGTCTGTACGGTATGCTGTGGTCTTTAATGGAGAAACAGAGCTGAATGAGGAACCTGAGGGTTATGTCACAAACACAGGGGAAGACGTAAATGCTCCTAAACTAAAGCACATCATTGTAAAAGCGTTAAAGCAGGAGACATCACTACCACTGGACATACAGACACTAAGCTTTGAGGCTGGTAAGCAAAATATCACACATTTACCTGAATTAGATATTAAGTTTGTGTTCAACATTGAAGTATTTTAACACTTCCTTCTCAGTAACCACAGTTTATCCAGTTGCTGAGCTCAACTTGAATCCTGTTGAGACTGTAATATCCGAGGACGACACCACAGAGGCACCAACAGAGGACAACGCTCTCACCCAAAGTTTCTTCCCCACCTTGGGAGTGATTGAAACCGCATTCGAAGCTTCTACTGTCAAACCAGAAACACACACGTTTGTGCCTTTCATCCCCAACATCCTCCCAGAAGTCACTTCTGCCTTCACAGTGGAGAATCCTTTATCGGCAGCTGTAGAAGAGGAGTCCACAAACGATGCTGCAGAGGAGGCCGTTACACAAGGAGCAAAAGTGGAGACTCTCACAGAGCAGGTGGAGGAAGCGGAGACAGAGGTGGAGGAAATACCATCAGCTGAACATGAAGAAGGAGGTGAGGGTGAATCAGAGGAGGAGGTAACAAAAGGTAAGGCTTCCTCAGGTTAAATGTTTATAAAGCGGGATGTTTCAAGAAGTGAAAGCTCTATTGATTAACCCACCAGTCTGCGTAGTGGGGATTCCATTAAGAGGTATTGACAGATAACAGGAAGAACTCAACAACGTGGCCATCATTATTGGTTTTCTATATCTTGTTTCTCTTAATGGTGGTAAAGCTGTTGAAGGATGACCTGCTGTTAAGGGCTGGGCAGCTCAGATACATAAACAACATTAGTGAGGATCGAAAAACAAAAGACACCCAGGCAAGAAAAGTAGGGAAAAGGAGCTTACAGTAAATTTTCAAAATTAACAGAAAAAGGCAGGGAAACAAGAATACAGATAGTAATATATGACAAAGTTGTTCCCGGTTGTTTGTACAGAACATTCATACTTCAGAGGAAATAGGAATGTCAGTACAATTAGATGTGGTGGTTCAGTTGTGCAGATGGAGATTTTTCATGCTGAGAGGATACATTATATTAGAACCCATTACTAAGTAACAACTTGCCGGTGGTCAAGTCATTACATTCTCATGCTGTGCAGGCCAACTTAAACCAGCAACAACTTGATTTTTGAATTCCAGACGAGTTTCCAAAGAGACTCAATATATCATGTCCTCGGGCATTGAGAGAAATGTGTATATAAAATGATGCACGACACATGTGCTGTATTATTATTTAGAGGAATGAGTAGGAAAACTTACAATGCCACTTAAGTTCACTGATGTTTAAAACCCTGCCACAGCAATACAGTCAGGTTAAGTTGTGGACCTTGAGCCACTGTAAAATTTGTATTCTTTTCATTGAAGACATTGTGTTGTAGATTTGCTGCAGTGCTTCAGAACATTTTCCTGTTGCATGACACAGTTTCAGCCAAACTTTGGATGTCAGACAGATGGCCTCAGATTTGATTCCAGATTATTTTGGTAAATAAAATCCTAGTTGATATTATTTCACAATAATGTGATTTGTTCACATGCATCTTTCCAAAGCTCTTCATAACCCTTCCTAAGGATCCGTATCTGTTCAGTCTTTTTCTAATTGCGCTTTCATGTATTTTAACATTTAACATGCTAATTGAGGGCTGTGGAGTCTGAAAGACAGTTTTTAGGGGTTGTTTTTAATTTCACTGAGCATTGCATGCTCTGACTTTGGGATTAATTTGCCAGCAGCTCTTTTGAATATTTTCTACTCGGGAATAATCTTTTTCGCTTTAGAATAGTGAATTTCAAATTGTTTGAAGATTACCTTACGACACTTCCCTTATTAATGGGCAGCAACTTTTGCTTCTCTAAGATCATTGTTAATGTCTTTCCTCCTTGGCATTATCTGAAAACACACCTGAATGCACCAGACCAGCAAACATCTGGTCTACAGAGGTTGTGAAAGTTGCTGATGAACAACTAACAAAGTGCATTTGATTATCAGCACCTGGCTGCTACTTACAGCCTAATTCCTATGGAAGATGTAAGAGTGTAAGAGTGATGTGCAAACTTTCTTTTTCACATGAGTGGAGAAATTTGGTGAGATTTTGGCATTATAGTTTGTCTTTTTAGTCTCTCTACTTACAGTTAGGCTAAGCAAGGATAACAGTTTCTTTACTCTTGTTCTAAAAGATGAAATAAATATAATAATTATACGAAGAAACAACAATAAAAGAAAAGAGAGAGCTGTAAGTAACTATGGTTTAATGAAATGGAACATGGAGTGAATATTAAAATGACTGAAGTGACTTGGCTAACAGCAACAGCAGCAGATCAGGGTATTAAATAAATGTGACTGGCATGGCCTCAGACATACAGTCAAATGATCAAAGCAGGGAGATAACAAGATCTGGCTCAAACAGCATCCTATGATTCATAAGTCGCCTGCAAGTGGTGCAGCTAGACAGCTAGTTATTTTTGTCTTCTGTGCAACAAATTTATGTGGAAGTACACCACAAAAAATTATACATAATATGCTTTTTGGGGTAAACTTCAGATACTCAAAAAAAAAAAAATATATAAGCACTGTTGCTAAAGTGTTTTTTGCATAAGATATTTAAGATGATAAGATATCCACATGGGAATAACTGCTGTAGATGAATGGGTCCACATAAAAGCTCTCCTAGAAAATTATAGTTACTAATGTAACTCAAATTCTATGATTGCTCATGCTGATCACTCCTTGTATCATCCTGGCTCTGCCTGTATTGCAGTTATGGTCATACATAACAATAAGTGTACAAGTACATTTAAATGCAAAATATCTTCTTCCTTTTCTTGCTGTATTTTACGTTCAAGAACCCAGACAAGCTGATGGGGGGAATGAGCATCCAGATCAAAAGGATGAGGACCTTTCTGTAACAACTCCAAATCTCCAGCCTAAGGAAGTTATGACTGATGCTGAGGTTTTGACTGACCTATCACTGCCTACTTACCCTATCCCAATTTTGGAGATGTCTATCACAGAAACAGCAGCACCAGTTTCCACACCATCACCACTTGAGGGCAAAGTCCAAGGCATTGAACCAGAAACAGATGTGAAGTCTTCGCCATCCCCTGAGGATGCCAATGAGTCAAGTGGAGGGCACAGTGGAGTAGCCCCGGTCTCAGTGGACCTTATTGCTGAGAGTTCAAACAGTCAAAAGAAAGGAGGACAGAGTCAGAATGGTACAGAGTTGGTGTCCAAGCCCCATGAAGTGGAAAGTGGTAGTGGAGTCGCCTCAGAGTCTGAAGAACGCCCATATGAGTCCACTGCTGCCCCAATCATTAGACAAGCCAGCACACCTCTGATGACAGCAGTGGATAAGAGCAAAGAGTTAGTGGTTTTCTTTAGCTTGAGGGTCACTAACATGATGTTTTCTGATGACCTGTTCAACAAGAGCTCTCCTGAGTATAAGACACTGGAGAATACGTTTCTTGAACTGGTAGGTACACAAGCATTTGTGCTTGATATTGTGCTTCTCCATGTTTCATTCTCATACTTGCTTTTGTAGCCCAGAGATGAAAACTCTCAGTTTCAGAAAGTGCAACCATCTTTCCAAAAAAACTGA
Source organism: Maylandia zebra (assembly GCF_041146795.1). Taxonomy (NCBI): domain Eukaryota; kingdom Metazoa; phylum Chordata; class Actinopteri; order Cichliformes; family Cichlidae; genus Maylandia; species Maylandia zebra. The sequence continues at coordinate 26,646,186 of NC_135185.1, forward strand.
AAGTCACTTTGTGTTAATAAAAGCACAACTGAATAATTTGCCAATCGATTAAACCCTACACGAAGAGAAATATCCAATGTTTAAATCAGGATTTGTTTTTAAAAAATGTGTTTACTTTTTATATAAAACACCTTAAAAGGGTTATTGTTCCAACTTTTTGGGAATGGGGTTTGGGAATTTCTTATTCTCTGTTTTGTTGTTCTATATTAGTGAGGAAGCACAGTGCAATAAGCCTTATCCTCACACCAGCTTTTAATCCCAAGAAGTTATTGTAATGAATTATAAAAAGTTATATTTTTCATTATTAAATGTTGTTTTCATTATTTTTGTAAAGTGAGGTAAAGCTTTAAACAATCGCCAAGGTGGTAAAATGATTCTGTTTCACTCAGACACAACACTCTGGGTCCAGAAATTCGCCAAACCCTGGAGCTTCCAGTAAATCTGGGCCTAGGAGACAGACGACTTTAGCCTCCATACCGGTATTTTTTTCCATATTGGAACTGCAATATAATTCTAATGCCTCAGAGAAAGTTAACTAACCTTTTCCAAATGCAGTAACTAAAAAATCACGACATCTCTTAACATTTCTAACAGTTCTCAATTATTCAGCTTTAAACTTAAGCTTTACTTTCAACCTTGTAGTAAATTATAGACTCTCCTGCTAGCCTGCTACAATGCATAGTTTTTATCTGTAAGTCTGATTCTGTTTAGGGGGTTTGACTTTGTGTGTTTCGCCTTAATGTTTGACTGCAGTTTTGCGTTTACTGCAAGATGTACTATGACGCAAAGTTGTTTTGCTAGTGCTTTGCTTAATGAATCATCAAATCCCAAATTTTAAATGTAGAATATGTAAAATTCAAAACCAGGCATGAGAAATTTTGTGCCGCCATGCAGACGGCTCAACAGGTTTTCTCTAAGTTGAGAATTGATACCAGTCACGGGGCATATCATGTTAAAAAGAAATAACCTTCTCATGTCTAGGTTATGTGTTCAGCATAGTTGACCATGGTGATGTTGCCAAGCTAAAAGAGAGTCACCATTGTGACACAAAAAACTCCTGTTGCATGGCCTCAGCTTACTTATCTTACCTATTAATCTTGCTTCCTGGTACAACTCTGAAGTCTAGACTCTCTTTGACTCATTGTCAGCATACTCCTGGTTTCTGCAAACAGAGGGGTGGCCATGGGTTTCTCAAAAGTTTCTCTATAAAAAACAGTAATGATTTTCTTTATTGCTCAATCTGTGTCAGGTTAGCTTAGCACAACATATCCCATTTGCCACTTGAGGTCACTGACCCCAACCAAGTAACAGAGCATCACATCACCGCTCATAAAATCAGTCTAGCTAGCTGTTTCCCCACATTTCAGCTCTTAAAGGTTGCCTGCAAACTTTAAGGATCCTACATTTTTGTGCTAAGTTAGCTAAATCAGAGAGAGTCATATAAATCTGTGCACCTATTTCTTTAAAGTACAACACTGAAAGCAAAACATCTATGTAGTTATCCGTGCTTACAAGCTTTGTGGGAAGTACTGCAAATGTGCTACTAGCTGACATTGCTTTGTTATTATTTGTGAGCCTGTGAGTTTAAATTTACGTGTAAAGTGTATACTTCTTCAGGTTTTATCTTTTAAACTGGGAAATGCAGTATGCAGTGAAAGTGTCCTGCAGTTAGCTATTCACCGCAGTCTCTGACATTTATTTTTGCATTGTCATTTATTTATTGGTATGTGTGATTTTTGCTTGTTTGGGGCCTTAAAGATTAACCCAGAGAGTGGCGGAGTAAATAGTAAATAAGTGGGCCAAGAAAATATAGTACAGATGTCACATAGCTTTGTGAATTTTGTATATGTTAAAAAGCAACCTAGCTCAGGGCAGTGTGAGTCATGGGACCTTGGTCTGCCTTAGTCATTGGTTGTGACCCGAGGTAAGAAGCTTTAATTCTAGTCAGTTCCAGCACCACACACATTATGCTATTAGTGGTTTCCATCTGCTTAGTGTGATGGCAGTAAAGTTTATATGGACATCTGCATGCATTTTGCATCATTTATTCTGAATGGGTACCTGTCCAAATATGCACACTGTATATATGTACTACTATTGGCCAAGAGAAAATGAAATAAAGCCAATCACAAGCTGGACAATGTTATGTTATTTTATTTGGATATTTGAGTGTATGACCTGCATATATTTTATTTTCCCCCCAAAAAAGAAGTGTACATTAGCTGCTGGCATGTATGTACATGAGGACGATGTCTCTTTAAACCTGCATTTGCTACAAGCATCAAAGAAAGAGGCATCACTTGACATCTCTGTTTAGTTTTGATGCTTGCCCCTAGGTATTTTTAGGCTCACTCAGAAGAGCCCTGCGTTCTGTGTTATGTAAAGACCTTCAAATCAAGAAGAAGCAGCAATACAAACTGGATTGTATGCATGCAGTCATGCCAGTGGGCATAGGGAACATGTGTATTTAAAAAATATATAAATATATATATTAAAAAAATATGCATAAAAATCCTGAAAGAATAACACAAACAACACTCCATCTCCAATCTTTAATGGTTGCCCAAACCCCAGTTTCTGCAATTCTCCTTGTTAATTAATGTATTTAGCCGTTTTCAGATGAGTGCACTGGTAAGTATTTACTATACTTAATATATTATTTTGTCAGCACCCATTAGGATTTTTCAGTCTTCCTTTAAATGGGCTTTTTAAATAAAGACAGGCCCCAGTGTATCCAGGCGGGGTTATAAATCACTAAAACAATAACGAAGAAATGTCAAATAATGCATATGATGCAGCCCATTTAAATGGATGCAGTGTTTTCTTTGTTTTGTTCAAATATACATGAACAATTAGCCTTCATACCTTTTACCACACTCCCCCATTACTCCTGTACCTACTGGTTTGTGAAGCAACCAATAAAACTGGATATGGAGGTTGGAGGGACTTAGTTTGATACAGCAAATCAAAAAAATTAAAAACTTATGGAAGCAAAATACTTCTTGGGACTTTTGACACAGATGCAGGGATATTTCATTTGGGTTTTCCAAAGCAAGAACCAGTAGATACATGTGTAACCTCAGAGAAGCAAATGTGATTGTGTCAGACTGATGAAATCATAGTTTGTGCCATGCATCCTGCAAAGGTTTAGTGTATATATATATATATATAACATGGCAATTTAAAGTATCTTTAGCGTCTCAGTACAGACTCTAGTGAGAATTCTTGTAAAGAAACAAGCTTTGACTTTGCATGAAAGTCAATATAGCTGGATTGGTCATCTAAAGTGGGCGATTATAACTCAACGATTTTCTGCATTGAGACAAATGGATGACCAAACAACAGTGTGAATGTGTATTTATATTGCAAGCTGTGGCCCATTTGTTCTGGATGGTGGACCCTCCAGTAGCTACACCTTCCTTAGCTAAGACTGTTAGCTATAGGGAGCTAGCTGAGAGTAAACTGCTTGTCAATGATAAGTGAAATAACCAGATCAGAGCAGAGCTCCTTAAGGCCTCTTATCTCCCTCTCAACAGCCAGGCCTGCTAAAACATTGTAATCTCTCTCCCGCACACTGTGGTGGTTTGATGTTTGCCTCATCTGTAGTGAACATGGAGTGGCTTGAAGGAGAGTGGTTCAGATCGATGGACATTGATGTAGGCCCATTACTTGAGCTGGTTGACTTCCTTCCTGCCTAAACAGCTCTGCAATCATTGGTTCGAAGTCCCAAAAGATTGGCTTCTCACTTATCTGGACTGCAAAGTCTGACAATGCGGGGATATTTTAAACATGTCTGCATGGGAAGTTAACTTTAACTTAAAGCTAAGACATGGCTGTGTAAATATAGAGTTCCAGACAGGTGCTGTGTTGTGTACTGCCTTTTAAAAGAAGAAGGCAGCACAGACGCAGTGAAGCCAATGTGTTTGTGCTTGTTGAGTTTTGTTGGCTATTTGGACCAATGAGTTACCTTATTGCATTTATTTGTAAATTAACACTTTTACCATCAACTTAACAAGTTTAACTGATATAAATCCCCCTAGTGTCAGGTGGCAAAGGAATAGCAGTTATCTGTGCTCCCAGAATCCTCTGTTCTCAGGGTGTGTATGTTCAATATTCTGGTGTTTGGGTCAGCATTATCATTTTACATGTGCTATACACTATAAGCAACTATAGATTATGCTTTTATGGTTCTCATGCGTTGTCCAAATACTGACATATAGCAAGATCCTTGGAACACTGGACCCTTTCCCATTACATGCCATACAATATAAGCCCGGGGACCACGGGACCCCGTGGAGCATATGCGGGTGGCTGTAGCTCAAGACTTCTAATTAAAGTGTAAAGCACTTTGAGTTGTTGATAATACCAAAATTGAAGTAAATAAACTCATCACATTTATGTAGAACTCGAGAGATCGTGACCCTTTTTTATATTTCTCATACTTCTTTGTCATGTTTCCATTATGTATCATGTAAATGTGGAGAACAACCTAACAACATAGCGTTGTTCCTGCATCACTATAATGTTTTTCTGAGACAATCAATCCAGCTGTTGACATTTTAGAGCTTTTTAATTAGAGAAAATATTACTCAGTGTAGAAGTTTGTCATCGGGTTTTTCTGCCTGGCTTTTTGTCGCATGGTTGCCATTGTGAAATATTCTATTTGAACCCAAACATTATTTTCCCCCTTAACCTTAAAGTAACCACTGTAATGAAACCATGAAGGAGAAAACCAAACAGAAATAAAATCAACAAATTAACAAAGTAAAATCTAATCAGTGTTGATGACAACTGTAGACCTACATGGACTTTATTTTTTTGATAGGATTTCTAAATGAGTTGGTGCTTGGGTTCCTCACCTCTTCTTCCTTAATTACCTTAATTAATGACAGCTCAACAACATGGTTGGTCAGTTAGGTAATGTAACATCTTAGGAAGAGAACCAGCATAGGAATGACCCTGCAGTTACTGCTAAATATGCTAAGCAGGCCTACTGTATGTAGTTTTTTCTTTCCTTTTTGTGTCATTGTAATTCGTTTCTAATTAGATGCTATGGCATTAAAAAAAAAAGCTAAAAGGAAAAAGTTGTAAAAAACAAGTAGGAACAGCAGCAAGGCCTCTTCCCAGCTAGCATGAAACAGATTATTAAAAAAATGGATATGATACGTCTCAAATCAGTCTTGACTATGCTTCTCCTGTGCTTTATGTTTGTGGGGCAGTGTTACCACAGTAAGGCTGTAGTGATGCACAGATACTGGATCCAATAAACATTTACTGTCTGCCTTTGTGTTACTTTAAGGCACTTTAGATAAAAGCTTTCACTAAACAGTACAGTATATATTATAGATAGACTTGAGTTAGCTTTGTTGTAAGTGTATCATTTTTTGTCCCTGTGTTTTCTGACTGTTTTGCGACTAGAGTTAGCATGATTTGTGTTCTTATACTAATGCCTATGAACATAACCCTAATTTTATTCTGGATCTAATTACACAGCCTGAGCAGTGATGCCAGGATTTCATGCTTGCATCAAAATTTAATTATGAACTATTCATAGCATTAACACTGCAAAAAGTGACCTGAATAGCAAATTAAAAAAGAAGAAGAAGAAAAAGCTGTTGTATCATAGTGGCAGAATTAAATACTTCTCCTCCCCCGGGACTTAATCTCAGGAGGGAACAGCTCTTTTTTGACATAGGGTGGCACGTGTCTGGCATAATTTAATTACACCCAAAAATCAAAGTGAAGAAGTCCCTTTCTCTTCTTGGATCAAGAAATACATTTGTGGGATTTTTTTTTTCCCCACAGATTACTAACTTTACTAATGCCTTTTAAATAAACATTGAAAGAGAACTGCTAAATCAAATACTGAAATAGGAGCTTCTCAGAAATGAATATGCTTTTCCTCTCATTCTCCACAGCTTTTGCCATATTTGCAGTCCAACTTGACGGGATTTAAGCAGCTGGAAATTCTTAACTTCAGGAATGGAAGTGTTGTGGTAAACAGCAGGATGAAACTGGACAAGCCCGTACCTTATAATGTCACAGAAGCAGTGCACTGCGTGCTTGAAGACTTCTGTAATGCAGCTTCCAAAAGGCTTGATATTGAAATTGACAGTCGCTCCTTGGAAATAGAACCAGGTGAGATGTTCTTGCTTGTCCACTGCTCTGATTTGGTTCTTCTTTGTATTTAATAGAAAATAAATAATAAGTATACACTGATTAGTGTGTAATTATGTGTTCTGACAAACTGATGTATTCCCATGACCTTGACCATGACAGAGGTCAAATTATATATGACCATTTAACATCTGTACATGTGTATTTCCATCCTCTTTCTCATTATGTGTTACTCCTCCAACTCTTTTCTCATTTCCACACCGTCCCCTTCCCATCCTCAAGTCTCACCTCCTGAACTTAAGTCAGAACTAAAACACATGAAAAATGCATAAACTTGTTTATTTATCTCTGACATTCTTGCTATTACCTTTTGTAATACAACCTTCCTGTCTCCAGACATCTGACATAAAGCTAGCTAAACAACAAGAGCTGGTTCTAAGCTAACGTTACGCTAGCTAATGTTAGGCTCAACTGTCCTAAAAATCACACTTTCCCAGTTTGATTACCTCTCATATCATATGAGAGGTTATTCACTAAATGTTTGAGTCCAACAATGTGACAACTGAGGTAAACAGCTAACTGACAGTCCAGAGTTGTTTGTCCTAGAGGGCCACCATAGATAGTATTATGCACTTGAATTGGAAGGCGTAAGAAAACAGAATTCAGCTGATTTCAATGTGAAATCTAATGATATCTAGTGGCAAGATTTTACACACTACTTTTAATTTTGTGTGTCTCCAAGCAAAAGCGAGATCACAGTTCATTCCCATGTTGTGTGAATAAAATATGCAGGCAAGGCATAGGGAACAAAAATCCTTAATCTGCACATGCAGTGAATTATGCTTGTCAATATCATAAGGTTCGTGTTTATCTGCTGTCTGTTCACAGACTGTAACAAAGGTGTTGTGTATTGTGAGTTCATGATCGCATGGAGCCATATTAAAAGCACACGAAACAGAAAGCAGACACCTCTTGTCATATCAGTCAGCATGCCTTCTTATTTCCCCTCTGAATCTGCAAACATGGAACGACTGCATTAATGCTAGTGAACACTCAGCCCTCTGTCTATATTTCTTTCACCTCTCTCTCCTGTTTCCGTTGGTTTTAGCTGACCAGGCAGACCCCTGCAAGTTCCTGGCCTGCAATGAGTTTTCACGCTGTGTGATAAACAGTTGGACCAACGAGGCAGAGTGTCTGTGTGATCCGGGCTACAGCACAGTGGACGGGTTGCCTTGTCAGAGCACTTGCACCCTGCAGCCAAACTACTGCCTGAACGGAGGCCTGTGTGAAATAATCCCAGGCCATGGAGCAACCTGCAGGTACACACAAGCTGATAAATGAAAGGAAGCACAAACAAAATGACCTTAAAGTTTATACTAGGTCCTTATTTTTTATTTATTTTTTTTTAGCTGTGTTTGGATTTGATCCCTGATGTCACTTTCAGAGCCTTGAAGTTGGAAATCCACCATGTTTGTTTTTATTTTTCATTTGTTTTTCTTTTCTTTTTATCTTTATCCTGAATTGTAAGGCTGATGTAAACGTGTTGCTTTGTGGTGTACTCAAGGACATCCATCTCCTGAGAGCTGCTTGCTGAAAAATGTTGAATTCTACAACTGTCTTTAACAAAATTTAAAGAGATGCATCTGGAGGCAGTGCAGTAAGGATGAAAATGTGTATTTATTAATAACAATTATTATTATAGTTAGGCATCCAACTCGTAAAGGCTTTTTTAATTGTTCACAAATTTATCTTCAAGGATCATTCAGTCATTTATCAAGAACGCTACATATCTTTTTAATAGAAAGAATTTTTAATGTTTATGCAAATTTATACATGGTTTGAAAAAATATACCGTTTTAAAGTTTTTGCAACTTTATAGACTGTATTGCAGACAATTACTGTCAGAATTCACAGTGCACTCGCACACACGCACGCACGCACGCACGCACGCACACACACACACGCACACACACACACGCACACAGTGTGTTTTAGGTCACTGTAATGTCAAGTTCCATGCAATGAACTATATTGCATTGGCAGAATCAGTAAAAAAACCCAGCTTTTTTTAGGTTCTCCTGTCGCTTCGTCACTAAACACTCAGTGACTAAGTCCCACTGGAACACATGGCCATGCATGTTCCACAGGTGCTGAACCTCATTAACCATTCTGGTCTGCTTCCGTGCTTTTTTCTTAGCATCATTCTGTTACACGTTGATCTGAATTCCATCTGTCTTCTAGGTTTTTTTTCGATGTTTTTGAAAGGCCATTCACTATGCAAAAATAGCCTTTCTATTCTTGAGGCTGATGAATGGTTTTCACTATGTGGCGAAGCTCTCATAAAGTCGTGCCTTTGTGGAAGAATGTTTAATGACATGCCCATCTGCTGGAGAGTGTTTTTGACTTGGGGTGAGGTTGTTAAGGGGTTTTCTTTACCAAGTGATCATCCAACACAGTTATCTTGCATGGCCTTCCAGGCCTTTTTAATTGGCCAAGCTCAACAGTGTGCTCTTTTTGTTCTCAGAACGTACCAAAGCATTGATTTGGACATTTTTATATTCCTGCCCACTCTCTTGTTTCTTGTACTTGTTTTGTTTTTTTGCAACCTATGCAAGGCATGTATCACTTGAATTGAAAGCTCTTTTAATCCCAATTTTGGGTTCGCAGTAACAGCTTCCAAGTGAAACGTCACAGATTTTTTTTTTGCTCAACTGATGATGAAATAAGAAAGGCCATATTTGGCCATAACTGTACCCAGTTATTATATATTAAGATTTTATTAAAATATTGTGCATAACTGCATGCATTTTTCTCATCTCTTTTAGATGCCCCGTGGGTAAATATTGGCACTACCATGGGGAACGCTGCAATGAGCTGGTGTCAGTGCCGGTAGACCCGTCACTAATTGTAACCTGCCTTGTGGGAAGTCTCTGCCTTGTTTGCGCCGTCCTTGGCATTATAATATTCATCAACAAGAAATGCATAAAAACCAGAAAGGCTGTAACTTTGGTGTAAGTATGAGCCCTATTTTGTGTAGTTTGTTTTTGTATACGTGACTATTTAGTCATTTTGTGTGGTATAGCCTACTGTTTCAAAAGCATTCATAATCTCCTTTACATTGTAGGCAGACTCTTGCCCCTTATGCCTTTGAGAATACTTTGAGGGAGAACCCAGTATTTGAGAATGACGATGGTGTCTTAACTCACGTGTCCACATTACCATGCCCGTCAACTTCTGCTTCCTCCCAGTCCCAACACTCTGAGCAAGAACATTTTGCCTCCATTGAAAATATACATCTGAGTATCGAGGTACACTGTGCTGCGTCGCACAGAAGACTAAACCAACTAAACTACTAACCTCAGCTCTTTGGCTACTAATAACTAAAATACTCCAACCAATTCTGTTCTAACAAATACGTTAGTATTATTTAACTTAGAGCAAACTTTGGGTTGATCTCCATCCTTCCATGCATTTAATCTAGGCTGACTTTTCATTTGTATTTAAAATTGCTCTGATGTATCTTCAAAATATCTGCCATAGACTGACAATCTGCTCAGGGTGCAGCCACCATGTCAATCCAAGACAGCTGGGATAGGCTCAGTGACCCTCAATTGGATGAGCAAAAGAAAATGGATTGATTGGTGGACGAATTACATTACAATGTGAAAAATATACTGCAGATTAAATCATTCACTGGGACTGAACATCCTCTGGTATATTCAGTAGACACTCAGAGGCTTTTATCGACAAAATGAAAGAGTTAACCGCATGATCCATAACAAAAACCCAACCGCTGTGTGTAGTTTTAACAGTGAACTGTGTGCTGATTGCTGTAGGTAGAGTCTCCTGGAGTAGACCCTTGAATAGTTAAGTGTTTGCTTTCATTTGCCTTTTATATGTTTATCCTGTTCAAATGCCTTTGTTTTAATAATACATTATTGAAGCGCACTGTAAATATGAAGCTTTTCTACTGCCTGCCTACACAGATCCCCAGACAACTCTACACAACAAGATCAGAAAGATTAGTCTCAGAAATGGTGGATTTTCATCACTGTATACCACACAATGAGGTAAGGAATATAAATGCACAATGTAAAATTGAGCTGTTATAAGATGTAGAATACATTTAAAGTTATATGCACTGATATTACAATTTAGGTGTTCAATAAGATTTAAAAAATAAGAAAATGTAATAACTTTAAACTGTAAATATTTTACAGCTATATGATGTTTGCAAAAGGTAAACCATCCGAACAAGCAACTGTTTGAATGATTTTTCTTTTTACTCACAAACCAAATCACTGTTGACATTTGTGCAATTATCGCATTAACGCCTTCAAAATAAATTCTAGACCTCTAATGAGTAGTTTCAAAATAAAATTGTGCCCATCAGCACTTCAGCAGCGTGCCTTTTATCATGTACCTTATGATTTAAGCAGTGCAAGCAAGTTGTAGATGCAGTTTCATTTTGTCATGTATAATTCCACCTGAAATGAGTCCGTTTTTATTTTTGCTCTTGTCTGTTCCAGACGTGGCGACTGTCAAATGAATACAGAACGTGTCATGTTTTAAGGGCATCGGATAATGAATGTTTCGAAGTTTCAGTTCTCTGATGACTCCTTGTTCGTTTGAAGATCCGTCAACGCACTAACACGGTGCGAAACAGGAGGGAGGAAAAAAGAACTAATGTTGCTGTCTAACTGTATATGGGTGCAGATACCGTAAAGCAGTGATCAAGTTTAATTGTTCATAGTGATGAAAGTCTCTTGTTAGACAGAGAGCTATGGATACTGCTGTGCACTTAGGTTGTGTTCAAGTGGAAGCTAATATTTATTTTATATAATGAATGGTAGGAACATTTCCTGTATACCCTTGACAAAGGTTTTTCTTTCCTCACAATGAGGTATTTATTATTTACATAAATACAAGGTGTTTACCACCACCTTGCTTACAAAAGGTGGTATCTTTTGTTTAGACTTTATGATATTGTTTACGGCAATGCCATCTTTAACATTACTGTGTTCCAAAAAGAGACTGAATGCATAAAGTATTTGGTCATACTGCATTATTCCTAAAAATACTGGCGTCTGTACCATTTACAATTTTTAACCACTAATCATGTGTCCATTAATACCAGGACATTTGTTTTTGCACATTCTATTTAAAACAAAAGAATAAAAAGTTTTTGAATTAACAAAAACATTTTTCTTTGTTTTGGCAGCTCAGAGTGTGTTAGGTCTGTGTAATTTGATCATATGTAAAGAACGAATAAAGAATGAGTTTAAAGCCTGACGTCAACGAACTTGGTTTTTGAAATAAAATCAAGATTATTGTGTTTATGAGTCCTAAAGCACCGTACAGTATACTCCTCTTACAGTCAATTCACATGTACTACTAAGTCTTTACGCAGTCTTGTAATTCTTCTTTTTTAGTAGTTTTCAGCAATTGTTCTCCAGCCTCTTTGTGCGTTGGCTGAACCCCTGTTGTGTCTACACATAACAGAAAACGTTTTTAAACCATTTAAAAAAAAAAAAAAAAAAGACACATTGCTAATAGCAACCTGTTGCAAAAACACAATTTTTTCCAGTTTCTGTAGTTGAAGCTATGAAAACGCCAAAGTAACGGCAGTAAGTGGTAAGAGGAGTTTTGGAGCGATGATTCCTAGTTTGGAATTTGCACTTTTTAAAATTGTAGTCAAAATGTACTGAGGAGGTCAGGAGCGAGGTGCCAAAGTGCGTTTCTACAGCCATCTGTAAAAGACGCTGGAGCCTCTGTCATGGTTAGGGGGAACAAAAGCCTGCTAGCATCCAAAGCAGAGCTTTAAACATCCTTCAAGAAACCTGGAGAACCATTCCTAAAGACTACTTAAAGAAGTTATGAGAAAGCTCCCTAAGAGATTTCTGGCTGTGTTAAAGAATAAAGGTAGTCATACCTAATATTCACTTTCAAGCTCATTAGAATTGTAAAAATGTTGCTTTTGCCTTGTAAACTGTATTTCTATATATGTTTGCACATGCTTTAATAAATCAGTGCACCTATTTCATATTTTTATAGCAAAATACAAAGAAATAAGGGGTGAGCCAAGGCTTCTGCAAAGTCTGTACATTGAAACAGCCTAAGATCCTTGAGTTTTAATCCTGTTGATCACGTAATTGGACTCACGAGCATCAGCTCGGTGACATCTGCAGTGTGTTAGCGTTTGTTGTTTAATTAACCTACATGCTAATCCTATTATCAGGAATTATCATCAGAATGTCAGATCCATTTACTGAGCACTGACCATTAACAGCTTGTTTGTGAATATTTGTGAATTAATTCGTGATTTTTCAGCTGTGTAAAATAACTTCAAAAGAAAAAGCAAATCCAGGAATATATTTATTTTCTACAATCTTCCAGTTTCAAGGCCAACATACAAGAGAAAACCAAAGAAAAAACACATAAGAGTGATTCAATAGTTACATTACTCTTGACTACTACATTTTAAACAAAGATTGACCCTTGAATAAGATGACTGAAACATTCCTGGCATAACCAACTGAGGAGTCAAGTAATCAACTTAAGAAAATACTACATAAACACAGCACACACACACGCACGCACACAAATGACTGGCTGTAAAACAACCCCAAACCCAGAAAACTGCAAACATGAAAACAATTCCCTCTCAGATAACAAATGAGCAACAGTACAAAAGAAGTTTTTTCATGAAATTCCGTTGAGTTGTCAGAGCTCGTTAATGAATAATTAAATCAACTTATTATTATTCTGCCAGAAAAATGTATCCTACTTCATTAGGCTGTGTTGTGAGCAGTTGTGAGTATGACTTATAACATTACAGTCTTCTATATTTCACCTGTGATATTTCACATTATTACATTAGATGCACATAATCTATACAAAGTGAATTTAATTTGACTCTTGGTTGTATGGCCTTGTATTCATGATTGTCACCTTTAAGTACTTTAATCTGACAAATAAATGTGGTGTTTTTCATTACTGTCATCTCATACGAGCAGCTAGTGCATGGGCAATTATTCATAGCCACATCGCAGCTATTTATAGACACTAAATGGCAATTATGGTTGTAATATTCAGAAAACTCATAAAGAATTAGAAGACAGTTATAACCCTTAAAAGTACGTCTGCTGAGGTTTTCATGATTTTGTCTAATATATTGTTGCTTTTGCAAACCATTAAGGTTTCGGGTTTATAGCTAAAAAGGCTATGCACCACTTAAGGCTTCTGTGATGTAATGTTATTGCAATATAAGGTCTCACGGTCGGATATTCTACAAACATCGATTGAGAAAACCCCCCACAAGTCGTTATGCTACATCACTGAGATGTTCTACTGCAAGCTGTAAAGAAATGTTGAAAATCTAAAAATAATAAAAATAAAGTAAATCATAAATTGTCTACAGAAAGAGTGTGTTTAGGGCACCTTTGTCTGTGATTACTGTGGGTGCAGTGTTCTGCAACCTGACTGTGCATCTTTTATATTTGTCTGTGTATAGTGTTGTGTTGTGTCTCAGGACGTAGACCAAGCTTTTGACTTTTCCCTTATCTTGTGTGTTCACTTGAGGAGGTTCTGAAGCATGGCGGTAGCGTATGTTGGGCGGGCCTGCTTGTTCTCAATGGCTTTCTTCAAGTACTGAATTCCATCACAGCGTTCCCAGATTTCTTCAAACTGCCTGGGCAGGATCTCTGCCCCTCTCTTCCGGGTCAAACCGGTCTCCTCCAGGCTCAGCTCACACATCTCCATGTCGTCTTTGCCTGAGCAGCCAAAGGGGAAGGATAAAGATTTACTACCAGTGCATTCACTTGGACACTTGACATCACACAGTTTTAGCCAGAGTCATCTATTTATTAGACTACCACATGCCCATGCTTGGCGTGCTTGCGCTGCTGGCAGTAAACTGAAAATGATACAGTGCTTTTATAAGGTGCTAAAGGTGCATAAAGCAAAAGAATGGGCCGTTTTAGCTCATTGTTAGGTGGTTGCTTGGCAACGTGATGACGTTATATCATATCATGTATAATTTAACTTTTGTGGAGATAAATGAGATGCTACTGTCGTAAAATAAAAGAATAGGATGCTTTCATATGGGGTTATAGGTGCATAAAGGCAAAAACAAGTAAATATAGCCTGATGGTAGATGGTTGCCATGCGAGCTAGCTTACAGTGTTATAATATATTATGTGTAACTGCTGTTCTTTGGCTATAAATTTGATGACACTGTGGTGACATAAAACAGATATGATGCTTTCATAAGGCGCCGTAGGTTCATAAATGCAAAAAACAGCCGGCTGCAAATCATTTCGTAGGCAAGATGACAATGTCTGACAGATAATGTAATAATATGTGATTATCAGGGACCTAACCAAATTTGGTTGCTAAACTCCTAATCATACATTAGTTGGCAGCCAAAGAAACAAACAAATAAAAACACAAACAGAGAGTTCATGACTTCCAGGAAGATCATGTAGAGCTAAAATAGTGATCTATATATCTCTATATCTCTATCTCTATATATATATATATATCTCTATATATATATATATATCTCTCTATATATATATATATATATATATCTCTCTCTATATATATATATATATATATATATATATATCTCTATATATCTCTCTCTATATATATATATATATATATATCTCTCTATATATCTCTCTATATATATATATATATATATATATATATATATATATCTCTCTATATATATCTCTCTATATATATATATATATATATATATATATATATATATCTCTCTATATATATATATATATATATATATATATATATATATATATATATATATATATATCTCTATATATATATATATATATATATATATATATATATATAGTCAGAACTGAGGGGATTGAACTACCAGAAGGCAACATTGCAGACATAGAGGACAATTACAAGTACTTGGGGATCCCGCAGGCGAATGGGAACCATGAAGAGGCCGCTAGAAAAGCTGCAACCACCAAGTACCTGCAGAGGGTCAGGCAAGTCCTGAGGAGTCAGCTGAATGGTAAGAACAAGATCCGGGCCATCAACACGTACGCCCTACCCGTGATCAGGTACCCTGCTGGGGTAATAGGCTGGCCAAAGGAGGAGATAGAAGCCACTGACATAAAGACAAGAAAGCTCCTTACCATGCATGGAGGGTTTCACCCCAAGTCCAGCACCCTGAGGCTGTACGCTAAGCGGAAGGAAGGGGGCCGGGGACTGGTGAGTGTCAGCACCACAGTCCAGGATGAGACAACGAACATCCAAGAATACATTGGGAAGATGGCCCCAACTGACCGAGTGCTCAGTGAATACCTCAGGCAGCAGAAACCCAAGAAAGAGGAGGGAGACGAGGAACCATCATGGAAGGACAGGCCCCTGCACGGTATGTACCACCGGCAGATAGAGGAGGTGGCTGATATCCAGAAATCCTACCAGTGGCTGGACAAAGCTGGACTGAAAGACAGCACAGAGGCACTAATCATGGCAGCACAAGAACAAGCTCTGAGCACAAGATCCATAGAGGCTGGGGTCTATCACACCAGGCAAGACCCCAGGTGCAGGCTGTGTAAAGATGCCCCAGAGACAATCCAGCACATAACAGCAGGGTGCAAGATGCTAGCAGGCAAGGCATACATGGAACGCCATAACCAAGTGGCCGGCATAGTGTACAGGAACATCTGTGCCGAGTATAACCTGGAAGTCCCGAGGTCAAAATGGGAGATGCCCCCAAGGGTGGTGGAGAATGACCGAGCTAAGATCCTGTGGGACTTCCAGATACAGACGGACAAAATGGTGGTGGCTAACCAACCGGACATAGTGGTGGTAGACAAACAGAAGAAGACGGCCGTAGTGATCGATGTAGCGGTTCCCAATGACAGCAATATCAGGAAGAAGGAACACGAGAAGCTGGAGAAATACCAAGGGCTCAGAGAAGAGCTCGAGAGGATGTGGAGGGTGAAGGTAACGGTGGTCCCCGTGGTAATCGGAGCACTAGGTGCGGTGACTCCCAAGCTAGGCGAGTGGCTCCAGCAGATCCCGGGAATAACATCGGAGATCTCTGTCCAGAAGAGCGCAGTCCTGGGAACAGCTAAGATACTGCACAGGACCCTCAAGCTCCCAGGCCTCTGGTAGAGGACCCGAGCTTGAAGGATAAACCGCCCGCAGGGGCGTGCTGGGTGTTTTTTTTTTTTTTTTATATCTCTATATATATCTCTCTCTATATATATATATATATATATATATATATATATATATATATTTATATATTAGGGGTGCAACGATACACAAAATTCACGGTTCGGTTCGATACTTTGGTGTCACGGTTCGATATTTTTTCGATACAAAAAAAAAATGTTCATGCCTTTTTAATTTGTCATTTATTAAAATTATAAATATATATTTTAACACAAAAGTACAGTTTTTAAATTTAACCCTAACCCTTGTGCGTGTTGTTTTTTAGCTCGTCATATTGCAGCCACAGAAATTCTTTTGTCCATGAAACCATAAAGCTGCACTTTCTTTTTGCCTTATAGTCTGATTTGTCATAACTTCTCCGTTTTGTGGTAAGCTTTTCTTTGGCTGTCACTTCTTCACCCTGACCTGTCTTATTTGGCTCAGCAGAACTAAAATATATATCTGTCTGTGAAGGTTCTCAATCATCCAGGTCATCGTAGTGAAATATATATCCTGCCGCACTCACATAAGCTCAGCGATTCTCTGCGCGTTCAACCTCTCACATGTTTAAGCTGCGGGAGATTTCACTTGTCATGTTTGCATAGTAAGCTAACAATTAATAAGACGATGTCAGAGGAATTGGTGCACAAATTATCATCACTCACAGATCAGTGCTGTCGCTCTCTATACACAGTTCGCGCGATTGCAAAGTGAAAGCAAAAAAACAAGCGCAAATTCAAACACGATTTCAATATGTCACATATTGACAGTGGCTCACCGATGCCAATGACATAATTACCCAGCTACATTTCTGAAAGAATGCAAAAGCATTGACATATATTTTTCCTTCCTACAATAGCCCGACAGGCAGGGGAGAGATAGCCCCGGGACGTCGGGCTAGCGATATTGCGAGCCCTGTATCTGATTGAGGAATCACTCATCTTTGGAAAAGAGAGTTTATTACAGAGAAATGTCTCTTTCCAAAATAAAAGCTATACTATCCGCTTCTTCTGGGCTATATTCTCAGCAGCATATTAAACATATCAGGTCTCCATAAGGAGAATCCTGTGCTAACAGCTGTCTAAATGACTCGGCTAAAGTTTGTAGCATGCATGCTTGTTGTTTTTGTCTTTGCACTAGGATGATGTCGGTGTAAATGTGCAGTCATATTCGTTGTGTTCCCACTAGTGCTTTCAGGTTAATCTCGTTGAAATAACCTTAACGCCACAACAAGGCAAATCTCCGTTAACGAGCTACCCTATACAGAGGGGCTAGACGGCCAACACGTTAACGAGCTAACTGCGCTAACACACTAGCTCCCACCCATGTAATTGAGCATTGCATGGCACATCCAACATACTGTTTTACTTTAGTCCATGACTCGCTTACCTTCAGGGTCATACGTCACATGAAAACCAAAATAATTCCAAACGCCAGATCTGAATGAGGGTGGGGAGGTCCACTTCTGTCTCGCTAGCTTGCCCTGCGCTCTTCCTTCCGACCATCCTGTCTGTGTTGAGTGCTCAGTGAATCTGCGTTCGACTACTCCGCCTAGGCTGCACTCTCGAGCCTAGGCGGAGTAGTCAAATGCAGATTCACTGAGCGCTCAACACAGACAGCATCGTCAGAAGGAAAGTTGATAAAATAAATTACAAATTTTGTATTGTTCTTTTTTTTTTCTCCCCTTTGGTTTTCTTTCTTTCTCTCCCCCTCTTTCTTTCATTCTTTCCCCCTGTCCTATCCCACAGTCATGTCTGTCCCGTTTGCAACTGAAAATAAAATAAATTCATAATTATAATAAAGGTCAATCAAATGGACCAATATGATGATCCACTTAAAATAAATCCTCTTGGCATCTTTCTTGGCCTCAAGACAACAATTCTGATGGCTATAGATCCAAACGGGACACAAAAAAAAAAAAAAAAAAAAAAAAAAATTGAAAAAAAAAAGAAAATTGAAAAAAATTGTACTGTTCGATACATATGCGTACCGAACCGAAAGCACTGTATCGAACGGTTCAATATCGATACGAATATCGTTGCACCCCTAATATATATATATATATATATATATATATATATATATATATATATATATATATATATATATATATATAAAAATAAAACTGTTGACTCACCTGCGACCAGCACGATGGGTTGTTTGTCTGGATGAAGCTCCATTTGTCTGGCTATCCAGGGCCCATCAAAGTGGGCATACCACCAGCCCTTCTTTTTATTCTGGGGATCCTTGTACTGGTCAGCGGGTCGGATAAAAGGAATGCGGAAATAACGCTGCTGCCGGTTCATGGCTACCTCTTGATGCTGGGTCGTCATCAGAGGAGCTGGGTTCTGTTCAGCTGTAGTGACACAGTGCAATCATTAGAAAAATTAGTAGTAGTAGAGGAGATGGTTTTGTACTTTCACGGCAACAGCTTTAAGTATTCACAACAAAGAACCTGTTATTTTGGCTTATATTAATGTAGCTTTGTACTAGCTTTGGTAAAAGACGAGAACATGCTGAGTGGGACAGGAAACAAAGAATACAGCTTTTAAAACATACAAGATCAAAAAGGAACAGGGATGCCCCATGTAAACACTACAGGGAAAGGCTGGGAAAGCAGCTTTTAGCCTTTTATGAAGTGGTCTCAAATACGACCCCTGCTACATCAGTACAGGCCAAAATCAGGATCCAAATATAAGGAAACAAAGTAAAGCTTTTAAGAGCCATCATATCAAAAGAGAAAGGCAAGAAAATATAGTAAAATAAGAAACAACATCTAATGTTCCCATTGTCCACAATCGAATATTTGTTTTTGAAATGAACAGGAAGACAAATGTAGTACGAGTGTGAGCTTTCAAGGAGCAGAGTAACACTTGTTTGTGTTTTGTGGCACAGAGTATGCTCGGTTGAATTGAGAAGGAAAGCAAGCTGTCATACTAGCAACATGGCTGGCAATTATTTGCTAATTAGAACACCCATTTTTGACAGAGTCGGACAGAAGGTGGCTGAATGTTTAGGCCTTGGCATTTCATCTGTTAACTGAGTGTTGGAAAACATAGGCAGGTTATCTGTGTGCAGGTCACACAGGCGGGTCTCTGCCAATAAAAGTGAAGGGCTGAGGTGGAGAAAATAACCTGCAGTAAGATTTGCATTAGTGACTGTTTATTACAGTACTCATATACAGCGTATGGGAGGGTGCAAATTTATGCTCATGTTTAAAGCAACTTTCAGCTGCTCCCTTATTGTCGAGGGGTCGCCACAACAGGTAGATCTGCATATTTGATTTGGAAGATTTTTATGCTAGATGTCCTTCTTGATGCACTCCAAACAGATTTGTGTCTCCTCTTGGGAACAAAATGGGAACCTTGTTACTCAAATGTGTAAACCACTACAGCACACTTAGTGGAATTATGAAGCAACAGAACACAATATCCTTTACTAACCATAGTCAGTGACACATTTAGGAGCCCTCAGATCGCTCCCGTCATCATTTTGTTTCTTGTTCTTGGATTTCCATGCATGATAGACCTTCAGACGACGGTGAAACTCCTCTCTGCAGGCTGCCAGCAGGTCAATGTCTGTCCCCACAACATAGCATCAGTAAGCATGCATGAAATCAAAACAATCACAAATTGGCAGAAGAATGAAAGAGAGAAGAATGAGCACCTATTTTTATTTAACACAGGCTGGTTTAATCTACATCTATCTTCTGTTTTTCAACATAAAATCCAAATCTGGAACAGATAAATCGCAAATTACCATTTTATATAGTTTAAGAACCAGTAAAGACATCCAGCAACTAGTTGGCTGCCAACAGTTTCATAATGCCAGGACTGAAAAATTGAACTGCTATTTCCAGAAAACATTGTGTGTGCATGTCTGTGTTTTAGGGTGCAGCATGCCATCTCAGTGAAGAAAACATTCAAAACCGACAGCGCCTTTAGTGAGCATCGGGCTATAATCAGTCAGTTTTAAAGCAGAGTTTTTTGTTGGTAACACCACCGATCCCATCAAAGCAAATGGGTTCCACAAATTAGCCAGATGTCCTTGGAATCCCATCGGGGATATCAGAGTGCCTAACACTGATCAGAGTACTGTATACAGTGACAGTTATAAAGACGTTGGCATAAAGGCATCTGCTTTTCATGCTGACTGAGAAGAAGGTTGGCTGGGAATGACTAGAAAGAGTAAAAGTCAGCCATCCTCCATAATGATGATAATTTCCTCTCTCTCTAACAGTAAAAAACAAGTCGATGAGCCATAGCAGCTGTGGGAACATCCTCACATTGGGTTTTTTTACGTTGCAGGGAAGACATCTTGTGTTCTCACTCTCTACAGCTGCAGTTTTAGCTTTTTAACAGCCACTTTGGCAACTCGAGGAATGACTGAGAGTGCAGATGAAAAGCGTGTGCAGAGAGAGATGGTACCCCATGGTTTTGTGTACCAGAATGGCCAAAACATGAGCTGATGCAGAATTATTTAATGTGGGGGCTGAAAACTGTAAATAATTTTGTGATGAAGCCTCCACTGAAAAAAGCGACCTTCAATCAGGGCTTTAATAACTAAATGTGCATTTGACGGTCGAGTCAATGTACAGACACTGTTTTTTGAGTGAGGTGAAACTGGGTAGGTTGAGGATTTCTCACCACAGGATGTGTTGATGACATCTCGCAACTCAGCATACTTCCACTTGCTAAGGTCGTACTTTTTCACACCAGCAGCAGCTTTGGTTGCCTGCACCTGAGGACCCCTATGGCAAGGAGCAGATGAGCGGGGGCGAGAGGGAGCAAAAAAGAAAAAGAAGGTGAGTGTGAAGACAGGTAAGTGTGACAAGGTGGGACTATCAAGGGATTGGGAGTTGTTACTTTCAAATATGATTCAGGTTTAACATTTTAGGGCTGTGTCAAAACAGAAAAAGCTACTTTTAACAATAAATCAGAAAATAATGAAAAAAAATTACATATGTACTTTAAAAAATATATAAAAATTACTAAGATCTAATGTTTAAATTGCAGAAAGAATGGGTGAACATTTGCAACCAGCAGATTTATTAAGGATACCAACCTTAGTGAAAAAATGAAACAATCACTTCACTTATAAACCTTCCTCATTGTCTCAGCTGTTAAAATTCACATTAGGAGCCAGACAGCAGGGGAGCTAAAGAGCACAGTTTGTCCACATCTCTGTGGCCTGTTTTTAAATTCCACGGAATTCCACTCCGTTGTGGAAGAGCTTTTGTACCAAATATTTCTTGTGGAACTTTGAGTGTATTTAAATTTATGTAAAAAAAAAGAGAGATGAATGAAAAACAAAGTGTAACTGTGCACTGCTTTAATAAACAACTACTAAGTCAACTAATGGCAATTGATGGTGTTTTAGCTACTTAACAGACTATTGCAGAGCTCTTATCTCATGTCTCCAGCTTCCCTGCTGAGTATAGGCAGCTAATTCAATAATACAAAGGATTTGTCTCCTCTATTTACAGTTGGCACAACTGTTACTGTCTCTGGGTAGAGGATTGCTGATCTATGAATCATTTACTAAATTACCATTACCATTTAAGATTCACACAGACTGCAAAGATTAAACTGATTTGGGATGATGACCAGTGCTGGCTGAGGCGCGTGCCAGTGTGTAATGGTGATAAACCAGAGGAAAAAAGGTTTTACTTCTGTTGCGGAGAGAAAAAAAAGCTGTGGAAAGGATGTGATGCCCGGGGTTTTGCTTCTGGCAGAACGTAAATGTGAAATGAATCCCATTCCCCATTCAGGAAAAGGAAGACAGAAGGAGGCTGTGATCTTTCCAATATTCTTTAGCTACTAAGTCGGCCATGCCAGCCAATGTGCTTACCTCTACTGCACAAAATCGGCCTAATCTCTGTGCTAGGCACATGCAAAACATGTGTCTCTCTTCCTCTAGTTGGTTGCCAGAGGTCACCTGACTTACAGGAATACTTAGAGTCTACAACATGGGCTCTGGAGCCAGCGCTGACATAAGAAGCTTTTCGATCCAATGTAATTTGTGCTCACTGAAAACTACAGGTAAAAGCGTGCATAGGCTATTGAATGCTTTCTCCTAACATTAAACACAATGTAGCTGCAGAAATACAGTGATGCATATTGTATCTGAAACACCCGAGCTTTATTTAGGACAAGGTTTAGAGGTATAAGGAGAGCAGAGATAGAACTGTTAAACTTTCAGCAGTTTATGTAAATGGATCTGTTTTTCACTTCCCTTTTTTACATGGGATGTGCAGTTGTTCCCGCAAATAACCTCAAAATGCAGTTTCCTGCATAGCTACACAAAGATACTAAGTGTCCTCATATAGAAAGAGTGAAAAGTGAATGAGAGCGTGATTTTGAATACAGCTTGTTTGAGTACTAAACATTTTATATTAGTATTAAACATTTTGGGAAGGATATATCATATTTTGGTTAAACTTCTCTAACTGAAAACACTCTCAAAACTAGAGAATTAATACAGTCCAATTTTTTTTACCATTGAAAACTTTGTTAAGAGCCGCTGACACCACCAGTTAGAATACAGAGCGACAGTGGAGTAAGTCATACTGCCACAAAATTATAAACTACTGTATGCATGCAAATCCGAACCCATCGCTGAGGACAGTATGTTCAGTCTGTGTGGTACACCAGCACTATGAAGGCTGCAGTCATGGTTTAACCCCTGCAGAAACAAAAAGATCCGATACTGCGCTCATCTGACACTGATGATTTAGTGTGCCATATTAATTTATGGGTAATTATGATTACATATAATGAATTATCTTCTGATTCGTGTTAAAATTTGCTTTTGTAAAAGAAAAAGCAATCATGCAGATCATCAAAAAATTAGACTGGAGCGTTTTTTTCAGAATAAGGATTACAGATTTGTGTGTTGTTTTTGCATCATTGGTATAATCTTGCAGATATTTTAAGCGACTTAGCGATTCAGGACTACGACAGCAATTAAGCGAGTAAGGGAGTTAGTGAGTGAATCACTACTGCTGGTGTTAGGTACACTTGGACACTGGCAGTTACGGAAAGCTGCGCTGATATCTTACATGGCTCTGGCTGAGGATGAAGAGATAGGAAGATCTGAAAAAAACTCATCACTGGGAGAAAACACAGCAACAGGAGAAAAGGCAGTTACACAAGCAAACTGACGTCAATAGTGCTTATTTACTGTGTACAGAATACATCTGTATGCAAATGTGGGCACTGTGCTTTACATATACATTACCTGCGCAGAGCTGCATCCATCTGGCTTTCATCAGTTATGAGCTCGGCCTCATTCTGAGCGATTCTCATGGCTAACTCCCTGTCTCTTCTCTCCTGCTCGAGTACGGCAGCACGTTGGGCCTGCTCCTCACGTTCCTGAGCCAATTGGATTTCAAGCTCGGCCTGTAAACGGACACATAAACACAAAAGTATCGTAACACAGTACTTAATTCATCTGCCTAATGTGTCGATAAACCTAGCTCCAGTCAAAATACTATAATACTAATTATATTATAATACTATTATATACCAGACAGCACAGAGATGTGTTTGCCCAATGTGCCCAAGCCTGATTAGACTTATTTATCCCCCTTTTGGGCTGCTAATAAAGCTTTAGTGGTTATTTGTCTAGACAGAACAAAGCAAACAACTGAGAAACATTCAAAAGTTGGGAGATTTTTATAGACTTGACCCAAATTCAAAGTCCAGGTTTTTATGTGTTCATTTTTTCATTTTAACTAGCTAAGAGAAAGCTGTAACATAAATCAACAAATCAATAAATGTTCATGTATATAGGCTGCATAGTGTGCATTCTTCTCCTGTGTCTTATTATAGAAAGCCTCTAATGAAGTCCTCATTGCATACTTTTCTCTGAGGAGCTTTAAATATGAATACCTCTCCAGGTGAGAATATACTGCATTATTCATATTGTAGGGTGGCAGCTGTGTTACATGACCAGAGTGAAGCACGAGGGCTGAAACTCGACTGGAGAACACCCGAAACAATACATACTCTTTGGCACTGTCCTCGGGATTTTGACAATGTTTCCTGAATATACCAAATTGAATGTATTGTTTGTAAAATGAGGCACTGACTGACACCCTCATTCATTTCACAAGAAACACCAAGTTAAAAAAAAAGAAAGACAGAAAAAGGAAAAGGAAATGGCTGCAGAAATTACCAAAGTTATTTGTGTTGAAAAATATTCATTATACAACAGCGAACTACAGGAACACCACATGGGAAGTTTTTGTCTGAGCGGTGTTCCTTCAAGAAAATAAGCTCTGCAGAATTGAAGTGAAGGATATTGTGCTAGGGTAAGCTTTGTCATGGCTGAAAATAGCAGAGAACATAAAGCCAAATTCTATGAAAGTCACAGCAGACACCCATGGAAAGTTTACTGTTGAAGTCTGAGCTGTGGATCAAACCAGTTTTCCAAACAGTGTTCTTGGACATGTGGCTTATGACAGCCTGGTCTCACTTCTAGGGAAAAAAGTGCATACAGATGTCCAACTGGACTGGGGTGAATAAAAATGGGAGGATGGGTCAGGGCGGCTTTAGACATGAAAAGTAAGGAAAGGTGAGATATAAAAATAGAACTGAAAAAGAAAAAAAATGGTGTAGCATCAAGGTCAGAGGAGAGAACGGATAAACAGTACTGAAACAAAAATCAGCAAACACATAGAGCTGGAAAAGGTGGCAAAGTGGAGATGAGATTAAGGGGCATGATAATAAAACACTGGACAGAACAAGGTGGGATTAACTAGTTTAGTTAACAGAAACCAGGCAGAAGTGGAGTCATCAGTCAAGACCCTGTGGGTAATCCACTGGGAGTCCAACCAATGTCATGACCCAGCTGTTGCTGTAGGACACCAAACAGCAAATAAATGTTACAGCTGTAGGCAGCATTTGCCAGCAAGGGGAAACATTAGAGCCATTTCAATGGCTTTGGAGCTACATTATTTGGAGGTACACCGCTTTAGGTGTGTAATTTGTCAATTTTAACACCTTTGCTCGAAATCAAATATTAAAAATAGGCTTTTAAGGTGAAGCCGATATATTGCTCTGTTTATTACACAGTTGTGTGAAAAAGAAGTTTTCACTCAGTGAAAAACTAAGTAACCATTACAGCTTCTATAGGAATTAAGAGCATAAGTAGCAGCCATGTGATACTAATCAAATGCATCTCATTAACTGATCATTAGGAATTGTGAGCACTTCTATGAAAGCAGCGATTTTAGCATTTTGCTTTGTCTTTGTCTGGAGCATTCAGGTGTGTGTTAACACAACAGCACAAACCTTCCAGGAGTGGACCTCCCACCAAATTTTATTTTGGAATAATTAAGTTTGAGCCAAATAATCTTATGTTTGCACATAATGAACAGCTCCATATTTGGCACAAAAACCCAGACATAGCATATCAGCATAAATACCTCATACCAACTCTCAAGCACATTGGTGGAGAGGAGACAATTAGGCTACGTACACACTGCAGGTCTTAATGCTCAATTTCGATTTTTTGATCAAATCCGACTTTTTTGTCTGCTTGTTCACACTACAAATAAAATGTGACAGCAAACGCGCTCTAGTGTGAACCCTCAAAGCGGCCCGCATGTGCAAAAGAAGACGTCACACACAATGCGCTCTGTTCAGACCCAGACCAAACAGTATTGTTTGACTGATGGCCCTTAAAATGAAGACTTGTTTCGGACTTTACGTTTCCCAATTTTACTTAAAGTTATAAGGTTATTTTGTTATTTACATATGGCCTAATAATGATCCTTATTGCTGTTTTAGAGAGGAGCGG
Organism: Maylandia zebra; assembly: GCF_041146795.1. Taxonomy (NCBI): domain Eukaryota; kingdom Metazoa; phylum Chordata; class Actinopteri; order Cichliformes; family Cichlidae; genus Maylandia; species Maylandia zebra. Next base: position 26,672,313 of record NC_135185.1, read on the forward strand.
TGCTTCAAAGGATAGCTGCAGATTTCTGTCAGAATCTGCAGATTATACAGTACAAATAAAATGTTCACGTTTCTCCAACGTTGTCTTCCTAACAGTTTCACTGACATCTACACTAAATGGCCAGAAAGCGTTCATGATGTCTTCTCTGGCGCTGATAATCGGCATCTGTCTTGTTTCAGTGACGTAAAAGACGGATTTAATGCGACATGACCATTCAAACAGCAGTCGCTTTCTAAAACATCAGATATGTATCGGATTCAGTACCACATAGGAAAGTGACCCAGATCGGATTTGAAAATATCGGATTTGTGCCGTTCACACTGTCATACAATGATCGGATATGGGTCGCATAGGGTCAAAAAAATCGGATTTGATGCGCTTTCGCCTGCAGTGTGAACGTAGCCTTAGAGCTTCTTTCATATCCACACCTTGCAGTCATTGAGTTGATCATGAAGTCCTTTCTATTTCAAAGTATTCTAGGGTAAAATCTGAAACCATCTACCTTACAGCTAAAGCATGGCCCAAACTAGATCATACACCAGGGATATAATTCTAAGCACAGCTGCAAATTTACAACAAAATGAAAAAGAAAAGAATCAAAGTGTTGCAATGGCCCAGAGCTCAATCTGATTGAAATGCCATGGCGGGACATTAAGTGATTTGTGCAAAAATGAATGCCTGTAAACTTCAATGAACTGAAGCAATGCTGTATAGATGAGTGGGCCAAAATTCCTCTACGGCGATGTGAGAGACAGACAAAAACATACTGAAAAGGGTTACTTCAAATTATTACACAAGCAACTGAATCACAGGCAGGACTTAATTTTTCATAGGACTGTGAAAATTGTCTTTTCACACGATTCTATGAGTGCAACCAGTAAAGCACTATTTTTTATTTTAATCCAAGGACTGAAATTGTCTGCCACTGCAGTGGAGTGCAGGTCATTTATAAGAAGCTTAAATAAAACTGCAAGGTTTTCATTAAATTCATTCAGTGGAGTTAAAGTAGAATTTTGAAGAAGTTAGTAGTTGTTAGTTTTCCAATTTTTACGTTTTTACTTTTCAACAGAAGAGCACAGAAGTATTCAATGGGGAAATTTTCCAAACCTGCATGGCCTTGTCCTCTTCCTCTCTCTTTTTTCTGTCCTCCTCATCTTGCTTTCTTTTCAGCTCCATCTCTGCTTTCCTAAAATGTTGAGACAAAAAGGAAAATCAGAATATTTACTAAAAACAACATTTCTGAAAGTGTCAAAAAATGTTTCCTCCCCAGGCTGATTGCTCTAGAGGCCAGTGTGCCACATCAGTGAAGCACAGACCCCACTTTTGTCTTTTATTGTCTTTTGAGTCACAGTTGTTTTACACTAAAACTGTGTTTAATAATCACATTTTGGTTGCTAAACGATTGAGTGGAGTTGAACATATTTATTTTACATCTAACCTTGCAGCGTTTTATCTGTGCTTCTCAGGAGAGCTATTAGAGCTCTGTGCAGGACTAGCTTCCCTGCAGCTTTTATTGCACTTATGCTTTTTTTGGCCAATTGAAACATTGTCTGCACTTTACCCAACTGTTCTTCTTTGTACTCCACTCTGTATGAAATGAGTGGACGTAAATTAGACTGTTAGTTTTTCTTCTTCTGGTTTCTTGGTGTGGAGTAGGGGATAAAAGTTTGTTTCTCCCAAGGCAATACTAGGAGAATCACTGTACATTATACACAAACACATATACTAGTAATTTTGCACTTAGCACTTACAGTCGTCTCTCTTCTTCCTCCTGTTTGCGTCGCTGCTCTTCCTGCTCCCTGCTCTTTCTCTCTTTCTCCATCTCGTCCTCGATGCATTTCAGCCTCTCGCTCTCTTCTTCCTCCTGCTTCTTCTTTTGCATGGAAGCAAGCAGCTGCTCTGAACGTTTCACCAGTCCTTGATACTCCGTGTCAATCTCCTTCCTGGTCATCAGTGTGGTCTAGTTGTTCAACAAAACAGCAAAGGATGATTGGAAAGGATAAAGTAGAAATACATGTCTTTATTCTGCTGTTCAACCATCAGATTTTGGGCCTCAGGTCTGAGTGGAGTTCAAACATGGCTCTCACAATGTATTTATCAGTATTAAAAACTGATCAAATGCCGATAGGATGTTAGCAGGCTAGCATGAGTGTGCTAGAATGAAAATATGCCCTGTGCTGATTTGAATTTGAATCATAAAGAAGAGTCACAAATGCCCAAACTTGCCACACTTTTCTGATTCCATAGCACAACCATCCCATGTGGCTACAAGTTAGACACTGACTGACATTGTGTGTACGTGTCACTTGAGTGCCACAGCCACAATGCTCACTTCTCCACGCACTTGTCAGACAATCAGCAGGGGGAGAAGAGGTCACCATATTGTGCACATTCATAAGAATGAGCCACTAACAGCATCACAGGGAGGGAAGATGACAAGGTCTTGTCCCTATTGTACAATGGTCTGATTGACAGGCACTGGCATCTCATGCATTATTCACAACGAGATGTCGTGCCATAAACAACTTCTACATACTTAGAACACCGTAAGTGTCAATAGCAGGGGTGTTAATAGGCTAACAAATCAACATTAGGAGGGCGGAGTGGCTTATTTGGATAGAGGGGGGAGAAAGAGCTAGGAGTCAATGGTTCTTTAGTGTGAGTCAGGATACTTCAAGGAACCTATGAGCTCTCTAACTTGTTAATTAGATACAGGCCACTACCAAAGAGAAAATCAAAACTACTGGAGAATACAGTGCCCAGATATCTGGATGATTTGCTGTACCTAGAGGGTCCAATAAGGTGGGTGTTTATTGCACAGGGAGGGCTGGGATTTCAATAGCCAAGTCCAATCATTTAGAAAAACAACCCCGCTAAATTAAATTATTGGAGAGAAGAAGAATCTTGCTCTACAAGCTCTTCTTTTTATCCTCAGGTGAGTGAAAATATTGATTCTGGAGGATAAAATGAGAATGGCCACTGCAAGACAGACTATAGTGTATAACTCCAGGATGAGGTCTTTGTCTAAAAGAAGACTGTCAGTGCCACAGAGCTAAAAGTCTGCATGCAGGTAGCAATATACAATAAATATGAGGCAGTAAGGCTTCAAACAATCTATCTGATCTGAAAAATCTTCCCTTAAAATACATAGTTCAAAAGAACAAAATATCCCACATACAGTACATACAGAGAAAACTCAGAGTGTATTATGCTTTGAACCAAAAATTAAAAGTCCTCACCTTTATCTTCGCTAACAGAGCATCTATGGCGGCAGCCAGCTCCTGAACTTGCTTGGCCATCTCCTGTTTTCCCTCCTTCAGCCCATTCACCACCTCATTGAACCTTTCCATGTGTTTCTTCAGGTTTCGAACCTTCACCATACCATCGATTCTGTGGGCCGTGATAAAAATGCAGACTTACAAATGAGTATATTACTAAGAAATGAAAGCATAAGAGTTTTATTCTAATGACCGCTAATAAAATAACCCTGTTAAAGACCTCATTTAGTCCAACTGAGGAAAATGCATTTTAGTTTTCATTGCATTCTCTCTTTTATTACATCCCTCATTTATGTGAAAAGAAAGTGATGCCTTTGCATTTTAGCACTTGAAAGGAATTAAAAGATCAATGAATGTTTCCTCATCTTTGGATTCATTTTATTTGCATATCAAACATGAACTCAATTCTCAGTTCTTTTGTGGAACTGATGATATAAATGTGTGAATGCCAGCATAAACGTTTCCTGTGCACAAACTGCCACTCACCCACTCTCAATCAAAATCTCATTGCAAGGAACTATCTGAAAACGCATGTACAGTGAGACACTTCCCATATAGTGACACTCCATTTCTCCACAGTCCACTGATGACTTTTTAGATTGATTTAAACTTGTACATGCTTGATACAGGAAAGCCATCAAAACCTACCAAGTGTGAACCAGTTTCAAGAAAAAGCAAACTGAGAGTGCCAAGTGAAAAAAAGACAGCAAATGGCACAGAAAAGCAGAAATGATGCTGCATGTGTTTGTGGGCTTGTATAAGTTCTGGGTCCCAGGAACAGGAGGAGACTCACCGTGGCTTATGCTTCTTCTTAGACAACCACATGCGGACAGTCTTTTGCATCTTGATGCAGGCCACAGCTCTGTAACTCATCTTGTTCTTAACTAAAAAGAAAGAAAATACTTTTTCACAAAGCATAGAATCAAACCTACTTTCAATGACTGCATACCTTAAATCCTATATAATTTTTATACATCTTTGTACTTGGTGGCATAACAATCCTGCTCTAGTAATAGGTTATGCAAGGACAAGGTTTTGAAGAATCAAATAAAATATGAAATGCAGTAGTAAAAACAATACTTTAAAAGATAAACACCAGAAAACCTTGAGAGTGAGCACTTGTAATAACATAAACACTAAATCCTCCTTCTCTTGTGCTGTTTTGTAGCAGTGTATACACCTGAGACTGCCACCTGTCTGTCTGTCCTGCACTCTCTCTCTCTGGTTGTGCAATAAAAGTATGAACATGTATTTATAAGTTACACTTGTGCTTGAATCCTGCACACATTTGATTTCCATGTGTGACAACTGCAATTGTCCAGAGTGAGGACAGACTGAGGGACCCACTGCTGCACATCATCTGTGAGGCTTTGCACCCCTGATGATCCACCAGGACAATCTCAGCAGTGTGTGAGGAAGAGGAGGAGGAAGAGCCAGCAGCAGCTGACAGATGGAGAGAATAGACAGACTGTTCCCTGTTTGTGAAGGACTGCTAGGAAAGTTTAACATAACTAATTGTCTGTCCTGAATCAGTCTTATTAGGTAATGTTCAAATAATGTTATCATCCCAGTGTTTTCAGTGTGGGAGAAAGTACTCAGGGCCTTCAAGTTACACACTACGAAAGGCAGCAACAAGTTTAATGTTCAGAAACCTAAAGTATGTATCAGCAGCAGAATGGAGCTAAAAACAAATGTTTGATTCAGTTCTATGAAGCTTTGAGTATTTTGGATCAGTAGCACTGCTGTGTTTGTTGCATCATATTGCTGTAATTGTTTATATGCTTTATATATTCTGAGGTAAGTTGATCTATAGTGTTACATCATATTCTATAAGGATGTTATGTGTTTGTATACTTTCTGGCCAGTTTGACCCATTTAGCAGAAGTCAGCCTGTTTAAGGCTCTGATATCTATTCTGTATGACTTAAAGCAGTTATGACATGGTCTGATTTTCTCACCCAATAAAGGAATATTTCATATATCAGTCTACTCTTCATTTTATCAGAAACAGTTATCACAGCTCGTACATTTTCTTTTTACACATATATGTAAGCATTGAGCCAAATGTAATAATGCCAACAAATTAAACGAACAATATTTGTCTCTTATATATAATACATCTATAGATACACTGTCAAAGATACTTGTCTTTGAGTGAAGATTTAGGGTGATAGGAAATATAAATAACTGCAACTTGAATCTTTACTGAAGCTCAGTATTTGACACGGAGTTCAAACTCACTGCTGTAATAACTAATAATGATTAATATAATAACTATAATAGTGGCCATATTATATTTACATTACCAAAGTGAGATGACTTTAGTCTCATGAACAACATCAGCTAATTGTTATTTACTAGCTAATCTTAAAATGACTGTTCAGCACAGAAATGAAGCCCAAAAATCATGTTTTACTGTCCTGTGGTCTCAGCCTCAGATACTTATCAAATCACACAAAGCTCATGTAGAAAGAAATGAACAAAGCTGTATGAAACGTTTCCAGCTGTTAGTATCATGGTTGCTAGGCAACCTGGGCAGTTCGACGGAGGCTAGAGCATCCCATTTCACAAGCCTACAAGCCTCGCAGTTCCGGTCTCAGCGGTCTTTGAGTACGCGGCCCTTGAGGACCGTTAAGGCTGCGTACTTTAAGGCTGCAGACCCTGAATTGGGATACAGCCATACATACATGTTTTGGTTTGTGCAACTGGTCCGTCAGGTTATTGTCTCCCCAGAAACATTTCCGTTGTGTTTTGTGTAATTTTGCAGCGTTTTTCTTTTTGCAGCATTTTTCTTTTTGCAAGTGTTTTCTGAAGTTGCAGTCCGTTTGGCCTCTCAGAGCCACCGTAGCACAAACTACTATAATAGCTATTATTAACCAGCAGCAGTACACTATAAAAGGCTTTCTTTCACCTGCTCACCAACACAAACAAAGCAGCGATAATAAGATGAAGCACTGAAATCACAGGAAGGAAATAATGTCCAGGACCAGGGGTATAAATTTACTCAGGCCACTTATCCACAGAGTATGCGGTCAAGCAGAGGCAGCGTTCTGTTATAGCTGCAATGTAATTTCATTTTATGCTTTTGCACATACACACAGAAGCCAGCCTGCACTTTGTTAAATTGTGGAAATCAATAGCTTGGCACTGACTGTAATGGTACAAGGAACTGCTTTTAGAATACTATTCAATCTTGCTGGAGGCTGCTTCATTTGATGTTCTGAAAGAAAAATCAGTGTAAAAGCACAAACCCAGGTGACGAAGTGTACGGCAGCAAAAAGGGACTCTCTATTTAAGCTACAAAGAGGCTGCTAATGTTCGACAGTAATTTCATGTTTGTTCATTCTCCTTAAAAGATGGTAAATGATTTCAAATAAACCACAGCGAAAACAGAGGAATGACATAACACAAAGAAAACTGAAATTATTTGACTACATTACAAATATTATTGCTTGCATATCTAAAGCTGGTTGGCTACTTATTTTAAATTCTTCACGAAATGAACCTACGTTTGATGACAGACAAGCAGCACCACTGGACCTTCTTCCAGAGGCTGCACACCAGCCACTTGTTGACTTTCTTCAGCAGCTCTGCGAGGTGGTCTGGATCAGACTTCATGATCTGGTCGAACTCTGCAAACTGGCGCACACACACAGCCAAATGTCAAGTTATAATTCAGTCAAATTTAGTATTAATGAAGATATTATGGCTAACAGATTCGTATGTAATGATCTACAACATTAATATTTTACCTTTCCGGGGCGGAAGAACACCCTTGTCAGTCCAAACTTGAAGTCCTTATCATTCAATCCTAGAGCTTTGAACAAAGCCTAATAGAAGAACAACATTCAATCACTCAACAATATCGTATAAGTGCAGGGTTTCAGGCTACTAAACTGTTTATATTTGTTAATCATTTCCCAAGTGGGTCAGTGTGGCTTTTTTTTGCAATGCAAATTACACAACTAATTAGGGTTTACTTTAAACAGATTAGCTTGTTGTTTAAACTCGACTGTAGACGCTGGATTTCTTCAGTGAAACAGAAAACTATTCAACTTAAGCCCACCTTGCAGAAAAGCCGAGGATTCAGCCGTGTAAGCTTATCCGGCATATACTGCTTATACATGTTGTAAAGCTCATGGAAAGGAGCCCTGGAGGGGAAGCCCCCCTGCATCAGGTCCAACACCGACACCATTCCTAATCATGAGAAACACACAAAGAGAGAAAGTAATCAGAAAAACACATCATCCATGCATGTATGTGAGAAAACCTCCATGCCTATCCAAGAGGGGCACAATAGCACAATCTACTTTAATGTGTTCTCATTCATAAAGGCTGTTGCAGGATTATATTGACATTAATTATTGAAAACACCAGCACCCTTTACCCAAATATTTTTTCTATCCCTCCTCTGTACATGTCCAAACCATCTTGAGTCTGTAACTTGGGCACTTCCAGCTAGGTCTCCTGCCTTTTCTTTAGTACCATCTCCAAACACCATAGCACATCTCACTACCATCCAGAAAACCTTTCACTCTTGCTGCTGTCCTTCTGTCATCCAATCCGCCCTTCCTGCACTCTCTTCTTCCCCTCTCTTGAGTACTAACATCCCAGATATTTAAACTACAACTACAACACCACCTTTCTTACGTCTATCTTCACCATTCCACCTGTCTCCCTCTCATCTGTCTTTCTTCTAGTGACGTTCATTCTTCTCGTCTCCAAGAAGAATTAAACATTTCACAATATCATCTGCAAATATCACAATACATGTAGACTCCCACTTGACTTCAAGTGTTATTGTGCCCATTACCACCGCAAATAAAAAAAGGCTCAGAGCCAATCACTGACATAATCCCACTTCCACCTTGAAACCATCTGAAGTGCTTCAAAGAGCAAGTCAGACTAACTTGTTGAAACTCTTCCATTAACAGTGGAGCTAAACTGGAAGTATTTTAATTCTCTTAAAGATTATAAATTATAACTATTTAATCAAAACACTGTTTTGGTTTTACCTGAGCATTGCAGCTGGGAGAGAATAAGAGCTCCTTCAAACTGGCGGTTGACCATCTTCAGATTGGGTTTTACACAGCGGATGAAACTTGAACCCTGTTAAAACAAAGACTAATTAGGAAATATTGGTCAAACATACACAAAATGCATTTTATAACATCCATTTTGTGTGCACAGTAAACACAAAGGCTGTAATAATGTTTTTAGACTCTGAGAAAAAGGATAGAAAATAGACGGCGAAACAGAGATGTAAATTTTACTTACAGTGCTACGAAGCTTCTCCAGCAGCAGATTCAGTTGGGTCTGTGTGTTAAAACAGACAAAAGGAAATGCTTATTTTTTATTTTGGGTATTTGTGGTGAAGGTCGCCAAGACACACATGCTGGAGAATACGTACAGGGTGGGGAGCAGTTATATATAGTCAAGCAAGACCCAAAGCACAGTAAATATCGTGCATCTCTTTTATGCAAAGAGACTGATCATTACAACAAAGGATATTTATCTTTCTAATTTTCTCTCCCCATAACACAATCTAGCTGTTTATCTCTTTGTAAAATAGTGTGTAAGATGCACACAGTCCTTGTGCTTGAGTCCACATCTGGTGAATAAGTGATGATGACAAAGAAGCTACGTTAGTAATACAGAAACTCAGAGACTTTGAAAAGATGGTGCGATGATGTAAAGGTTTGAAATGGTGCACAAACACTTTTTATTCATCGAAAAAGACAGCCCAACACATGGAGCTGGGAGATAAGTCATGAGCAGCCTTGTATTACTTTGGTCTCTGTGATACGTAAGAAATGCACTTGAAAGTTGTGTACTTTCGCTTTTGTGTGAAACCCCGAGTGTCTCATCTCTTCTCTCTTTTATTTCTTTCCACTAGCCCTGCTTTCTAACTCCTCTCTAGTATACCTCAAGCTGACTTTATCCAGCTTTATCCACCAAGGAAGAATTTCTCAGAGGAAAGAATTGGAAGACTGGAGGATATCTAAGAGGGGGACCTTGAATAAAGGAAGGGAAACAGGGATGAGAAGGAGAGTGGAAAGGAGAAAAGTCACAGGAAAGGTCTGGATGTTAGAGTTGGTTTACTTTTTTTAAATCACAAATCTGAAACCTAATAAGGATAGTGATAATTGTGTTTTTACTTTTAAAGTCTAAAACAACAAATTTCTTAAATCAAGAAAATAAAATTCAAAATGTAAACCTACATAATGAAACAGTGGAAAAATTCCAGGATGCACAAAAGTTAAAATTAAAGCATTTCATCTTTAATTTGGACGACATGTGATACAATAATATGAAATATTATAGCGTCTTAGTGTTTGGTATGAAAAAGTGCAATATTTAAATTTTTTGGTAAAGTTAAGGGGTTTTGTTCACGTGTAGTTATGATATGTTTATGTTCAAGGACTTTTTCTAACAGTCAAGAAACTACCTTTAACCGTCACTCTGACCTTGAACTTATTCCCAACGCTGATGAAGCTGAGCTTCCCCGCCTTCTGTTTGGAGTCCTTGGAGGTGTTGGAGTTCTCAAACAGCTCTCGAACAAATTTGTCTTTTGATTCACAAACTAAGCTTTCCAAGGACATGTGGAGGGCATCATTATTCTTCTCCACAAACCGAATCTGAGAGTGCACACAGACAAATCCATACATGTACAATCACGAAAGACCTTTATACATATTAATAGAGGTCAAACCCAATGCAGGATGTGTCAGTCAGTAAAACGTATGGAACATGTTGTACCAGGACAACACGTGTGTTTTTAATTCACTGTGATAATAATGTTTTTAACTATCTATCATATGCATTAAAAAATTTATAATTGTGAAAAAACCAATAACTCAATAACAAAAATAAATAAAAAATAACAAGCCGCGTGCTTAATATGTCATCTATTTTGCTTCAATGCCTGTTGATTGGCAACTTTCTAAGAGACATTATAGTCAGGTTTCTAACAATTATGGACAATGACACAGTATTTGTAGTTTTGCCTCTCTACACCACCACAGTGGGCTTTAAATCAAACAGTAAGGGTGTGATGAAAGAGCAGACGTTCAGCTTTATTTAAGGGGTGTAACAAAAGCATTGAATAAACTGTTGAGGTCATTTTTATTCAAAGGCCCAAATAGTATATTAATATAATGAATGTTTTAAATCCTTTAGGTATAGAACCCATGAACATCACCAAATACTGTGTTTCCTCCCTTCAGTTGTTCAGACAGGACGTTGCTCTTTACTGCAGCCTCCTTCAGCTGCTTCTTGTTTGTGCATGTTGGTTTGGGGTCAAGCGACTGACTTGGTTACTGAAGAATATCCAATTTCTTTACCTTGAGAAACTATCAGGTTGCTTTTGCAATGATTTGGATCATTATCCATTTGGATTGTGAAGCTCTGGCTGATCTGTTTTATAGCATTTGGCTGAATCTGAGCAGAGAGATTCTTCTATCAACAGTCACATCATTGATAAACAGTAGTAACCTGGTTCCACTGACAGGGTTTAATGCCCATGCCATAACATTGGCTCCAACAAGTATGAAAAATAATGTGCTATGCTTCATATCATTAACCCCTTCATTGCTTATCCATATGTTTCTTTTACCATTATTACAAGTTCATCTTGGTCTCATCTGTCCAGAGAGTTTTTACAAAACTGTGCAGGCTTTTTAGGTGTTTTCTGGGAAAGTCTAATCTAGCTTTCCTGTTCCTGGTTGTAACTAGTGGTTTGCTCCTTGTTCTAAGCCCCTGTCTTTCCATTCATGACATTCATGAATAGATGTGTCTTGATTCTAGACCTTAGTTCCACCGAGCAGCTAACGGAACAAAAGTTCAATACTTGGAATTGTCTCCAGAACTTTTATCTTCACATTTTGCCGTGGAATAACAAGGGAACAGGGCTCCTCTGGCCATAGAAGTGCTTTCCACTGTGGTGGTGTACTGGGGGCAAAATACCAAAAAAATACTTATGAACTTTGTGTAAAAATAGAGGTGAAACATATTTTCATATTGGATCTTGTCAGTACAACTCAGTCCCAATAGCCATACGTGATAATGAGTGTTAAGGATTACTGTTTCATAGCAGACTGCTCCAGCAAAGTGTCTGATGATGAAGCCTTCATCATCCCGGAGAGTCCTGTGAATGGTCAGCTTTGACTTTCTGGGAACCTAAGACAGAGACGATCAAAGTAAATCATATCATGCTAAAACACATATATTGATTTCATATTAAACCCATCCATCATCGTGTCTACAGCAGACTTTTGTTTGTCCACATGACGACTGAGTGCTCAGGGCTTCTTTATCTTCATCATTAGCTATTTAACAGGTGTAACCTGGATCAGATGATTTCACTTTAAATGTGAAATGTCTTTGCAAGTCAAGTTTTTTACAGGGTTTACAGGGCATTAGCTTAGTAAATGAACATCATTAAGAGCCTATGTACACTGCATAGCAGAGTTTAGCTCTTGGATTAAATTCTTCTCTCTATTAATATCTATATCTATATGTCTGAGTAGCAACTCTCCCTAATGTAGTGTGGCTGCAAGCAGCCTCCTCTTATCTTAAGCCTGAACTAGTGTCAAGGCAACATATTTAAAATGATTTCATGCATGCAGAAATACAGGCGAAGTGACAAACAATAGCAGCAAAGGCAGCGACAGATGGAGGGAGTAAGATTGTGCGTCATTCACATAAGTGTTGTAACAAACAGGAAGAGTAAAAATGATTACAATGACAGTCCTGTCTTTAGTCTAACAAAGAATGAATAATAGGAGAACAAAGGAAAAAAAGCAAAAAAAGAAGGGAAAAGTGAATAACAAAGAGAGAAAGGATAAGGATGAAGTCTGACCGTGAGTCTGAAGTGGTCTTTATGCTTGCTGTGAACAGCCTGTGCAAAGTGTTGGTCACTGGCTTGTGGGAGACGGTTCTCTTCATCCAAAATGTCCAGGATTCCCGTCAGCTTTGCTTCCACTAGATCTGGAAACGTCAAATATTTGTCCATCAGCCACAGCATTGTGACATTAAGTCCAGACAGAATTTTTGTGAATAACAATCCTTTCATTCCTATTGTTCTAAATATTAGCTGACTAAATCTGAAAAATAATTTATGTTAACATCTCAAAGCAAGTGATATCCATTCATCCTTAAAATTTGAAATATTTAAAAACATTTTTAGAAACAACAAAGAGCATTCACGTAGAATAATGTGGAAATCACAAAAGCAATAATGAAACAAGTTGGAAAGAAATCACAAAACATTCTGTTCCTCGATATAGATTTATTGGAAATTTCCACTGCTTATCATATCTGGAATATGAATATTCAGAGCACAAAATGTTCGTCAGGATGCTCATTTAGCCAAATAACTGAATTATTCATCTGACATCCTGCGCTTGGAAAATAATCTAATGGCCAAGGACCTCCGAAAAAAAAAAATTTGCATGAACAAGCACCTGTGCATAAATCCTGAAGATTGATGAGTGAATTAATGGCCAACCCAAACGGTCATTTGCAAGTCATAAATGTTATTCATGGCTGTCAGTTAACCTCACACCTGAATAATCACAGCCTTTGAAATACAAATCAAACTGCTTCACCTTGATACACTGACTACTTCATCCCATTAATTCGAGGATTCATTCGAGGACATAGGCAACGACAACAAGGTGGTGGTGGGGGGGTATCATTTCGCTGTATTCTCATAGCACAATAGGGCCGTGAAACCCACAAATACTCATCGCGCTTGCTCCCTTCAGACACAGGGATGTGCCAGCTCCGAGGATAATGAGAAGTCGGTATTTTTGTCCCCCTGACAGGTGTATTTTCACTGCTGTGACGCGAAGCCTAGAGGAATGGCCTAAATTAATGTCATGTGGGTGAGCTGATGTTACACTTGAACTAACCTCGGTACATTTGTGGTGTGTGAGCTCTACAGAGAGTCACAACAATCTCTGTACATTTGCTATTTTGCAGTGCAAGCTCTCAAAGGCGACACTTCATGGTTATGATGCCCCAGAGTGTCAGTCTATCGACCTGTTTTCACTTACAAGAACCATCCAAGGTATGGACAGATACCAGGTAACAAATTAAAGAAAAAAAGCAAAGCAACATAAAGTCTCTGGAGGGATTAAACACCATTCTTCCAAAAGATATTAGCACATTTTGGGTGGTGCTTTTACAAATGCTTCATCACAGGACAAAGTTCCCGTTTGGTCATTTGGAAAAAGCTGAAATCAGCCATTTTATCAGCTTCAGGAGGAGATGTGGTCAAAGCAAAGAAGCTGGCACAGACTCACCTATGCAGTCCTGGTTGTCAACATAATGCACCTCATTCACACCCAGCCCTTCCTTTTGATAGAGCTCTTGCTCCTGTAAAAACATGATCAAATATCAAAAATCAACACTGAAAACAAGACTTACTCTAAAAGTTTGTAAAAGTTAATTCAGATTATTCTGAGTGGCCTTACAATATCCAATATCCATAACAATATCCATCTCCAAAAAAGAAACAAAAACCAAAAACCAAATAGAAACATCAAACCAACAATATGTGATTCAGATAACGAGAAAGAGGCTAAAGCCAGAATTGTGGCACACTAATTGGAGACCTTGGAAGAGAATAACGTTAAGAGATCACAGGAGAGAAACATGCGTTATCGTGTCCCTTGAGAAATTAGTATTCTAATGAATATGAGAGAGATGGGGGTGAAGATAAAAGTGAGAAAACAGAGAAAGAAACAAAAGAAAAGCTTAGCATGCCAACAACTTCCACCTGCCTCATGAAAGAGTCAGTAAGTTTGGCTTTTCAGTGACATGATGTGGCAGGTTTCCCAGGATAAAGAAGTAAACTGCCCCAAAATCAACTCAATTCACCCAGGGCTCACCCACCTCCTTGAGAATACGTTCGTTGAAGAACTGTTGCAGTTTCTCATTGCAGTAATTGATACAGAACTGCTCAAAGCTGTTATGCTCAAAATACTCTAAGAAGAAATAAACAGAAAACACACATTTCAATTATTTAAGAAAATGAAATGTTTTTATGTTAGTGGATGAAATGTTAAAGCCAGTAGAAAAAAGAAATCATACAGTAAATTTAGATCTTTTTCTGTATATTATTACCAAACCCAGCAATGTCCAACACTCCAATAAAGTTGGAGGAGGTCTCGAAGGGGAAGCACTGGTTCACTCGCTTGACCACGTGATCGAAGAGGCGGCTGTACACAGCCTTGGCCAGGGCATCGCGGGCATTGTTTGCTTGCTCCACCTTTAGAGGCACCCTGGAGAGAGACACAAAGTGGGGCATTGACACAGTCCAAAACTGGGACATGCCTGTGTCTTATTAAACCTCCCTCTTTTACTTTTTATAATTAAACCAAAAGTTTTGTTGCGTCGATGTGACACTTTTTGCTACCCAGTATCTTTCCACCTTTTGTTCCAGGTTATTCTTAAAAATGTGGAATTCTGTGCCAAAGACAAGATATTCAAATTAAAATCTGAACCTTGAACTTAAACTTTATTTTTAAATATTTAAAGAGGGGACTGATGACAAAGTGCAGCTCCACAGTGGCTAAGAGTTCAACTCGGCAGTCCCAGCTGGAAAGCAGATGAATTTCAAATAAAAAGGTTTCGCTCTTGCCATATCTTTACCTCTATTTTCTTTTGATATTCAACACACCCAACCCAATCCAAAAAGCCCTTATCCATTACAAACAGTAACAGCAGTAATAGACTGCAGGGAAAACACATGAGATCTTTACAGTTTATCTCAGTGACAGGTGTTTTTATCTGTTGCAGTGTTTCATGCACACCCCAATGCATTCAACGCCCCCTCTGTTATCCTCAGCCTTACAGGGCCAGGGTGGATTTGTCTGAGGCTTAATGACAAAACCAAACCCCCCCCCTCTTATCTCCACCTGCTCCCTTGACACCCGGGCTTGTACTGTACTGCAGCCATGCTCCCCTCCCTGCCTCCTCAGATACAGGCTGCATTATTTATGTGGAGAAAATACTTCCAGGCCAGGCCAGCATCTGGCCCTCCTGAAATATTAATTTAGCAAACCTGGCCCCATCACTCCAACACCACATCATCACAAAAATGACACAAGAGCACTGCCAATGCCATATTCTAGTCTGAACATGCTCTATTTAACCCAACAAAAAAAAAAATCACAATAACAAAGCTTGACTAGTTAAAATACTACTATACAAAAAGTATTAATATATATTTGTGCGACTGGTGTACTCAAATAGACAAGGCTGCAACTGACTTAGTTATATTAATTCGATTTTGTTCACTGTCAGGATAAGTAGAGCAAAGCCCATCTTACCACTGCCCGGGTCTTATTTGAATTTTTCCCTGACTACAGATATTTTATCTGTAGTATATTTCTTCAGTCAGTTCAGTGACTTCAGACTGTTTGAAACGACTGTGGCTTCCTAATAAAATGAACTTTGTCTCTAAACAAAACCACTCAAAAAAAGACGATCAAAACTGTGCCGTTCCTCTTACTTGATAACTGTTCCTTTGGCGCCCCCTGCTGTAGTGAGCATCACCCTTGTTGTGAGGCTGACGCGTAGGTCATCCTGATCCAGGCCCAACAAATCAGCACAGTACTGAAGAGAGTCGTTGGACTGATTCTTCAGGACACAGCCACCTAAGACAAATAGCAACACACATAAGCATTAAAAAGGACTTTTTATAGCAAATTGTCGTTCTGTATGTGCAAGACTCTTTTTCTCTACGTCGTTATAATCTGCTAACTGGAATAGTAAGACTCATTTTTCTGAGTTTTCTTTTGGCAACCAAACTCAACCAAATCATACTATAAGAAAGGTGTAAGTAAAATCTAATTTTACAAAATTGTGATGCTGTTCAAAGTGTAAGTAAAAACAAAATGCATCTTACAAGCAAATCTCATAAGACCTTATTTTACTGACAACGGAACATAACAAATGTTTGAATTGAGAAAATCTAGCATTTTAAGAAAAATATTTGCTCATTTTTATATCGATGCCAGCAAAACATCTCAAAAAAGTTGGGACAAGATAACAAAAGGGTTTAAAAAGACAGCTTTCTAAAAGGGAAAAAAAGTTAGAGGTTCATCAATACATGAAAAAACTGCCTACAAATTATGGCACATTTTTGGAATACTTTTCCCACACATAAAATTTCAAAGACTTTAAATATCTCATTATCTGTATCATGAAAAGATTCCGAGAATCTGGAGAAAGCTCTGTGTGTAAGAGACAAGGCTGAAAGTCAACATTGGATGCCTATGATCTTTGAGCCTTCTTGCAGCACTGTATTAAAAAAAAAAAAACAGGATTCTGTTGTGGAAATCACAGGCTCAGGAACACCATAATTAACTGTCTGTAAATACAGTTCACTGAAAGTGCAGGTTAAAGCTCTATCATGCAAAGAAGAAGGCATATTTGAACACGATCCAGAGACGCTGCCATTTTCTCTGCGTCAAAACTCATGTACAATGAACTGAGGCAAAGTGGAAAACTGTTCTGTGCTCAGACGAATTGAAATGTGAAATTCTTTTTGGAAAATACAGACTCCGCATCTTCAAGTGGACGAGGATTATCCAGCTTGTTATCAAGTTTTAAAGCCTGCATCTTTGATGGAATTAGCAGTCTGCAAACCTGGCAAGATACCATCAATGCTGAAAGGTATATAAAGTTTTAGAGCAACATATGCTCCCATCAAGACATGTTTTTCAGAGGCCTTGCATATTTCAGCAAGACAATGCGAAACCACATAGCAATTCTATTACATCAGCAAGGCTTCATAGTAGAAGAGTCTGGATGCTGAACTGACCCACCTGTAGTCTAGACCTTTCACCAACTAAAAACATTTGATGCATCATTAAATGGAAGCAATAACAGTGAAAACTCTGTTAAACAGCTAGTACCCAATATCAGACAACCAACATCATTCCTATCTCAGCAATATTGCTCCTCTGTTTTCAGACATTTACAGACTGTTGCTAAAAGAAGAGGGGATGCTACACAGTGGTAAACATGGAGCTATACCAACTTTTCTGATATTTGTTGCTTCTATCAAATTCATGTTTTAATGATACAGTAAATAGCAATAAATTAGCAAATCATTCTGTTCTCATTTATATTTTACAGTGTCCTAACTTTTTGGGGAATTTGATTTATAGCAGCACCAAGCATGAATAAGTGTTCTAACAAGGTGTTTGTGTGAGCAAGAACTGTACTGAAGTGAGAGAGAAACTGGGCACCCAGAGGAGTTTGAAAGTACACTCACAGAGATTTTGATTATAGACACAGAATGAGAAAGAACGAGGAAGAAAAATAAATGGAACAAGAGCTCATGTTTACTCGGGTAACAGATGCTCTTTTTCATCACAACTCCAGATTTATCTGTGGTGACACTTTTCTTAAAACTCCATATTGGATTCCATGTGCTAAGATTCAATAAAAAAGTAAATAGATATTGATTTGTTTTGCTCATTACTATGGGCAGCTTATTGAGTTTAATGGCATATTTTGAAATGTAAAAAAATCCTGTGAAGTAGAGAAAACAGAAAAGCAAGGTAAAAATGGACGATGCTGGTCTCAGAAATGACTAACTGCTTCTGAGAAGATAAGCATTAAAAAAAAAAAAAAAGCTACAGCAAAAGAAAATCCCTACCCCACACAGAAAGTCAAAGTTCTTGAAAATGACTTCATATTATTCTAAATGTTTTGCAAGGTATTGCACAGATAATGTTTATCTAACCCGAAGAGCTGCCTGTTTCCTCAAAATCAATGTTGCCCAGATGCAGGACACCGGCGACAACCCTGAACAGGTCCAGCTTCTCTGTGTCGTTCAGACCAATCTTTTTCATGGCCTCACACATCCTGTTAAAGTCACCGTGGTCATCCAGAAGAGGGTCCTTTAGTGCGCCCGTCTTTACGTGCTGCAAAAGACACGAAAGTTAGAAACCACAAAGTGACAGGAAGTGTTTAAAAAGTCAGCTCAAATCAAGATTTACTCAAGCATCATGATATAATCATTTGTAAATGGTATCTATGTTCTAGAAAATTCATTAACTTGATGTTGTATAATGAGTAAATCTGATTTAGAACTGAACTGGACCCAACAGCTCCCACTAAATAGAAAAGCCACACGTATGAGGTAAAACTGAACAAACGAAAACATTTTACAACAGCAGGTTAAAAGAACCTTCACCAGCAGCACACAGCAAGCAGGAAATCCTTAAAACTAGGGCTGCTCAGCTGTCGTAACAGCTGAATAAAGCAGAAAGGCCAGGAATACAGTGAAATAATCTAATCAGTGAAATAGAACCTATTAGAAATCATCAGGAAACTAAATTGGAGATTAATTATATAGTAATAGTTACTATAACAAGGCGTGTAGAGTTATGCCTAAATATTGAGTCCTGATTATACTTTAATATAAGAAGCACAGGTTGAGTGATGGGAACTGAATCCTTTAATTTTTCATGTTTTATTAAGGTTAATTTTCAAAAAATGAGAACATTCAAAATTAAATCTTAATTGTACTTCTTTGGGTAAAACAAATACTCTAATTATGCTCCATTGCACTGTATAACTGGCAGAAGTTGATTCTTTTTATATTTCTATTTAAACACCATCTGCACCAAAGCAAATCCAAACCAGGCATGCACACGCAAAGAAGAGGAAGCAAGCGCTCATGTTTCCTGTTTGAACTACAAACAGCAGCATGTAAAACCAGAGAGTGTCAGTCTTCAGTTTAGGAAACTCATAGGAAAAGAGCAGGAAGCACAGAAAGTAACACACAGAAAGAAACATCACCTTATTGTCCTATATATAACAAAAATGTGGTGGGAACAAACAAATACACAATTATTTAATTAGCAGCACACATTTACTAGTGATGCACACTTTTCCTTACATCCACAGAGCTCACTTGCCTTTCATCATTAAATAAGTAAAAATTTAGTGAGAAAAAAACATCTGCAAGCATATAAACAAACACACCTATGACATTTAGTGCTAGTTTGACTTATGAATCATTCAAGCATTAAAATCATTCAACATTAGTTCAAACCCAAGGGATGAACTAATGTTGCGACTACATATAAGGTGCAAAGAACCTATTTTAAATCATAAATTTAAATAATTTGTTACTAGTAGGCTGTTGCAAGAACATAGTTTGCTAACATCAAGTAACTATCATTTAAAACCAAAGCATACATGTTCTCATTAAGCTTTTCTTCATGACTCTTTCATTTTGAATGAAATTTTCGTAGAAGATATTTATAAAAAAAACAAGAAGTAAAATGAACATAATAATTAGTCCCTAAGGGACCAACTTCTAATCGTTCCATATTAATTAGACGTCTTCTGAACAATGCATTATTTTTTTTGTGTTATTTATAATTTGCTAAATTCACATATCTTGGCATAAAATATTGGTATCAACCAGTTCCTGCATATCAACTCAGTTTGGCAATATACTTTCTTAGCTACAATCTGGGATTTGTTTTGAACTTTCCTCACTGTTGGGAACGTAAAAATATCTATTTTTCATTCTGCATAAGAAAGAACTCTAAAGTGTTCTTTGTTTCTTCTTACAAAGGTAATTTAAGTGTTAAAACAGAATTCAGATTAATACCCAACGTTTAATTATTATTTCATAATTTGGGCCAGAAGGATTAAGTCAGGACACGACATTACCTCAGGACTCTTACGATTCTGCATGATTTGTTTGTCGGAGTCCTTACTGGCAAAATATCTGGTGCATCCTCGGTTCAGGTACTGCAACAGAGAAAAAAAAACCACTTAGAAACATTTTAATATGTTTAGTATTTTAATAAATTCAATTTATTCATGGTGGCAAATCTACTGAGGATGTTTATATTGATTTTCATCACTGAAAAAATCTACTCTGCTGTCTCCAAATATTGCTCCACAGCTGACTAGTAGTGGATTGCATGAAGTAATTGCCTCTGTTGATGTGGGTGTCGCCTCAGGGACTTGATACGATGATAAACATCTGAGGGAACAGCTTGAAATGCTTGTTGTTCTGTTAACCATTGTTTTGTAGAGTATTTAGAGGAAAGTAAAAGCCATGGTAAACACTTTAATACTCTCTCTCTCCCCTACTGAGCTGATAATTGCATCCTAAAGAGCCAAAATTCAATTGTGAACTATTATGTTACTGAAGGGCTTTTGATCACACTTGGGAGGATGTCTTGGATTTAAGACATTGCTAAAAAAAAACTCATGTGACATCTAGTGGGCCTCCACAGAAATGCTAACCAATAGAAAAATACCAAAAAGATGTTTGTAGTGTCAATATAGCTAATTAATAATAATAAAAAAACTTCTTTCAGTTGGCAGTTGGCAAATTAATAAAAACCTCTGCACCCACTGACCCTGAAACTATCTGGAGAGTCAAGGTGTAATTTCTTCTTTAGGTCTTCAGATGCTCCCGCACAAAGTCTGTAGAAGATGTGGTAGTTCCTCTCTTCATTACTTTGCATGCAAATCCTTGACTTCTCCAACAAGTAATGTGAGACGAATCCACCCACAACTGCATTCTGGTAGCACAAGGGAAAAAATCAAGTCTTCAGTGCAAATTTTACAACTGATGAAACACAAACAAACAGAACAAACTAGAGCTTAATCTGTTTACATTGCTTACCTTGCTGTTGAAGTGGATTTCTACAAACTTCCCAAAGCGACTGCTGTTATTGTTTCGGACTGTTTTTGCATTTCCAAAGGCCTCAAGAAGGGGATTTGCTGACATTTGCAAAAAAAATACACTCAAGATCACCTTCTCTATTAAAACTTTAATACATTACGAATAAGTGTTGAATTCTTTTAATATAGTACCTTCAACAATTCTCTCATCAATGTCTTGACCGCTTCCATATGATGTGGTCAGATATCTGAAAAGTTTAAAATCCATTAAAAATAAAAGTCAGATTAAGATTTAAAGCAGCAGCTCTCCCTTTAAAACTGCTGGTAAAACGTTCTAGAATCCATCAACATTAAATGGGAACTTGATAGTTAATTAAACTTTAGATAGTTCTATGTTAAATAGTGAAATTATAATTTATTAATACAATAGGCTTTTTAACATTATCTGCATGGTTTTTGATTTCGAAGATATTACCAATGGCTCTCTTTGAATTCAATACAGGAGCAATTGGGAGTGTGAACAGGTTTGAACTAAAGTCATTCTTCATATTCGCATGAATTAGAAAGGAAAAGATCAAATGTGAAGGAAAAACAGGGGCTAGAATGTAAAATAATTCATACCGACTCTTACCTGAGAACAAATTTGGTGTTTTCAGTCTTTCCTGCACCAGATTCACCTGAAACTATGATGGACTGGCTCATCTTCAAAACCTTCATGTCCCTGTAGGCTTTGTCCGCTAAAATAAAACATAACACCAAACACACAAAAATAAAATAAGTAGTAATGTAATGGCAAAATCAGGGCATGATGACGGACAATCTTTTAAAGTGCAGCTTTTAAGCTTAAAAGAATCATGTAACAAAAGTTACTTCCAAAAGACGGCAAGTTTGAATACACTTCATGATTATAATACATTATACATGTGCATTTCAGTTACTTATATATTGAACCCCCCTTTTTAACACTGAGCATGTGTGAGCTCTCACCTATAGCATAGACATGAGGTGGCAGGGTGCCCAGTGACTTCCCTTGGTATGACTTGATGGCATCTGAGCTGTACAGTTTTGGAATGTCAAAGTATGGATTAACAGCTATCAAGATATTTGCCACATACGTCTGTGGAAGAAATAAATAAAAGCATGATTAGGGTCTCTGCATTTGAGTGAATTGCTAGATATTACAAATAAATATGTTTTAATAATCAATTAAAGGAAGAAGAAGTGAAAAACACCCCACTGAAGGCTGCTGAGATAATCCATTCTAATTTTCTCATCTACCAGCTGTCCCTTATTATCTAAGTGAGTGACTGAAGTCAGAACTGGGATTGCCAGTCTGACCATGACTACTAGCTTCCCTTCACTCTTTACAAGCTGGTACTTTTCCCCACTGGGAAACAAGAAAATTGATTCTTTGTTTTTTTACACTCAACCCTGTTACTCTATCTCCTCATGATGAAGCATATGCCGCATAAAGGACAGGCGTATTATTACTTGTGCTAAGGCAGCTTAGTGTGGATGGTAATAACAACATACATAGATGTGGTCTTTACTGTACCGCACTCTAACATTGTTGAGGAGAGTGGCTTCATTCAAGTACATTAAGGAACCTGCAAACAGACGGGTTACACATAATTAACATTTTATCGTTAACAATATGTTGAACAAATATTGTTTGTGTGAAGACTCACAGTTGTCATCTACATGCTTGTTGACATCATCCTCAGCAGGGAAGACTTGGTTCATCGGAGCGAGAAAAGTCTAAAACGTGAACAGTTTCACTTTTACATTTACATAATATCATTTCCAGGATAGACAGGTGTGCTACATGTGGCGCTGTCTTTGCTTTTTCCGACCAACATTATACACTAGATTAATTGTTGCTTACTCCTTGCAGTTTACAGAGCTTATGACACAAAACAAATGTTTATTAGCATTCTCAAGCATCATAAACAGTTAAGCAAGAGTGAATAAACATGAAAAGTTTACCATGCTTAAAGATCACAGTAACGATGTTCAGTGTGACATGTTCCCAGGCTAAATTAGTTACTGATATTCTCACTCTATTGTTTATGAGTCTGAGTTCATGGAAATAAACTCAATGGAACAAGTCGGCTGTGAGAGAAACAAGGAGAGACATGGCAGGATAATGAATAATTTGGTGGGAGAGAACAGGATCTGAACACCTGACTGAGTAAGTGGGTGGGTTACAGCTGGTAGGGATGGTGGTAAGGTTATTTGCTGATCTTGCAGTAACCAGACAACTTGGCACCATCATTCAGTGATGCAAGAACGACACTGACATCAACAGTGAGTTGCTATATACAGTATATATTAAAAGTATCTGTTTCTTTTATATATTTAATGTTTGCTACACACTGACTATAAACAACTGCTTATCTGTGTGAGACTGATCCATCTTGTGCTTTGACGCATGGTTTCTTGCCAAAAACTGACTGGAAGCGTAACGAGAATATGCTTTGTGTGCCCGCTAACAGGTCTTGGCACAAACTGGTCGTCCACAATAACAATCATGCGAGAAATGTCCAACTAGTAAACTGACAGAGGAAAGCAGGCAGCCAGACCGAGAGTCTTGCAGAAAGCTGAGGCACTAATGAGTTCAACAGAGCACTGAAAAAAACACTCAACTGCCCTTTCATTTGAATGGGAGTTTAAGCTTTGTAAGAAGGCATAAACTGATTATTATCATACAAAGTTTTGACCATCTAGTCAACAATATTTTTTAGCTAATGTTATTGCCTCCAATGGCAATATAATCAGTGCAGGACATGGACATAATCTGATGCAACTGCAATATCCAGAGCCTCAGGACACTTCTAATGCAATCGGGGCCTTGTAATCGGAAGGTTGCCGGTTCGAGCCCTGGCTTGGACAGTCTCGGTCGTTGTGTCCTTGGGCAAGACACTTCAACCGTTGCCTACTGGTGGTGGTCAGAGGGCCCGGTGGCGCCAGTGTCCGGCAGCCTCGCCTCTGTCAGTGCGCCCCAGGGTGGCTGTGGCTACAATGTAGCTTGCCATCACCAGTGTGTGAATGGGTGGATGCCATTTACCATTTTAAACATTTTTTGTATCTTTAGCATGTGAAATTAACATGTTTTATCTCAAGAAAATAAAAATACAAATAAATTCTCAATGTAGATTCTTATATGCCATAGATGCACACCAATGCATATAATGTTTTCCCTGTACAACCACCATGCATAATAGCTGATATTACATGAACTCTAACATTGATGATCACTACATTTCATAGTAAAGTTATAAAGGAATGATGGTTGAATTTAGCTAATTTTGGGTCTTGGGGTTATGTATGATGACAGTCAGACTGTCACGGCGTGAGCATAGGACACAGAACAGAGCTAACATTATAGTTCATAATAACGCTTTTATTTTTGCAAATATGCAAATTATCTTGAGGGCGCTTGTTGACTAACTTGTTACCTTGCCACGATATCTGCGGTTTGACAGACATTTGCCTGCCACAACAAACTATGTTTTATAGCATGACTTCGCTATCCAGTACCTGAAAACAAAGGCAAAAGCAGCTGCTACTGCACAGGTCTGTTGTAAGCAGTAGAGGCCTGCTTGCTGGGGATACATGATGGCTCAGGTGTAACAGGTGGCCTTTACCTCCTAATGAGCAGCTCTCCCTCCTGGCAACACTATCAGCACACCTGCTGCTGCCCTTTATTTATTCATGTCTCTGTACATGTGGTCTCTCATGTTTCTCACATTGTACACATTGTTGTGCTAACGCCTTTCTACCTGAAATCACGCTTAATAAAATTATTGAACGTTTTATTCAACACACTACTTTCAAATTCCTAATAAAAATAGTCATTTGGAATAATTTTTTATATTAAAAGTAATGTTGTGTGCGCGTGTGTGTGTACACGTGTGTTTTACTTTACTTGTGTGATAACCCACCTTGCCCTTTTGGTTCAGCGGTTCTATGGTGAGTGTGTCGGCTCCTATGTCAGTGATCGTGCCCAGCTGGAACCCATCAGTGGGGTGGGGCGCCCACACTGGCTTCCCATCCTCCATGATTTACCTCCAGTCAGCACAGGCACACAACTCTGCAAAAGGGATAGACAAAAAGAGGAACACAGACGTAAATTAAAATAAATATGTAAAGCACTGTTTTGCATTTTACTTTAAGCAAACAGAGTCTGCTTCTAGGTTTATGGCCACTTACTATGTATTACACCTAGTCTCCACAACTGCAAAACGGAAGTTGATATCACTATCGTAAATTTGACGTCAGAACTTCAATCGCCTGTGAGGGCAGCTTCTCAGAACCACCACCACATTTTTGTTTACCATCTATTCTGTATTTGCATGGTATTTGCCAAAGTCTATAACTATAACATTTTGCTATTACTTCACACTTGAAGACAATATTAAAGTAGCCAGCAACTAGGCCTACCAACTATGGTGAAATCTCACCTAAATAGAAATAAATAAATACAAGAATTCATGATCAAACTGATCTGCTATATCTGATCTCTACCTATTTGCATTGCATGACTGGGATCTGACAATTTGATGGTGCTTGCTGGTCCTTTGAGAGAGGATTTCTAAGGAGTTGTCTGCTGCAATCTTAGTGAAGACAACACTCCCCCGAATGACCCCACAAATCTGACAAGAGAAACAATCCACTTTGCAAGTGTGCTGCTAGGGTTCAGTGGTACGCCAAGTTAAGAAGCTAAATATGGTACGCTACAACCACTGGTTAATGGTTTGTGAGGTATAAAATACAGTATTTAATTTTTCTATTTATTGGTTATTTTAAACACTGTTAGTTTTACCAAATGCACAGCTTTATGAGTGAGGCTGAGTAAGGTAATTTTGTAATTCTTTAAAGATTCATATGATCACTGAGTGGATAACATGTGTCTGAATCTGTCAAGTAAAGTTTCTTTTTAGTTGTAGGATTAACTAACCTGAGTTAATCCTACAACTGAAGAGCTCCTCAAAGCAAAAGTGCTGATGTTATGCTTGAGTATCCAATAAGCTTCAGGGATTGAGGTCAAATGTCAAAGTAGACATCTAATGGAAACTGCTGATAAAGCTTCAACGACAACTAAAAGTTCAGCAGGTGAATGCACTCAGCATTAGGACTGATCCAACTTAGGGATCTCTTTTTCTTTTTCTGTTTAGACTTACAATAAGAAAAATGAGCACACTTCATATATTATTAAATCCTTTTCATGAGATAATGTTAACATTTCAGACACTTTCATTGCTTCTATGTCCCAGATAACAACTACTGAAACAAGTGATTTCTTTATGTCGGTTTAGTTACCACTTCTTACATGACAATAGCAATGAAGGACCAAAGATCACAGTTTTACTCCTTTATTACCAAACGCATTTCCCTTCAGGTCAGTACGTTTATGTCTGGGAAGTGCATGAGGTTGATTTCTAAACACAACTACACTGGTTGAGGAAACACACATGGCTAAACTGCTAAGGCCATTAAAATACACATACATCCACTGTCTGGCTATGTATAATAAAGTGCATATTCTACATTTTTAAACAATCTGCTGCCACAGATAATGAAAGGCATTGAAGAAAAAGACATGCTGTTATCTCAGTTTATTGTTATGTGGCCTATCTATTTATATTTATAGAGGAATACTAAACTTTCAACAGTAGATGTCTTTGTCCAAAGTAGGCGCTCAGACCAGCAAAGGAAAGAGTTCATATATCAAAGGATAAATGTTCCATCAAACTCCTAAATGTAACCATCGGAATTCATAACAGCAAAGACTCTGCACCATTAAAGTCAGGTAGCAGGTCAGGTACTAGGATGGGTAGATAGATCTATCTTAGTGTCCTAGTTGTATCTTAAATATCTATCTCAATAGATAAATTGATAGATAGATAGAAAATCACATTCTAACATAAGCAGAAGAAAAACGCACAATGACATTCCCGGTCTATTATCTCTAACCTTCAAGTGTGAGATCAAGGCTAGAGGGAATCCTAAAGATTGTTTTTGTTAGATAACTGATAACCACATAACTATCCCACAGTTCCTTTCAAGTTAATTTACAGTTTGTTCACACATAAATTCACAGTTTGTTCACAAATGAAATTCAGTCACTTGAATGGTTCATGAACACGGAAAGCTTAAATGGCTACACGCATTTTGCTATAGCGGAAAGACTTTGCATACTGGAAAACCACAATAAAATGAACCGTACTTTGCCAGAACATTCTATAAGCCAAGTTCCATTCATTATAAAGGGCGTTATATTGGGCTCTTTTAGAAGAGCCCTCCAAACTGTCTGCATCCTTGGCTGCATACAACAAAACTGAGACCAGCCCCTCATGAGTAACTTTGACTCTGCAGCCTCAAATCCTCTTAGTATCTGACCCTAATCCAGACAGAGAGGTGAGACGCCTGAAGTGAGATGTAAACCTCACAAATAAAAGTCAGTGAGCAGGTTTGAGACAATGCAAATCAGAAGGGTGTCACATATCCAGTGAAACAGAGAGCCAGAAAGTATGGAGAGGAGGAAATATGAAAACACACACACAAATATATATACACTCCCACACAAATGAACACTGCTTGAGAGTCAAAGCAGTACGCGGTGAAACACCCCTCGTGTTTCCTGCCTCCTGTTTCCGGTTCTCTCTCAGGGAAGGGAGGCATGGAAAAAGCATTGGACGATGGCTACAGAGCAACAGGATGAAAGATGCACACACAACACAGGGTACACTTTCAGAAGTGCATGCCAAGAAAGCATTTAGTTTAAGTGGTGTGCCTACATTTGAATGAAAAGTGACATGTCAGAGAAAGAGATTGTAAAATAAAATAAATACATAAGAATAAAGAATCCTGGTTTACGTTTGTTAATCCCGTGAGGACACTTTAAACGCATCACGGCTAAATTATGTACAGGAGAAATATCTAGGACAGAATTTCCTGATAGCAATCAAGCAGAAACGAGATGTGGGCTAAACTGTCGGCTGTTGTGATTACTGGAGACAACCTTAAAATGAGGTTTTCATAATTACGATTAACCCCAAATAACTTTTTCAAAGAAACTTATGGAACTAAGCACGACTACTGCACCAAGACACCAAACAGTACACCAGTGGAAGTAAGTCAAAAGTACAGGTTTAAACAGAAGCCCACAGAAAACTCAGTTCCCAAATTGCTCTTAAATCAGACAAAGTACTTCAAAATACTTGTAACGTTAGCTATTTGGAATAAAATTTTAAAAAGCTTAACAGGTAGACAAAAAAACAACCACACACTTACAAGTGAAATCCTTCAAGCAGTTGAATTTACGTTCACGGTGACAGTAAGACGTTTTATGCTCCTCATTCGGTTGTATGTGTGCAGCACTGGTCCAGCTTTCCAGCTTTGTCGGTGTTTCTTCCTGCAGCAGGACGGATGAGGTAGCAGCGGGCTGTCTGGGTGACAGGCTACGCTCGAGCTCCGGTGAACACCGGTGACGTCACCCTCACCGCGAAAGGTGCGTTAAAGTGTCCCTCGTAAGATCCTGTGACGTTTTTATTTTTGGTTTATGGTTTATACTGATAACTAAACATTAAAAAGCCACTCATATTGTAAAAATCTAAACAAAAACAGCTCAGGTCGGCGATCGTGAGTGTGAATAATTTCAGTTATATCACTTAATACTTTTTATATTCGAATTGTTTTCCATCAATGTATTAATGCATGTGAATCTCATTAAAAAATTGTTCCGTATAAACAATCACAAGAATCACAAGAATTTTAAATATGCAATGTTTGAGTGTCTGAATGTAGGTATTTTATTTCACTAATTGATGGGCTATTTGTTTGGTCTGTCATCCTTATAAAAATAACAGAGGATTAGCAGAGAGCACGTGGCTGCGAAGAAAAGACTGCAAATGTTGCCTCGAGCTTCATGAATATTTGAGTGGCAGGTAATCTGAAACTTTTGGGGGGATTTTTGAAGGAGACATCCAATCCACAACTGAAACACAGGCTGCCACTCGGTTTGTAAATCTAATTAGGACACCTGATACGCCAGTACTGGATCATATCTGATTACGGACAGTAGTTGACAGCAAGCACTAAAATGTAGCTTTTATTTTTAAAGCCCCCAGATCAACACCAATCTACAAAACTCTTACCTTTTTTTTGTATTCAACCACTTTGGAGTTAAGACAGTTAATGAATTTGATCTTGTGTGATTTAACGCAATGTTATATTGACTGATGAATAGCAGACTAAAAAAGTAAATGGTCTGGTTAGCTTTTATATTAAAGATCAAAGCTTTACTGCTTTGCCTGATGGACAATGTCTCCCCCATGTGCTCATATGGCATATAAGCAACCATATCCCATGTAATTACAGTTCACATGGAAGGGATGCACTAGAAGGTTCATGATGGCGAGAATCCCAGTGCACACTGGAGGAAATGAGAGAAATAGAGACACCAAGGAGCACAGAGTTAAGCAAAACACAAATAAACAATAATTTCAAACCCACATGCTTGTAGGAAATGTGTAGTGAATGGAACTTGGTATACTTATAGAAAGAATGCATGGCATAAAGTGAAATCCTCCACTGAAGCTAAAGGAAGGTTTTTTGTAGAAGGTGAGGACTCAACGTTTTCTGTGTTAAAAAAATAGTGTTTTTATTTTGATACTTTCTCGTTGTTATTTTATGAAATTATTTGTTAAGTTATTTAAACAATTTAATTTAGGGAGGTCAAACTCATTTTGCATCATGGGCCACATACATTAAACAGTTAACGGCTGTCTCAATTTTGCTACAGGATAAAGAGATATTGCTGTAGTAAATGAAAGAAAGCTGTCCACACAAATAAAGACATGTGTAATGTTACAGAAAAAATTATGGTAGTAATTACAATAATAGAAGAGTAATTCACAGAAATTCACAAAATAGTTTTTCCTCTGTGGACTCACTGCAAAACATTTACAGCAGCTAGAGAAAAATCAGGCACTCTTCTGTGTTTTAACTGTTATTTTTTTTAATCAATTATTTAATTACTCTGGTATAGTATGGTTAGCGATGGGAGAGCTCTTTATCAGTAGGAAAAACTGTAAAAGCAATGACAAAACAGTAAAAACGTAGAAATCGATGCCCTCTCTCACATTTTCCAAAGCTCTCTAGCAGGCCAGATTGGAGTCTTTCCTGGGCCAAATGTGCCCCCCGAGCCTTATGTTTTACACCTTTGATTTAAATCCTTAATGTTAAATAAATAACATCATATGATAGACATAACATAAAAAAACAACTCTCCTTGTAACCATTTCATATGGACCACAGCATATGTAATGATAATCACCACTACTGGTTTGTATACAAACCAAAATACTACAGCGACTTGCTAAAATAATAGATGCTACCTTGTTACTAAATCAATGTGCATGCTAGCTCTGTAAAATGCATTATATATTTAACTCTCCCAATTATCTGATAGCATTAAAAAGTTGAGTCAGTATATTTATCAGGCCTCTTTGCTGTCAATCTCTTGATCGCTTTCCCAGCTAATTATCTGTGGGGAGCCCAAATGCTTTGGAGTTTATCTGTGAACTGTTTACAAAAGTCCTATCACACACATTCTGTGGTGCCTGTGTAGAGGAACATGAAATGCTCTTGTAGGACCACCAGCACTCAAAGCTCCTGCAAATCTTTGGACATCGGCATTACTTTTTTACTTCTGTCTGGAAAATACTTCTAAAGGTAGGCGTTTCCGATTTTGAAATACTGTATAGTTTTCAAGTAAAAACGCTTTCTTAGAGTTACTAAAAAGCTGTGTGTGTGTACTTGGTTTATGCAAATGTAGTTCTAAATGCAGCTTTGCAGTCTCTTTTTTATTTATTTTCAGTGGAAGGAAATTCTCACTTCTAATTCCACTATTTTAATTCTGAAATATACAGATACATATAAACCAAGCCTTGCTTTTTATGAATGATTTTTTTATATTAGCATTTCTTTAAATTGTTTTGTTTCTCCAGCATAGCCCCCTAATCATCCCATGTAGAAGAATGACCGGTGAGAAACTGTTACTGCCAATGATACTAATGTCTGTAGTGATGAGTTTATTACCAATGCAGACATCATATGGACAACACTTGCCAGAGGAGTCTTGCACTGTTCAGATCCTTGTCCCTGGACTCAAAGGCATGTAGCTCTTTGTTCTTTCTTACAAAATGCATACCAGACACCTTAAAAACCAAGAATAGACTCTATCTGATATAATAATTGTTTTTCTTCTGCTCTAAAAGGAGAACCCGGAGAAAAAGGACAAAAGGGAGCACCTGGGAGACCAGGAAGAGTTGGTCCGCCAGGGGAGACTGGTATATTTTATTCAGTTGCACCAAAAAAATATATTATAGAATGTGTTTGTTTGTTTTGTGAGTAAAAGTGCATTCCCCTAAAATGCAAATCTTTAAAGAGAGAATATTTTCCACATGCCCACATTTATAGATCTCCTCATTTTCTCATTACTACCACTAATACAAGAAAAACTGGGGTAAAGATCACATTTCTCGGGCTGATAATGTGCCGTTACATCACTACCAGGCCATCCAGAAATGGTCAAGTGTTTATATTAGGGTAAGAGGTCAAATGAGAAATGGTTTGTGGAATCCAGAGCTGTGGACAAGTGTTTATGGAAGACCTTAATGAGGAGTGAAGGGTGTTCTCTGAAGCATATTCATCATTTTAATTAATTAACCTTTAGTGAAAGTAAAGATTTATTGTTTAATATATATAATTTTGCTTTCATTTGTGCTGTTTTAAGTTTGTCTTGACTATAAGATATACAGTATGTCTCTATCTTCATATGAACAATTTACTCATGTTGCATTCTTTTTAGGTCCACCTGGGGTCAAAGGACACAAAGGCATTATGGGACGTTATGGAAAAGTTGGCCCAAGTGGAATGAAAGGTGCTATAAGAAGCAGAGATGTACTGTCTGCACACTTTTTCAGGAATGCATCAATTATTTGTTTAGTGTGTTTTTATGATTGATAAATATTTACATCTCTGACGCAGGATCCAAGGGAGATCCAGGTGACCCTGGTACAAGGGGCCCAGACGGAGAGCCAGGTGGGTTCTAAAACCATCTTATTTTGTTTGTCAAACAGATGGCAGCAGGATTAGACAGACACATCTGTAAATGAATAAAGTCAACTTTGTGATAGTCCCACACATTTTTGTCTTATCAGGGGTTCCCTGTGAGTGTGCGCCAATTAGAAGGATGATTGGAGAAATGGACATTCTTGTGGCTCAGCTTTCCTCAGAACTAAAATTCATTAAAAATGGTAAAAGATTTGCAGTCTTTAAAAATGCTTTTGTATTTTAAAAAAAATATTTATCAGTTTTGGTATTTTGCTGATTTCCTGTCCTATAGAATTGAAAATGCGGGCATGTCAATGTGAAATTTATAGAAATACAAGTGCTCATTTTTCAGCACTGCCCTCCCCTGCAGCTGTTGCTGGCATTAAGGAAACAGACAGTAAAGTCTATCTGTTGGTGAAGGAAGCGAAGCGCTACACCGAGGCTGAGGGCTACTGCCAGACGAGGGGAGGGCACCTGGTCATGCCGAAGGATGAGGGAGCAAACGCAGCCATCGCAGGGTATATAACCGACGCTGGCCTGAGCAGAGTTTACATTGGCATTCATGACCTCGAGCGCGAAGGTGTTTTCACCTACGTAGATCACTCTCCCATGACCACTTTCAGCAAATGGAGAAAAGGAGAACCCAACAATGCCTATGATGATGAGGACTGTGCTGAGATGGTGACCTCTGGGGAGTGGACTGATGTGGCGTGCCACCCGACAATGTATTTTGTTTGTGAATTTGACAAGGACAACATCTGAGGCCAGTATATGTTAAACAGACTGCAGACTGGACAAATGTAATGGAGCAAAAACTGTAATCTTATTATTTTGCTGTATCCTCTATCTGTAAATATGAATACGAAATGATACGCAAGTTGTGCAAAGTAGTATACTTTCAACTTCCTTTTTGCTTATGAGCTAATAAGCTATTTATTTTCTGAACATACAAAATATCCAAATGTTTGTAAATTTTTTTTTTACGTCCTTGATACATACTGAAATAAATTAGTGTTTCCAAAAGCATGCCAGGAACTGAGTTTTTATTTAATTCAGAAAATCCACTGAGCAGTATTTGTAGCAGTACGATAGACAAACAGTGTAAATAAGCAAATATAGAGAGCTGTGGATTGTGTAGAAAAAAAAATACAATTAAAAGACATTCCAGTTGAGTGAATTTAATCAGATGAACAGAATACAGCATGCATTCCACATTCATGTGCTGTGCAATAAACATTTATACATAGTTTAAAAATAATTTTTTTGCACATTAGTTTTTGCTCTTGAACTAGTTGCGCTTATTTACTGCAGCAGTTAAAGCAAACTTATGGAAGAAATATACGATAAATGATGCAACACAAAGCTGCAGGAGTTAACACTACTACCTCACAGAAACAAGGTTCTCGGTTTGAATCCACTGGCTGGCTTCTGTGTGCAGAAGTTGGGCTCTTGGTGTCCAGGCTTCCTCCCACAGTCCAACGACGTGCATGCTAGTTTAACTGCTGGTTCTGAATTGGTCAGATGTGAGTGTGAACAGCTATTTGTCTCTGTGAGTTAGCCCGTCAATAGACTGGCGACCATGAACATGTATACATGCATGTCGCAAAATACTTATATGGCTTACATTATGTTTTAATCATTAAAGTGACCCATTTAATATTATTGTAAAATAACAAAATAATTACTTTTCTGTTGTAATTTCCACATGGACCATCGCCACCCAGTGGGCGAAAGCTCATCTTACAGCAAAAATCCCTTACAGGGGACTGAAGTCAGTGGCTGCTCCACATTTTATCTGTTATGTTAAGGAAAGCACAGGTGTTACAAAAAAACAATAACTGTCATGCTAAAAGTGCAGAAGCCAGGAAATTCATTAATTTTAATGTTTACAGTTGTTCTTCTATTAGGTTGATTTTAGGCTGTTCTGTAGCACTGCATAAATACCAAGCAGTAATTGGTATATGTGCTAAATATGTTAAACATGAATCATATCAAAGTCAAATCATTGCGACAATGTCCTTCTGAAGTATGCAAACATCCTAACGAGTGAACACGGTAAGGTTCTCATGTATTATCCAGCGAGCAATGCAATTACACCGGAGTCACCTTACATCTTTATAACATTCACTCTGCACCTTAGTGTGCTGTAATAAATGGGAGTTTTAAAATGGATGGCACTGACCTTTAAGAGCGCCAAAGGAAACTCACCCACTGCTTCCCCTTGATTCCTGACATGACATATCACACTTTGGCTAAGCACAATTTGAATCACAGTTACCCTACGACATGTATCCTGGCTAAGAACTGATAAGAACTAATTGCTGGAGACTTTTATGACTTTGCATAAAATTCTGAAAACCATTTGATGCAGTGTCTAAAACCTGATCACATACTAAGCACATTGACATATTCTCGATTTGTAGTGTTAAATTAATGCTGTCAGTTTTTTTTTTATATAAAAATAATTTGCCACCTAAAGTTTAAAATAAAAATAACAGATTACACATGACAATAATATGACAGCCTATTGTTTGCTGAATGACAGAAACAAGATATAACATACCTTAGATTAGTTTGACATTTTCATCTTTGAAAATCCTCCAACGGTTTGGTTGTGTGACTAATAGGAGATGTCTTGCGGCCCTGGCAGCTATTGTTTTAGGATGGGTGTCCCAGCTGAGATGATATCCTATTGCATCCCTCTAAGAAGAGGAATTTGAATATGCATGATGCATTTCTCCTAATAAAGCAGAACACCAGTCCCTTAAGAAATGAATAATTAATGCTGAGATGAATTATGTATTTAATTGACCAGGAGTTGTCCGCCATAAACCAATTAAGTGCCATTGTTGCAGCAATCTCTGGTTACCTTTGTAGTAAACAGTTTGGACAGCTCTGTCTAAAAGTGAAGGGGCTGCAGTCACTCTGCTACAGTTGTAATATACAATAGGAGTCTGTCAAAAATTTGAATGGGATACATGTTTTCTTCAAAAAAGAATACACTTCTTTGGCTTTCTATTATATTTATTATGTGTAGATTTCATTATTTTCAACATTTACATATGTTATGAGTGTATATAAATAAACACTGAGAGAAGATTGGAGTCAAACAGTAAATGTGTTTTATATTAGCGGATTAAACCTGGGAAAAAACTGCATCCCAAAAGGATGTACAGTGCTTAAAAAAGTTATTATGCATGCGAAAGTATCCTTGGGCAAGATTCCGAACCCGCAGTTACTCCCATTTATAATATGCCATAAACGTAAGAAAAAAAGGGGGAAAATAGAAATGTGTTGAAAACACGTTTAAAGCTAAAAAGTACTGAATTGAATTCACCATAACATTTCTGTCTGTTCAGGAATGAAAGTAAATAACAGCAATTTGGGATCTAAAAAATGAAGATAATAACAATAATAAAAAATAAACGACATATGCTTTGTTACAGCGTACTTTACATTGGGTAGTGGCCTAATAAATTTATTAAGCAATGAAATTCACCGCTGTGTTCTGTCAATTAGTTTCTCGTTAAATACCATGAGATTGAATCAGCCAGCTGGTAATGAAAATTAAAAATGAGTTTGTTTGTTTTTTAATACAGACCTATGAGCGGTTTAGCTAAATATGTAAAACCCACTGGGGTCACCCCACTGGTTGCCTTGGTAGCACCAGAGGTTTGGTATCGAACACTAAATTAACCTTAGCTACACAATAGAAGACACGACGAAGACGTGGATACGTATCTTAATACTACACCTCTCATGTGGAA
This sequence comes from Maylandia zebra, assembly GCF_041146795.1. Lineage (NCBI taxonomy): Eukaryota > Metazoa > Chordata > Actinopteri > Cichliformes > Cichlidae > Maylandia > Maylandia zebra. The sequence continues at coordinate 26,708,157 of NC_135185.1, forward strand.
GAACTGAGAAGCTGTCTCCAGTTACGTCTCCGGAGGCCAACAGAGCTGACACATTAACTTCTGACACCAAGGGCCACCGCTGTTTGTTGTTTGAAATCGTTCCCATTAGCTAACACAAGTATGCCCAGCACAACAGGGAGAAGTGACTTGCCACCCACAAAAATAATCGTCGTCTACAGGAACGGAGATGCCTATTTTCCCGGCAGGAAAGTAGTTGTGAATCCGCGGTACGTGCCATACTTTGACAACTTTTTGACATCTCTGACCAAAGGGATTGAAGCACCTTTTGGCGCTGTGAGGAGGCTCTACACCGCCACACAAGGCCACCAAGTTCACCATCTGGATGACCTTCAGCACGGGAGTGAGTATGTCGCGGCCGGAAATGAGGCGTTCAAGAAACTGAAGTAAGTGTCATGTTTTAGGGGTGTCCTGTCTGAGTTTACTTGTATATACTGGAATCTACAGGTTTTTTCTTTAGCTTCATTTGTTGGCAAGGGGATTTGACTAGGCTGGTACTTAATATTCATTAAAACGCTCTGAATATGTCAGCTTATCTTAAATAAAGTCTAATCTGTCTTTAAATGTGATCTTTTGGACCCAGTATTTTAGTCTAGTCAGCAGAGCACTGATCTTGAGCATACTTTTACATATATAACTATTTGATTTCAATTAGTTTTATCAGATCTAAAGATGCCTTACTCCCACATCCTTGCATAAGTTTCCTTGTACCTAAAGGTAATTTGATTTTTTTATTGCCTTCAAGTTATTGTGAAATAGCAGCCAAGAAGCCACAGAATAAGAAAAAAGAACAGGTAGGAGCAATGTTTTGTGTGTGTGGTCAGTTATAGTGAAACTTTTTTCATGTGTCCTTGTTTTAAGTTTAACCATTCTGCCTGAATGCTGATGACATCCTTAAAATCTAAGTTGCTCATGAAGGTCCTGTCGAGACACATAAGATTAGATTTTGAGTGACGTGCTGAAAAAAAAACCCCCACTCAGTTCCTCCTTTATGAAATTTTCAGATCCAACCTGTTGTTCACAGCAGGATAGTAGTTTCTGCCCGCTGGAAGAGAACTGCTGATGAGTCTTGCACAATAAAGTGAGTATTGATTTTAAACTGCATACATATTTTTCCACGGTGTTAAAAGAATAATGTTCTCTGCCGTGCTGTGCAATGCAAGAAACAATTCCATTTATTTATTCATGGATCTTTGTGTGTCGTGTTTTGTTTCATAGTGTCTTCACCAACGGAGAAGTGCTGGTTCCTCCGGCTCGAATACGGATCCCAAAGTATACCCTTAGAAGCTGGGAAAACGTTTTAGCTATGGTGACAGAGAAAGTGCGTCTTCGCACGGGTGCTGTTTTCAGGTAATGTCAGGACATTTAGTCATACATCATTTTTAAACTAGTTAACTGGAGTATCAGTGAAGGTTGTTTTCCTCTTGCCTTCTAATTTAGAACGTAATGTGATTAGTGGACACTTTACAGTCAATTTAAATGCAGAAAAATGATACTTGGGAAGGAGAGTAGAGGGACTTTTGCAATTAATTAGAGATCGAGACCATGTGTGGTTGTGATGTATTCAATAGATTTCATTCAGGCAAAGACGTAGCTGAAACTATCACTAAACATTACTGCAGTGAGTTGTTTTTCTTTATTTGAGCTTTCAGGCTTTGCACATTAAATGGACACCCTGTCTCCGGTCCCACTGAACTGGAGAACAACCACTACTATGTTGCAGTCGGTTCAGAAAAGTTTAAGGCTCTCCCATATTACCAGTGTGTCCCCAGGAGGGATTTGCTTAGGGAAAATAACATGACTGAAGGGTACGAGATGTGATCTTTCATGGCTTTTTCTATATGTCCAGAATAAACACTGGATTTGATTTTATTTCGATAAAGAAAGCAAAAATGTGTTTGTCAGTATTGTTTTTCCTTTTCTTCCCTGCAGCCAAGGCATCCTGCCCAGTACCAAAATCAAAAGATGTGCAAAGAATGTGGTGAGTGTTGATGCACTTTGCCATCTGGTCCTTCACGTTCTCCTAACGTGCTAAATTGGTACCCTTTTCCCCCTGAACTCCCTCCGGGTCATTGTTGTAACACTTTGTTAGACTCACAGTTGAAAAGCGTATCTTTGCACACACAGCATTTCAATTAACATTTCCCACGTGTGAGACTTGTTGTGGGGGCGCAATTCGTTATGAAACACCACTATCATCAATCACTGTCTGCAGGAGGCATTGAGTTACCGTTGCTTTCCAGTTTGATGGGTAATTCCCACAGAGACAGGCTGGCCCACTTGATCAAGTGCAGTGAGCCTCATAGACAGATCATATGCACAAGGGGGACTTCGTTTACAGCAAACTAAAAGAAAAAGAAATCTCTTATTCAAACAAGAGCTGGGACTATTTGTATTGTGATTAAGTTGACAGTGAAATGCTGCGAACCCATACGGGGATTGCGCTGCTGTGGGCCCGAGATGAACACCAAATCACGTGATGAAGATGAGAACATGCCCACTCAGCAGGTCTAGGTAGAGATGGGCCCCACTGTGACAAATGTGCCTGACATGTGATTTTTATAACCATGAAAGATGACAGTGCTCTGGCAGATGTCAATTTTTGTTAGATATAGAAAAATGTCCCTTGCTTTATCTCCAGCTTTATCTGCATTGGATTGCCTTTGAATTTAGAAATAATTTGAATATTTATTAGTTATATATAAAAGATCTCTTCATTATATTAACAGCTATGCAGCCATAAAGCAGTAGATGAAAATTACATTGTTACGCAACTTTGCTTATCTGATACATTAGCTAATAAGACACAACAACCACAACTTTTGCCATTTCACTTAGTACCATGAGGTGGAGACAGAGACAGAGCTATGCCTGTGTTTTGCATCCTTCGTTTCAGTGTAGTGTTAGTCATTCACTAGACATGAGGCTGCCACATTTTACTTTCCTCGCCTCTGTGTCTGATCCCTCATGAATTTGTAAACATGATCTGACCAGTTAATAAGGGCCTTTCAGAGGGGGAGATATGCAAGTGACAAAAAATTACCCAATCTGTCTTGATCTGTCAGCTGTTTAGCTTACTGATTACACATACATTTATAGGGTCGTGTCCATCATTAATTTCAGTTTGACCTCACAAAACAACAGCAGTCTGATTTGAAACGCCCGTAAAAAAAGACCCTTTAAACATGCCCACTGAGGTTGTGTAAAATGTAACCTTGCTCTGCACGGGAGCCGTGTCTGTCCTGTCCGCACCGGCGGCGGACCCGTTTCTGCACTGCTGGACGGGACATCTGGTGTGGAGCAACCACCGACTAAACTGACAGCTCTGCAGAGTGTAATAATGAAACTCTCCAGCACATCGTGTTCCCATTGGAAGCAAGCATGCTGTATATGCTGAGTTAAGTGTTTTACAGACATGATGAGGTAGAAACTTTTGAGGTAGACATAGCATAAAGAGAAGATTAATAGGGGAGAGAGGAATACAAAGAGACAAAGCGAAAAAGAGAACAACGGCGTGCATCGTGCAGTACACTTAGTTATTATGGCAATCGTTATTATGGCAGTTAAGCAGTGCTTTATATGTGCTCCACATAAAGAAAAAAAAAAAGCCCAGAAAGGCTGACTAAACCTTTAATATCTGTGCTTTCTGACATCATTGATGATTTGCTGCTTCTCCTCGTTTCCTCTGTTTCCCATGTATGAGCTCATTGGTTAGGGGAAATAGCAATGCCCCGAGGAAGACTTTACCCCCTCGCTGCTGCCAGTGTGTCTACTCACTGAGGACTCGGCCCTGGGAGTGGCTCAGACTGATATCACAGTCAGTATGGCTGGAGGCTGGTCAGTCCAATTGTTTAGGACCCCCTTTTTTCCCCTGGCTATCATATCACCGTGTCCTCTTGTTGACTCCAGTCTTTGGCCACACGAGAGAGCCACAGATTACTTGCTGTCCAGCCCTCCTGAGCCCCCTTCACACTAACTCTAGCACTCTCTTTGTCTTTCTCTCTCTCTGTCTCTGGAGCCTGATGACACACACAGTTGTCTGCTCCCGCAGGACCTGGTACTGTAGATATGTAATGCAGACCGAGAGGCTATACTGTATGACCTCAGCTTTTCCACTGCCATGTCTCTACTTCTGCTGCTGCTTGTTTTTGCAATCTTCCGGCTCCTTCAGCACCCCTCGTCCTCTGCTTTCTCCTCCCCTGTGCCCTGCTTGCCACTCTCCCTGAGCGAGACAGCTTTGGATTGAGCTCGGTTTATTTAAATACCATCTATTTACATCTCACCGCAAGCAAGAAAACAAGCTGCTCAATATTTGATGGGCCAGATAGAGTTTGATTTAAAACTTTATCGCAAAGTTGTTTCACATCACTCGCAGATGAACCGAGGTTACAGGAGCTGAATTAGCAGCTTATCACCGCGACGGTGCCACTGCTCCTTTGTCTTTGATCTCATGCGGCCGCGGACACCGCCGCGCTAGAACATGAACTCTCTTTCAACTCTCCTCCTCTGAATATAGCAGACAAACTTCACACTTCTTTTGTTCTTTTACTTTTTTTTTCCTCCCTCAGCCCACTAACGGCTGTATAAATTCAAAAGAATATCAACAGACTTTGCCTCTGCATTAAAGTAAGCAAACAAGTGCAGAAACAACGCCGCTATTCCCCGGACTCCATGTTAGTGAGCTTGCAAACACCACTGCCAGAAGTGTATTCTGGTGGAAGCCCGAGATCACTACACTATCCCCCGAGCCAGCCCAGGGATCCTGCAGTAAAGAGCACTGTAGCTGAAAAGTCACATTAAGTCAGCTCTCTCTCTCGATCTCTATGTCTGTGTCTCTCATTCTCTGTAAGGGAGACATACCTCACCTTGCTACCTGCGGAGGGGATGAGGAGCCTGCGAGGAGAAAATTGCCTTTTGTGGAAGCATTAATTCAGATGTGTACCCTGCTGTCTGAACATCACTGAACTCTCCCCACTGCTCTCTCTCTCTCTTCTCTTCCTCTCTCACTCCTTTGCTCTCCCACCATGCAACTGAGTCCCAAACCTTTTTTTTCCTCCCCTCCCCATCAATAACCTTCTGCTGTCTGCTGCTGAAGAATAAGTTATTCCCTACGACTCCCTCCCTTTCCCTTTAAGCTTGTTTGGATTTTCATTGTTTGATCTGGGTTGATAAATAAGACAAATGCAGTTAGAAATTCATGGCTGCCCTATTTCATCAATAAATGATTAGTTTGTCACGCTCCCTAGTGATTGATAGGTTGTGCACGGGATGTATTGGAACCAGATGAATTCAATACAGTAGGAGTCAGCGGGGAGTTACAAAACATATCAGCTCATGAAAAATTGAGGTCAATGGAAAATGTAAAAAAGCTGCTGAAAAAAGAGGAGAAACAAGCCTTCCTGTCTTGTTTTCTTGTTTTACTTCTTCCTCTTTACAAAATGAGCGATAAGTCAATGATGAATCACAGACCGAATGTGAGGACATATACCTTAATCCGGGCCTCTCTGCTCTCCTCTCTTTTGTACCTCCATGTGGTTTGCTCAGACAAGCTCTGGAGAAGACCTTGAGCACACAGCCAGGGGCCAGACAAAGAAACTCACAGCCAAGGCAGAGAGAACCAAACAACAAGGGCAGGTGTCCAAGAACCCAGTTCTCTTCCCCCCAGTGGGTAAGCAGAGCACTATAGAAATATTGTCTTTACTGCCTCGCTCTCTAGCCCCTCTGTCCGCAGAGTTTTTGTTTTCTTTCTTTTTTGTTGTTGTTGTTGTTCTTCAACACTTTCTTCTTCGCTATGATGACAGAAAGAAACCTGTTGGATTTTGAAGACCATCTATGCGCTTTGTGTAAAGCATGTTTGTGTTTGCAACTGTACATTTGTAAGTCTTCTGTGTGTGTAAGTAAAGAGATGTAACTCCTAGTCTGTGCTGATAATGCAGAAAATCTGCCATTTGGCAGGTGAAGGAGATTTCTTTGGAATCTCAGCCTGTTCTTTTTAAGTCCAAACAGAACAGAGCTGTGCGCCGTTTCAAAGGAACACTGCTCTTTTCTGTGAATATTAATAAAGAAAAAGACTTCAAACACTATCAAGGGGGCTTAAATCATAGATGAATTCAATCAGGCCATTTTGTTGAATACGTATCCTGAAAGCCTGGTTAACTATCTAGGGGGAAACAAAAATGCTCTTATTTTCTCTTGATGCAGGAATCAAGATGGTAATGAGTTATTAATCTTAAGCAACACTGACAGAAGTAAAGACAAATATTCTTTGTGTGCTTTAAATGTGATACTCAGTATATCAATAATAATAACACTGTCTGTATCTACTCATGCAGTTGTTGTTGTGCCATCTGTGCGCAGTAGTACGATTGCTTCACTTGAAAAACACATACTGGTATGGTAGCATTTGCAGGCTAATTGCTACTGTTTGAATCCTGCCATGATTTCATATGTTGTGACTGAGATACTCAGTTCTCAGGACACATTTCTGCTTACTACTGTATCTGTAACCACATTAGCAAAGTCCCTAAAGTTAAAAAGCAAAGTTTTATGTCTTCTTTATAATTATATCAGCTCTTAAAACCCTTCATACAGACAATAGCTCTGTGCAGTGTTCACAAGATTAATCTGGAATGAGGTCAGAGATTTAAGACTTTTTATAGATTTCTAGACAAAAAAGTAATTCTAAGCTTTTTTGTGGTTGTGTAAATGTCTCTTTTCACTTAACACATGAAGCAGAGGCATTTTTTGTTTACATTGTCTTTTAGTGTTTTCGATGATAAATCTTGCATGTGTGGTTATTTATTATTTAAATTAAATTACTTAGGGCAATTGAAGTAGATTTAAGTTCAAGAGCATGTTTCATTATTCACATTCTACGCCGTATCAGATCTAGCAGACGAAAAGGAATTTGTTTACAAGGGTGACGTTGCTGTATGAGGCACGTCCCCACATGCATCAAGAGCAGCCTGTCACTGTCAGGATGTAACCCTGGACCAAAAGTTCACGCCGGCTGGCCATATTTGTGGCAGGGCAGCTGTGGCTTTCTGTGGCCCTTAAGTCTGGGGGACCACTATAAATAAATAAATGGCTTGACAGCAACATTGATCTCTTGTGAAGTTGAACAGGAGTAGAGAGGAGAGAGAAAGCGAGTGTGTAGAAGAATGAGACGGCGACTGCCAGCAGATGAGGTAATTGTGATTAATCACTTTTCTCAGAGGGCAGCGTGTTCAATGCACAAAACAAAAGGAGTGAGATGGCAGGAGCAGCAGAGGTGCAGGAAGACCGCCAGTTGAAGGTGGATCTGCCAATTGATCAGGTAAAACATAATCCCATACTGTAGCGCTACAGTCTGATGAGGTCCTTAAAGCTCGCAGTTATTTAACAGCTTGGCCTGATATCAGACAGGAAATAAGAAGTGATTTGAGTGTGAAAACACAGCACTGCCAGAGAAAAACATAACCCACGTGAACATGGAGAAACATGTAAAGCTCCTTGGCTCCTTGCGGATTTTATTACGCTTTATATGTCAGTTATTATAATTTTTACAGCTCGTCATTGGAGACACACTAAAGTATACAAGTTGATCATCACAACAAGCTGTTTGCATTTGATGTAAAATGAAAGGGTTAGATGAAAGACGTGCCTGCAGCTTTAGTAACCTCTCTCCCCCCCATCGGTGTTCTTCCTATTAAGCTTTACCTTTCTGTATGTTTCCCAACATCAAACGGAATTGCGAATATACTTCTAGTACAGTATAATACTATTTTCTGCTCAGAATAAGGGCTCATGAATGCTCAGCAGAACAAGCTACATAAATATATAAATATTGTAAAATCAATACAGCACTACAGTACAGTGTAAGCCAAAGGGGATCTTGTGTGTTTTTCCCCCTCCCTGCAGGTTGAGGCCAAGATAGTTGAAGAGGAGTATGAAGATGGGAATCGTTGTGCGAGTTCCTGCAAGGCCTCCCTCCGTGATTCAGATGACTCGAGTACGCAAAGGTCTTCCACCACAGATTCCGGGAAAAATGTAAGTACACTTATTATTAGTTTAATGCAGTTAGTATTTCACATTCAGTTCATTTTTACTTTATTATTATGTCCAATTTTCTCATTTCCTTTTGGATTAGGTCACATAAAAAATGGTCTAACCAGCAATTATGGTAATGATCATTTCCATAATTGTAATAGGGTCACATAGACCTGCTTTCAGCAACTATACTTTCACTTAATGCACGTGTAACATTTTTTTCTGTCTCCATGGTTATTTTGGTGTATTTGCTATTTACTAACACAATCTTTCTAAGGGGCAGAAGGGAACATTAAAAGGTACAGAACACATTACTAGTACTACAAAGGATTTAAATTACCTGTGTCTCAGTTATGTTTTTGTAGGACGCGTTTAGAGCCAAGCTGTCGCCCCAGATACTGCAAATCATGGAGTTTTCATGGTTGAAAAAGAGGCCCATAATAATAATATGCAGTTGTATTTGATGTCTGTCCTTTACTCTGGTTATTGTGCGCATTAACATTGATGAAGTGGCGAGTGAGCTGTGTATACAGATGTTGTTGCACGGATCTGTGGTCCCCCCGAAATTACGCTCATTTAAATAAACTTATTTTGCTCTAATAATCCTCGAGGGACAGCGATATGAAGCCGTGTAACTGTGATAAATGCACACAATAGTTGGGTGATATTACTATTCCATGCAATTTCATTCGGCTTTGAAATGAGAAGATATTGAGTCTTATTTAAGCAATCAATAACCTAGAACATTTCGTTTTAATGAAAACTATAATTTTAAGCAGTGGCAATTACACCGTAGGGGAATGTTTTGGTGTGGTGATGATTTTGCTGCCGTATGCACTTTTGCAATAAAGATATTCTTCGTGGGATAATTATTGACTTCTGGGGGTCGGTTATGACCCTGGCTAAAGACCTCATCAATAGCTTAATTCATTACTTATCACTTTTAGTCATACATGAATATTGCTGATTCAGATTTACTATGGATTGGGGTGGAGTGACCATTAGATAATGGGAAATAATAATAATGATAATCCCTGTATGGACTCAGCTATGTTTGCAATAATCATCTTGCCAAGTAGCTTTTGATCTGTCAGCGAATGGAGAGTGGCATAAGATGGAATTTTAGCTGAAAGAACAAATCCTAAGCAAAAATAACTCTAGTTTGCAGTAAAAGTGTGTCAGCACTTTTAATCAGACCGGCTGCCTTACCAAACTTTGATTTGTTTATGTTCATTAATGTTTTATCAGCACTGTACTTACATTATAGTTAAATGCCTTTGTCAAGCCAGAAATAATAGCTCTGCAGGTAAGACTTACCTTACCTAACGTCTAATCATCCTTCATGCATACTCATACTTGTTTTTTCCCACTGAGGCCAAACAAGCTGTCGCTGTCTCGTTGTCAGCAACCTCATCATTTAGAGGGCTGTGAATAATAATGAGGGATAACTGCACTGCTATGACTCATACTTTCAGCTGAGTCCAGACAGATTTCCTCCCACTCCGGTGCTCGTGAAATGCCCCGTGTACTCTGTATACGTGCATGTATATGGTAGATATTGATGACCAAATTCAATTACATGATTACATTTTCAGTTGAAGCTTTAAATGATTTATTGCAGTGCATTTAAATAGTGAATACATTTGCAGACAGTACAGCGGTGAGGCGGTGCTGTGCATGTGGTATTGACCTGTGTGGTCCAGGCCAAGGAAAGAATAACGAGATTCAGCGTCTCTGCCAAGTGGAGATGTCCGCTGAGAGTGAACACAGGCTATCTTGGTGTTAGGAAGCAAAGGATGGCGGGCTGGAGCTTGATGCACATTTATCAAAGCTGCTCTTACACTCACTCCACTGACTTTTGTTGGGCTCTCTGCAGGTTGGCTTTTCCTTTAGAGTGCACTCTGTTAAGGATCTGATTGATTTCATGACGGCCTACTCTGTTTGTATTGTAGATGTCATACACTTTGAGGAAATGTGGACAAGGGTAGATTTGTACTCACCAGTGTAATATTGTGTTCACAATTATCATTTGTTTTGATTTAACAGTATCGGCTGATTTATCAGCCAGTCGGCTAAGCATTTTTTCTTAATTAATATTGTTGGAAATGCCAATGAAACTAGGTATGCTTGATCAATTGCCTTCCTCTCCTTAAGAATTTTGTGATAAAAAAAATCAAATCAATATTGACCACACCATTGATCCATTCCTCTTCTTTCTCCGTTGCATTTGTCTTTCATCTGTTTTCCTGCTGCTCTTCCATGAAGCTTAGGTTAGCCATTTCATAGACCTTAGTCTCCACATGCAAGGTCAACTATAATCAACTCTAGACAATGTCACCGCCTTGCTTTTCCAGAGAGCTAAGCGGAGGAAGACGACTCCTCTGGGCTTTTAAGGACCTGCAGTATTATACCATTCAATTACTGTTCATTAGACAGTGTACAGCCATTAATCAGACTGAGATGTTCTGCTAGTCCTCAGCGGGGACAATGAACTGGGGAAATTTATTCTGGCTTCCTGTCTAGGCCACTGTTTAGTGGTAGGGAGAGAGATGACACATGGGAGCGCGCTGAAGCTTTCAGTGCTCCACTCTCCCTGGTATCTGTTTTCAAGTGAACTTCTTCACTTCACGCAGCCCCGTCGCTGAATTTCAAAAACACGGGCTTTGTCAGAGATTTACTGCATATGTGGGAGAGTATTACAAATCTGATATATCACCGAAAGGGGAGAAAGCTGACAGATTAACTGATTAGCGCTTCATATGCATTGAATATGACTAGATGATGATATGAAAAGTGGATTTATGTTTTCCAGGAGGCTAAAGAGAGGGAGGCGTCTTCCAAGCTCGGCAGAACACGGTCGCAGATGTCCCTGTTTTTCAAGGGTATGTTCATCAAAGCATAAAGCCTGGTAGGAGATCAGTGGCAGCCCCCATGTTCCTCTCCACAGCACCTAATGCACCCATAAAGAGACCTCTAATACACTCGGCATTACCAGTTCCTCCCTGACATTGCATGTCGCTGGAACCGCAACCACCTCTCAACATCTGGGAGAGCTTTATAGCGTGCTTTATGGAGAGCATGTGGTTGAGTTTTTTTTCTTTTTGACTCCCTAATCTAAGATGACTTATTCTAGTATTAAAGGCACCTGCACATCAAGGTGTGCCATGCTCAGGGCTGGCATTGTTCACCACTCTTTATATTTCCCATGTTGTTTGCAATCTTGAACCATTCAGACAGAATAAGAATTATACATACTTATGTTACCATTAGGAAAAATTTTTTTTAATTGGCTTTACATGAGCTGGCCTTTATATAATTATTTAAAAAAGAACATATCTGAATGAATTATGAAAAAAATGTACCATGAACTTTTTTTCCCCTTTTTATGGAGGTGAGAGTAACCTAGCTGAACCTCAACCAAAACAATGACATTCTCCTTTCTTGGGGAATGTGCCTTGCAGTTGGTTCAAGCAATTTCGTTATAATTGCCTACAGAACATTGGCTTTGATTTTTAGGACCATTCACTGGTTTCACAATATCGTCTTCTGTCCCTGGAGGAAATTCCGAAGGTGACTAAATAAAGCAGGATGCGAATCCCTGCAGGTGGTTATCTCTGTCTGCCCTTCAGTTTGAGGTTCGCTCTGTCGGTGTCCAGGAAATCACTGCATCCAGCGCTAACAGCGGGCCTCCTACCTCCCTCATCTGCCATCCATATACACTCACATATGCACAGAGTTATCTAACAGACAGGAGGTTAGATTAAATGTTTCTCTTATACAGCTGCACATGATTTTTGTGTACATACATGCATTCTCTTTCAATTATCTTCATATTGATAGTAGCAGAGGATGCAAGGCAGCCCCGTACACTCCAGTGAGTGATTTCCCTGCAGAATATCAGTGGGCACTACAGGGGGCATTCGAAATAAATCACAGCACGTTATTGCTTGCCGACTTGAGACCCACATCCACATTTTTCTGTCCCTATCACATTGCGTTGTTGTTGCTGTTTATGAATTGTTCTGCATCATTCATACCTCATATTCTCCAGCTGTCACAGTGGATCTGCAGATGACACAGATGCACAGCATAACTGGAGAGTCAGCGGAGGGAATAGGGATGTGATAGGAAATGCAAGTTATCTCTAACAGAATCATACCTGCCTGCCACCTGCTTTGCATCAAAATGTCAATATGTGAACGAGTTTTTATTCTAGAAGGTTTTTTGGCACAGTTTTCTAAGAGCAAATCAACCATCAAAGCATTTGGCCTGCTTTTTTCCACATTTTTTTTTTAACTCAGGAGAATTGCGTCTTGATGTCCACATATAATAGGAAGAGAAACTGGCTTCAGTTTGGTGGAGATTCTCCTTCAAAAGTTATTGGCACCATGTACAATGGCTTTATAATTTATGAGAACTGTTAGGCCCTCTGACAGAAGTTGTAAAGCATCTTGACTGATTGGGTAGATATAGGATGTGTGCAGTCATGGCATATTGTTGCCTGCATGTGCGTGCGGCATGCACAGTTCCACGGCTTGCTCTGTCACAGATAAATTACTCCACACAGTCAAATTAAGTTGTTGTAAATCACCTCGTGGACCCGAGACTAGTCCTGAGTGACGACCTTTACGCCTATTTGACTTTAACTCTTATTTATGTTAATCACATCTGTATTATGCCCACAGTAAAACTGTGTCATATTTGAAAAGGTCATTGTTTTCTGGAAAAGAATAGAACTGTGACACACACACACACACACACACACACACACACACACACACACACACACACACACACACACACACACACACACACACACACACACACACACACACAAGCTTTGTTTATTAGCACGTGAAGTAAGACTTCAAAATTTTGCATGGTTACCAGTTTTTGTTTTTTTCTTTTTCAAACTCTTTTTACAGGAAGAAAATTGAAACTTCAACATTAGTTGTTTAGATCTGCATGAGATTCACTCCAGAGGTATGCTCTATAAAAACACTATAAATGATTTCATCGATTGAACTTTTAGCTCAAATGCACAAAATATATTGTTGTGTAGTCGAGCTGCATATAAAGCACAGCAGTGTTCATTAATCATACAGCATGTACAAATTATAACAATTTGTGCACGTTACGATTACCTGGTGGGAAATGATTATGAAATCCCCGTACGAAGAGTCTGATTATAGCTTTGGCAGTAAATAATCTCATGTTCAATGGCTGTTAATCCCGTTTACTACAGAATATATAGCATATTCTTCATTTGCTTTTTATTATCTTTCAGTTTTTATTAAATCAAATATCAGACTGTCTCCACTTCCAATGACAAAAAGCAGCCTTTCTTCAAAGTTGGAAGAAAACATATGCTTTTCTTCTTATTCAGCATATACATGTCGTGAGTGGCCTTCAAGAAGCTGCGCGTCTCAATAGCAGTATGTTTTTTTTCTCTATAATTTACCATGGTGAAGAATAAGAAGGACCAAAGGCTGTGTGTTAGAAATCAGCCATTGTGATGTGAAAGAGGCATCTGTGTGTGATCTTCGCAACACTTGAGACGACAGGCTCTGTGAAGTGCACCACTGCCCAGTTACACATGAGCTTTGATTGCTAGTTTGTTCTGTGCGTAGCCCCATAGCTTTGAACTGTGTCTCAAGATGAAAGCCAACCTTGTCCACAGTATGTCCACTGCAGACCGCTGCTGTTGCTTATTTGCTTCAGGCATGATCAAGAGCTTTGGGACTATTCTTTTTTTACAGTTTTTTACCATACTGCATTATGTATAATTTATCATACAGTGGATCCTGAGACAGCACCCTGTCTCCACTCCATTTTAATTTAAAGCCTCTTCTCTCTTTCCGTATCTTGCATTGACTGTGGTCAGTGTATGATACCACTCAGGTATGTCTTTGTTGTGTCCAGTTAACAGACTTTGATATTTGTGGCATTGGAGCATGCCCACAAAAAAAAGAAGAAAAACTCAGTTCCTTTTCTCTCTCTCTCTCTCTCTTGTCCTCTCTTTGCAACCCTCTCTCTGTTTCTCAGAATCATAGAATACAGTGTCACACTGCTAAGGACCAGACGTCCTCATTCTCTTCTGTCTCAAGAAGCCAGCTGCTCATGTATAAGATGAAACAGTGTTATAAACCAAATAAAAATGTCTTTTCTCCTGACAGCCCCGGCGTGAATATATGGCCTTTTATTCCAGTGAATATATTGCATAATTATGTATGGTTATGAATATTACATGGAGCCTCACACTGGGTGCATGGTAAGACGCCTAATTGCAGAGTTTAATTATTAAGAAGCAAAGGTCCTGAGCGGGCTTTGCGAGAAGCACTTTTGATAAATTATTTTTTGCAGTTTTCTGATGAATTATTTTGGGGGCTTGTGTCTAATCAGTGGGCATAGTGGACGGCGTAACTGCTCTTGAGAGGGACTTATCTTCCCATGGAGAGGAATTACTATGCTGATTAAATCCACTGAAATCAACTAATAACTTAATGATATTGGAGTGGCCCAAAAAAAAAAAAAAAAGAATCATTGCCTCTCATAGTGCTGGCCATGAATAACACAAGGGCACAGTGATGGGTAGAATGAGGGCTATTGCTGTTGACCTTGGGGCACAGCTTTAATATTTCTCTGTAACACGAGGGAGGGAAAGTGTGTGATGGTATGTACTAAAGCAAACCTCATTTTAAATAGTGTCATAGTGCTTTACTTTATACTTCATATAAAGCACTTCAAGGAAAAAGTCCAGAGAGGCTGACTAAACAAGGAATAATAAACTAGATCACCCTCAAGTACTGCCAAATCCACAAAGCACAGTTGCTTGTGTAACTACAGCACTTTGCTACAGCCACATCTTCCTCTCCAGCATGTACTATAGCTTAGACACCCACACAGTGTTGCTCAAGTGTCATATATTCACTTCAAATGCTCACTGCATTGAGAAAAGTTTAAGGGTTGACCTCAGTTTTATGTCAAAAGACATTTCAAAAATGGATAAAGCAGACTTCTCCGCATGTTACCTCAAATACAGAACTATTGCACTTGATGTATTCTTCCATAAAAGCTAATGGCTGTAATGCTGACAGTAAGAGTCACTGACCCACTTAATCACAGTTCTATATCACGCTGTGATGTTGCGAAATTTAGTTCACTATAAATGTGGGATAAAATGCGAGGGAATAGCGGTGCTCCTTCCTTTCACCTCCTACAAAATGAATACTGGTCTAGCACATATGAAAGGGAGTGCAGCTGCTTTTCTTCAGATAGCACAAATATGTGAATAATTGATCGATATTGATGTGAAAATCACCTAAGTGTAACCAGGAGCTGTTTGTTTGGAAGCCTCCCATGGAGGGCAGGAGTCTAGCCATCTGCCAATAACACGTCAGTCATCGTGCGCGGCGGGCACTCTGACTGATTCACAGAGCTGAACAATTGTTCTCAGTGTGATGTTTCTGTAAATCACACATTCTGCTTTTAACCAATGCTTGACGCTTGCTTTGAATGTTTCAGGTTGGTTTCAGTCAGGGGTCCGCAATGCTGTCTGGAAGTAATGGGTATATACCGATTCGGTTTTCTAGTTGTTATATAATTGCAGTGATTATAAATTATAGATTTGTGTTTGCATTTAATCTATAGAACTCAGCGAAACAGATGATGCATCTACATACACAATGTAATACTCTGCAAAATTCTTGAGCCATGCCTCACTACACGGAAAGTCAGTATATAAGGAAAGGAAGAGTTTGTACAATCTAATGAGCTTGAAAGTCAGTATTGGGTGTTCTTTATCTCAACTCCCTTAGGCAGCTTTTGTGTAATTTCTTTGAGTAGTCTTCAGGAATAGTTTTCCAGGCCTTTTGTTCTGTTCTCTGTCAAGATAATCCCAAACTGCTTCAATAATGTTGAAGTCTGAGTTCTGGGGAGGCAAGTCCATGACTGATTGAGTTTCATTGTGTGTTTTTCAAACCTAATATACTTACTGTACTGACAGTGTGTTTGAAATCGGTGTCATGCTTAAATCAGACACGTTCCAGATGATGTTGCAGGGTGGATAAAAATCTGATGGTACTTTTCTGTCTTCATAATTCCAATCCAGTCTTGACAACCCTCCCCCCAACACTGGCCTCCTTAATGACCAAAAATTTCTCATTTGGATTCATCACTACATGATACCTTTGCCACTGATTTTTCACTCCAGTTTTTCTGTAATTTGGTTTACCTTAGCCTTTTCTCCCTGTTTTTTTCTACCTTCAGAGGGCTTCTATGTAGGCCTTTGCAAACAGTAGATGCAAAAACTTTCATTTGTCCTCCACTCGTCCAATTTCCTCAAACCTTGTTAAGAACACATTGCACACCATGCTGAGATATGCCACGTTGTTGGCTAATTATTATATGCTTTTGCTTTAGGTTCATCTCTTGAGTTAGATGTCTTTTTATGCTTGACTCATATAGGTCAGTGCTAAAGTATGTGACATAAAAAACACAAAAACATTTCTTTAAAAATGGTCAGGTACAAGGACTGAACTGAAAATGAGTGAAAAAGCAGCCATATCATGTCCACAGAAAGGCTTTTAAAGACTTTGAAAAAGCTTTAATACTCATCATTACTTTTTACAAGAATTACAAGAAAGTCTGGCTCCTTGGATATAAAATATAAAGAAGTGAGGGATGGTTCAAGACGTTTAGACAATACTGCACGTGTTGCTTTTTAATCTTTACCCAGCTAAATTAACGTATTTGGAAACAGTGTAAATGTAGCATATGGTAGTTGTGCTACTTGTACAACAGCCTTGTATGATAAGGTGTGGGGCAGCTTTGTGCAGGTAAAAAGTTACTTTAGTGCCTTTTTCCTAGTTACACGAAAGCTATTAGCATTTGTATCAGAAACGTATTTGAAAATTGCTGAAGGTCATTTTATACAGAGGCACCATGTGCCTTGAAACCTGCACAGATAGTTGGTGTTACAAAAAGGCCTTTTTACAGCTGACATCACCCAGAGCCACCAGGAGGCCACTTTTCCCTCACTCTGTTCTGTAGCTACCCACTGTCTAAAGCTAATGGCTGGTAACACAACTGAAAGCTCTCAGTCTGATAAGATAATATAGAGTCAGAGAGAAAGCAAGCGAGTTTAAGAGCGCTATATAAGTGGGATATATATTCAGACTATACAACGATGAGGAAATGCTCTAAAAATAAAAAATAAAAAAACAAATGGAAAATGCTGCGATGATATCACTGAGCCCGGAATGCTGACGGCAGTGTTTTGAGTCACATCCAGATGGCTATGAAGCAGGGATGACAGTGGGAGCTGGGACTTACTGCTGTCCTCTCACCTGATGTCATGCTTAATAAAATAAATGAGGATGACATTATGCTTTGCAAACAGATTCATGAATTATAGAGCTTCGTTAAAAAAAATTACCTGTATTTTTATGATCATGACGTTCAGTGTTTACAGCTATTGTGAGTCACTGTCAAAGCAAGTTAGGTTGGCAAGATGCATTCATAGACTGTATGGGTGCATCTTACAGACGCAGATACCTGCTAACAAATAAATAAAAGAAAATTCACTGGAGAGTCTCCAACGCAAGTCCTGTTATTTGTTATGTAACTGAATTAAAAATGTTCCAAGAGACAGCAACATAATAGAAAAACAATCCTGTTCAGTGACTTGAATTGCTATTCCTGGCACACTAAAACAGTCCACCTAGCAGCCTGTTCCACTTTACATAAAAGAGGCCACATCCCTGATAAAGATTATTGTTTTTTGTGTGTGCTAGGATATAAATATGTTTATTTCTGGTCTAAAATTGGCTTAATTTTTCTCATCCTTTCACTTACTAACTTGGTCCCTCCATCAGCTCTGGCATGCCCCACTACCAGACATACTTTCATACCATATGCTCTCATCTGTTACTTTGTTGCAGGCATATACATTCAGCACAAGGTTTAGTTTATAGCCAATCATATGCCACTGGCTTTTACCGTCTATAGTGAACGAGGGAAGCGGCTTTCAGCAGCTGTGCAATCAGGCAAGCTGAAAAACGAAAAGATCTAATCTGTGCAGAAAGGCGAAAACAAGTGTATAGTTCCCGGGACTCTTTCACACCAGTAGTCTGCTCATTCACCTTTTTGCAGCTCCCTGCCACCACCAGCAGCGTGCCCATACATATGTTTACAAATTTGTTTTTACATTTCTATTTTTTTCTAGTTTCCCTACTGCTTCTTTTTCATTGCTTCTCTCTCTCCTTTCTCTTCCCCCCTTTGTCTTTTCCTTCACTGGCTGTCTTTAGTAAGATGGATGTGTGCATTCCCAGGGCAGATGGCTTTGTTGTTACTCCGTGTACCCGGCTAGCACTTTAACACCCGGCCTCCTTGTCTGGCCTGACGGGCCATTGCCTGGGGAAAGAACTCTACCAATACACTGTGCAGAAAACGTGTGTCGTGCAGCTAACTGCATGGGTGCTCACACCTTTTTTGTTACTGGTAGACCCTCACAGTCTGTGCACCAGATACACACATAGATTTGTTTTAGCACGGTTGTTGGTATATAAAAACTTCAGTATATAGTACACATGCACTATGCAGTAGCTTGTAAAATAACTTTTAATAGAAATAACTTGAAGTAAACATTTTCTGTATGACTATCAGTTTCCCACGTGCTTGTGGGGGAATTTTAGCTTACTATTCTTTATAACGTAGCCTTAGTTCATTGATGTTTGTGGACATCTGTTTATGCCAAGATCAGTTGAGGTCAGTTTGAGGTCTGAACTTTGACTGGGCCATTGCAACAACTTTATTATTTACTTTTTTGGCCATTCTCCACCACCCTGCTTGATGTGTTAGACTCAGTGACCACCTCTCCACCACCTTGCTTGACAGTTGGTATGAGGTGTTTAAGCCGATTTGATGCATCTGTTTTTCTCCAAATGTGGTGCTATACATTATGGCACAGCATCTCCACGTTGGTGTCATCTGTCCAAAGGACATTTCGTGGGTTTATTCAGATGCAACATTACAAACCTAACATGAGCCATGCTTGTTTTAGAAAGAAAAGGCTTTCTCATGGCGAAGCTTCCAGACAAGTTTCTCTTGTTCAGTCTTTTTCTAATTGTGCTGTCATGAACTTTAACATTTAACATGCCATCTGAGGCCATTAGTGACTGAGAGGCACCTCTTGGCTTTTCTTTTTCTTTGCACACTCTGACCTTGGAGTGAATTTGCTGGGACATTGACTCCTGGGAAGAGTGTGGCTTTGTGTTAACACTTATCTGAATGCTCCAGAGCAGTAAAAATGCCAGAACATCTGCCTTTATGGAGGTGGTCACACTTGCCGATGATCATTTAATCAACTGGATGTGATTAGCAGCACCTGTCTGCTGTTACCCTATTAATTCCCATGGAAGCAGTAAGGGTGTACTTAGTTTTTCACAGGCCCGAATAGAGTCCTGTGAAAAACTAGGTGCACTCTTACCTATACACACACACACACTTGTGTATGGGAATCCATATGATCTGTCTTTAAGCTTATATATAATGTCATACCCACTTGCCTTGTACTGGTCAGTGGTTTGCATATTGACAAACTGTGTCTTGTTGATTTTTTTTTCAATTTCCATGATAAACTTTAAGAACAGCTATCCTTTAAAAGGCAACATGTGTGGATCTCTTTAGGTCACCTGCTTGATTTCCATGCTGTGATCTAAGGATGATAAATTGCTGGGTACACATAAATTATATCAGTGAAATCACATTCAGTGCAGGCCTTTTGTGTGCACATATGTAAATTCAGCTGAGTGAAATTGCAGTCTTTGTCTACCCTCTAACCATACAATTTCTTTCATTTCAATCTAAGCACACATTCGGAATATTGTCCCTTAGCTGCTCCTATCATATGTAATGAATGTGCTGCCCCAAAGGTGAGAGCCATAATTGATTAAAACCATGTTTTTTTCATGGCTCAGTGTAGTCAGCGATAAGAATATCTGTGATGTGAGTGCGTGCATGTAAGTGTCATTTATGCGCGTGTGTCAGCATGTCTACTGGTCTGTGTGAGGAGGACGGGACATCAAAGTCGTCTATGAACTGGCTCTGTTTCATCCCAGCTAATGAAGAAGCTGTGAGTATGCTTCTGGGTCACAGTGGGAACATGCACAGTGAGGTCACTTCAAAGGCGGGATAATGACGGATTAAGTCTAAATCACCGCCGCGCTTTAGTCGCTGTCTCACATCTAGCCTGTCGCTTTGCATTTTATTAACAAATCATGGCAATATGATCTGGTAAAATGTGCCTGCCTTAATTTCCCTTGTCCATCTTACTCTGTGCAAATCCTCTACATCCAGATTATTGGATCGTGGTGGGCAGAGTGGTGGGCCTTTTTATAAACCCCTGATGGTGATGAAATATTCTTTCATCAGTGTCCATATATGTCCCCATGTATTCACGTTTTAATGAACTGCTCTCTCTGCAGTTTCTTATTGCCTTGTGTTGTGTCCATGACAGTGATACAGCTTTTCATTTATATGAGCCCTACAGCTTGCAAGCAAGATATTTCATCCTTGGCTGGTTTGGGTTGGCATTCAAAATTAACCAACACACCCACAGACCTCTCAGTTGATGAGCACAGGTAAAGCTGGGATTTCTGTATCATAAGCCAAAGTGTTATAATGTTCCAGCCTTTCACATCATATGGGAAATGGAATTGGTTTGAAAGGGGGCTATATGCCAAGATTATTGAGCTCTAGGTACTCTTATGTACAGGAGGATGCCACGAAGATTTACTGTTTTACCGCAATTCATCTTGTTCAGTGTGTAGCCCTTACATTCTCTGACCCTAAGCCTGCTGCGCTTGTAGAAATACAGGTATGTTGGAAGCACTCAGGGAAGCGTAAGTGCTGCTGGAGTGATTTATCCTCTCTAGACCCTCCAAGGGCTCTCGAATACTCAGATGCTTTGGTCAACAACGCACCCCAGCAATTATAATTAAGGGGTACTATGGTCTATGTCTCCAAAATGCTTTCATGTGATAAAGAGGTGTAATGTCAGGACATATTTAATAAATTCTAGCATTAATTGGGGGTGAATGAGGTTTGGTGTTGTTCAAAGTTCGAGTAACAGACTGCCTGAAACTCCTTCTGAACTTTGGGGTGCTTTTAGATTTGTGTGGAAACAACTAAATCATTTAAACTTAGCCTAGATCACTTTTTGAGAAGTATTTGGTTTATCTTGAAAACTCTTTTAAACCAAGGTTTCGAATCTTATGTTGTCCTCAGTCAATTATGTATGTGTAACCTTAGCATGAATCTAAGTGTTTAGGTTTTTTATTTTTTATCAGACTGTGTAACATATACTGTACTAACACAGACAGGAATTATCAAAACAGCATGATATATGTATGTGTGTATTAGGGGTGCAACGATATTCGTATCGATATTGAACCGTTCGATACAGTGCTTTCGGTTCGGTACGCATATGTATCGAACAATACAACATTTGTAATTTATTTTATCAACTTTCCTTCTGACGATGCTGTCTGTGTTGAGCGCTCAGTGAATCTGCGTTCGACTACTCCGCCTAGGCTGCACTGTCGAGCGCAGATCCACTGAGCGCTCAACACAGACAGCATAGTCAGGAGGAAGAGCGCAGGGCAAGCTAGCGAGACAGAAGTTAAGCTCTCCTTGCAAGATGGACCTCCCCCACCCTCATTCAGATCTGGCGTTTGGAATTATTTTGGTTTTCATGTGACGTATGACCCTGAAGGTAAGCGAGTCATGGACTAAAGTAAAACAGTATGTTGGATGTGCCATGCAATGCTTAATTACATTGGTGTGAACTAGTGTGTTAGCGCAGTTAGCTCGTTAACGTGTTGGCCGTCTAGCCCCATGCACGGGGCGATCGGCGGTAGCTCGTTAACGGAGATTTGCCGTGTTGTGGCGTTAAGGTCATTTCAACGAGATTAACCTGAAAGCACTAGTGGGAACACAACGAATATGACTGCACATTTACGCAGACATCATCCTAGTGCAAAGACCAAAACAACAAGCATGCTACTAACTTTAGCCGAGTCATTTAGACAGCTGTTAGCACGTGATTCTCCTTATGCTGCTGAGAATATAGCCCAGAAGAAGCGGATAGTATAGCTTTTATTTTGGAAAGAGACATTTCTCTGTAATAAACTCTCTTTTCCAAAGATGAGTGATTCCTCAATCAGATACAGGGCTTGCAAAATCGCTAGCCCGACGTCCCGGAGCTAGTGATCTTTCCAGTCGGGCTACAAAAATCTCTCTGCCCTGCCCGTCGGGCTATTGTATTTAGTATTTTAGTATTTAGTATTTAGTATTTATTTATTTATTGTCATTGTCAAGAACAATGAAATTGCGTTTGGGGCTTCCATACAACCCCCCAAAAAAGAAGAAAATAATAAATACCCCTTAAAACCCAAGTGTACATATTTAACCCAGTGTGACTCCAATGCAATAAGACAATCCTTAGCAATAATGTTCGTAGAAATTCAGACAAAGACCTGAGAAACATGACAAAATACAACAATGCAACCCATTCAATATTATTGTACTGTGAGATATGATATCAGATATGATAGTTATCTATTTAAGAAAGAGGGGGGGCAGGAGGGGGAAGAGAATAAAGATATGATGCACCAATGCAGACCAGTTCATTGCTATTAAGAAGTTGGATATGGTTATTGTCCGTGAGAGGGGGGCAGAGAGTTCAGGAGCCTCACAGCCTGTGGATACAGGCTGTTGGCCAGTCTGGATGTTCTGGCCTGTATAGACCTGTACCTTCTCCCTGAGGGCAGCAGATGGAAAAGGTGGCGCGCAGGGTGATGTTGGTCCCGCAGGATACTGTGCACCCTCCTCAGACAGCGAGTGGGGAAGATATTACTGATCTCTGGCAGACTTGTTCCAATAATTCTGCCAGCTTCTTTCACCACCCGCTGGAGTGCTTGCTGATCGGCCTTGGTGCAGCTGGGGAACCACACTAGAAATCCATACGTCAGAACGCTGCTGATGGCACAGTTGTAGAAGTTCAACATCAGAGATCTGGGAATGTGTGCGCTCCGCAGTCTCCTCAGGTAGTAGAGGCGCTGTTGGGCCTTCCGTACAACTGAGGTGATATGGTTGCCCCAGGACAGGTCCTCGGTCACAGTTACCCCCAAGAATTTAAAACTGCTCACCCTCTCCACCGCCTCACTGCCAATGAAGAGAGGCAGATGGTTGTTATGACCCCTCTTCCGGAAATCTACAATGATCTCCTTGGTCTTTTTGGTGTTTAAGACCAAGTTATTGTCGTGGCACCATGACTCTAGTTGTTGCACCTCTGTCCTATAGTTTGTCTCATCATTGTTGGATATAAGTCCGAGCACTGTAGTGTCATCTGCAAACTTAACAATGAGATTGGACGCGCAGGAGGAAATACAGTCATGGGTGAAGAGAGTGTATAGCAGAGGGCTCAGAACACACCCCTGAGGGGCACCGGTGTTGACCACAAGGGTGGAAGAGGTGTTCTTACCCACTCTGACACTCTGTCTACGGTTAGTGAGGAAGTCCACAATCCAGTTGCACAGAGAGGAGTTAAGTCCCAGTTGGTGGAGTTTGGGACGGAGTTTGTATGGCCGGATGGTATTAAAAGCCGAGCTGTAGTCTACAAAGAGGAGCCGTGCATAGGTGTTCCTGTGTTCCAAGTGCTTCAGTAATGTGTGCAGCACTGTGGCGATCGCATCCTCGGTTGACCGGTTCTCCCTGTATGCAAACTGGTGCGAGTCCAGGGATGGTGGAAAAGCAGCTCTGATGTGTTTAATTACCAGTCTCTCCAGGCATTTGGCGGGAATGGGGGTGAGTGCCACAGGTCTGAAATCGTTCAGACATGTGACATTTGACTGTTTTGGGATGGGAACGATGGTTGCTGCTTTGAAACAGGATGGTACCAGTGAACAGGACAACGAGGTGTTATATATAGAGGTGAAGACGTCCGCCAGGTCCACAGCACAGTCTTTTAGCACCCGGCCCAGCACTCCATCCGGCCCGGCCGCCTTCCTGGTGTTAATGCTCCGTAACACACGCCTCAGCTCATGAGTGCTCAGGACCGGAGCAGGGTCGGTTGAGGGGAGAGGGGACAGGACAGGGTCGGTGTTCTCCCTATCAAAACGGGCATAAAAGAGATTTAGATCCTCAGCCAGAGTAGAACTGTCGGCTGAGGGTGATGGTGTTCTTCTTTTGTAGTCCGTGATAGCCCTGATGCCCTCCCAGACCTGCCTTGGGTTTGTGTTGTTCTCAAACCTGATGCCTCTTCTCAGGTTGGCCCTGGCAGCACTGTATGCCGCCTGGTCCCCGGATTTGAAAGCGTTGTTCCTTGTTCGAATAAGTTGTTGAACTCCGTGTGTCATCCAGGGTGGATTATTAGGGAACACACGGAATCGTTTCCAAGTTGTTACATTGTCCACACAGAAACAGATGTAGTCCAAGACAGTGGAGGTGTAACTGTCCAATGCGACACGATTGTCAGTGTCCTGCACCTTGAATACATCCCAGTCTGTGCAGTGGAAACAGTCCTGAAGCATCGGAATAGCATCCTGCGGCCATGTTCTCACGGTTTTGGTTGTAATCCCAGTGCTCTTGATCTTTTGTGTGTATATTGGGTGTAGCAGAAGGGAGAGATGGTCTGACAGACCCAGGTGGGGATAAGCCTGGGCTCTGTACGCATTCGCCATGTTGGTGTACACCTGGTCTAGGAAAAATATATGTCAATGCTTTTGCATTCTTTCAGAAATGTAGCTGGGTAATTATGTCATTGGCATCGGTGAGCCACTGTCAATATGTGACATATTGAAATCGCGTTTGAATTTGCGCTTGTTTTTTTGCTTTCACTTTGCAATGACAGCACTGATCTGTGAGTGATGATAATTTGTGCACCAATTCCTCTGACATCGTCTTATTAATCGTTAGCTTACTATGCAAACATGACAAGTGAAATCTCCCGCAGCAAGCTTAAACATGTGAGAGGTTGATCGCGCAGAGAATCGCTGAGCTTATGTGAGTCCGTGTGTAAAAGTAGCAGTATATATATTTTAGTTCTGCTGAGCCAAATAAGACAGGTCGGGGTGAAGAAGTGACAGCCAAAGAAAAGCTTACCACAAAACGGAGAAGTTATGACAAATCAGACTATAAGGCAAAAAGAAAGCGCAGCTTTATGGTTTCATGGACAAAAGAATTTCTGTGGCTGCAATATGACGAGCTAAATAACCAGGGCTGCACATAAGTGGTCCGCAGGTGCGCTTTCGCTGTCAAAATAAAAAACGCGCACAAGGGTTAGGGTTAAATTTAAAAACTGTACTTTTGAGTTAAAATGTATATTTATAATTTTAATAAATGACAAATTAAAAAGGCATGAACATTTTTTTGTATCGAAAAAATATCGAACCATGACACCAAAGTATCGAACCGAACCGTGAATTTTGTGTATCATTGCACCCCTAGTGTATATATATATATATATATATATATATATATATATATATATATATACATACATATGTACGGGGGTGCACATAAGTGGTCCGCAGGTGCGCATTCGCTGTCAAAATAAAAGACCCCACCAGATAAGAATGTGCAACGCTCTTTGCGTACATAAGATTTTCTGGAGGAGGACAGACATTTGTTTAGAACTCTTAAAGATGTTGAAGAAGCAAGCTCCTTTAAGCAATTACTTTGGTGTTCCTCCACCTCCAAAGAAATGTCAGAAGGAGTCCGAACCGCATAAGAGGCGCGTATTCTCGGAAAAGTGGTTGCAGGAGGCGAGCTGGCTTCAAACAAATGACAAACGCACAGAGATTTGGTGCAGAATATGCTGTGAAAATCCCACTCTAGCGGACAAAAACATGTACGCAAACGCACACTGCAACTTCTTATCTGGTGCGCATCTTTTATTTTGACAGCGAATGCGCGCCTGCGGACCAATCATATATATATATATATATATATATATATATATGTGTGTGCGTGTGTGTGTGTGTGTGTGTGTGTGTGTGTGTGTGTTTTCTTATAGGCTATTATAAATTTATAGAGTTTTGAATGAAAAGCAATGAAAATATACACCTGTCAAAAGAAAGAGATATCAATATGAACAAAGTAAAGAGATGACAACGTTTTTCTTTTTCCTGGTCTGTAAGATGTATATGCCTGTGCATCAATAGGATAAAGCCTATAAATGTTGCTGAATTTTATAGAAGATTATTGGAGCTGAAAATGGGTTGTCCAGCATCGGTCCAGAGAGGGAATTGGCTGAGCTGCAGAGCCTCATTTAGTGGAGGCTCAGTGGCAGCTCCCATTTCACCTGGGTTCTCCGATGTTTAATTGGCCTCATTATGTGATTAACTTAGCAAATTTACCCCTTACCCTCAAGGCAAAGCTTTGAACACTGGCAGACCGCAAACCCTCTCAAAGTCACTCCATCACTGAAACCACAATGTCAGCATTTAGGCTGGCCATCACATTCCACTGGGAAGTTTTCATTTTCCTGCAGAGATGCCTGTTTGCCTATATTAACCTCCCCACCTTTGACTCAACATGCTGCTTAAGAATGCAGTAATTCATTCTAGGATAACTAGCAATATATCATTGTTTCCTTAGAAATGCTCAGTATGCATATTATGTTGCTTATCACACTTTATATGCTGAGCATGATTTTTTCAAGCTCTGTAAATTATAGGTTATTGTGCAGACATGTGTTGAATCATTTGATGTTTGCATTCAGAGCCTAGCCCTACACTTTCAAAATGTATGGAATTTTATATGCAAAATCTATTTTATTTCAGGGTATACAAGAGTGCATGTTGCCATGTAGGCCGAGCTGTTCATTTCCTGTTTATTAGGTGGATTAGGGTGTTTCTTTTCTCTCTCAAGTCAACACCGACCATGAAGCGAGTGGAAAGAAACAGTTGATTGTCCAATCCAGCAAACAAAATCTAATATTTGGAAAGCTCTGGTTATTTGTTTGTGGTTTCATAGATATTGGTTTCATTTTGCTGATCTCCTCAGAGAATAGTATAGGAAATGAAAGGAAGATGAAAAAACAAAGTCTGTGATGTTAATCTATCCTGTCATCACTGAAATCTCACAGGTCCTTTTTGGGCTCCCTGACAGTCGGATGAAATGGTCGCTAAAGTGCCAATTTTACCCAACCGCTTGCTATTTGCCAGCAAAGTCACAGGTTGGCTTCCTTGTTCAATAACCAGTCTTGGAGAATAGGGTTGACGGTGGAGCGAGGAATCGTATGTGTTGCGGATGTGTCCGTGTTCGAGGGTAGAGGGGGAGAGGATGGGCAGGAGGGAAGAGAAGAGAGAAGTTTACAAATGGGATCCATCATTTTTCATGCACGAGGGTGACATCCCTCCGTCAGCCAATTTCGCTCCGATAGCACAGTCCCTTGGTTCATTGATATCTGCATTAGGGACCTTTGTCAAAGGTCTCATCTAAATGCATTGAAAAACGCTTTGCTCCCTCTGTGTACGTCCCGCTTTTAGAAGTGTGTGCGTGCATGCTGTGCAAAGATTTGCCGACTTGGCTTTGTCTACATTAAGGTTGGTCTTTGTGGCAAAGCAATGCGGTGTCACTGAACCTGGAAAGGGGAAAAACAACTTGTGAGAAACGCATCAACAAAGCCGCCGCCAGCTGCTCAGTGCTGTGAGAGCTGCGGCTACGAGTGTTTTCTCACTCTGTTGTTACTGAGTAACTCTTTTAGTCTGCAGCGTAATGAATTTAATAAATATACTCAAATTAATGGCAACGACTGAAATGACCTATGAACGTGTTTCAAGAAAGGGGCCATGAAACATTGTGAAGGAGCTAATTTCAAATTGATATAAAGATGGCAGGGTCTTCTGTATGAAGTTGGTTGGAGTAGGCTTATTAACCAAAACACTTCAGAGCCACTTCATTTATCCCACTAAACACACCACCCCTCATCTCCACACATGTACAGTCCTACAGTTCAGTCTAACCTGACTGTACATCCTTTGCTACTATTAAGAAGATTTAATTTGCTATTCCTGTCCATCTATTTTACGTGACTATAGCACGCTACGGCAGGGGCGCCGCGGGGCTAATGTCGCTGTCAATCCAGTGTCCCCTTAGCTACAATCTCACGGCTTAATTTCCACACAGATCCAAGCACCCTTGAGCTCTAAGAGGTCTCATTCGCACACTTGAATCAAAATTGCCCCAAACTCTCTTGTCCTGCAATTTTGCAACACTTGGGTTGTAAGCAATGTTACGTTTTGAGCAATTTTACCAGGTCCCTGAACTGTCAAGTAAAAGGCGAGCTAAACACCAGCCAATCTAGCGTTTCGTTAATATGTTTAATATAAATTTATGTCGACCATTTCAGTTAAAGCCTTTAGGTGGTTAGGCTATATCTCCTGGCACTCTCATAAGATATATTAAGAATAGTAATTAATAAATCTGATAATCTGAAATTGACTAATAATTTGGTGCTTGAGGACATCCCTTCCGTGTGTTCCCATAGGGATTCCATTAAAAGTCCTACTGACTATAATCTATAGTTGTGCAATTGTTCTATAGAATTCAGCAATGCTGCCCTTTTAACATTGTTCAAATCCACTTTCAAATGACTTTGAAATGAATAATTTATGTTAAGTTTAATAGACCTTGAGGTGCGTCACAGTAACTGAATGATATATTGTGTCCCAGAATGTTTACAGAGAATTGCAATGGGAGCATCTGTCACTGCCTGTCACTAGTTTAAATAGAAAATCTAAGTGTTTGACACATGCTATTACTGTTTGTTATTGTCCCCGTTTTCAGGTATGGGCAGATGAAGAGAGTTCTGTGTGAATATTCTTCAGTCAGAGCTGTTCAACTGGTGGGGGGGATGGTCACATCTTGCAGGAGCTTTCTTCTCTTCAGGAACTCTCTGCAGGAGGGGGAGATACAGGAGAGGTGGAGGAAGATCTCAGCCTGGGCGTTTACCGTCTTATGTAGTCTGGAAGATGTGTGGATGGTGGGGTGGGTGCAGTTTTCTCTGTGGTGGGGTTGGGTGGACTGTCCAGGGCTCTGTGGAGCCGGGGGGCGCTACTGCACTGGGCCCCGGTCTGATGGGCCTGGGCCCCCCTTCCCTGGCGGGTCGCGGAGGGTGGGAGTGCCTACTGGGGTCAGCGGGGGAGCTGGCCCCAGGGAGGGGTTACCTGCCCCTCCCTTCCTTCCCTCCCCATCTCCAGCTGCCTCCCTCTTCCCGCTCCTCCACAACCACCCACACATGCAGGGCCTTGGAGTGGGGGTATGTCACCAGGGTGCAGAGGAGGCTACCCCCCCCCCCCCCCCTGTCCCCTTCTGGCTGCCTCTGCCTCAATTTTATCCCACAACTTAGACATTCACATTATTCACACTCTCATTACACATACATATAGGATCTTGGGGGTGGGCGCAATCACGGAGTCCAAATCACCATCAGGGTGTATACCTCACCCCTGACGTCGTTGCCCACCTCTCAATTTTAAATACACTTAGTCATTGAGGGCTAGCAGGAGGGACTATGCGCTTACCTGCTGCTCCTTGGCAGGTAGCTCCATGCCCTCCTGGGTTTTAATTGCACCTTAGAACACACATGCATCAACACTACAATGAGCGGGTGGAGGGAGGTTTGGAGTCTTCTCCCACCCCCATTCTCTGCGGCCTGCTGGAGCGGGAGGGCTAGTAGGAGGAGTTGGCCGTCCGACTGCGGTCTGGGGTGTGGGGCCTCCCTGCTGCTGCGGAGTCGGGGTGGTCTGCCTCTCCCCACCGCAGGGAAAAGGGTAACACCACCTGGGTCTGGGTGCAATTCCCCCCTCCAGGGGCAAGGGTACCTAGACCCGGTTTGTAGAGTACGCTTGGGGAGTGTGATTGTGTGTACAGCGTCTCTTTATGTCTGTCTCCACGTTGGTTGAGTGTGGAGTGAGTGCATATGAGAGCATGAGGGTGGGAATGGATGTTTGTGTCTGTGTGTGCCTGTATGTCTGTGTCTATATGTCAGGTTGGGTATCAGACGCCACCTCTCTGGGGACACCTCAGGCCCTCCAAGGTTTGGAGGCCTATCTCCACCCACCACCACTTCCCCTGCCGGTGGCGGACTCCCTCAGGTGTCGGTGTGTTGGTGGTTCTTTGTGTCTGGGGGTGGGCGTCCGGGTACACACCGGCTCACTCCTTGGCGGCCGCTTGTCGGGGCCTGGGGCCTGGGGCTCGCTCGGGCCCCTTTGGAGGTGGGGTGCCCCCGGCCTCTCGGCCTGGGGCTCGGTCACTCAGGCGCAGCTGGGGGCCGGCGGAGCTCACGGGCGCGTCACTGCAACTCCCCCTGACTTCTGCTCCGCGGCTGCTGGGCGAGCCCTCATCTGGGACTCTCCTCAGCTCTTACTGGAACAGTGGCGCGGCTGCCCCTCTGTTGGTCTTCCTTGGTCTCTTGTGTTCTGGGGGCCTCTGGATGTCTGGAGTTTTGATCTCCTCCATACCTGCTTCACACCCTGGAGGACGGGGCTGTGGCCCCCCCACACTCCCTAGCAGATCATTACATGGAGAAACCTTTGGAATGCAAGCATGCTGATCCACACAGGTATGCACACATGGGTATTCACAGACGCGGACTAAAGCTTTCTTGGCTGCTGCCTCAAAGCACACTGTGCGCTGTCTATCTTGCGTGCTGCACAATATCGTTTATTATTTAGTAAATATTGATATCTATGACTAGCTAGTTTATTGTGATGGTGCTTTATTTTCTCTATTATTATGTTACTCTTTGTTGTTTGCTGTCTCCTCTGTTTGTTTTTTTTGTTTGTTTGTTTTTTTTTCTCCATACAGGTGACCCAGGAGTTCTTTTTTTTTTTTTTCTCTCTCTTCCCCCCCCTTCTCACCGTCTCTTCTCCCCTTTGGTTTTCTTTCTTTCTCTCCCCCTCTTTCTCTCATTCATTCCCCCTGTCCTATTTATTTAAAAAAAAAAAAAAAAAAAAAAAAAAAAATGACAAAGGATGAACTGAAGCTCTGCCATCACGTAATGTCGCATACTGCTGTTTCTGATGTCATTTAAGAAAAAAAAAAAAGAAAAAAAAAAAAAGAGCTGTTTAGCTTTCTGAAGACGACTTTAAGTCCGATTAAGAGTACTGAGGCCTTGAATACTTGAATAATGCTCAGTGAATCAGAGGGAGTGGTACACGTAATGCTTCTGTGGCGATGTGCTGTCTTTTAAGGGGAAAGAGTCAACTATTGCTGCCCTGCTTCCCTCTTTTATCTTGTGAGTCGGAAATGTCAGTGCCAGCTCAAACAGGACCAGCCAAACCTCCTGAACATGGCGAGATTGGATGCGAAATCAGTGCAAGGGTCACTCCCCCTTCCTCTTCACCCTCTACACCACAGACTTCAGCCACTGCACAGAGACCTGCCATCTTCAGAAGTTTTCTGATGACTCTGCGGTGGTTGGATGCATCAGCAGGGATGATGAGACAGAGTACCGGGCTGTGGTCGACTCCTTTGTCACGTGGTGTGAGCAGAATCATCTGCAGCTCAACGTGGCAAAGACCAAGGAACTGATCGTGGACTTCAGGAAGACCAGGAAACACTTGACCCCTGTTTCAATCCAGGGGGTCAGTGTTGACATTGTGGAGGACTATAAATACCTTGGAGTACACATTGACAATAAACTGGACTGGGCTAAAAACACCACAGCACTTTACAGGAAGGGCCAGAGTCGTCTCTATTTTTTGAGGCGACTGAGGTCCTTCAACATCTGCCAGAAAATGCTGAGGATTTTCTATGAGTCTGTGGTGGCCAGTGCGATCCTCTATGCTGTTGCATGCTGGGGGAGCAGGCTGAGGGTCGCAGATGCCAACAGACTTAATAAACTGATCCGTAAGGCCAGCAATGTTGTGGGGATGGAGCTGGACTCCCTCAAGGTGGTGTCGGAGAGGCGGATGCTGTCCAAGATAAAGACAATGTTGGATAACACCTCCCACCCACTCCATGACATGTTGGTCAGTCACAGGAGCTCGTTCAGTGAGAGACTGAGATTACCGAAAAGCACCACTGAACGACACAGGAAATCATTCCTGCCTGTGGCCATCTCCCTGTACAACGCATCCACTTAACACACTGTTTGCTGCTACAGCTACACGTGTTTCTTTTCCAAATATTTATTTATAAGTGACTTATGTATGTATGTATGTATGTATATATATGTATATATTGTACTATTCTTAGTTAGCGTATTGTCTGTCTTGTCTTAATGTTGGTTTAAAATGGAGCACTGTAACAAAAAATAATTTCCCCCAGGGATCAATAAAGTATTCTGATTCTGATTCTGATTCTGATTCTGACAAAAGAAATTGGGTTTTATGCAGAGCGTGCCTCAATACACAACACTCCCAAACCAAAAGGTAGAAGCAAAGCCCTTACCAGCTATTTTCAACCCATCATTATTTCTCATAAATCCCAAACTAGCCAAGACCAGTGCCTTTGACAGCATGACTGATGAGTTTGCCATCGTGAATGTCAAAAGAAATGGTCTCCTGCACCTTATCTCCCCTATTTCTCATTGTGAGTGAGACTTGGGGGTTTTTATGGAGAAAAGCCACGGCCGTTGTGATGAGCATTACCCAGTGATAATGAAGGGCACGCTGCTGTACCGTCAGCCACTACAGACAGACAGGCAGGGGAAGCGGGCAGGCTGGGAGGTGCTGTGTGCTGAGAGTTGCCCATTCATGAGTTTATGTGACCTTATGTCTTTATCTAGAGACCAGACAAATGAGCATATTTTTATATTTACACTGTGTAGGTGCCATGATTGCCTTATCTACTGCCGCCTTCATTCACAGAGGGAAATGTCAAGAGGTAATCAAGTCAAATGTGTCATTTGTCAATGGATTTAAAACTGTATATAAGGAAATACTGTATGTAGGTAACATTTCTGTGAATTCTATATGATATACTTAATTTAACTGGAGATGTTGATTTAAGCACACCTCGCATGTCATGCGTAGATTTCCCCCCCCCTCTAAATTATGGAAAAACATCCTTTGATTTGATGAGTTTGTTTTCAAGTCTCATAAGTAAACCACATATTCCGCTGAGGCTTAAGTGAAAGGGGTTTTAGTTATCCTGCCTGTAAGTTGGCATGCAAACCAGCCGGCACAGACGAAGGATAATGAGGTTGGACGCAGGTCTGAGTAGTGACTGTTAAGCAGGAAGCTGCATTTATGATGGCTTTAAGAGGCATTTATTGCCTCGTTTCCATCAGAGCATTGTCTGCAGAGACCCAACAGCTTTCCATAGAGATTAATCTCAGATACCCCCCTCTTAGGTGGTGGCAGTCTTGGTGAAGTTGCTCACCATGGCGGCTCTCTCTCACTTTCTCTATTTTAGTTAGGCTTTAGTGTCTGTTTTTCTTCTTTTGCTTTGCTCTTCCCAGTACTCACTTCCCTGCCTTTCTCCTTCTATTTTCTACTCCCTCTACTCTCAGAGGGTTTCCACACTTGGTGTCACTGCATGTCCTCCGGTTACACTTACACAAATCAGGGTTAAACCATTTGTTTACAGTGAAGAAGGGAAGAGCGAGAGAAACAGCGCTGTGCTAAATGTCAAGGATGATGAGGTGGGTCAGGCTGGCAGTGCTGTTGTGATTACGGCTGTCTTCGCGCTACATCATCAAAAAACTCTGAAAAGGGCTAAGTCCTCCAGTTCGACTGTTTCGCCAAGAAATTAGATTCACATGTAATCTTTGAGAATATCCTTCCTGCTTTCCCTCCAATAACAGTGCCAAAGTAAAGGAATGTGTGGTGTGGAGCTGCACTTTTCAAGCCAAGGAGTAGTGGATTCTGACATAAGGATTTAAAAAATGTTTTTGTGGGCAAAACCACATCCACAACAGTGCCCCAATCTACCTGCTGTGTCTTTGTTGAATAGTTAACGAGATATATAGGTACTAGTAGGATTTCAACTACACGAGAAAAGTTTGATATCAATTTTTAATGACTTTTTAATCAGAGAAAACCAGGCAGGTTCTCTACAATTTAGCCTGAATGTGCACACACCTACATGCCACGCCTGTATGTTTGCCGAGCACCTTGTGTATGATTCTTTCATGAGCTGTGTGGTGGCTGGCCTTTCATAGGCGTGCTCTCATTGAGCACTTAATCAATACCTGTCATCTTGATCTCATCCTCTAAAGTGGGCCCCTGTTCTTTGTCTTCCCCTTAATCCATCTCCATACCGCTATTTGAATTTGTATTAGAGACCTAAGGACCTTCTTCACTATCAGAAGATTTAACAGATTGTTTAAGGACCCTTAGTACTATTTTCATAAGCACAAGACCAGGTTTATAAAAATCTATACAAGGGCCTGGAGACTTGGGGCAGTGTGGCAGGAAGGGTAAGCCGTGAACGTGTGGAGAATTTCAGATTTGGAGGAAGGCAATTTCAGCATCTTGCCTTTTTCTGATTGTTTTGTTAAAGCTGGTTTTATTGCTGTTGCTCGGCTCTTCTATCGTTCTATTTGCTTTGGGTTTTAAGGAGTCGCCAAAGGTAATTTATAGTATTTCCCCCCTTAGGAGAGTATTTGATGGGGCACTCCTAAAGCTGCCTGACTACAGGCTCGAGAAAGGGAAACTCACTTTTGATTCTGCATGAGTACAGTTTCTAAATCACTACCAGCTTCTTGTGATTGTACTTTTGTGAATCTATCTGCAGTAAAAACTGATAGCGGGCGCAATGGTAGAGTGATTGCAGTTTGTGAGTTCAAACATTGATAGCATTGGAAGCACAAAGAGACTATACATTCAAGTGTCTCTTTTTTACCCCCCCCTCCAACTTCTCTGTATTTCAGTCCTGCTGCTCAGTCTTCTCAGAAACAAATGTGCAGTGATCCATGCTCTTAACACAGTTAAGAAAATAGTTTTCGAAAATTGGACCTTGAAGAATTCAGAGTGGGTGAGTAATTGGAGGTCAATAGAAAGCAATGCTCCACGACAGAGCTGAAGCCGCAGAGAGAGCAAGAGAGAGCGCGACTGAGAGACGGCGAGAGAGAGGAACCAGCAGAGTGTCAATCAGCCAGCGTTTTGCCCGCATTGCCCCTTAATTTAATCACTGTTTAATTACTGCTGTCCCCAGAGGGGCGCTCTGCTAGGTTCAGTTACTGAGCTTTTTCCCTTCCTCTGACTCCGTCTCTTGGTGCGTATTTAGCCCACGGACAGCCTCTCTAAAGCAGGCCACTCTCCTCAGAAGCCTCAGCAGTATTTCAACCTTACCTCAGGGCCCTTTGCACAAATCTGCTGATGATAATGTCAAGGGCAGGCACATATGCATATGCGTGATGAAAGGTGCCTGCGGGAAGAGAGACACCACAAATATACAAGTTTATCCAGCAAAGCAAAGGCAGGGAAAATGGTGAATATGTTTAAGTACCCACTACTTGTCCACTCCCCTCCCATTCCCTTTAGGACCACCGCCACCCCGCTGAGAGTCGGTGTATTCAGATTTGGATGTAGTTGATATGGATGTGGATAAAATCCAAGAGCTGTGCAATCATCAATAAAAATCACTGCTGCAAGACATGGCCAGCTTCCCATAAATGTTCCCTGCCATAGTATAATGTGTGCTGCCATATCTGTGGCCAAACATGGTGCACGTGTCATGGTTTCTCTGGATTACCAACAGCCCCTCACCGCAGACTCCACACAGGGACTGCATCAGGGGAATAAGTCACAGTTTAGCTCTCAAGCTACAGCAATCAATATAAATTTGGCATGGTAATGATCAGGTGCAGTGGGTGTAGGTCTCTTGTATCTATCTTCTTCCCTTTTCCCAGCATATGCTGCGGTGCTCTATCTCCCAGAGGCCTGCGGGTAACACAGCTAAGGCTGTGCGCTGCACGTCAGACCTCTGAGGAGTAAGGGGAAACAAACAAGCAGGGCTGTCTCAGAACCTCAGCAGCAGGCACAGGCAGTAGCCCATGCTTGCAATGAAGCCCCTGATGCCACACACATAAGCACAGGCACACACAGACTTTACCGGCCCTTGCCTCTCAACCATTCCCTTATTGGAGAAGCAGAGGTATTTTACACTGTGTTAAGGATATAATGGGACAAATAGAGATGGTGTGATGAGGAGCTGTGTGTTTGTGTGTGTGAGACTGACTGATAGATGAGATGCTGTCTCTCAAGAGGGTCTGTGATCATGATGATTGCCAGCGGAGGAGAGTTGAGATAGTTGTGACTCCTGGGTATTCAAATTGGAGTGTTGACAGGTTTATTATTGAAGTTTGTCCTCCCCCTCTCTCTGTTTTTCCCCTGAACCAGATAAGTGAGGGTGCGATAGTCACCATTTTCTGCAGCTTCATTCTTCACATGCAACAAGGCTACTGTTTCGAAACCAGCGAAGACATCAAGAGGGGACTCGTAACAAGAACGCAGTTTGATTAAAATGGCACTAAATTATTTATTTATTTATTTTTCACACAAACTTAATTTCGCTCGGAGAGATGCAGTGTTAATACCAAACCTAAATTAAAACTGGCTCAAGTGGATGGTGCCAAATGTAATCCCTCTGCCTCATTTATGTCAAGCTGGAGCCAGAGCGCCGCGGCCTGCGCTGCAATTGAAGACCCGCAGCCTGTGACATTAATAAAGACGGAACATGTACAGGAAATTAAACTTTCACATTCCTGTTGTAATGAGATCTTATCCATCATGTTACTGTTTGCCTCACAATCAAATCAAATGCTAAAATGGAAGCTCAATCAGGTCCTCCCGCAACGGCATCGCTGTAACCTCCTGGCATCGTTCTTCTAAATGGATGGCAAAGTGAATGGGATTTGAATAAAAACTCTATATGTTAATGGGCAGGTTTCACCCCTGAGATCCACTTTGTATAGAGATACAAGAGGAGAGGAGGGGGGGAGGGAGGAGAGGGGCATGCTACCAGCACTAAAGAGGAATATCTGTAGGGTGTTGTTGCATTGTATGCATTTCTGATCTGCATGTTGCTTTAAAAAAATGCAAGTAGGAGGAAAATGAGCACCTTGACCTTAGTAAGCGCATCTCTGTGTCCTGGTTGGCCACAAGAGGGTAGCAGCTAGTTGCAGAGATGGGAGCCAGGCCACAGGTTCATATTCACACTGGAGAGATTTGAAATATATTAACTAAAAGATATTATCTTCAGCCTTACATTTATAGATCACACTAGGATTTTTTTTTCCTTTACACGAGCCTATGATCTTTGGAAGAAGAGAGGAAAGCTCTACGGACAAGGAGATGAGGCAGTGCTAAATTTAATGGTATTGGCTTTTATAGGTAATAAGGGGGCACTGATCAAAGGTGCACAATACTCAAAAGCAGCGAGGTTGCACTCAGGAGGGGAACCAAGTGCTCTCCAGCCAGGCTGAGCAAATTGCCAGATCAGCTAATCAGGATTCAACTGGAAGATGTAAGTTAGTGGAGAGTAATTGAACACAGATTTAAGGGGCATCCATCTGGATATTGCAGCACTCCTCTCTTGCTCTCCTTAGTAAATTCTGGTGAATATTAATAATGTTTTTTATATAATAGTGTGCAGGCGAGGAGTAGGGATGGGGGTGGGTTTGGGGTTCTTTTAACAGGGCCTCTGAAAAGCTTCAAACATACAGGGAGAAATTACTCAAAGAAAATGTAAAGCAGAATATCCATTTACTTACCCTCTCCACTCTTCCCTTCCATGTGTGCCCTCTTCTCTCGGGCACACATGGAAGGCAAAGATGGAGGAGCCACCCACTTGTGGAAAATAGTGCATGTGGGATGTTATCAGCACCTGCTCAACATCAGTATATAGGCCAATTAAATGTGTATGGGTGCATGTTGTCCTCTTGGACATGATTAGAATCACAATTCGTGGCTTTGTAGTCCTGCCTGACCTGACTCACATTACGACTGAATATTCTCTGGAAAAAGGTTCGGTTAATGAACAGTCGAATATACAAGGATGGATGCAACTGCAGATTAATGAAGCCTCAGAGGTAGGAGCGGATTGAATTTGCTTAAGACATTCGAAAAGAGTCAATAATATATACAGTATGAAATATTGGCAGTTTAAATAAATCTGAATAAATTACCCAGAACTGTATACAGTCCACAGTCTGCACAGCTACCTCAGTGTGCATTAAATGATTGAGTTAGGATGCACTTATTGTTTTCAGAGCACTCATATATTTTTAAAACCACAAAGCTATTTTTCTTTCACAGGGTTTGTGATCTTTTTTTTTTTTTTTTTTTAAATTCTGTGACCTTCTAACACGATTCTCTCCTTGTGCTTTCCAGCAGATCCTGATCTGACAGTGAAAACACCTGGGCGAAGAACATTGTCAATATGTGGTTCGCAACTGCTGTTATTTCCCCCAGGACCTGAAATCACACATTTGAAGCATTCCTCTGGGGGTATATTTAGAAAATGGGCCGATCAAAACTGCTTGTAACTCAAATCTCACGTCACACAGCTGCTTTTAACAGACTGTAAAATAGGGGAAAAAAGGGAAGGATAATGAGAGGAGAATGGGTAGATAAATGTAGACACCCTAACTGCCACAGTATGTGACTTTTTATGTGCACAGAAAACATGAAAAAGAAAAAGAAGTTTCTCTCTTTTCTCTCTTGAAGAATGTTTCATTTGAGAGTTTGCTTTTCCTGCCACTGAAGAATGCTTACTTCTTTGACTATTTCGCCGAATGATCCCCAGCACCTGATAGAAAATGAAAGTAGTATAACAGTGTTTAGTGAAAATGATAAATCCAAAAAGCTGACACCATTGCAGTGATTTCATTTAAGGTATGATTACTGTTCCAGATGTCAGTGATGATGGAGGCATCGAGGAGGACTGTTACATTAGTCCCTGAAGCCTGACAACCATAATACATTTCCTTTTTTTTTTCTTCTTCTTCTTTTTTTTTTACAATGTAAATTCCTCTTACTCCACAAGGAGACTTTTTCGCTCTTCTTCTTTGATATGCCTGGCTGCTTGGTAGCTGTCGAAGGGGGGAAAAAATGGCAACAAAAACCCACCCTCGTGTCCCACTGTCAGGTGTCTGATACCTATTCCCATGGCAAACACGCACCACAGCTAGATGCAAATTGCCTGTGGAGATTCACCGTTTGTGGAAGAATAATAGGGTGCCTGGAAATGCTGGCCCTGGGACGGTCTGCGGGCCCTCAGATGTGATGTGTGTTTGAGAAAAAATAATACAACAGTGAGAGTGATTGCTGTAATGATAGATCCCTAACCAGACATTTTCCAGAAATGGAAACTGGAATGCGGGCCTGAAAAGAGTTGACAATGGGTATGGCGATGTGTGGAACAATTTAGAGAAGATGTTTTGGACTAAATTGCTGCATCATGGATGCTTTAGGGTAATAAAGCTGAAATAGAATCACACGCTGAAGTTTAGAAAAGACTGTTGACAGACAAGAAAAAGTTTGAGCAAGTTCGTATCAGTCTTGTCTTACTTTGCCTTTTCTTTTATTGATGGCTTTACATTCAGGCACAATGCTCCGCTATGGCACGAAAAAAAATGGAGCACCTTTTCCACATATCAAGGCTCTCCTTCAATGCCATTTTCTTCTAGTATGCAAAATGGAAGTTCTAACCTGAGGGTATGATAATATGATTAGAATGGGAAGTCATTCCCCCTCCACCTTCATGGCCACAGTGATAAAAAATAAGAAAGTGATTAGGGGGGTAGAAAAAGCTTTAGTTCATTTATATTTCATACCATATGAAAAAGTAATCTGACCTATAGACACAGCGGCTCGTGCTGGATGTGGAAGTAGGAGAACCTTCTTCTGCTTAGTTTCAACAGAATTACTACATTATTTACGTCATTAAAAACCAGACTGACTATTGAAAAAAACATATTCAGAGGACAAATGCACCAATACAAGGTTGGAGAGGAAAATAAGGTGACAGTGGAGGCACTTTCCAGAGAGTCATCTTAAATCAATCTGATCATTCTAGCATAATGTGATTACACGAGGCTGTACATATAAATATCTCAGGGAATATGCAATGCAGTTAGTGTGGATTAAATACAGCATTACAGTAAATGCAGCCTGAGAGTTTGACATCAGGGAAACATTGGTTGGACTCTGTGCG
Source organism: Maylandia zebra (assembly GCF_041146795.1). Lineage (NCBI taxonomy): Eukaryota > Metazoa > Chordata > Actinopteri > Cichliformes > Cichlidae > Maylandia > Maylandia zebra. Next base: position 26,748,378 of record NC_135185.1, read on the forward strand.
TTTGCTAGTGATGAAATGTGTTTTTATGAGTTTGTGCTATAATACTCAATAAATGAAAATTAACCATATTATATTTTTTTATTTTGCCTCTCAACAATAACTCAATGAGCCTTAATCCTGCGTTACTTTTTTCCCATGAAAAAACAATGCCAAAGGTGCACTTGAAACAGCAAACTAAATCTGGTGACTGACAGAGAGCATATTGGGAAAACAGTACAACTTTGTTATGTTGTACTGTACTGGATAAAGGGTGAGTCGATGCTATAAATAGACACTCAAGGTAGTCAGAGATATTGGAAACACCAGGGTAACAAAACTCAGCTTAATCTAATCTAAAAAGATGAGACGAGGGAAACGAAACTGGAAACATAGCACACAAAACAGGAAGTAACAAAACAAGATGTAACACAGAAATGGAGACTTTACAGGGGGGCAGGAAAACTGAAACTCAGGGATTAACTCTAAATAATTAGCTCTAAAAATCAATTACAAAAGGCTAAAACTGAGAATAAACTTGTTACGATAAAAAGCAAAAAACAAACTGGGTAGAAAACATACAATAATAAACAGAAATGAAATATTAAACTCAGCGTAGAAGTCCCAAGACATTGACAATTAAATTAATATTAAAGCTTATTTCAATATGAGAAATTCTTTAGCAAATTGTTTGCACATCTAACAGCTGTAGAGCAATATTAGCATTCATCTGGAGCTCTGTTTCTGACCACCTGGTGAGCGCAAGTCTGACACTGTCTGCGTAGAAGGTGTAGTGTTTGCAGAGCAGCAGCAGCTGCCCTGGTGCTTTGTTTGTGTCCTCACAGGCAGAGGCATTCAGGCACAATATTGAGTTGTTAGTCTTAATATTCTCCTTTTAGTTCTGTTTTTGGCTTCAGCCAACTCCCAATTATTCGATAAATACATTATGTATCAGCGAGACGTAGCCAAAAGTAATGGTGAGGTAATCAGTGAGAGTAACTAAAATGGTTCAGTTATACACTGTTGCTCTGAAAAGCAAAATGGTGCCTATGAAGCCATAAAGTCTTATAACACATCTAAAATAATTCAGTTTGTATTTTTTTTTTTTTGCAAATGAGTCTAAAATGTCTTTCTAATCATGGAAACCTGTTTAAGGTACAGCACGGTGTTTTTTATGCAGCGTGGCTTGTTCACATTCTGTTCTGCATCACCAAACCAAGGTGGAGACATGCATTAACTTTGACCCTGCCCAAACATTTACATACACAGACCAACTCAACTGATGCTCCCCACCATACACATGACACATGCGTGACGTGCCTGTCATACATGAGCCATGTCACTGTGACCGTGTGACACCGTGACAGAGCTTGTATGCCTATGTGCAGTCTTGTGTACGGGTGACATGGGAGTCTGGAGGCGTGGGGGGAAGGGCTGTTTGCCTTTGTGCGATTTAGATGAGTGTGATTGTGCGGGTGCATTTATGCTGCCTCACTTTGACAGCGCTGGTCTCGCCCTATCCCGCAGGTCAGCTGGGGTTTAATTGTCAGCCTTTAATATTCATGGGCACATTGAGTAGATAAATGAAGGTATAAGCACACTGTAAAATTTTCAATAGGTCAGATGTCACTGAATCCACCGGATACAATTTACTGTATGATCTGACATTCACTGTAACGCCGATTAATATGTTAAGAGCATGAAAAGTAACCCAAATGGCATTTTTCCATTTATGCTTTATGAAGTAGTCCACACTAAGATAGATGCTGTTAAGTCGAAAGGTGCACTGCAGTAAAAAGGTGTGCTTTATGAGGGTGTTTTATATAGATATGAATCTATATAATTCTAACATAGTCCCCCACCTTCCTGTCACTTTTTACCTGAATACATGGTCCTCCTTGATCACCTGAGCATAGTGGTCAAAATAGTTCACAGTATGTCACGGCACTGGACAAAGGCATCTGTGCTGTACCTGAAATTGGTTACAACAGGAGGTTCAGTCACAGTTACAAGGTAATTGTTACGAATTAGATACATGCACAAGATTAAAGTAAAACTGCACCGCACTAGTTTTTACAAAAACATTAGTTGTAGTTACAGTTACACCGTAAATTTTACATTTATCTATTTAATGTCACTGTAATTTATTCTAGTAAATGGCCAAACTAATGCTTTCTGGTAGACTATATAGTAGTAAACTTTTTTATGGTATGTTCTAAACAGTGAAGCCCAATTTAGGAACTCACTGGCCTGAAATTGGCTTGTCGCCTCTAAGAACTTGGCACTGCTACAAAAGTAGTCTTTCCAGAAATTAGTTACCTTAGCAACACAATCAAAAGCCAACTTAACCTAACTCCGCAACCCAGCTGTCCCCCTCTTGCCAAGGTTAGCATCCCCTCATACTTTGTGCTTCCATCCTTCTCTTTAATGGCTTATTTGATGATAATTAACCCTGAATCCTACAGAGACAGGCGTGCTAGAGATTGATGGCCTCATCGGCCTGCAACACCTGTTCTGCTACAAGGCTCACAGTTACCAAACCATGGCCAAATATGACTGCCCTGGAGCCGTGCATGTTAATGTCAAAGACAAACACAGGTCCTCCCCAGTGGCCTGGGTGTGCTGTATGGGGCAACACTGTGACCACAACCTCTGATTAGACTCATTATTCCACTCAAGCCTGGCTGCTCTAGGAGCCATCCTGTGGTCCCTTTTGTCCCAATTAGCTACAGTGTCCCTTAAAATGTCCATTCATCTCCAGATACAAGTCTTCTTGCATACAGATGCTCTGGCTTACTGGAAAGCATATTTCATCGGGCCAGCCCTATTATCTGAGTATCCATTTAGGGAAAGAAACGAGTGCACATTTAGGATTTTTTTCAGTGTACGAGTATTTAATTGACAGTTGGAGGGGAACTTTTTGTTTTAACATTGGTTTGCTGTTGTGCAGAACACTCCGTGTATTTGCATGGAGTTAACATTATAATTTCCTGCCATTTTACTCTATTAGTTTCAGTATACTAATATGAATAGCACGTTGTACAGCACATGCAATTTTGGTGTCAGTGTTTATCAAACTGCTATTTTGATATAGCACATTGCTGCTGTGAATGCAGATAATCATACCAGTGATGAGTGGCATTTCCAGACTCCACACGTGCTTACCATTACCATGAACAGCTGTTAATTTTTTCCACTTTACTTGAGATGTTCGTCCCTCCTGTAGGTGGAAGCCCTGGTCGTCTTCTTAACATGTTGGGGTGAAGCATGGGCCTCTGTCATGCAGCAGTGGGGCTCTTGGGAGTGGGGAAATAATCGAATGCAGAAAAAGTGTTTAATTTTTCATAAACAGAGGAACCACCGAATGCACACAACTAACAATGTACCCCAAAGCAGATGTAGGGCGTTTTTAATTTATGGAGAACTGAGCGAAATGGGCAGATGGAGCAAGAGGAGGTGGAGGCATGCTGAGGGACTCCACTTTTCTCTCTTCTCACCTCACAAACAAGAGAAGGCTGTGAGCGTGTGCCACAACACACACACACAAACACACTCCCACACACACACACCGCTCAAAGACGCAAGCACACGCACAAATGCAGACATGTTCAACCCCCACCGTTCGCATGCACGCTTCACACCGCCGCCATCATTTCCACGACAGATGCGTGAAAACACGCACACGCTTATATACCCCCCTGTTTTTTTCAAACACATTCCCACTCTCCCCTGCAACCCACAGCAAAACTCACATGGATCCATCCTCCACCCACACAAGCTCAAATTCAACTAACTAAAAATTATTCCACCACCAACAATCCCTTCACACACTTCTCCACACACACACACACACACACACACACACACACACACACACACACACACACACACACACACACACACACACACACACATACATACAGAAAAGGAAATCATCAGGGTTTAACTGGACCCAATTGAGAACTCCCAGTAATGAAGTTCCTCATGTGCTTTATAGTCTGCAGCAAGTAGACAGACTTCATTCCGATGGGCCATATGTAGGTATGAATATGCATGGGAATCTGTCATACAGGCAACAAGGACCACATATATATGATGCCAAAGGCCACCAGTGTGAGGAGGGAAATTGACTCTCTGTTGGACATTTGGAGATGTAAGACTATGTTTGGAAGGCGTGGGTAGACTGTGAATCATGCTAATGTGCGAGTTTAGTCCTTGGCTCAATTTTAGAGGACAACATTGATTGAGAATTTTGGCTACTTAATATTATCTGTATTCATTGAGAGGTAGAGGATAGTGAAGTCAGCGATACAACAGAGGGATTTCATTTTGGAAAGTCAGGAAAGCCGTGTTTAATTTGAGGTTTATGATTCCTTACAAATAAGAATGATTCCCATCCTCTTCCTCACAGTGGGGAATACAAATAATTCATTTAACTCTGGCAGTGGATCGGTACTGCATCATGTTGGAAATGGAAAAAGATAGATTGTGTGCCTCTTGAAAACCCAAGAAGATACTTAGGTAAACTCAGGTTTGCTTTAAAGACAAGGATATATAAAAGTATGCCCATTTTTGCCCAAGAATTCAATACACAGTGTTTGGTCAGGGATCAAAGTCCTATGTTTGTCATTAACCACATTGTAATAAGACTTTCTATGTCTACTAACATTACAGTATAGCATAGCATGATATTGTTTAGCATAGTAGTGTCAGTGTAATATGTAGTGTAGTGTTGTAATGTTTTTTTGCTGCAAACTCATTCAAATTTCAATGCAATACTAGACATTTAAGGGAATCTATATTATTGTGGTTTACTATAGATTATTTGCCAATCCGGTGAAAGACCCCTGGTTCAGTTCTGGGAGGACACCCAGATCCCTCGGGGACTGCATCAGGAAGGGCATTTGGCAAAAGAATCTGCTAAATCAAACCTGTAAAGCTTCTTTCTGCAGCAACCCCTTGTGAATAAGGAAGCAGCTGAAAGTAGCATTGATTGATGTCCATTGTTAACTACTTGACTATTCTCAGAAGACTCCCTCCATCCCACCCACTCTCAAATGACTGTGTAAAGTTGTGTTAGAAATGTGATATGCTAGCTTTATGTAGCACTAGTAGTTTGCACTGGAGTTCATTGCCATTTATTTATTTTTTTGGCAGACCACACACTATACAACACTATATGGGCAAAAATATTCACTCGTCTAGCTTCACATGCATATGAACTTGAGTGACATCCCATTCTTAATCCTTAGGGTGTAATATGATATCAGCCCACCCCTTGCAGCTAGAACAGATTCAAGTCTTCTGGATGAGAAGACCTGGCTCGCAGCGTCCAGTGTCCAAAGGTGTTGGGATGAATTAGCAACATCTTTATGGACCTTGCTTTGTGCACTGGTGTTCAGTCATGGTGGAAGAGGCCATCCCCAAACTGCTCCCAAAGTCGGGAGCAAATTGTGCAAAATGCCTTGGTGTGCTGAAGCATTAGGAGTTCCTTTCTCTGGAACTGAGCTGAGCCCAACTCCTGAAAAACAACCTCCGCAATATAATCTGCCATCTACCAAATCTTACATTTTGCACTATGCAGTCAGACAAGTACTGTTCTCCTGGCAAAGGCTAAACCCAGACTCGGATTGCAAAGTGGAGAATCACGATTCATCACTCCAGACTTTGCAAGAAGTTGGCAACCTCTGTGCACCATGGACCTCAGCATCTGCTGAACCTGCTCTGTGGATGAGTTGCTGTCCTTCCCACTTGTTAGCTGCCCACTGCGGTAATTATCAAAGTGTTATCATATTGTTTCGGTGTAGATGCTGTTAAGGTAGTAGTGGCATATTACATACTACTAGGTGCTGGTAATAAAGAGAGAAAATATAAAACATATAGTTTGCTTTCACAAACTTTAAAAAAATAATAATTTGAAAATTCTGGCCATGCCTATGAAATGCTTTAAAAATATTCATTTTCTCTTTTGATTTTGATGCTACAGAGAAAAACTGCTAACAATCTTTAAGATATAAAAAATAGCTTTTATTTGTACAAGGCCATCGCATGAAAACAAACACAGAAAACAAATATTGAAACTATTTCACATATTTTTTTGGAACAGCAGGCCTGGTTATAATAAAAGGTGGGCAAGAGCTGTGGAAATTAAATGAAATGTGTTAACACTACATTATGAGACTGAGTTTTCATTAGCCTCCCTGCTTGGTTTAAACTACATGAGTAAATATAGACCACCCACTGTGTGCTTTTCACACCGAGCGAAAATACCAAAAATCCCCTGTTGTTTTTGTCCCGTGACAAAAAGTCAGTAAAGTTTTATTTTTTCACACAAGATAAGGAGGCTAGATGGTGATGCTGCAGATGGTCACGGTCGCTCTTTCTCTGCTCGGCAGGAATCAGGAACTCAGTGTAGTGACACATGAGGCACGAGTGGTGGGACTAGTGAATTGATCACGTTAGATAAAAAATGAATAAAAACTGCAAGAAAATGATAGCCTATTAACTTTATCTGTTATACGTATCTGGTGATACTTATACTTTTAAGTTTTAAAGTTTTATATTCTTTTCAATGTTTTTCCTTCTGAAGCTGTTATATTAAACACTGAATACAAAATCTGCGCAATATTGGGATGTTGGCAGTTGCACTGCAGTAGCCTCAGTACTTTTGCTTTATGTCAGCATCTTTTTAAGCTTGATATTATTGGAATTTGATTGCAAGCAGTCCATCCTATATGCTTTGAACTAGGCACGGCTTTGTAAGAGTAACATTCAGCCCTGCAGTAGATGTTTTTCATTTCTCCCAACTGACTTGTCACTTTATTTCCAAACCCAAATTCTTCTGGTGAAAAATAAGGAAGGAAGATGTGTTTGTGAGCCAGGCTGCAGTTCAAACACACGCAAGTATCTCTGGCTTGTTAACTATTTATTTGCGGTGAAATTAGACCAGCATAATGCTTCACCAAAACACGTGTCCCCAGGCATGGCCCAGACGGCCTCACTGTCCCGCAGCCTTTCGGCTGTAAATTCCCCACTTAAAATTTCATGATCTCCGCTCTGCAGGATACCACTTCCATCATGAAAGAGTTCTCAAACCTAATAACCGTTACTACTCTAGCGGAGCCATCAAAAACCTATTTGTTTCAACAAAAGCCCTCTCCCCCATGCACTGCTGCTGGGTAATAATGCTAGATAGGTTTTAAGGGCAATGAATTGTGGAATTGACATTTTCTCTTTTCTCTCGCTTTCTTTCTGTTTTACTCTCGCGCTTTCTCTCTCTCAAGATCATTATATTAAACACTTAATTATTCATTGGTAATGCCTGTCATAGTGAAATATTGTCCTCTGCCAATCTGAATGCATCATACTGCCTAGGACTGCCTCTTTTCCTGAGGTTAATGGCACAGCCTTCACTTGCATTAGCTTGGCTAAATGCAGTGCACCTCATAAGTCAAAGTTCCTTAAGTGAGTGGAGAAGTCATCACCTCGAGCGCTCTCTTCTTCTTTCTCCTTCAGCTTGTGGGTCAGTGAGATCATCCTCACACACGCACACATATTCACATCATATCTTTGTTGTCACTGAAGAATGGCATGTGCTTGATAGAGGGGCTGCATGTGGATGGTGCTTGCCATCAGAGCTCTTAAAGGTGAGGGGTGAATGGATCACTATTCATGCAGTTTGCTCATGAAGTGAGCATCCAGTGAAGGCCCTTATAGTGTACAGGTTGTTATGACTAAATTATGACCCGAGCATTAGTCATTCCACACCACACCTTCAATTCCAATGGACATAAACAGTATTAAAACAGATTACAGGAGATAGTGGTGACAAGGATCTCTCAGGTTGGACTCAAAGACAAGGCAGCCTCCTTGTGTTAATACACTCTGGCTCAGCAAATATGCAGTGCTAACAAAAATTATAGTTTTGTGCACTTAAGCAGATTGCATGTTGATTATATCTGCCTGGTATTGCTAAAATTAATTTTACCATTGACTAACAGGGTATTATATATAATAAGAAATCCTTCTGGGGTAGGAAAAAAAAGCTAACATTTAGTAGGGAGTCAATAACAGGAAATGCTGACAAACGGGTAAGAAATTCTACTAGCAATGCATCTTTTACCTGCGGCAAATAAAACGAATGGAAAAAAACAATTAATTTTATTTGAAGGGAGGTCAATCTGTTTTAACCCTTGCTTAACAAAGTCACAGAGAAAAAGGGCAAAAGTAGACTGGAGATTAATACTTGTCTCAACAGCAAATATGGATCATTATTTTGCAGCCTTCTGTTACCTGGTTAAAGATGTATGACTTTATGTCAGCACATTATTAAAGGTGCCAGCAAAAAGGCTCGTTTTCTGCTTTGATGCTTACCTCACCACTGAGGCATCTGGTAAAGATCACACAGAGAAAAGTTATTGGACAAGGTTGAGGTCTTTCTCAGCAGATTATGTACCCTCTCAAAGGACTATAATGAATACAATGTGCTTATGTGTGTGATTTGATCTCAATCTGCAGAAAACATAAATTACTGTGCAACTGCGCAAACTGCGTTTTTTTTTTCTTTACACGTATGGTTTCCTATAGAAAATTATTTGGGAAGAAAAATCAAGCTGTCTTTGTTTCCCAGATCGTTTCCATTCACAAAGTGGAGAGAGAAATTCTTGAGGGACCGATGGAAACACCATAGCCAGTTCTTTTAAATCATTTGTTTGTTATTAGTTAATGACTCCTGAAGTCCAACAGCACATTTGAGTGATGACATTTCTGACCTTCACTTCACAGTTGACTCTCCTCACTGTAGAGCTCATTAGTGAGCCATCTAATCTCATTAGACGATGCTGGGCTAAGATGGCACAGCGACAAAGTAACCAGCCCCTCTTTCTTTCCCTCTCCCTCTCTTCGCTTTTGGACCGGGAGCAGAAACAGGTGCGGGAGCAGGCGTGAGTCTGGGACAGGCGGAGTCCTCACTAACCCTTCTCTTCTAATTGCTGCGGATGCCAGTATGCTCGCTATCCTCTGCCTTTCATAACAGTTGGTGTTTGGCAGGAAGCTTTTATGTTGATTTTAGCTGATGCTTTGCTACTTAGTTTGTCTTTGTCAAAGGAATGCTTTAGCATCCTCACTTGAATTGAAATGTGTGCGTCCCTCATGGATGTTGATGCCAGCTGCCCCAACCTGCTTCACAGTGAAACTTCCAGCAACAGTCTGATGTGTTCATATTTTTCTGTAACTGTTTAAAGCAAACTTCTGCACATGGAGACGGAGACTGTGGCACAGCTGTGGAGATCAAGCAGTGTTTGAGGAGCCTTAGTGGTTTCACCAGTGCCTTAGGCCTTAGCCATATAGGACTAGTCATTTCCATGTTGACAACAAAGACAATCAATTTTTTGCTCGCTTTAACACATGAAAGTCTTAAATCATTCATCACTAGTTTCCTGCCACACTGTACTTGAGCTTTGTTTTGGAGTCTAATCCTAGTGTAACAATGAGGTTTTATTTTGTTCTCTGCTTGATATACCTGATTGATATTTTCTACCCTCAGACTCTGATTACCTCAGCTCCACACTTAGATTTCACTTTCCTGTCGGCACATTCTCTCTGTGAGGCTCCATCTCCAGCTCATGTAGAGTCGTATTTATTGTCGCAGCTTATTTAAATAATCACCAGCATGTCAACGCACATTATGGCCCTCTGTCAAGGTAATAACAGATTGTCATTGCTGTTGGGAAGCAAATATTAAACCATAGATCAACATTTAACAATGCATAATGGACTGAATCTGCATGTTCCTGTTTCCATTTCAGTTGGCCTTGGGCTATATTAAAATAATTTAATGCTCCAAATAATATGGAAAAAAAAAACTGCTATTATTGCTTCTTTTGATAAATAGTTAAAGGAATCTGAGTTGCATTATAGGAAATGAGGTTGTTTGCATGTGACAGTTATTTGACTATGATGTTGGTCTTTTCCATCATAGAAAGAGCAGCGTAACAAAATGTGCAAAGCAAAAGCAAAGAGCCACAGTGATTAATATACATATCTCTGTGCAGTGCTGCATATTCATAATGAAACGATAAACTGTTTGCAGTTTTAATTGTGTGTCCTGTATAGAGAGCTACATATTTTTGTATGACGTGCAAACCCTTATGTTTTTAGTCATTTCACTTGGTCAGCATTACCACTAATCAAGTCTGAAAAACCTTTTAGCAAGTTTTCTAGACCTAAAACAACATATCTCATGTTATACGTATAATATTCATGTTATACATAGTATTCATATGAAATCTGGGTATCTTGCAAATATATGTTAAATAATCACTGTCCCTTTGACTTTGTTCTTGCCTCTGTCATCAAAACAAAATAATCTTTAGTGTTTTGGCATCCAATACACCAATAAACCTATATTCTGAATATTTTGTTATTTCTGTCTCATATATATATATATATATATATATATATATATATATATATATATATATATATATATATATATATATATATATATATATATATATATATATATATATATATATATATATATATATGTGTGTGTGTGTGTGTGTGTGTGTGTGTGTGTGTGTGTGTGTGTGTGTGTTCTGCTTTTTAATGCTGAGCAATAAGGTTGGGGCAAAATAGGGATATAACAGTATATTGTATTACATGCTCTTGCAATACACTTTTGATAAGATCAACATTTTTAGGAAAACATGCAGCCACTCTAAACGGATTCCCATCATTTCAGTGGCACTTGTCAAATGAATGAGAGTAGAGTGAAAGTTACTAGCTTGTGGTGAAGCAGAAGAAATTCCCATGAGGAAAATGGCAAGCAGTGGGGTTAAGTCAGAGACAGAGCTAATTAATTGAATTGACATGCCATGAAAACTGAATAACGATCATAAAACATAAATACATAATTCCTGCTTTTTGCGTTTTTTAAGTTTTTAGTGATGTAGGCTATCCTATGAACATCTTGCAATACCTTTCTACATGGCTGTAACATACTTACCCTGTCATTGCCATCCTTATGTGGTAGGTGGAATTTAACACAACACTGGAGCAATTTGAGTAAAGTGAAACAGTAAAGTTCCCAACCAGAAAACCAAAACACTGACACAAAAACAGTGTCTGTTTGGATTTCAAACAATGCCATGTGATCAACTGTTAATTTTAAGATATTAAAAATAGACTCAAAAAACATGGAAATAGTCACTCACTTGGTTAATCAGTTTTTTTCTTAGCATGCTTGTACTTGTTCATTCAATTCAATATTTAGTGATTCAAAAATTTGAAATGTCCATTGATAGTTTTTGTCCTTTCAGACACAAAAATAAACACATTTCCCTGATGTTTGTTATGTGCACACGCAGTTTTATGATAGTCTGGTTTATAACAAGCAGTGGATTACTTGTTTAAGCTCTTACTCACAATCAGCTAAGAGACCAGCTGATTGCTGTGTTAATGGCTCTCCAAACACTTGTTACCAACAGGGAGGTTACAGAGTTCCCTCTGGTGGACAAACTCTGCAACATCAACAGTAATAACAATTGAAGGGTGTTTCTCCCATTACTTGTTTAATGTATTATTATTATTATTGCTGGTAGTAGGAAGACCTCCTGCAGAACCTATTGGAAGAATGAAGACAGACTCAGTTTGAAGCCAGTCATTTCCTTCCAGAAGCTGCTATATGGGAAAAAATAGGTTTTCATTCAAATTATTTTAGTCAGTATATTATTCATACATACAAACTCTTGACATTATGTATTTAGATTAATTTCTGTGTGGCCCAGAGGGATGTAGCAGACTCTATGTCTCTATGTATTCTGTTTGACATCTAGCAGGGTCTCATAATGACAAGTGTAGTGCATTAAAAAAACAAAACGTAGAGACTCTGGGTGCATATGCAAACCCATACAGCATGCACCCGCACTCCCTGCTTTTGATGCAAGTTAGTTTTGAGTCTTCTCAAGGTTTATTGTGTTCAGTCAGTCAGAAAAATCTCCCTAACTGATTTTGAGTCAGTGTGCGTAGGGTGCCAGAGAATCCTTTTAGGATCAGCTGTTGCTAGCTGAGCCAGCAGCTAACAGAACCCTGGGGAGCTCCAGGTGGGTCTGATTAGTTCTCTATGGAAGGGAAGGGTCAAGAAAAGACAGCTCAGGTTACCTTTAAGGAGGAAAGGAAAGGAAAAAGGGGAGGGGAAAGGGGAAAGCAGTGTGTGATTGAGAAGCAAATGAGTGGTTGTGGGACAGTGAATGGGGAATTAGACACATCGCGGCTGACGTCTCAATTTTCCCGCAATCAGCACGACACCTGGCCTCGTCTTAATTGGTCAGGATGCTTCACCTAATCCATGGCCTCTTGTTCTCAGTGTCTGGAGCCCTCTAAGCTCCATTCGACACTGAGGTGAATGCACAAAAGCAGAGGATGAAAAAGGGGCCTCTCTTTGAGGCCTAATCCAATTAGATAACTGTTAGAAAACCTTGAGTAGAGTTTCACGTCCCTTAAAAGTAGACACGAACTCTGGCAACCTCTGCGACCTTGGAGAATGCCATCTTGTTAAGAGTCGCAGAAGGGACCCCTATACCCCTCTTGATCTTTCTGGCCAGTGTGTGTGTGTGTGTGTGTGTGTGTAAGGGAGGGATGTGTGTGCTTGAAAAGTAGTCTTGATAGATAGAGCAGCTAGTCTGCATCTCATCCAACTTCCAAAACATATCAGTATCTGAAGGATCTCTCCTGATAGTTGGGTAATGGTTCCTGTTTGTTTATAGTTTAAACTTAATTAACTCTTTAATATTCTTATGTAAACACCGCCAACCAAAGTAAAACAAAGCAACACCAGAGTCAGCCTAGCATATGAAAGTAAAGAAACAACACTACAGGGGCCTATCTGATTTATTCATATTTACAGAATCATGATTGCCTTAGGTGATATCTTTGCTTGTAAATACATGAATATGTATTATTGCTTTTTCAGACATGCTGTGACTTACATATTTCCACCGCACCTCCTGCTTTTATTCATGCAGAAATGTCTGAGGCACTGCATTAAAATACTGTGTTTTCCATTTTAGAAACGTATCTAAGTATTGTAATCTCATGATGTGCCCTGCTCAAGTCATGCAGCCTTGCACACTGGCCCTAAATGTTTGCTAAAGGGGGCACTGGCTAGTCCTTGTAATACCCCTTAATGTCCTTGCATAGTGATCAAACAATGAAATTTAATCAGTGGCCTCCAGTCTACTTCCCATAAAAATGTGTTCGCTAATATAAAGTTCATTTCTATGAATATTAAAGCAGCATATCATCTGTTGAATGTTTCATTTGATCTGCACCTTTAATAATGCAAGATGCGGAAAAGAACAAGGCCCATTTTCCTATAGATGGTCGCGTGTCCACTAATGTATATATCACTATCGGGGTGTAGTACCTGTGGTGTAGGTGGAGTTAATAATGGCACCTGCTTTAGTGGACATTATGTCACACCTTCGAGCAAACTGGTTGCAGTTGTAATGCAGTAAATCAGAAAGATGAAGGTTTAAGTAGTACAGTGAAGCATTGTTTGACACTTAACTCTGAATTATTTTTATAGTTGACTTTGAATTAGCTCGAATGCTGGGTGCAGGAAGACAAACTCCAAAGCAGCAGTTATTTTGCAGATATTAAACATACTGTTGGAAATAAAAAATATTAAAACAGTTATGTAAGGGCTCCACAAGCTTTTTGAACAGCTCTGGAAGCTTATTAAGCATAATTGTGACATTATAAGGATGCAAATGAAGTGTGTAGACATGGCAACCCTGCTGGAAAAAAGCCTTGAGGCTGTCTCCCCTTTGTTTCTTTCCCCCCTCAGCCATGTTCTAATTGTATTATCTTCGTCATTTTAGTTATTTGCCTCTCGCTCGTCTTCCGTCTCTCCTCTGAATGTCTTTGTATGGCACAGTCATCAAGGTGATAATTGCATTGCCAGTCCCCAGTAAGAGACATTCTTAATTATTTCAGCATTAGGCGGTAGTTATACAGGCAATTAATGCTTGACTTCACAATTATATACTTTGTTTGATTGCCTTTTATCAGCGGGATACAATGGGCTTATTTGCAGCTGACAAGAGGAACGCCACAGTTTTATACAAAAGATAAGTGATGTGACAGATCCTGTATGGCTCCTATTCACATGCAAACATTGCATGTTGCGTTGAAGTGCTTTTAATCTCACAAATGCACCGCACATGGGAATAGTTGCATGGAAATGTGTGGACACTGAGTGAGCTGTCAAGCCATGAAAAGCAGTTTGGGTCAGTTTGAGCTTTTGAAGACTTGACGACTTGACGCCTGCTTCACAAGTCTCCTCCTTTTGAAAGTCATTATCTAGTTGATACTGGTCTGAAGTGTTGACGACTTCCATAGAACACTTGTTTCTTACGCACATGGATCACTCAAGTGCCATGCATTTAATGAGCAGACAATTTGTTTGGTCCTTCGTACTTTATTGTTAGCTGATATGGTTTCTCTCACTCCTTTCTTGAGCATCTGCTAGCTTAGTAACACTAACATATTTCAAATATGTTGCTGATCAGTAACATCATATTTTATATGCTGCTTTATAATTTGACTCAGGTCTAATTATACTGTACACCTGGCACTAGCCCCCACTTCCACATTCCTCTGTCTTTAAAGTCTTGGCCCGGGCATCAAAGCTGCCTGGTTTTGATGATATTTTGGCTCTGGTCTGTGTTGGCTGCAACTTAAACGGGATTAGAATGTTGCATGTTTTTTTTAAAGGCCTCTGGTCTTTATCTCATCATAACCGGATATTATGAGTATTTTTTAGTGTCAAAAGAAAAATGTTAGCATCTTAAAGAAAACTTCACAACACAAAATCTCCACAAGCCAAGTTTACTTTAGATTTACAGTCATGGGCAAAAGTCTTGAGCCACCCCTCATTTTTTCTTCCCAGGATCCATACTTTCTTGGTCATGAGTAATAGTCCCAGGCTTTCTGTAGGACACTGGCTGCTTTTTCACTAATTTCTAATCCATCCTTGCACCTGGCCATTTCCAGAGTAAAACTGCCATTTAAAACTGACCTATGAGTCACTCAAGCATGAAAAAGGCACCTAACTCAATGGACGAATCAGTGTTTGTCTACACATAACAGACAGCTTAGCTGTAAAAACCAAATTTAAATAGCATCTTTAGGCACTTTGTTACTATTAGACTGTCATAAAAGAAAAAACAAAAACCCCAAAACCCGACACACAGTATTTTTACAACAACAAGGTGATACCCAATGACCAGTTTACTTCAAATAGGGCATATCTTAAAGTGGTGTGCAGTGTGCCCTTAAAAAAATCTGAGGAAGCTGGAAAAGTGGAGAACAAAAGAAGAAGTGGCAGTGGCATCTTTAGATGGCAGATGAAGAGTGTCTGAAAATCTTAAGAAATGAGAAAAAAACATAGCAAAGACCAGACAAAGGACCTGAAAGATGCATATGGCCTTTAAGTTGATCCATTTACTGCCTCATTAGAAAGCCTCATTAGAAATGGGTTGCTGTCAGGAAGCCATTCTTAAGGAAGAGAAACAGAGAAAAGGCTGCTCTATGCCAAATTACACAAGAACTAGACTGAAAATCAGTGGTAACAGGTCAGCCAACATCCTAAGAGCTTTGCGATGTTCTCGAAGAAGCTCTGCCTTTGCATTATATACTGCATTTCAATGTATGTTTGCAAATGTTTCAATACATTGCTATACTTCCCATTTTCATAGTAAAATAGAAATAAATGAGGGGTAGCTCAAGACTTTTGCACAATACTAAAGATCATCACTTTATTTTCAGAATTTCTAAACCACCAACTATTATTATAAAGACTTCCTGCAAGGTGGATTTAGCGCACGCTGTGTAACAGGCCAATCCACCAACAGTTTGGCGAAACGCACTTCTTTGGACAAAACCTGAACTGAATGTTGTTTGCTTGCCAACATTATTACAACCTAAATTGGGTTCAGATATTGCTAGTCACCACACCAGATGTCGAATTCGATAAAAAAAAAAACACTTTTGATAACACCTGACGGTATGGCACAACTAAAAAGGAAAGCCAATATTCAAATGAAAGTGAACTCACTACACACTGTTCACAGATGTGCATTTACATTGTTTGGTAACTGCCAATTCATTGCTTATTCAGTTTTTAATTGTTGTCTCCAACTGCCAAGCTGTGCTGGATTTTGACTGTTATATTTATCCTTCACAAGGCTGAAAGAGAACTGAAAGAGAGCTATTCTGAATAGATTGTTGACAAAAAGTCATTTTGAGTGTGATTTTTATTTTAAAAAATGAACCAACTGTGGCCTACCACAGGTCTAATCTGGCCCACTGGACAGCTTTGCAAAGTGTGTAGAAGTTTTACATTTTGCATACATATATGCATACTGGTGTAACACTGGCTCATCAATCTGGCATGGATTCATATTTATGCAATTTCAGATTAAATTATTGCTACTTTTCCAACATGGACAATTCGAGCTACTATACCGACAAACAGATATTTGAAGCTTTTATAGTTTCTGACAATTAGAGTGCAGAGTGAAGAAACACAACATAATAAGGAAATTAAAAATCCAGCATGCCATTAAAGTTGCAACCATTTAGACATTTTGAGCATTCTCTTTCAGTTGTGAATTGGATCCACAGAAAGTAGCTTAAGGTGCTACATACTGTATGATTCTCTTTTACTATATGCCTGCAGTGTTTTTATCAGTCATACCCATAACAGAAACCTTTTCACCTTAGGGCTACACAGGAAAATGACATGTTTTTGGAGCATCAGTAACAAATCATAGAGAAACAAATGCTTACATCAAAATTCACTTTCACACGTTATTAGGAAAAAAAACATTTCCAGTGTGTGTTTCTTATTTAATAAAAAATGCTACATTTTTAATTTTACAATTATAAGCGAGTCAGTCAATAAAATGACTTCTTCCCCTGAGCTGCGGTGAATCTTCATTGATTAAAGTCAGCAATAAGAAATCCTGATTAAAAGACAGACTCGATAAAAGTCTTTCTGGTTTAATTATTATGGAAAGCAAAATGGTTCTGCTGATCTTTAAATGTGTCACTGTGAGCTCATTAATTGCCGTTTGTACTCGACACTTTCTTGTTCTTTTGTACATGTCAGGCATCCGTAAAATGATTTTTTTTCTCCTTCCTACAGATATCGTTTAATTGGGGGACTAATCTGATAATCTAAAACTGAACTTCAAAACAAGACCTTTCTGTAAAGAATCACAGCAGCTTTCAAACGCAGCATCTGTTCATGTTCAGGTAGCAAAGCCCTCAAGTGGTTATAGGAATGATGATGGAAGCAAAGTTGAAAATCAGCATACGGGTTTCACCAGAATACTTGCTTCACTGTCTCCACTTTTCTCAACTGTTCAATTCAAGGGACTTGCTTAATAATATTTTTCCAGATTAAGAATATGAATAATTGCTGGGCTGTTTTACATGCTATCAGACTGTAAATATTCAGTCTTGAGCCACAATAGTCAGTATAATCATAACCTACATACCTGTTGGCATCCACCCACACACATGCAGCTGTAACAGACACATGCACAGCAGTCATGGGCCATGCACTAGGACATACATCATGCCCACCGCGTGGACTTGAAAGATCAAATTACAGCCCCTAGTATGAGATGCATTGATAACCTAAACTTCAGTAGGAATCCAATCAAAATCTAAATTGTGCCCCACTAAAACGCCCCCCCCCCCCCCGATTAGTTCTCCAATAAAATCCATTTCCTGCTCTTGTGCCTATTTTAGACAGTTTATTTCCCCTGTGGTATCAGCCAATAGGCCCTACCAGTACTTCCATGTCAGAGTGCCTGGTGCGATGTCAGTCTCCAGTGTTTTACAGAAGCTTGATGCTTATGTCCACCTTCCCACCATTTCCTATGATTATACAAGCCATACAACTGTTAGCTTTGCCAATACCCACTGCTGGCTTTCAGAAAATTGTGGCACTTTTGTTTTATTTCTGTCTTTATTTTTCTCACAGTTGCAGCACAATTTTGAAGGGAGGTGGAGAGAAATGGGACGGATGTAATACAGATCAATCCAGCTCCTGGATGACAAAAACAATGCCATGAATCACTCACTGACAAAAAAATCCAAGTGGCTTTCTAATTTTTTATGTATAAAATAGTAAACAGAAGTTATTTCCTGTTCTTTATGGTGATTATTGTATTTTTGTTGTGTAATTTCATGTAGATTTTTGATGTAAATTATTTTCAGTGTTTCTTGCTCTTCACCTCTTTGTACGTATGTGCCTACATTATGCTGTGTGCTCCCCGGAGTGTGTGTTTTCTATTGTTGTTTCTCTTTGTTCCCAAGCACAAATGATGACTTTTCAATGACCTTACAGCACATGACTGATGTTTCAATCATTTACTTTCTAAGACTAAGAGGCCTTCCCTGCACTTTCGCAGCACAGCGAAACAAAACACAACAAACTGACTGCAGTTAAGTACAATACTGCCTGCTCTTCACTCTATAGCACATTAACGGGAGTTATAATAACTATTAGACTGTTTTTGTTTGATTTACGTGGCCTTGTGGATTGGAACATAAGCTGCTACAACCATGAAAAGTGTTGTATAACTGCCTCTGAGACCTTAGTGAGAGAAGCACACAGCTTAAGCACAGACTTAAAATATTAAACAAAAACGATGGCCTGGAGATGTTAATTTAAATGGGCACTTTAGGCTAATTCATGCTTGCTGCATTCATGTGTTGGAGATGAAAGTCAAGTTATCCATTCAGGTGTGCAAAGGTCTGTATAAAAACCCTTTCTGCACACTTTGAGACTGTGTGGAATGTCACGCGAAACTGGACTGTGAATGTGCTTGAAAAGTTAACTATACTTTTGATTTTTAAACTCTAAGCTCTGCAAAGTGCCTTCACCTTCACCTACAATAGTATACATTGTGAAGCTGAAAATCCCATTAGAAACAAAGGAACTCACACTCATTTCACTGTAACTTGTTTTGTACTTGATATGTGTGGAATACGCTTGTGACCTTTGAACCCCAGCACAACTTTATTCATGTCTGCAGCTCTTGTTTCTTTTAAACTGCTATGTAGCAAGAATATGGGAGTATACATTATATCCAGCTACCTATTTCAACCCAATTGAAACCCAGTTTGGGTTAATAAAGTAAACCTGCTTCATAATGTTTTGTTGGTATTTTTTTCATCATTTGTGGTTCTTTTTTTATATGTGCAATTAAGAAAGGTTTCAGCTTCATTGCTTCCACAGCAGTTAAGAGCAGTCAAGTGTATTTTATTAGTCAAGTGTATTAATCAAATACACTTGATTAATTGATCACTGGCAAGTGTGAGCAGCTCTATAAAAGCAGAAGTTTTGCTAGTCAGGAGCATTTGGGTGTGTGTTAACACGATGCCACAATCTTTCCAAGTGTGGCCATCCCAGCCACCTAAAGGTCAGATGGAAGGTTTGCCCGGAGAAGGCTCTTCTCTCTAAAAGAACATTGCAGCACATCATATCAAATGTTATGCACAGTGATGGAGGAGTGATGATCAGGGATTGTTTTGCAATCATTTCAATAACAGAGGTTTACTGACTAATTAATCATAACGGAAATGTTAAACGTACAACAAGTTTTAAACATATACACAATTTTTTATTAAACAAATAAATTATTAGAGTTCAGAGCTTTATGACATACTTAAACATACTGGGTTCATTTATTATTGATGTAAATGCCACATGCATATTTAAAATGCAGTCTTTCTCAAATAAAGAACAAAATCATGAATAGTAGAAAATGTGAAAAGTCAGCCACAGGAGGATAAATATAGAATGTCTGGTAGCCTCCAATTGTCACTCTGTTCTTGATTTTTGTGTTTCCTTCACATAAATAAAAGCACTTTTTCAATAAATTAGTCCAGAAATGGCACAAATGGGTGAAGAAAAATGCACCAGAGTGCAGGAAATAAAGTGCCTTATTGTTAAAATTCCCAGGAAGAGGACACTTCAGATGGTGCATCATGTGTTTCTTGGATGTGCAAAAGGAATTTGCACCCATTTCTTCCATTTGTGTTTTGTTTGTATGTTTACAGGCTTCCAATAATCAAGTGTGCCCAGCTAACAGTATAACAACATGACTTTGAACTATTTGAACCGATTTCTGTTGAAGGTCTTTGAGACATCAGCTATAAATTCTGCATAAGTACACTTCATTTGCTTTCAACTCCAGCTGACCCTAGTCTGTCTAAAGGGTTAAATGCCACTAATCCTCTGTTTTCTATAGGGGAGTGATATATCATTGGACTTGACAAAAGGCGATTTGTTTATTTATAGATCGGTCCCTTTAGATATACATCCTTCTGCATGGTCCAGATTCAATCTCTCTCTGTCTTCTGGAAGTGTGTTACAACTTGACATGTTGACGTGTGGACGTAATTGCATGTCACACATATAAAGTTCTCTAAAATGGAAATTGACCATCCTGGGATGTTTTACAGCAGAATTACCTAATTTACTGTATTGACATTATTGACCCCTTTGCAGGCTGCAGAAGGGCTTCTGGTGACCTCAGCCAGTAAACACTTTGGGCCGGATCAATATGACAAAGTCAGAGTTCACTTGGCTTCCCCAGCCAGGTTGATTGCAAAATGAACTCCATTAAAAGTTTCCAAGCCCTAAAAGTCAAACATCGTTTGGCTCGGATGTCGGCAGGCATCTGCAGGAAAACCCAAAGACACGCTGGTGGTAATAGAGTTTGTTTTGGTGGCTTTAATTGCAGGTAGACCCGTGCCAATATCTTAAAGAGGTCCCTCGGGGGAGAATTTGTTAAAGGGAGCAACTCTGTTTGAGATTAAAGTCAAAAGACGAGACTTCACTATGCCCTGTCCAAATAACGGATTCCTGGCCCGGTGACATCTGCTTCTCCATTGACAGCTGTCCTTTTACATCTTTGGCTGTGTTGCTGTAGCTGTGTACAGATCACTAAACTAGTTACTTCTTTGCGACTCCGTGTTTTGCTTGTCATAGTCATCACTCTTGCAAAGAAGTTTTTCGGTGACACCTCTTTATGTGAGGACACCTGCCATCGTCATTACTCTAATTGTCCGTTTTGTCTCCTGAATGGACGGCATACAGAATGAAATTAGGCACTTGAGTTGCCACCACTGTGCTGATTCAATTCGGTAGTGGGACTTGGGAGGTCTACAGTAATTGCATTCACAAATCGGGCACCCCCACCCCACATTCGCCATCCTACTGCCTCTTAATGAAGGCAACATTTCTGGAGCTATTGCCCTCTCCTGCCACTCTGTGTATCCTTTGCCTTTTACTTCACCAGCCACAGTTCCTCACTCTCCTCATCAGTCAGCGTACCCACTTCTATCTTTTCCCCTCTTTTTCTTCTCCAGCTCCCCTGTCTTTCCTTCATCCCTGCTTCTGCAGCCAATGCTCACTTTTCCCTCTATTTACCAAGATAAAGCCACAATAGCTCTCTTTGTGCCACTGATGGCCACTCAGTCGTGGCAGCCCAGTCAACAGATAAGTATTTCTTTTCTCCATTTTCCTTTATCACTTGCTGGGTTCAATTAGCGCAAGTTACAATTGTTTAATGGATGGCCTCTGTGACCTTTGCTCTGCTTGCCTGGTTTCAGGCGTTCGACTAACTTTGTCTGAAAGGTTTGCTTTACACTGTGTGTCTGTGTGTGTGGCGTGAGCTGGTGGGACTGAGGATGAGGGGTGTGACATGTTTTGTTTGCTGACTGATAAATGGCTGTATAATGCTAGTAGATAAAGGTTTACAAAGGGGATGGAACTGGAGCTGGAATGGGAAGAGGCAAGGACTACATCAGCCCCCCCCCCATGAGCTGTCCAAATCTGTGACATGTGGGCCGACACTCAGTCCCTCTCTTCATTTCTCTCTCTGGCTCCTCTCTCCCTGCTTTCCTCCCCCTCTTTCTATAGATGGATATTTTTATTCCTTGGCATCTCAGTGTAGATAGGCCATTGGGCTCCTGTCTGCTGGGGCAGCTTGCTGGGGGTTGGAAAGGGATGAAGGATAACTAGATTCAATCGGGCGTTGCAAATCAACTTTTCCACCAGCATCCTGGGAGGACCTGATAATACAGGTTTCTAATATCTGACCTGTCTGGCAGAAAAAGAATGAGTGAGAGGAGGGGAGAGGGAGGAAAGGATGGGAGGAGAAAAAAGATGAGAGGAATGGAGGCAAGAGAGAGCAATGAACACATTGATTTGATACGGCTAATAGTTCTGCAGTTGATAAGCACACAGGCGCCAGTCAAGAAAATGAAAGGCTAGCAATTGAGGGAAATAAATTGGGTCTAGCTTTTTGTCTCCGTTAAGACAAAAAGAGTTCAGACACGTATCAGAGGGATTCATTAGACAAGACATCAGTGAGGTTTCCTGTTGGTGTCTCTCCACCTGTCAGGCTTCATCCACTTTTGTTTTTAATCATATTCAAACTGAAAACACATTCAGGACTCCTAATGCAAGTTGGAGTTGCTGTAGACAGTGTGCAGCACGTGTGTGAGGGACACAATTGATCAAATAGGACTTAATGGTACGGCAGTATGAAGTAAGCTGAGCCCAGTCTTAGTCCCAGTTTATTACGAGAGGGTGCTAGTTTAATACTTACTGGTTATTTTGGTTTGATCATTTTACCAGTATGCAGCATATTTGTATGCTGTACAAAAGAATTGTACAGCATACATCTTTAAAGCATAAAGTCAAAAGCCAGAAGTGTACATACATACTCAAATATATGCATAGACTCACTTACATCTTTTTTTAAGTGATGCTGATGGTTCTGCAATGTCTTTTAACCTGAAAAGGACAACACAAAAATGAGGCTTTCATACCTAAGAACACTTTAACAGCTGTCAAGCATGGTGGTGGATGTACCCTGCTCTGGCGTTGTTTTGCTAGTGCATTGTACAATGTAGATGGAATAATAAAGAAGGAGGGCTTCCTCTCAATTATGCAACTTCACCTCAAATCAAAAGCTTTATGGCTGAAACCTTTGGATGTTTCAACAAGAGAACTATCCTAAACACCCATAGAAACTGGTTGTGGAATGGATAAAGCAGGCTAACATTAAGCTTCTGGAATGGCCTTCTTATTCTATTGAAAATTGAGAAAGTTGTGGCATGCTAAGAAACCAAAAAATGTAAATGAACTCTACAATTTCGGTTAAGAACAGTGATCAACTAGCCATCTAGAATTATGCTAGAACCTTAATGATGGCAAAGGTTTCTGATCAAGGTGCAACTCGGAAAGGGAGGTTAGTGGGGGTGTATGTATACCCTTTACCCTGTGAATAAATCTTAAATGAATTCAAACTTGATGACCCAATTCTTGGATTCTTGTTTGTTAAAGTCATAAGACATACGTTGTACGTAAGACAATCATGCACATAATGAGTACAATAACAATTCCAATTCACATTAGACATATTCAAAGTTTGTTTGACCCTTGTTTGTGCCCACACATTTTTAAAGTTACAGTTTTTTGCCATATCGTTTACAACCAGTTGTAACCAACAGATTCAATCCTCTTTAAATTGTCTGTAGGAAAAAACAAAAACAAAAAAAGAATGGACCCCTCCCAGCCGCCCCAGGATCTGGCAGGCACTCAGGGCAGAGCCCCTTTTGTCTTTCCAGTCTGCACTTAGTGTGACACCGCAGACACTGCCACTCTGACCTTTCCCGATGCTACCAACTAAGACAGAGCCAATGCAAGCCCTAACGAGACGCCGACATAGCTTGACAGTCAGGTGTGGCACGCAATTATTCTGGCGAAGTAAGCTGCTTGCCGGTGTGTGTCGGTAAGTGTATGTGTGTTTGTGAAGCAATGGACAAAAGCTCACAGAGTGATTGCTTACATCACTGTCATTATATCTCCTGCATCTCCTTCCTAAAATCAAACAAACAAACAAAACAAAACATGAAAAACTGTATTCTTCTCAAATTGTCTAAATTTTGATAAAGTAATTTTGTCAAATTTAAACACTGGTATGTTTCATTAATATTAAGCAAATCAGTGAAAATGTGTTGTGTTTCTTCCATGGTTCTCATCTCAGAAGAGTCTGGTCTTGGCCACCACCAAGTTTGCATGATGTGGCCTGTTGGCTGACTTAAATTTATGGTCAGAAACAATATTAGAAACATGGACATAGCTAGCATGACTCACCCAGTGGTTTTGAGGTTCTGATGTTAGCATTTTTGCTGCTGCCATGTTAGTTTGTAAAACCCAAAGTTCTCTTATATATATGAAAGGATGGAGCACTAAGTTATCCGTTAACAGGAACATGCTTGGTTAATAAGCTGCATTCATTAACATTATAAAATATAACTGCCCCCAAAATATATTATATTACTAGGGCAGCTATCTGTTTGAAAACGCGTTGTTTATTTCAGATGTCAAAGGATAGGAAGGCAACCGTAACTCAAATAATTACTCCAGATGAGCATCTTTGAATACACAACACATCCAACCTTGGTGCCTATGGGCCACAGCAGCAGAAAACCAGGACCTGGTGCCACTCCTGTCAGCTGACAGTTCTCTCGTATGATATGTCTTTATTTCTTCTGTGACATTTGGATGGTAGGGTCAAAATCTGGTGTAAACAATGTGAAAGAATAGATAGAATTTTATTTTGAACATGCAAATATAACAAGAGAGAAAAGATAAACAAAAAACCCCTTAAAAATCATCAGGTTTTCATGTATATATCTATGTGTACAGAATGTGTGTGCTTGAAAGGATGGACCCTGTCTGCCTTGTATCAACAGTTTAGGCTGCTGTTGATGGTTCAAAGCTGTGAGCGATAATTTCTTGCCACACTTTGGGCTCCTTAGTACCGACTGAGTGTCATATAAACACCAAAGCCTACCTGTTGCTGAACATGTCCATCCCTTTATGACCGTAGTGTACCCAATGTCCGATGACTGCTTCCAGCAGGATAACAAAACTCGAATCAATTCAAATTCATTTCTTGAATATGACATTGAGTTCACTGTACTCAAATGGCCTCTACAGTCATCAGCTTCCAATCCCATACAGCACCTTTGGGATGTGGTGGAACAAGGGATTTGCTTGGTGGATGTGCAGCTGACACATCTGGAGACACTGTATCAATATGAACTAAAATCTCTAAGTAATGTTTTCAGCACCTTGTTAAATCTGTACGACAAACAGGTGTATCTAATAAAGTGTCAGATGAGTTCATATATATGTGTAAATATACATATATATACGTTCAACAGGATGATAAACTAAGGGCTGGCTTGAATTGTCATAGTAGCATGACGTCACTAATTGTTTAGTCTTTTGAAATTGTGTTTGTTGTACTTTGCTTTTTGTAAGTAATTATCTCACAGTTAGATAATTTGATTTGCCTTCATCTAATTAACATTTATTAATTAGCAGGACGAGGTACTCACTCATGGCAGTAATGTTGTTCTACTGGAAAATTTTCAATAAGATAACTTCAACAAATTCATTAAAACCGTCCACTTGAGCAGATAATGCAAGTGTATTGTGCATTGCTAAGTGGGTCCTCAAAATATTTAAGCCAATTGCAATAAATCTGAACTAAATGCTGCAAATTGCAAAGTTAAGTATTAGTATAGTATTTAAGTTACGCCTTAAATTTAAGGGGAAAGAAAGGGAAAAAATAACCTAGCAACAACAAAAAGACAGGAAACATAAATACACTAGGCACATGCTGTGTCTTGTCTATCAGGTCATTGCACCATCAAATTCAGCTCTGACTGTAAGTTGCACATAGTTATTACATCAAAGCAAATGCATCGAGTATTACAATAATCCACGAAGAGGGAGACGGGAATCAAACATGGAGGAAACACCAATAGGGAAGTGGGGTCGAGACCTTACTCTGTTGCCTGGATAATAAAAAAAGGATTTGTGCTCAGAACAAAGGAGGAGAGGTGGAGGACTTCAGAGAGACAACATCTGAGCAACATACAACAGTCAGTCAGCTTTAGAGGAATAAAGCACAGAGGAACAATAAATGATTTTAAGACAGTAAAATAACACAGTGTTGATTCACTGCGGAGCCCTATAAACATGCTTGACGTCCATCACTATTGAATAAGCATTGAAGTGAGTTTTATCACTTTGAAGGAATTAATATCAAATGCAAAATAATCATTCTCTTAAGCCTGTCTCATATGCTTTGATCTCTAACTCTTTGTGAATTAAGGACAATTTTGCTTAACATCAGATACTTCAATCAAATAGTTAGACTTTGGTGGGAATGTGTACCAACTTCCAAGGGCATAAATCAAAGGAATAAGAGGGAGTTGCTATTCCTTTGTTGCAAAGGCCACTTGGCTCAGATACATCAGTGGCTGAGCTCACTGCAATGCTTTAGAGGTCTCAGTGCTAGGCGTTGTTATTGATCTGTCTGAATAAAGTTTCTGCAGAGTGATTCCACGTATAAACCAGCTATGCATTTTTAAAGGCAAGATGACTGGGCATGTAACATTTACCTATCCCCAAACCCTGATTACAGCAATTCCACACCTGACAAATTGTGGTTTTGTTGAGATCATCTGGCGTTTTAATTTTGTCACGTGTCCAGCTCTTGATCCTCTTAATGTTGTAGTCCCGCTTTGTGATTGATGGAAATTTTAGATTGCGAAATGGGAACCTAGCGCGGGACTGATGGGAAGCATAGGTCACTCAGTGAATTGTTATTTCAAATAAAGCCAAGCAAGCTCTTAACATTCCTCCCTATCCTCTCTCTATAAGTGCCGTATACTCTTAACAGTGATCCATTGTGGTGGCTATGACAAGAAAATAATGTATTTCTACCAGAGTCTATCAGAGAAATGACTTTGGTGGTAGAGGGAAGAGGCTCTAGATCAATATGTGCAAGCAGCTGTGAGTGTTTTTGAAACTGAATTTCCACCTTCCTTTGAGTTGTTTTGACCTTGATCTCCACGAAGATAGGTCTCTGGTGCTCCCCGGTTTTTACCACTCAGTGATTATCCTGTACAGCATGAAAGATAACCTGCGTGGTGAGCTCCACTTTTCCCGGCCCCCCTCCTGGCAGCCCTCGCTATTATCTTGCCAATCCAAAAAAACAGAACAAAAGATGTCACCATGCGACTATTGCACACCTTCATCCTCTGCACACCCCTCATTATGATTATTTCCGTGATGTCTAACTGTTCTCGGTAATAATTGAATTTAAATGAAGAAAAGGCAAAGGAGGATGTTCTCTTTGTGCTACGTTAACATGCTGTCATTAAAAGTGTTGGTTGTTTTAATAGGCCAGGTCTTAAACCATCAAGACTACAGGACGGGGTAGCAAATACCTAAGACAATGAGAGAAAGCTAACAAAATTGGATCATAATTAGTTTGCTGCAAATTGCTTTGGGTTTTTTGAGCGCCCGAAAGACGATGGGGGTCTTTGAGTCTTTCGCATGGCGTAGGCCTGTAGTACATGCATATTGTATTTTTAGTTAGTTTACAATGACATGCAGGGCCACCGCTCGGACCAAAGGAAATGAACATGAATGCATAATGGGATTTCTGCCAAAACAAACATCCAGCATTGTCCCCAGGTGATTGCTCAAAGAGAGGTGCTTGGTGAGGCATCAACAGACAGAAACACATGTTGTGACAGTTCACACGGAGCGGTTCGATGCATGCAAAAATCAAATGATATGCCACAGCCAGGGAGCCCTCCAATGAAAACAAAATCAGGGCATTAGCATGTTTCAGCTGTGCCTCAATCAGTGTTTTCTTTGGTCTTTGGTTTTTCATGTCCCTCAGAGAGATAGGAGACAGACAGAGCACAAAAAAAAAGAAAGAAAGAAAAAGCTACATCCCTGTGGATATGAGATTTTGAAGGAATTTTCTCCTCACACTACTCACTTCTTTTAATCTGACTGGTTAGTCAAGCAAACGGAAATGTGTGCAGTTCCATATGGTCACGCTGTGCCAAGATATAGGAAAGTACATTAGTCTGATGCGTTTTGATAGGTGCCTGCCTTACGACTGATGGACATTCAGGTTTTACACCTATTTGGTGTAAAAACCCCTCAAGCTTCAGTAACAGTCACCATTTTGAAATCAAAATAGGTCGCTCACAAGAGTTGTGCAGATTTGAAAAGACTTTTCGCTCCTAATTTGCCCCTGATTGGCTTTCCTCCACAATATTCTTAGCTTGACCATCTTATTACTGATGAAGACATTGTAGGTAGGTAACTACCACAGAATCTCCACATTGTTAATGTAAAATACTTAATAATTCCTGTTACCAGGAAGAGACCTCTGACCAAGAAAAGAGTTCTGCCTTCCTACCATCGAGTTCTTGCTCCCAGGGGATTGTGTGATTCTTGTGGTTTTCTCTCTATTATTTTGGGGACTGTACCTTACAATATAAGGGGCACTGAGTGGACTGTTGTTGTGAATTGCTGCAATAGAAATAAAATTGAATTGAAAAATTGAATATAAAATGTATATATAAGCAGTGTACTCACAAACAGAGGCGGCCGGAGAGTAAGTTCGCTCATACCAAATACTGAAATTTGTCTTTTGTATGTGCATAATTTCTAGAAAAAACATCGGGCAAGTTATTTGAGTAATATCTGCAGTATCTGTTCTGTCAATACTGCAGCGGTGATGGCGGCTGGAAACCAAAATGCATTACATTTTCATTATGACTAGAGCAATGTGGCACATAGTAAGGTGCACTCTTGGTGCACCCCATTTATTCTGAATGAAGAGGTGGCTGCTGCAGTTCAATGACCTCTTATCTAATGGTGTGCTGCTGTCATTGGAGCCATCAGAGTGAAAGGATTAAGCCTGGCTTATATCGATATAAGTTCTGAATGGACAAAACAGACACACACACACGCACACACGCACAAAACAACGTGTCCTTCTGAAAAACATTAGAGAGGAATATTAGGTCAGAGCTTCTGGGTAGGAAGATATGTTTTCATCTTGTGAGCAGATGAGTAAAAAAGTAAAGTCAATAGAATTCTCTTAAGTCAATATTAAACAAATCAGCCTCTGCCGCTGGTCTGTTGGGTGTCAATAGTACAATCACATCATATTAAATGTGTACCACTGAGCATTTACATCATATGTTGGGTAATAAATGAAATAGTGCTCACTTTGCTGTACTGCCGGAGATGTCAGATATCACATTCATTATGCAAGGTTGCGAGTAACTGCTACCCTTCTGCAACTGGAGACGTGCATATGAATTCCACTGACAGAAGTGTTAATGCATACATATCCTCACAGATGTTTAAGGCAGAAAGTGACTCGTTTGTCAATATACGTGTTGCCATGTGTAAATTCTTTTGACTTTTCCTCAGAGTTTCTGACCCAAATGCCCTCTTTGCTTTATTTTCAGTAAACATGGAAACATGCTCCGCAATATCCTCATATCTGGCTTCTTTTGAGCCCTGGGGGGATTTGTTGTGGCAACTCGGTCCATCTGACAATTAGATCTGATGACCTTCAGAAAGCACATGTGCATCACTCCGGCAGCATATCAAACATTTATGTGCCCTGAAATCCTGAATCGCTTTGAAAGCAGGTACTCCAGCGATGAAAAAACATTAAAGCTCCTTTAATGTTTCACTACTGTCATGGTGTAATTTCACAAATAGTCTAATACGCACTGCATAATGGCATCTGAAGAAGCATGCCTCCTTGTTGATCTTTGCTTCAGTGTGAGTGGTCATACTCGAGACCACTCACACTAATCAGACCAGCCTTTTGACCCTGCCTTCTTTAATGTTTGCTGATGCAGAATTTCATCAGATAGCATCAAATTACTTCTGCAACATGCATAATGTATTGTAATGTCTTTACACATTTAGTTCAAGATCAAGCAAATGCATATAAGAAAAATAAAAGGCTCTTCCTGCTAATTTCATCCTCATCCATCAGCAATAAAACCCGAGGTGTTATTTGAGGGTCAGAAATAGTGGAATTTGTGTAACGTTGTGCATAATAACTCGGTATAGCTGCTTTATAATGCTTTTATTTCGTTTGCTTTTTTCACAGAAATGTGTCCAAAAAAAAGATTTCCCATTTACCGCATCCCCCCAAAAATGTAGGGATGAAGTTGTTTTTTATTTTAGTTAATCAGGTAATAGGCAGGTCTTCAAGTGTACTAGTTAATACTTCAAAATTTAAATGGAATTTTATAAATAGTGCAAAAGTATACACTATGTGAGTAGTGACCTAGAACAAAAATTAATATTTAGGTGCTTAAATTGATACCTTAGGCTAACAGCATTTTTTTAACGGTAAAATATATTGAACACCTTTTTTCTTTCTCCTCTCAGCAGAGATTACCTGGCTTTGAGCTGTAAAAAGCTTCATATTTGTTCTTACAGATGTGTGGCAAAGACAGTACTGTATCACTCCATTAGAGCACTTTGCTCTCACACTGCAGGCTTACTTGTTATTCTTAGGGTATTTATAAAAAGAATGGGAGGCAGAGCCTTCAGCTTTCAGGCCCCTCTTCTGTGGAACCAGCTGCCAGTTTGGATTCTGGAGACACACATTCTCTCTACTTTTAAGATTCAGTTTAAAACTTTGATTTTTGATAAAGTTTATAGTTAAGGCTGGGTCAGATGGCCCTAAATCGTCCTTTAATTACGCTGCAGTAGGTCCAAGCTGCTGAGGGCTTCCCATGAGTGTTTCTTTTTCACTCACTCTTTTGAGTCTCTATGTGTTTATACAGAACTCTGCAATTAATCATTAGTTATTATTAATCACTGGCTTTCTTCAACAGCATGTTTTTTGTTCCGTCTTCCTCCCTTCACCCCCCCACTGGTTGCAGCAGATGGCCGCCCCTCCCTGAGCCTGGTTTTGCTGGAGGTTTCTTCCTGTTAAAAGGGAGTTTTTCCTTCCCACGGTCACCAAGGTGCTTGCTCAAATAAGGTCATATGACTGTTGGGGTTTTTTTTTGTTGTTGCTTTTTTTGTATTGTTGTATGGTCTTTACCTTACATTATAAAGTGCCTGGAGGAAACTGTTCTTTTGATTTGGTGCTATATAAATAAAATTGAATTGAGAGTAACTGGCCACCGACTGTCCAGGAAAAGTAAAGCAGAATAGGATGTGGTTACAATCAGCTGCAGATACAGTTTTTATTGCCTGTCTTCTTTTTTTTTGTAAGTAGGCCCTCCTGGATGTTTAAAATGCTGATTGAAAATTTGGGATTCTGTTTTCATAGTATCGCCTTCACACTATGGGTCATGTTGTCTGTACACAAGTTACATTCCTCACATCAGAATTGCGTACGTACTTGCCTGTTCATCACTCCCCCCTGTTTAAATTTTACCCAACTCAAATAGAGACATATTGACTAAGGCAGAGCCTTATGGTGTCATAACTGATAACTCAGCATCTTGATTTACCATCTATAATTCACCCCAGCAAGGCACTTACTGTCTTAGAATAAATTGGAATATTTAAGCAAACAGATATATGCCTTGTGGCATTTAAATAAGTAATACATCTCCCTCCCAAGTGTTCTCAATTCTGAAAAAGAGTGCAATCCGCTATACAAGTTTGATGCAACGCTCACCAGAACGAGTGTTTTATTTTTCATGCTTTTGCCATCCATTAGCTGTGTTTTTGAACCAGGTTGACACACTTTGAAATGCAGTTATTCCAAATGTTAAGTCAAATTGAACGTTCATTTGCCATGCTGAGATATTGTATGCAACGATGCATATGGATGCAGTGCATCACAGGCTTTGCGTTTCTCTCTGAAGAGCGAATTCTTTCATGGTTAGATGCTGAAAGTATGCAGTTGTGACAGCTAAGCATATGATAGTGTCATGTAAGTCTGAAAAGCCCCTCTGAATATAGTACACTTTCTGAGAATGCAATTTCTTTATCATATTTAAACAGCACCAGTTATGTCAGCTGAAATTGTAGGAATTGCTTAATTCAATTTCTCAGTTCAGTTCTTTCATTATTTTCAGCCTGACTTTTGCATAATCAGCCGTAATTTTAAGCAGCATTAATGTAGGTGACTCCACAACATGTTCCATTCAACAGAAATCTGTCTCAGACTGGGCGCGGGGGTTAGGGGGAGGGTGGGGGCTTCCACTTCTTCCTACCTCTTAAGTCACTCTCCTGCTTCAACCCGTGAGTTACTCACTGAGTAAGCTCCTGCCTCGTGTTTTCAAATGCTAATGAAAAGCAGTGCTGAAAGCCTCAAATTGGACCATGCAATTCAGCCTGTGGTGTTTGGTGAGGCCCTGCTTGTGTTGGAGACCATAGTCTTTTCCCCTGCATCCCCCCACACACAAGGCCCTGCCACCCCGCCCCCACCCCTCGTCTTTTGTGTGCTTCAGTAATAGGCACAGATGTTCCTCATGCCTCACACAGGGCCACTTTCACCCTAATCGCCACCTTGTATGTGGACGGTTTGCACCTGCCTCAGCAGCCCTCTTCTTTTTCCTCTTTCTCTCTCTCTCTCTTCAATTCTCTTCCTCTAAACCCCCCTTTCTCACTCTCTTTCTGTGTCTCATTTTTTTTTCTGTCCATCACTCTCCCAACCACAGCGACATGGCCTTCTCTGATGCCCCTGAAATTTTTGACGCTCCTTCTAGGGTGCCGATTGTTTAAACACTGAATTATGGAGATGGAGAAAGAGAAGACAGGACCTGGATGAATGGCGAGTGTAAAAAAAGCCATTACTTTTTTTTTTGGGAGGATTGGGAATGGGTTAAAAAAAGGAGATGGGCGAGCCTCCCTTCACTCCAGCTGGAGAGAATTTGGAACATAATACCCTTGTAGCAGCTCAGCCAAACCTCAATGCTGATGGTGCAGTTAGGCTGCCTCCCTCCATTGGACTAGTGGATTGGGGTGCACAGGGAGGGGAGAGGGGGGGGGGGTAGCCAGGCTTAAAAATTGGACCAGTGCAGTTTGCTTCGTTGCTCCTGTGGTGGAGTGTGATTTACCGTCATCTTCAAATAGTACTTTCAAACCGAGTGTGGAAATGTGTCAAAATCTTGTCTCCGTAGGGACCTCGGTGGGGTGAAAAGAAAAAATTCACATTCTTCTTACTGATGTTTTTTTTTCCTGCAAAATAAATTTGATAAGTATCTTAATCACCTTGAAATGAGACCACGGCAGGTGCCAGTGAAGTCTAATGGCACATTTACTACGAGTAATGTTAGAATTTCGAGTGTGGAAAAGACCTTTTGTGGTAACATTTAATGAATAGCAGCGAGAAACACCTTATTACTTCAGAAGATCACATTACAGCACATTTCCTTACATTTTCCTCTCGCTCTCTGTCTGTCTTATTCTCACTCTTTGTGACGGGCATCACAGTACATTTTGATATACTTTTCCAAAGCTTCACTTTTCAAAAGCGTGGGCTTATTTTCACAGTAGATGTGGTACAGTATGTGTGCAGCACACTGAAAAAGAAATGTTATCCTACAGAAAGAATCTGACTTTCTCCAGCTTGGTAGATTAGAGCAATATTGCAGAGAAAAAGAAGAGCTGCAGTAAACAACCAGGGATTAAATGAGTGTATTGTCTATGTTGGATGTGTGGGGCAAGTAAAGGCTTGTATAATGTGACGCTCTCAGGGAAAGTGAGCCTTTTAGTCAGAGACCAAACAACTGATCATTATTGTGCATGGCACTGTAGTAGAACCAGTATTAAACATATATTCATCTTTTGCAATATTCAGCCTGTTCGGAGCTGAGGCCATGATTGCTTATAAAGAAGACTGGAGAAATAGTGAGTGAGATTTTTTTTCTTCTTTCTTTTGCATTAGACATTTTTGGTGACGTATTTTGACAGTTTTATGGCTTCGCACAGACCTCTTTATTGCTTATCTTCGCTGAGTGCATCATACCGTAATCATTACTTAACCATGACCTTGGCCTAGCTTGGGCTGGAAAAAGGAGGCTGTAACACTGCTTATGATGCAACACGAGGCGAGATAAGAGCTCACGGAGGTCAATGATTTTTTTTCTTTCTCACTTAACCCCCCAAATAAATACAAACAAAAATGAACATTAACTTAACTCAGTGTTTATGACCATATTTGTTATATATAAATGAGACGGATGCTGCAGTGTTAAATTCGTAAGGTTCTGATGAACTCTGACAAATAATGCGAGCTGTTCAGTATACACAAAAAGACACACATGCTATGCCCAGCATATTCAGTGCAGTGTGATTATTCAGCCTTTCGTCAGTAGTTTGATTGCTTCTCTCAAAGGGCAAAGCCCTGCAGTAGCGTGCATGCAGGATAATTAGTGTTGTGATTGTACTCAATAACCATGGGCCTGTCTGCAAGAGCCCATAGGCCACTTTGGTCAGTTTGACTTAAAGCACACCAAAAGAACTTGCACTCAGTGAGCCAATCAAGCGAATTATTGCAGGTTACAAGGTTTTTTGATGATATATTTATGCAGCATATGTATGACAAGAATGCTGATTCTGTTACAGCAACAACAGCCGCACCTTCCATCTGCTGAATAGCCAGATTCATATTCTGTGGAGGGCTGAAACTTCCAAGGTTGAAATACAGAACATTGACATCCGATCACTTTTCGTTCACTCGGTTAATTAGACTAGTGTTTTAATTGCTGCTCATTATTATTGTTATTATTATTTTTTTTGTTTTCTGAACTGTATTCTTCGAGAATTAATGATACGTTTACCGAGCTCGCAAGGAATCTGTTTCTGTCAGGAGCTGCTTTTAATACTTGCTGACAAAAAAGCTTTGCTACACTTCGTATGTCATCATTTGACCATGTTCATCCATTGTGGGCTAGCTGATATATTTTATTATTACTGCAGTTTGTTTAATTCTTTTAGTGCATGGTCAATAACAAAGCAGGGCCATTTTTCTCATTCAGTGTATGTTTAATGTCAATAATATGTGCATTATTTATTGTACTTAGTGTAAGAACATGGGAATACATTACAGCTCTGCTACAATCCAAAATCTGCTTAAAGCTGATATATTTTCCTCTCTGGGAAGAAAGAGGAGGGGAGGTAAAGGGTACTTTCAGGTTAAATATGCCGGTGTGTTTTGGGCACTTTGGTTCACAGGGACAAATTTGCATTGCGTGATTAGGTGATCGACATTTTTCTGTGACATCCTTGTGTCAGACAGTACATTTACAAAGTCTTTGCAGGCCTTAATGAATATTGAGTGTTCTATCTCTTTCCCCTTCCAATTAATGAATAGATGTTGGTAATTATTTGACCAATGCCTCTCTCTCATGACATGTCCCATATCCATCACTAAGTTAAAAATAAATTAAAATCAATACAGCTGGCAGACTCTTAGGACAGTGTCAGTGCTTCCTATGGAGGGACCCATGCAGGTCTGAATAACAACTATTGATCCTCCTTGAGGTATATTCTCTTTTATCACCTCCTCCTTCTCCACATGCACATGCATGCACACGAGCACATACAGAAGATAAGTGTTTCCTTTCCCTCTTTTCTCCCCACATGCACTTGTTACATACATTGGCAGCTGATGACAAAACTTCTCACTTCTTATCGCCTTATCCCACACTAAGGAATGGAAAAAGATTGGAAAGAAGGAAAGAAAAAAAAAAGCGGAGTTGGTGCCGATAACAACGGGTACCGTTGTGATTTATATTTCAAATGACTCCCTCTCCTGTCCCATTCCCACTGTCCCCTGTGTGGTAGGTGGCCATTGTGTAAACAGCTCCTTGAAAAACAAATGATTCCCTAAATCGTTGTAAAGAGAAGTGGCAGCTCGATCCAACCGGAGGCCCAGGGAGAGGGGACAGGAGATAACGTGTGTCGGCAAACATTGACTGGGCTTTATCACAATGAGGTTCCTGTGTTGGAGGAGCGAAGAGGCCGGCCAGCTAATCGTGCTCCACGGAGTGCATGCATTCCTACAGGTCGGGGCTCAGGGTTATGCGTGTGTTTGTTTGTATATGTGCACATAATCATTTAAAGCA
This sequence comes from Maylandia zebra, assembly GCF_041146795.1. Taxonomy (NCBI): domain Eukaryota; kingdom Metazoa; phylum Chordata; class Actinopteri; order Cichliformes; family Cichlidae; genus Maylandia; species Maylandia zebra. Next base: position 26,784,408 of record NC_135185.1, read on the forward strand.
TGATTATGCTCAAGCTGATTTGACAGCCTAGAGAAAAAGTTGCCGTTTTGTCCATCCCCCCCCTCCTGTTTCACTCCCCCCTCCTATCTGGTAACTTTGTAATCTGTGACCTGTGATAAGCCCACCAGAGGAGCAGTGTTTGCAATTATAACTATGGTAACTATTTGTTTACCCTTATCCAAACCGTGTGATAAATCACAGATGAAAAGTAACATCTGGTGTGGCAAGAAAGGAGAGGAAGGCTTTTATTTTATTTTATTTTTTAAAGAGAAGGGTCACTCCCAGCTGTCAGGGAGAGGGTGAGAGTTTAGCGCTCAAGGACAGGGCAGGGAATTAAGTTTCACACAAGCATGAAGGGGTTTAGTCTCTTAACAAATGACATCTGAGGAGAAAGGCACACTAAAAGCACTCAGGGTGATTCCGCTTCAGCTGTGAGGTTAGCCTGGAGGCATCTTTTCATCTTGGTTCATGACGTGGGAGTTTGGCCCTATGTGTCTCTTTTAAGTGTTTTCTGCTCTATTCTTCTAGGGCACCGAATCTGTTTCATACCTCAGTGCAATAACACTGTATCCATCTCCCCGCTGGTCAGCCGAGAGCCTCTTAAATGCAGTTGCAAATCCCCGCCAACAGATGTCAGCCTTTCCAGTTGATTCCCCACAAATGTTGGTGTGAAAAAAGCAGCGCTGTCAGTGTGCTCTAATTCAATGCATCAGACACAGCACTGACACAGAATCAGCAGAGGATATGATAGTCCAAGAACCGCTTTGAAATACATCCTATATGTTAATATACTACTTCATTAATCTCCAATGGGAAAAGTCAACGTTTAAGGTGAGATACATTGGGAGCTAGTGAGGGGGGCAGGTGCTCGGTTGTCCAGAAGTGGGGGCTTTTACCCAGCAGGTGATCCGAAATAGCCACTTTGTGGTTTATGCAAACGTAGTTACACATGGAAATGAAGACTAGACCAGTCAAGAGAAGTGAATAGTGTGCTGCATCCCTAAATATTCCTGTTCACTCTCTACATTGCATAATGCAGAGCATTTAATCCTGTTTAGCCGTCAGGCCAGCGATAACTCCTCGGGAATCGCTATCGTTATCGTATTTATCCAGTGATGGCAGATTAGTGGGCATTAAGTGCACTTTTCATACAGTCGACATTGCCCGCAATTGGTACAGCATGTTTCAGGGAGCGAGGCTTCAGACACAGAGTATCTTTTTTGTTGTCACAAAAAGATGAATGAAAATCCACTCATTGAGTTCACTGCATACTGGAACGGTTATATTTCACCGCTGCAGGACTTTCTGTGTGAATACTCTAATAATTTAGCAGCAGTGCACACACGCAGATAGATATACTGTACTCTATAACTGCTGCTAGTGAAACAAACAATCAAACAAAGACAAGATACATATATAACAGTTTGCAGTATCACAATTTTTTTCATGATGTGCTGTCACGTATTTACCATTGCGCATATTTCAGAGGTTTGCATGGCAGCTGTTGGTGTAGCATGCTGTGAGGATTTAAAAGGTTCCAGCATGAAGTTGTGGGCTTTTGCGGTTCAATTATATGAAAAAGCTGTTGGGATAATGCTCCTACGCACACACATGCACAGAGACTAAGTAGCTGAGATTGCGGGCTGAGTCTGTTCCTTCCAGGCAAGGGCTTGTTGGAGAATCTAAGAGACAGGCAGGGAAGGCAAAAGGTGGAGACCTCTTCAGATCTGACTGCTATTAACAGTCTTGTGATCTGCTCATGTTTACCTACTCTCACTACACTGGTACTTGTGGCTGTGTGGAGCATGGGACATGGGCCCCAGCCTCTTTGAAGTGAAGTTGATCCCTCAGACTACACTCTTGGTAATTGCACCTTCTCTCTCCTCTTGCTCTCTCGCTCTCTTTCCTAACTCTCTCTTCTTTGACCCCCTTGCATTCTCTCTTTCCCTTCCCCCACCTCTTTTTCACCAGATGAGATTTTGAGGATTCAAACGGAGAGTTTGTTATGTGACCATATCTTTTATTTGCATGTTTTCATTTTCGTTGCAATAAAAGTTTATGTACGTATCAATAAAACATTTTTCCTCCTCTGTTATTCTCACTTTACCAACCTTAGATGATCGAAATTGTCAAAAAGTAGAAGCAGAGCTATGTGAACAGACACTGTATAAAATGTCCATGTTAAGCACCAAATAAAAGAAAACGCCATTTGATTGTCCACTTACTGCCTGTTGATAAGGTAGCTGTAATGACACTTGATTTGAATTAGTTTAGCGGTTCCTCTTTTTTTTCTCGTGATGTTTACTTCATCCACTGCCACTGACGTGTGCTGTGTTCAGTGGCGTGCGGCGTGGAACACCTGTGTGTCGTTGTAATTACTTTGATTATACCTACTATGGGGTATTACAGCAGTCTAGAGAGAGAGGGTCCAATTTAACGTGCGGCGAATTTCAATTCTAACCGAAAACAAGGGGAGAAAAAAAAAAGAAGCTTTCTGGTATATGTGATGAACACACGGATATTCATATGGTTGCATGCTGTGATTTTGTGTGTGAATATAATAGGCAACAGGGATGCATATTCGACTGGGAAGTTCAAGGTTCGTACTTTCCTTTGCTTTTGATCAGCTTAGCGTGATGGGTATTGGTCTGCATCCAGACATATGACAGTCCAGGGGGCCTCATTGGTGAAGTCTGCTCTCCCAAAAGATGCCAGGTGCCTGATTCGGAACAAATGCTCACAAACAGAAACACAAACACACCAGAGGGACCCGGTGTGTGTGTGTGTATGTGTCTGTGTATTTTTCTCTTTGACTACGAGAAGGGTAAGTATGGCAGGTATTGAACTGCGCTGAAGTAGAAAGTGCAGCCATGGGCATCTCCAAGTTCATGACGCTAGTCAGAAAACTGACAAGCCAAAGCTGCTTTTTATTCTGCAGCTACAATGTAAATGGAGCTCCCTCCTGTCCCTCAAGCAATCACCCCAAACCCACTAACTGTACAGGCAGTGGTTTGGATTCCCACTCCTCCTCCCTTACACTCACTTTTCCTGTCTATCTCGGCTATCCTTTATATATGTTCATCTTTCCTTCTTTTTCTTTCTCTTTCTTTCTTTCTCTCTCTCTCTCTGTCCTATACTGCTCCCGCTTGTCTAGTTAGAGGGCAGATGTACCTTTCTTGCCAGAGAGGGGAGACCTATATTTTATCACTACACATGTGGGGAAAAGGTACTTTCTCCCAAAGGAAAAACTGTAATACAATTATAAGGTTCTAGCCTTCCCCAAAAATTCTTCACAAAATATATAGCATCCTGTTTTTGACTTACACAAGTTTATGCTCTTTTACATGGCAGTGTTGCTTGTCTAGCGCAAATCTCTTTATGGCCGATTTTCAAAGCAGTACAAATATATAAATTAACCTATTAACCTTTTTTTTCTCCTTACAATTATTGTGAAAAGTTTGTCATATTTAAACCAAAAGCAGCGTTTCATAATGGAAAAGATGGATTAAAACAGATTTGGTAATCTAAGCACCTCCTTAGTTTTGTGTGTGTTTTGTCCTCATAAATAGTCTTGCAGAGATGCAAACACACCTGCGATTAGTTGAGGAAAATTGCAGACAAATAAATTGAACAAGTAAATGCACAAAATTACAGATGACAGCACTTTGAGAAGTCTGGAAGCAGTTTCTAAATCCTGCACCAGTGCTGTGGTGCGCCTGTCATACTAGCCAGCTCTCTACCATCGGTGTGGTAAAATGGGACAGATGTTGGGGGTTAGAGAGGCCCCTGTGGGATATTGAGAATGATGGTTTGGCAGGGAGTCCAGGACAATAAAAGGAGGAGAGGAGGAAGCCTGTGGTCTCTTTTCGCAACACCTGACCTGATCTTGCCCTGAAACCTGTTCGGCTTCATCTGAAATGAAAGGAAGGTGTCCTTTGTCGTGTCCAGCACAAACTTACAATCACAATACATTTAAAACAAGGGTTCCCACTAAGCCTTGTGTGAATGCGCACAGACAAGGCTTCCAAATGCTGGTAAAGTCAAGGAGGAGTGTAGTTTTCAAACATTAAAAAGACTCTTGTGTAGAATCACATCCCCTAGAAACATGGGAGTGGTGAGCTTCAAAGTGAGAAGACATAAAAGTGCATTCTGAAGTGTCCGGTTATCAATTCCCGATTCATCGAGGAATTGGATCAATAACTGTCCTCCTGAATTTCAGGACATGTCTTTGAAGTAAGCAGTGGGATTACAGTAGGTGTATAATATTTTGTTTTCCTGGAAATGATGCCCCACAGACTCTATAACATTCAAACTTCACTGGGTTTTTATATTCCCCACAGCCCTCCAAACACATCTAATAAATGCAGCATCAGCTACTTCAGCAGGGATGCTTCAGTTTGAACTGGAGTTTCAAATTTCAATAAATTCATAGTAGCAGAATAGAATTTGGTGCCTGGTTTTAGTGAGCGATGTGTAACTTTTCTTGTTTGGAAGAAAAGAGGAAAAGGCACTGTTTTGTCAGATTGGTATTCACGTTATCACTGGATGCTGCATAATTGTAGGCTGCAGCTGCCAGAGCATGACAGACCTTCCATTGGTTTTACATTTCACGAGAGTTTACATACGCTATGTTTCTTCAAGTGGAAAATTGTTTTCTGCATGATTCCAACAGGTGGACTCATTAGAGAGTCACCATAATTATGACAATCATTCCTCTCTGCAATTAGAAATATCGATCATTATCCCAAACCCCGATAGAGTTTATTGTTTTTAATGTTTCCAAAGCCAAGCATCTGTAATAAACAGCAGTCAGGACTGGTGTTACAGACAAGCAATGTGCATAGCCCTAGAATACTAATCTATACAAGTCCTAAACTGGAGAGTGTTACTTACTTTACGTTTCTTACTTTTGCTTACTGCAAATATTCAGGACTTTGTGTCAGGATGAGATTTAAAGTGTTATGTTACAGTTTCCAATGGAGTAAGGACCTTCGACCTTTCCAAAAATAAAAAAGGGTGAATTGAATCCCTCTTCTTTGGGGGCTGGATTGCTTTTCATTTCTCAATTATAATGTTTTACATCTGCTTTCTTTTCCAGTAACAAGAAAATGCCAAGTATGCAAATGTAAATAATTGTAGTACTTAATGCCCTTATTTTTGATAAGCTTAGCAACAGTACAAAACTACTGTTATTATACAAGGTCTTTGGTGCTGGATTTGGATTTGGCTTTGTTTGTGGTACTTTGTGAAATCATCAGCACATGACAGGAAATTCTCTTGGTATGTGTTATTTTAGATTTGATGAGAAATATTCCGTTTTTACATTGATTAAGTCCTTCAAAGAGTTCTGGAGCCAGAACTCCAAGACCCATATCTGGTAAAACTTCAACCTGTAATTAAATAAATAACAAATAAAGTTATTAATACATAAAAATGTTACTTGATGCTGATCTAGGAGGAGAAAATATAAATTTAGTTTTGATATCCACAGTTGTGGTTTAATCTTAGACTCGTCTGTTGAGCGCTATAATGGTCTGGACAGCCTAGGGTCAAGTTAACAGGTCTATTTCCGCTGTTTTTTTCCCCCTGCTACCTCAACTACTTGCAGATGCTGACCAAGGCTAAAGGTTGGCTTGGAGCATTTTAGTTCGCTGCACTTTGTTGTCTACCTCTCACTTTGTGAACCAAACCGCTCTGTCCTGGCCTCCCAGGTCAACCACAACACTGCTCCGCTCCCAGCTTGTCAACGTGTCAGGATGCATGCAGGCGTGCTGGGGAGGATTAAAGGGCTGAGGTGAGGAGAGAAATGGACACATGAAAGGCTCCCGTGTTGTGAAGATGGCGGCTGAAGATGGCCCTCAAAAACATTGGTTATATTATGCTCTGCCTAGAGAAAGAGAAGTCAGTCCAGTGGAAATGAAGTGACCCCTCCGGACCTGCTGTCATGTGACATCTTTGTTGTTCAAGCTTTCTACTAAACAAGAATGTACCTTAAACCTATTCCAGCAGTATGACTCAGACTTCTTATTAACCTTTTATCCCCCTTTTTTTTCTTTTTTTTGACTGTCAGGTGTCCTGACAGCTTTCATACAATCATTAATATTTTCACAGAATATCAATGTAACTTAAAAGTGACTTTATTCAGGTAGAAGTATGCAGCCATTTCTTGAGCTGCATCTGCACATGATAGCACAGAAAGAATACATCCCTGTAAATACAAATGCTCTTGGAGACCATCCCCAGCAGAAAGATAAAATGTATATAATATCATGTTGCCTGTGGCAAATAGTCACAGACATCTTAAAGCTACTCTGTAAAAGAAGTTATAAACCTACACAGACTGAGGAAGCTAATAGACGTAGCATTTAGGGACATGCTGATCTACACAAGGAACTCAGGCTAGTGATGGCAGTGATAACTTTTTAATTTGACTTTATCATTTTAGCTAACTTGCCTGTGGGATCTCTACATGCAAATCCAACCTTCCCACTGCCATTAACTCTAGGTTGCAAGCTTCTGAAAGTCTGGCATTCACTGGTATAAAGAAAATAAAATCCTTGATCAACTGAGCGTCCTTCAGTTTTAAACTTAAGAACCTACCAAAGTCAACAATGAAATCAAACAGGCCCCAGCCACACAAGCCTAGAAGCTGGTGTGCAACTATCTGGCAAAAAAAAAAAAAAGGTTGACGCCAGTCAGTAGGTGAAACTGGCAAAAAAAGAGGGCGATTGTGACTATTTTCATTGCTAGGAGATTGGTTGCCCATAGTTTGCATGGAAGATACTACGTGCTGAGCAGTGATAACATTTGAAAACGTGTGATCCAAACTGGAAACCGACAACATTAAAAGAGAACTGCTCATTTAGTCAATTACTTTGAAGGCTTTTCTGGTTTTTATTGCATTTTTACAATATTCAGAACCACTTATTAACTAATAATTAGTACCTATCAAGTGTTTACAGTCAATATCTTCCATACACACTTCAGATGATCTCAGCAATCTGCTAGCAACCACAGCAATATCAAGGAAGTTTTGAGTGCAGTACTGTACACTTTTTCATGATGTTGTTGCATTTAACTGGTCCAGCTTCCTCTAGAAAACCATGCTATGTAGATTTCAACCTGACAATTATGAGATCAGGGACTCTACATGAAAATATAATGCATAAACATTAATAAACTAATTGATGGCAGAACACAGACATTATAGTGGCTTGTTATGGTATTGTTCAGAATATGTAGGCAGATATTGTATCAAAGTCACACTTTTGATGAACCACGTAAACCATGCATGTTTTCTGCAACCGTTACTACATATTTTGTCAGAAACATTAAAAACTATTCTCCCAAGAAGTCCTGTCAGTTTGCTTCAACTGAAAACATTTTTAGCGTCACTTCACATTAGATCAGTGGGCAAAACAGACTTTGTCACTTTAAAAACGTTCCCTTTTGGCACTTCTCTTTTTGTGGGCTTAAGCAGGGATTTGAATCATATAAAAATTAAAAAGGGGATTTTTACAGACATATCTTAAAACTTGTGCTATAATTAGCTCTGCTCATTTACATGCAGCAGATGTTTTCCTGGCCAGTAGGGACAGATGTACCGATGGACATAGTCAGTGTGTCCCTGCTTTCCATACAGTTTAAGTCACTGTCCAAACAGGATTAGTGCCAGCTTCGAAGTGTCAGAGCAATTACAACAATGACATCAGTGTGGTTTGGGGGTTATGGCTGATGGAGTGTAAATGTCTGCAGAGATGAACGCCTACTAGCTCTCAGTTGTCACCACCCACTTACCGGTTCCATCTGTTCCTCTTTCTGATGCATCAGCATAGACATTTTTTGTCAAAGGATGAATCAGTCTGTCAGAGTCATGACAGTTTGATCTGCTGGTTGGCCGTTGGTCATCAGCAAACCATATTAAGAGCTTTATTTCCAGGCTTGCTATTGAATTCTTATTGTAAGGAGATAAATGTTTGGCTGCAAGTACTCTTTAATGAATAGTATTATAATGGTAAAATACTACGAATGAATGAGAAATAGCTGTCCTGCTTTTAATTTCAAGTTTTGAAAAGTGAAACTATTAAAATTTGAAACATTTAGTGCAGATTTTTATGATCATCAGTCCTTGTACATATTCATAGTAGCCCACAGATGCTGTTAGAGGCTGCTGAAAAAATGTTATGTATATATAATCATTTATTTTCTACTGTGCTGATCTAATGTACTTAAACGAAAGCATTAAAGCAAAGAATTAAAGCATTCATTGATATATCCTGTTGGGGAAGTGAGTTCATCAGTTGATGAAAAATGAATTGATGAAAAAATGTACCTTGAGTGTCCAGGATAAATACATCCATAAGCCACTTACGCAGATAAGCTAAGTGGCAAAGCTTACTTGCTCCTTTTAATATGCCTCACTAGTGCTCAGAGAAAGCGGGAAAGCAGCGCAGATATGACGTACCCTTTTACTCCCCCTCATTAATCTTAATAAAACAATTGACCCCTGAATAGCTTATTTCTGCCCTGGACCATTAGGCTGTATGACCAAGGCTTTAAATATTAAGCAGGCTCTGTAAAATTTGATAAAATGTTTAGTAAATGGCATAAAGTGTGTTACACTCGCAGCCTTTTTCTCTTAACCTGGTGTTGCAAGTATTTTTTACAAGGCAAAATGCTTCTTTAATCAGAGTGGTTGTATTAATATTTGCTTGCATGATTTAAGATGGCAGATATCTGCAAGCTCATTTAACTTTTACATTCCCTACTTTTCACAACTGCAGCTGCAAGAAATTGTTTTTAAGCCCTTTGGAACTACCAGGATTTCTTTATTGAATATGATAAAGCTGTCATCATTTTTGATAATCATCATCAGAGTTTGCAGCTATAGAAAGATTCAGTCTGTCTAATCCAACACACAATCAGTTCTTCCTTTCACATCTCCCAGTGCAGACTAGGATAAAGTAGGTAAACTAGGAATTCGCTGAAACGCCTCAGACATTTACAGTGAGGGAAAAAATTTAATCCTCTGCTTTTTTTGTAAGTTTGCTAACTTCAAAAGAAATGAACAGTTTCTAATGTTTATGGCAGTTTCATGTTAATGGAGAGAGACAGAATATCAACCAAAAATCCAGAAAAAGCACATTACATAAACGGTATAAATTGATTTGCATATCATTGAGTGAAATAACTACTTGATCATTCTTGACTCCAAGCAAAACATAGCTCAGTAATTGGTGGAGAAATCCTTGTTGGCAAGCACAGCACTAAGACATTTCTTATAGTTGGCACCGGGTTTGCACCCATCTCAGGAGGTTTTCAGATTCTGGCCCACTGCACTCTACAAAAACTCTGTAAATCCTTTAGGTTCATTGGCTGCTGCTTGGGAGGACCCAATCTTCAGCAACTCAAAGCTTCAGCTCCCTCCACAAATTTTCTATTGGATTTTGGTCTGGTTCATTGGCAGACTTAAGAATGGTCTGTACGTGCGGCTTCTTGAGCACGGGGACTTTGCGGGTGCTGTGGGATTTCAGTCCATTAAGGTGTAGTGTGTCGCCAGTGGTGTTCTTGATGACTGTGGTCTCAGCTGCTTTCACATCATTAACAAGCTCCTCCTGTGTAGCTTTGGGCTGATCCACCACCTTTCTCCTGATCATCGTCACACCATGAGGTGAGAGCTCCAGATGAGTATGCAGCTCCAGATTGAGGGAAACTGATGGTCATTTTATATTTCTTTCATTTCCAAATAGTTACACCAGCTTCTCATCAAGCATCTTGCTGATGGCCCTGTAGCCCATTCCAGCCTTGTGCATCTCTACAGTCTTGTCCATGACATATCTTGACATATGTTTGGTCTTACCTATAGTGGTGGAAAGGATGGAAGAAATAGATTCTGTGGACAGATGAGCTTTATACACAGAGAAACTTGAGATCATGAGTATCTGTAAATGTTCGATTGATTGTAATATATGTGCCACATGGACACACAGCCAATCTGCAGAGCAAACATTCTGGCTGAGTTGTAGGAGATGAAATATTTCTTTCTTTCAAGTCAATTTATAAATTCTATGTCATGTTTTTTTTTTTATTTGGTTATCATAAACTGCCATGAAAATTAGAGGCTGTTCATTTCTTTATAAATAAATAAATAAACTTACAAATTCATCAGGGATTCCAATAATTATTCCTCCCCATGTATTAAAGTAGCTTTACAAAAGAATGAGGAATAAATAACCCTAACCCTCCTGATGGGCTTGTTGCCAGCTTGGGATGTTCTACAACATATTCTTTCAAAGAGCAGTGGTTTCCTTTGTGCTAGTCTTCCACTGACCAAATGTTATACCAAACTGTGTAAACTTCTGGTCATTTTTTGCTTTTTTCCTACTTTTTTGGGCCCATTGGGTTTTTACAGCTCTTTTAAAACTACAAAAGTCTCCAAGTCTTTACAACTATGTTTAGTTGACTCTGTTGACTCTAAAAGTAACAACAGTCTTGAATTTCTCTCAATTTATTTGAATGATTGGGCGTCGGTAAACAGCCAGTAAACTTATTTTTGATCAACTCATAGCTCATACAAGGTTACAGATAACATGTAATGAGTAATCCAGACTCTGCGTAATGCTTTTAATAAAGCTGGCATAAACATACAGTGGATTTTCATGGCTTAAAACATGACTATGCAGGCTTTAGCCAGTACCTCAGTCCATTTCCCACCTCTGCATTGCTACACTATTTTCACCCCCTTGCCCCTTCAAACTATGGCAGTTGAGCACTGTACACCACACAATATACAGTAATTTGTCTCTGATTAAAATTTCTGCTGAGCTTTGAAGCTGGTGTTCTGTGCTGAAGTGGTCCTCCTTGGTAAAAATTGAAAGCCTTTTCATCTCAGGGGGCTTAAAGGGTCAAAGGAACACCAAATAACCCTTGCAGTTGTGTCTCTCTTTTTTTCCCCCTTAGAAACTCGTAACAAACTGCACCTTTGTTGGACGCGGCCTCTGTCAGGCCGGAGCTCTGAGGGCTGCCCCCAGGTTCAGGCTTTGGAGACCCTGTCAGCTTCAAAATGGGGGTCTGCTTTATTTCACCCCCTGACCCTAGGCCCAAAAAGAGCCACGCAGGAAAAACAGAGAGATATATGATACATCGAGGCCCAGTGAAACTCGGGAAATGAGGTGACTGAAAACAGCAGAGTGAGCAGAAAAAGAAGGAGCTTATTGTAAGGGGATTTTTTTTTAACACCACAGTTTCTATTTGGGGTGAAGGTTGCTACATTGTGAGATAGAAGCAAAGACGTTCATCCATTTGATTTGTTATTGTAAGAGTATAATTTATTTTTATTTTATCGCCACTCAATGTAAAGGAGCGCATTCTCTGTCACAAGCTTTGCATTTAATTTGCACCTTCCCTGCTGTCAGTTATTTACAAATAAATAAACAGATCACACTGAAACAGAAATAGGGTATGATGATTAAACAATCTGGGGAACTGAGTAGGATTCAATTTTCTTTATGAGTAAATTTTAAGATAATAAACTGCAACATCAGAATAAGAGCTAGAAAAAAAGGCAATATTTGCTTGTGTCTGAATTGAGATTGATATAACAATTACATATAAAAAAATAAAATAAAATCCATGGATACATTTTCTGGTTTGGTGCATTTGCATAAAATGAATTAAATTAATTGACTTGGGGGTATTGCTGCATAGCCAATCAATCTAAACCAGGACAACCCACAGGGCATCTACGGGGAGGCGGAGAGGAAGGGCCTCCTATTGTTTTGGGGCCCTATGTCAGCCAGTCCTTGACCTTGGGGTGGAGGTCCAGGCCTGAGTGAGAACTGTGAGACAAGGGCTTGGTTGCTCAATATGGGAGAGCCAAGCTTTCAAGCTCAGGGTCACAGGGTCACCATCGATGCTGAGGAGTATTAATGAGTGACCTTCGGAAAATGGTGGAGGAGCGCTAAAGGATGGAGGGAGGAGGTGAAAAATACGAAAGGAGCGGGTGGGGTGAGTGGCAGAGAGAAAACTGTAAAGCCCTGAGAGAATGGAGGCTGAGACCTGTTTCTTCAAGATAACAGAGATTGGCCTATGAAAATGCATCCATCACAAGGCCACTAAGCCGCCGCCGCTGCTGCTTTTCTGTGTCCGTGTCTGCTGAGAGCTTGCTAGGGCTGAGAGGAGGAGGAGGAGGGGGAGGGCTGGGGCGGGAGCGTGGGTGGGAGGGCAATCTGTGGAGATGGAAACGGAGGTTAGGGGAAGAGGTGACAGAAGGGGGAAAAGGGTAAGGGTGGGATAGGTGGCTGAGGCCAGCCTGGCGTGGACAAGTGAAGTGGGGATGCATCATTGCTTATTCAACAGGGAAGCAGATCTCTAAGAAGATAGAGGCCCACCAATCTTTTGAATGGTGGGTGGTGGTAGGGGTGTGGTGGGGGTATTTGGACGAGGAGCAGCCAGCGTGCAGGTTATTTCTAATTTTGTGCATGAGATCAGGGCTCAGGGTGTCTTGGACAAGGCAGTCGCGATATACAGAGGATGAAGCAAGTTAGAAAAGATGAGCTACTGCTATAATGCTCTTAGAGGTTAAAGGCTTAGGTACTTCACATTCTGTAAGGATTTCACAGGGGAAATAATTGCTTGAAGTGCATGTAACAGTTAACTGTCATTTTATCCTTGCCAAAGATTGAAAAGATTCTTTAAAAATTTTTATATATATATATATATATATATATATATATATATATATATATATATATATATATATATATATATCTGCTTCTTAGAAACTGGTTTGGAATTCTTTGAAATAATAATCCATTTCTCCGCAGCTTCAGTAAACTTTGAAGTTTATACTTTCCACCGCACCTATATGTTTTTCTCTTTAAAGTGCTTTGTTTGAGTCCTTCTTAATACTTTTCTTCTTTACACTGGCGAGCTTTTCATTCAGAGTACAGTGCATATCCATCTCCTTTTACATCACAGATCAATGCTATCTGCAGGAGTGCAGGCACAGGATTGTCTGCTTTATACTGACTTGTGTTTTCCTCCCATCACCTGCTGTGCTCTCCAGAATTTCCAAGAAAGCGTTCTCCCTCCCCTCCATGCCACTGCGTGTTCAGCCCTTGATGTGAAGAGCAGGTTGACACAGATGAGCAACAGACGAGAGATAGATTGAGGAAGTGGGGGTTGGGTGGCGAACTGTGTGCTTGTCCTGATGACTTCTATTCTGCACGGGAAGTGGCACGCTGGCGCATTCGCATTAATGCGACTGCTTTCAACTTTTTTTTACCCGCCTTTTTTCTATCTCTTCTCTCTTCTTTACCCTGCTTTGCCCTCAGGCTTTTTAATTTTCACCAGTCTTTCCTGTGGTTTCCATCCACGCCGAAGACAGATGCACCATAGGCGCTTTAAAGCTCTATAATGTATACATTATTCATATCACTCCACAAAAGGTGCTCATTAAACTTTACATGGCCAATGGAGGAGGCAGCCATAGATTGAAAGTGTTGCCCATATCACAAATGCCACAGTGGATTGACGGAGAGCATTGGTGGGGGGTTTGATTTGAAGATGGCTTTGATTTAACTCCAGAGCTATTTGCATCTGTCTTCTCCCATCCCTTCCCAGCTCCCTGTCTGTTTTCTCTAGGGCTTGTGCCCTGTGTTTTTGAGTACTACAAAGAAGTTAAAGATACTAGGATGTACATGCATAAAAAATATCTGCAGATATATGTTTACTCACAACTATTAAATATGAATTTATTCTGAATGCGGATCATAAGATCCACACAGGATATACATGTATTTATGCATAAACCTGTAATTCAAGATGCATCTTTAAATCCGTCTAAACCCTTGCAGACTTTTTCACAAAGCATACAAGCTGCCATAGAGGGCCCTCTGGGCAAGACCTGTACGCTTTCCTTTTCCTTCGAGCATTTATCCCTCAATAATACAACACTTAACCCTCCTGCATTGTCCATGAAAGGCTTGGCTGGCAGGTACAGTAAGCTGGTGGGACTAACAAAAGCTTGGCGCTGAGCTAAGAAAAACATCCACACAGGGAAATGAGCTGTCATTACAGTAGCAAGACAGCATTCAGACACTTCTGTGTATGTGCTCATCTCCGCTTGCTCGCTCTACCCCCAAGGTCCTCTTCCACTCATAAATACATAATTATGCCCACCGCCGCCATGATGATTACTGTTTTCATCAGCTGTCAGAAATGACCTGAATTACCCATCACTGTTTGACCCAAATGCAGCCGTCAGATATGTTAATCACAGCTTACATAACCACTCAGCCCTCTTTCCAATGTCTTAAACTGTGTGTACTTGTGTGCCTGAAACCCTGGTAAATAGCCCCTGCCTCCCATACAACAAATTAAAGAGAGAAAAAAAGGGAATAAAAGAAATGCCAAACTCTGGGTGAAGTATTTGCATCCATAAATTAACCTTGGCTTTGACATATCTCTGCAGGTGGTGTGCTGAGCTGTACCCTTCTAATATTTAACATGACAGAAAAACGAGAAAGGCTGATGTCCCTGAAAGTTATGACCTCAAGCTTTCTGATAAGCAGAGTGGAGAGAAAAACAAGATAATGTTGAATTGAAAACTCTTTTTTTTACTGTTCTTTCTTACTAAAAAAAAATGTTGACAAGTATAAATATGTATTTATGTAGAAACTGCATTTTTAAGAATGTAAACAATTCCTCCTTTCATACTTTGACAATGACTTGTTTTTTATTCATTTCAGTGAAATCATTGCAAAGTTTGTGCATGTCTGTGTCTGCCTTTGGAGCATGCAGTGAACTGGGAAGACCCATCTGGACATCTTAAGTCTTGCAGCCATAATCTCCTGATGTTTCATGTTGTGTCTCCCGCTCTACTACAACCCTCGTCGAGGGTTTCAACTTCAAGTATGTTTGACATTTTGCAGCTTGAAACCACGTAGCTGGGTACAAGACAGCTGTCTCAGTGGGATTTGTAGGTACAATCCCTCAGACTCACGGCATTAATATTTCTTTGTAGCCCATTAAAAGAACAACTCTTAACTCTAGCCACGAGAATTTACATCAATTTACTACTACAATATTATGTGCCTTTTTATGTCCACATAAATTCATAGCTAGCAGTTATTTAAATTATGGGTACGATGTTTGCATAGTGTGACTAACTGATCATTTTGTAGAAATACCAGCTTTTTAAGCACATTACATTATCTCACTTGTATATCTGATGTATGTGGTTGTAATTAGACACAGGATTTTATCAGCTCATCAAGAGTAATATTAGAGTAAGACTTCTCGCTGTCAGTGCAAAGCGTCATAGCAACAAGTTGCAGTAAAAGGCTTTTGCAATGTTATCTCATTAGTGGTAATTATAACAGATATGAGCCTGTATTATTGTGTGAGCCCGAAGCGAAAGTCCTTCCCCCAGCACAGTGTCTGTTTCCACATAACAGTGGGTAGATTTTGCTCTGCCATCTTTTCTTTGCATAAACAGTGCCTGCAGTCAGAGTCTGCTCTGATCAAAGGGACAAATCTATCCAGGAGCAATCAGGTTGCTGCGCTGGCCCAGGCTGCTGACAACTCCAGGCTCTTTGATCAGAAATACATCATCTTCAGTAGGCTGCCTGCCTGGATGCCTTTGTCTGAGGCCAGGAAATAGGGGATGTGATAGCTCCCTTTTGGTGCTCTTCTTCACTGCTACGCCTTTTGGCAGGCAAGATGAAAGCTACCCTAGTTATAAGGGAAAATACCCCCCAATGAACTGAGCTGATTTTCTTAGGTGAAGCTGGAGCCACCACCCTCTATAACATCACTAAATCTCTACAAACTGCCTGTGCATAATGATACAGAAGATATTGTCAATTTCTCTTTTCTCTTCCCCTGTCTTTCTTGGTGAAATGAGACTTTGGTTCAGATAGTATGCCAGTGCAATTGAGGTCACACCCAAAAGCATCAGTCTCCCTCCTCCCAATTCAGCAGCCGCAGTTCTAATAACATGGTCTTGTCGGCAAGGAAAAGAAAAGTGAATGTCTGGGCCTCTAAGCACACCTCCGTCGCTCCCCTCCCCTGCTTTCAACCCCTTGACTGTGAGCTAAAGTGATTTTTTTCCTTTTTTTTTCACCCAGCTTGAAGAGGTGGAACAGGAGATGTTGAATGATGGACAGGTGTGCAGGCATTGTGCTGTTCTGCTCTGCACTGAAGGAGATCATTGATTTGCATTATAGTCCCACACATAAAACACAACCCTCCCCGCACACCTTCGCACCCCCCCCTCCCCATCCACATCTTACTGTTCCACCCCTATGACTGCGCCGCCTCCCACATGGCAGCCCACACCCCAGCTCCTAATCAAGGAGTGAATGTTTATCTCTCTTCCTGTCTTTTATAGGGGTAGAGTGTTATCTCCGATTTCTGGTAACACCTCACCTGAATTGACCCGAGAGGGGAAGCTATCTCGCTTCTGCACGGGCCTTCCAAGTCTGCTCAAATGATTTCAAAACAACATGTTACCTCGCAGCAAATGCACACTGGCGTTTATTAAACGTTGGTTATTGTATGGGACTTGACTTTACCCGCTAACACACTTAGCTCATATCTAAGCTCAAATCAATCCAACCGGTTTCACTTAAAACTTGTTGCTCGTAGATGTTTTTTTCCTTTCTCTCGGGAGAAACTGAACAAAGCAACAACAACCGGGGAAGCTGATGCTGCTTAAAGGTGTAATCCCCTGCGTCAACAGCCTCAGAAGCATATCAGGTGTCTTTAAGCTCATCCACCTGTCAGTGAGCTTTTCTAGCAATTACACATCTGTCAAGTGTCACCTATCTCGGCTCTCACTGATAAGGGTTATGTCAAGCAGTCAGCCATTACGGCAGCCCAAATGGAGTCTGCATTGTTTTGAGCCAGCAGGAAGTCGCTGCGGCATGGAAGAGTGAGCAGGGTGTCCACAGTGTGACTGGGAAGCCAAGCTAACGGTTAGTTTCAGAGAAGAGGTGGAGGGGGGGGTGGACGGGATCTGTCCAGACCTCTTTTCTTGCTTCGCCTCATATTTCTCAGAGCAAGAATAGCATCCAGGGGGTTTCTTGTTTGCTACACCGAGCCTAGAGACTCATCCGGGCTGGTTTAAATCTTTGCCCAGGGCAACAGCTTTTATATGCATGCATGACCTGTCTTCAGACTGTGAAGATGGTTGTGCATAAGAGAAAATGTGGCAGAATGCTAAATATGATAGTGGGTTTAGAATTTCCAGGGAGTTTAATTTGATCTCCTGTCTGTTTGAAACTCAATTGCGTGGGTTTTTTGCAGAGATGAGTCATAAAGCACATAAACTGAGAAATGCTAGAAACTTTCCTGTCATTAGATGATGTTTTTTGAGGAAGACACAATTGCACTGATTTCTTCTTCTTAGTAATGAGTTTAGCGAACCAACTACGCTGGACATTTTGCAAAATGCAATCTATTTATTTAATAATAAACCAATAAAAAAAACAGGTACTGATTGTGGGGTCAGTTTCAACCTAAACGAACGTCGGCTATGAAACTAATAAACAGGATAAATCATTATTAATGTGCTGAAGGTTATCATAAGGTGAACAACTTTCTTTGAACGCCCCTCAGTCCCCGTGAATATTTTAGTGCATATTATAGTTTGAGAGCCTCATCAGATTCCATGTTGTCTGTGTGGCCTATTGTAATAGCTGTTAACATCCATCTTTGTGGCTCAGCTGAATTTTGTATCACAGGTGCTATGCTGAGTGTTAAAAGCTTGCAAGTAAAGAAAGAAAGGCAGAATCTGGGTCACTTTAATGCTCTCGTCCGTCACACCGCTACATCTCCTCAGGCCTGAGATGCAAGGCACATTGTCAAGTATTAATGAAGAAGATGTCCCCGTGGGGTTGGTGTTTGTCAAACCAAATTACATACGTTCAGTTGAAAAGGTGGGGATTATTTTTCGAATACCTTCTGAATGTGTAGGATGCAACATACAGTGGCACATTTAAAAAAAAATCCACACAGCTCAGCCATCTCTGAGCAGAAGCATTGTGATGTTGTGGTATACATACTGACATACTGCAAACAAGTGGATTTGCTCTCAACAATACGCACCATAGCTTCAAAAGCTAGTAAATATGCACACATGTAAACAAATAAGTGGGGCAGAATATATTGTAGCAGCGTGCCAATGACTGTTTGGTGTTTTTTATTATTGTGTTTCTATTTATGGCTTTTCATTGAGTGAATAACTGTGACTGGCGAAAAACAAGAACAGATAAGCAATGATGAGCTTGTGCGTGACTTTAAAATAATAAGACAAAAATAAAGAACCTGCATGACAATGGTAGTGCTTACGTGGCCATAAAACGACAATCTTTTGCAGGGCCTTAAAACACATCCAGTTGTTTATTTTATATTATAAAAACACACACGACCAAATCTACTTGTGTAAAAAAAATCCTGAAAAATAATCTAAATGTCTTCTTGGCAAAAATGCCTTTTTTCACAAACTGCTTGTTGTAGCGATGTTTGAAACTTTTGTCCCACGCGGTGATTTTATTTGGGTGCCGAGAACAAAAATCATTCTCAGGCAATTAAGTGGCATTGATAATACAGAGATGGCTTGCTGTGAGAACTCCGAAGCTATCTGCATCCTTGCTCATTTATGGTTGGGATTTGGCCTACCATGGGAAAGAAGCAGAGGAGGTGGATCTGCAGAATTTTCCCCCTCCATCACTTCTGCTTGTGTCTTGCTGAGATTTTAAATAAGCCTAAAGATTACTTGAGGGCCTTTAAATGCAAATTTTGGTGAGTGTGCAAAGCCCCTCCTGTAAACCTCAGCCTTATCATTTGCCTCTCAGATTAGTGCCTGTCTGAGATGGGAAACTGGCTCCAGGCCCCCCAATAAGCTGCGGGCCAGGGGCCACTCCAGCGAAATAGAGAGAGAGAGCGATGGATTGAGCAAGAAGGAGCTTGCTACGGATATTTGTGCCAAGGTCAGTGGTGGCTGCTCTCACAGTAATCAGCAAGTATCAGGAGACTTACATCTGGTGGTTTGCTTATCTCACTGGATGTTTGTTTGTGTGTTTCTGGTTGTGTTTGAACTAGCTTAAAACTCACAGTGCACAGCACTCTCAGTCGCGGGGCTCTGAGCCAGGATCCCTGACAGATTAGGCGATAATCAATTAACAAATTAAGAAAAAGTAAGCATAAATGCTCTGTGTCCCAGGCATTCCTAAACACCATGTGCAGCTACAGCATTTGGACCAGTGTCCTACATTTTGTAGGTGGATAACAGATGTTTGAAATAGCTTTGATAGGTATACTGGGTCAAAGGAAAATTCAATAGTATTTATAGCTTAAAAGATGAAAGGATCCTGGCTTGTGGGTGCATTTATATTTGAATGGCACTCATTCCATTACTTAATGATTTGAAAAAGCTGTTAGGAAGCTGAGGCTAAGCCAACTAACACATGACCCTGATGAGTCAATGTGCTAAACAGACAAGGCTCTGCCTTAGGCACTTTAAGAAAATATGACATATGGAATAGAGGAGGATACATTAGCAAATATCATACAATGCCAGTGTTTGCAGATTAGAAAAATGCTTAATCTTTAGTCTTCATTCTTTCTTACTATATTTTTTTAAATATTATAAATGCATTATAGTATCATATTGGGATGGGTATCGTTTAGGTTTTATCCGATACCGGTGCCAAACTGGTACTTTTGAAACGGTGCCGGTGCTTAAACAGTGCTCAAACCGGTGCTTAAAGAATGGAGAACACAAAATTGGTCCAAAAACCTCTCATGTTCAGCTGTTTTTTTTGTAAAAAGACAACAATGTTAGCCTTTTCTGCAGCTATAGGGGATTTATGGCGTCACTCTTGGCTGGAAGCAGTGCTTAAACAATGGAAAAAACACAAACTTTGTCCAAAAACCTCTCATGTTCAGCTGTTTTCCACTTTTTCTTTGGTCATTTTAGCCTTTCTGGCCAGGGTGAAGGGAGCATCTGCCATCAAACAAGAAGACAGCCGCATGTAGCTATGATGATGTTTGCTAGTTCACCTTACATGCATTAATGTAATAACGTGGTTAGCCTACTCAACGTAAATCACACACAAACAACATGAAGCTACTCACGCAGAGAAGAACGGCTGCTGCTGCATCATCATCCGTCATCATTTCTGCTACACTGGCAGGGCTAGGGGCCAGGACTCTCCTCTTCGGGTTTTTGGGGGATGTTGCTGACTCCGGGTCCGATAACAGGCAACCCACCCGCAGTAGATGTGCACGGTGTGAGGTCTCGCAGCAAGCTATCAAATACGGCGCATTTCTCTGCTTTTAAAAACACGCTATGCGTCACCAGGTGTTTCATCGGATTTGAGGTGTTACCTCCTTTGACAGTATCACAGTATCAGCTTAAAGCACTTGTTGCAGGCTGCTGAGTTTGCATCTTTTGCTGTGAAGTACAGCCAGACTTTTGACCGCTTCGCCTTGGGTGTTTTTAATCTGTAGCTCTGCTCTAAAAGAACGTACGTACCTGGGCCCGCCTGCTATCCTCGGAAACGTAAAATGATTGGCTAGAATCTAAAGTGTATCAAAGCTCAGGGAAAAAAAAGCACCAAAATGTGCGCTGCTTTTCGGTCTGGTTACTACCGTTTATGTCAGAATCGGTGCCATCATGGCACCGGATACCGGTACCCATCCCTAGTATCATAACTATAATACAGGGTTAAATCCCTCACCTGAAATTCAGGTTTAGTGCTATCAAGTACATCTTAAGGAGATAGTTTTACTTTTTTTCACGTTTGTCACTATGATCATGTGTGGGCTGCTGTGCTGAAGAATAGCCATTGAGAGTTGCTCAATTTGGCTCTGGTCTTTTTTGGTGACACAAAAATAGTTACTACTGTGAAAAACTGAGCCACAGAGGATAAAATGTGAAAAGGCTGACAAAAATAACTCTGTCGATGCTCAGAGATGACTGTAATTGTCATGGTCCTGGGTCGTTGACCCAGCGTTTTGTTTTGTGATTATTTCCCTCTGTCTAGTTATTCTGTGTCCTCCCCCCTTGTGTCCGGTTCGGGTTCTAGATTTCCTGTTTTGTTCTGAAAGTCTGTGTCTGTTGTCATTGTGTTCAGCTTGTGTCCTCCAGTCATCATGTGTATTCAGATCAGCTGTTCTTCCCTCCTGTGTGCGATTACCTGATTACCTTGTGTGTGTATATTTAGTGGGTGTCGGTCTGTGTTTGTTGTCGGCTCGTCTGCATTCATCCGTCTACCTCTGCGTTCTATGGTGTTCCTGTCTCTGCGTCTCTCTGCCCCGCACCCCTTTTGTATGGTCTCAGGTTTGTCACTTAGTTTCTCCCAGTTTAGGTTTCCGTTTGTAAAGTACTCATACCTCGTTGCCTGTTTTTGTCACCACCACCTTTGTAAATAAAACATCACTCGTATCATCAGTTTGCTGCATCTTGGGTCCTCCTTTTCCTCCACACCACACGGCTCCCTCCGCCAGCCGTGACAGTAATCATCAACACTGCCCCCCAGAATACATTCTGTGAATATAAAATGGCTTTTCAGACCATAGGTTTGAGACTGCAATGTACTTTTTATTTCTCCAGTTCTTCTGTAGTGGAGCCTGCATCTACTAGCTATTACTAGAACTGCAGCTTAAGGCTATTCTGCATTGGCTTAAGTGGCAAGCCATGATGGTACTGTAACTGCTTTCTGCTAAGTATGACTCAAGGAGCTGGGCCGCTCAAGGGTAAAACTAGTGTTGTTGTTTGGAAGTGTGTGTTTATGTTCCCAGCGCTGATGTCTCTGGCTTGTCTTTTCATGCTACACTTCTCCAACTAGTCGGCAGAGCTTTTTCCTTTTTACTACATGGTATCTAACTATCTCAAGCACTGAGATCACTGAACTGCTTTTCAATGTTCAAGTGCCCTATGCAGCATAATGCTGCAGCACCTTTTGATTTCCCAAAGCTCACTCTGTGCGTCTGACCCATTGTGCAGAAACAGCTGGAGTCAACGAAACCCTGTGTTGTCATAAAGCATCAAACTCAGGTCAAGGTCATGCAGGGAAAAAGTTATTGATGGAGGGAGGAGACGTGGTGGCAGTTTCAAATGTTGCTTTGGTTGACTGGTCTTTTGGTATGACCCCACCCACCTCGCCATTACTAAGGCACACTTATACACAACTGCCCTTTCATCCCCTTTTCCTCCACTACTTCCCCTTGTCATACAGCCTCCCCTTCCTCCCAGGTGCTGTGAAATGCTGTGGATGAGGTCGAGGACATGAGGAGCCCACCAGAGAGAGAACAGATGTCACTTGCCTCTTGCAGCACGCTCAGGGATGTTTGTGTGCATATGTGTGTGTGTGTGTGTGTGACAGGTAGCATGTTGTGGTTGAAAGGTAAAGCGGGGGCTCTACTCCTAGAAGGACATGGAATGAAATGGGGGCTAATAAGGGGGAAGAGGCACCACGATAAAAAGGAAATATATGAAAACAGATCTTGGATGTAGATATCTTATTTTCTGTTGTTGCTTTTGGGTACCATGACAACAGAGTAATGCCTAATTTTATCAATTGTGGATGACATTGTTGTGTATTAGTAATGAGATTTGACAGCTACAGTACATTAATGTGCACATACATGAGCCTGCAAACATTTACTTTCACATAAAACATAAATAAATAAATAAATAAATGGATGGATGTACAAGCCCTGCACTTGCCAGGTGAGTGTAATTGGAAGTATCATTGCTGGTTTATTCAACAGTGCTGTATGCTCCCAGTCACTGTGGTCATAATTATACACACATGCATCACTTGCTTAATGTACACTCACCTGTAAATTGACTCATTACATATCATACTGATAACAGGCAAGCCATATGCACTTAAAGCATGGAAAGTGATCGGCTGTGTCCCCTCTGTGATCCCTGCCTCTGTGATTAATGTATGTATTCATTATTCAGCTTGGCGTGCAAGATTAGCAGAATATTTGGCAGATTAGCCACAGAACTATCTTGCGATCTTTATCTTTTATTCAGTAACTCGAGTGCCCCTACTAATCATAATGGTAGCTATCCCGAGTTGCGTGTAGTGAAAAAGGAAAGAGATATTTTTTCCTCAAAGGTTTGGATGGACTGTGCCATTGCTAAATGTCTGCATTGGATGTTGATCTTAACTACACTCGGATATATATTTACATGCTTTGCCGGCTACGAAGGAAAGGAATGTATCCTAACGTTTGAGTATCTGTGAGCCAGCATCTCCTTTTACCTTCCACTTTCTGAAGCCTATGTATTTCCTGTAGAGCTTAAGTGTTCAAAGCTTCCTTTATGCTGCAGCCGGTGAGTCCTGCGTGATAAGCAGGCGTATTTTTCCTTCGGCATGGCTCCCGGATGATGAAAACATCAGAACCGAATGATGACTTCTGAGTGTAGGGGCACTTTTCAAAAAAACTGCACACCACTGGAGTAAATGCATGGAGTAAATGTGTTTACACAAGTGTTTGTGTGTGCACGCTAACCAAGCTGTTTAATCTGAGCCAGTCACTGACGGTAGAATGGTTGTGGCATCTTATCGTCTGTCGTTTGAAGGTGACATCACTCTGAGGATTCTCTGAGAGTGTGTGACTGCATCCATTGTGTTAGTGAAGCATAGCTTGTGTGCCTGTTACACATATGTTGGCAATTATGCCTCAGAGAAACCAGTGGGCAGGATGTAAAGTATACTTGAACCTATATTGCATAAGTCTACAATCAGTGGCTATGGTAGTGATTCAAACTATGGTAAACACGCTGGCATGTACTAATCAGGCAATCTTTCATCTTCTCGTGTTGCAGGCAGTTGATTCATCTTTTTGGCATGGTACTGTATACTCTCATGTTAAAGTCCTGAGAGGTTGTGTTGAGGTATATAGCACTGTCTACATGCAAATGCATGATGGAGAAATAGCACAAGAGTTTAAAGGTGCACTGTTCCCATAAATAAACACTGCATTCTGCATCATTTCTAGGAAAGAAATGAGGCAAGAGCCTTATGAACTGGTATACCCCAGCAAACTCTAAGCTTAAAATCATTAATTGGTGGAGTGGATTTCATTGGACAGCCCTTTATTTATGTTTTACAAGAAGATTGCCTCATCCTCCAATTACTATCCAGGCTGAAAGTATCGCTGATTTAGCTATTAGTAACACTCTTCTCAGTTGGCTTTGTTGGGCTCCCTGAGTGTTTACAGTTTCCTTCTGTTGTCTGAGAGCAGTGACAGTTCCCTGCAGTTGACTTCTGTTAACTATCAGATGCCAAGTTCCTGCTCTCTATATAGGGGATACGCGGCTAAAAAAGCACCGGAGGGGCATCATAAAAGAGCCTCACAGGATATTGAAATAATGACCGTTGTTTGCAACAACAGGATAGCCCATTCAAATGATTTCCTTATGTATTTGTCCAGAATAATCATAAAGTCTTCCGAGAACACTCAAACTTGTCTGCGGTCTGCTAATCCAATATAGAATGCGGCACATGGAAAAGAAACATTACCTCTAACTACCTAGTTATCTGGCTGGGTCTGCCACGCAAGCTGAATCTGCTCTGATTTTAGGGCTATCAGTCTGGAGAGTGAGGGCACAGGCAGTGAATTAATGGTCAGGAGATTTATTTGTTTGGTGTAATAAGGACTGTAAAACAGTAAGAGCTCTGTGCAGCCTTACAGGCCCCATGCCCCTGGGTACAATCAAATGTTGCCAGTAAATCAATAGAGCTGGAAGAGGTTTTTATAACCCGAGTTTAACACCAGGCTCTAAGTGCTCCAGGTGACAGGTCATTTGTTCATTATCCCAACTTATCACAATAAACAATGGTAACTCTGATTGGACTACTCTGCTACCACGAGGGGAAAAATTGGAGAGGAAGAAGACAAAAATCTCAAGTGGGCAAGGAGGTGCTAATAAGGAAGGCAGTGAGTGGGCAGGAGACAGGGGAGAACCAGAAGATTAACCACCATAATTATGTACAGGAGCGCAGAGGAGGACTGGGACAGTACAAGTAACAGATAGCAGGAAAGCTCTACAAGGCTCCACTGATGACTCTTCTGATGCAAGGGTTATAATCGTACCTCCCCTTTTGGTGCCACCAGCCGCTCTGGTCTTTTAATATTGTATATACAAACAGTGTGCCTGGTTCTTCTCCTGGGAGCAGTCTTGCAAATGTACATCGCACTGTGAAGAAAAAAAAAAGGGATTGAGGATTGGGTTGTGTCTCGAAACCACAGTAATTCCTTTAATAATTTGGTGGCGTCTGTCAGTCCTTCCAATTTCTCAACCACTTCAGTAGGGCTGAAACCTACGGTGAAAATTGACACTTTTTTTGCCCTATATTTATTCAGACATATTGCAAAAGTACAGTCTCTGAGAGGTTGAATGCACAACAGCTTAAGAAAACAGAAGGAAACAGAAAAATGCTGCAAAAGCTCACAAAACACAATGAAAACTGAAAACAACACAACAGAAATAGAAAAAGAAAAACACAACAGAAGTTGAAAAAAAAGTGCTGAATTAAACACACACACAAAATGGAAGTAGAAAAAATAAAACATAACGGATGCATTTTTGGGGACCTGATGAACAGTTGCCAAAGTCACAGAAACCAAAATATGTGAAGGACTGCATTGAGACACACTAGAACCATTTCGGCATTTTAAAATGTGTAACTTGGTTAATTTAAAACCCTGACTTTTACTAAAATTGGATTATTCATCAAATACTGAATTTTGGGGTGTGTGGGATCCATAACAAAAAAACCCCCACTTTTACCTTCGAATCACGAGGACGTCATTTTGACCCCATAGAAATGAATGTAAAACCACTACTGCAGCACCATGGGTTACCTAGCAACATAATAATTTACAAACATTTTGACAAGGCTGGGTATACCCCAGACAGGTCGCCAGTCTATTGCATACAGGGAACCAATCCCATTCACATTCACACCTATGAGAAATTTAGCAATTAAAAATTAACTACATATCTGTGGACTGCCGAGGAAGCAGCAGTACCCGGAGAGAACCTGCGAAAGGCCCAGCCTGTTGGGGGATTTCAATGCAGGACTTCTTGCTGTGAAGCAACAGTGCTAACCACGGCACCACCAGAGTGTGGAGAACTAACCCGAGCAAATCCAGAGTGGAATCCAGAGCACACGTTATCCAAAAATAATTTTTTACTTCCATGATGTTCTTGCTTTTCCTCCTCAGATTTACAGTCTGTAGTAAAATGACAAAAACAAATTTTGTCCAAATGTATAAATAAATGAAATGAAAATTTACAACTTAAAATATTCCAGAAATTACGTCTGTTGTTGAACGATAGGGTCAAAATGGTTCTATCTGGCGGTTTTAATGAGTTTGGAATGTTACTGTCTCCCCAAAAACACTTCCACTGTGTTTTATGCACTTTTGCAGCTTTTTGCTGTTGTTTTCTTAAGTTGCAGAACGTTTCACCTCTCAGGGCCACCATGGAAAACCGAATAAGAGGGATCTAATGGTAAGATATGACAACTAATCAATAAAAACATGTAGTGTTTGTGTACAAATACAGCCACTGTCTGAACTTGCTGGAGATTTTAAAGACAAAGCCCCTGCAGTCGGTGAAGCAGTAAACTGGGCCTCCATGCTGTTTTTAGATTGCTTTGCCCAGAGAAACCTTACAGCAGTGCGCGTGCATATTTGTGACCCCACTGGGAATTGAACTCCTAACCCATGATAACCACATGCTCCATCAACCAACCTCGACGCGGTTCTGCACCTTGTAAAGGTGAGTAAAAGACACTGCTACATATAGAAAACACATGGGATATGTTGCTTGTAAGGTACAGTGCAAAAACTGCTGCACAGTTATTCAAATTTTGTGTGCTTAATTTATGACTCCTGTACAGGAGCGTGGCAGCTGGAGTTTGTAATTATACAACACACTCCACTCTTTCTACTCTGCTGGCGACACGCTACTGCATAATTTACAAGTCTATTATCTCATCAATTACAGTGTAATTACTTAGACGTACAACTAGTTTCTTACGATATTATAAAGCAAGCCATCAAATGAATAAGTGAGCAAACAAACAAGTAAACAAAGAGAAAAAGGTGGCGCAAACAAATAGATTAAAAGGGTAGGTTTTTAGTGTGAGACATAAAGTCACGCCGGTGTCTCCAACCTTTTCTTTTTTTCCTTCTTCTTGCAATTAGTCTGCGAGGGAGGCCTTATCCTCGGCTTATCATCTGCATTTGTTTACCCCTGTTTCCACTGTTCTGCAAACCATCTCATGATTCATTACTGTGATTAATAAGCCTATCATGTGAAACCAAAATACTGTAGCTATGCATCTGAAGACTTATTGTCTCTCCTCAAGGATGCATAATTAAGCCGCACGAATCTGTTCCTTCTTTTCTTTTCGTCTCTTTCCCTGTTGCTTTCTCTCACCCGCTCCGTCTTTCACTTTTTTTGATGAATTAATGACAGAGTGAGTTAAGCGATGCATTATGCATGATAAAAATTGCTCTGTAATGGAAACAAACACACAGCGTTGTAGGTCGGGATGGCAAATCTATTGACCATCAGCTGCACCTCATCCAGTATGCATTAACAGTGGAGGAGAGATTTGTTTTTATGGCCTGAATGCTAAAAACTAAGCTGACAGAAAACACTAAAAACGCTGATGAGCTCTTTGCAATGTTGGAACATGGTCTGAATTCTTGTCATTTTAATAATACTCACTGATGTGCAAACTCTGTGAAACTTCAAACTGAATTGGGGAATGTTTGGGGTTATGTTCGGAGCACATTTTCTTTCCATTTGTGACTGGTGTGAGTTTCAAACAATGTGGCTCTTAAATGGAGATGGAAATAGCCGTGGATGAAGTTAAAAGAAATAAATGGCAATGATCCCATCACCCACTCTCTACGAGCTTCAATCAAAGACATCTTTACTGCAGCTCCTCCATGTTGCATCCCCCCTTTTTTTTCTTCAAACATCTGCGCTCTACAGACGCAAAAAATGTCTAGACATTTCACAGAGGGTATCTTTGAAATATTTTTCGATAAACAAAGGTCTCATTTCTTTCACGAATCGGGCTTGTACTGGGCTTTAGCATACTCAGAACAGCCCATTGAATACTCAGTGCATTCATGCTGCTGGTGTTTTGGCTGCTGCAGGTCATAGTGGTAATAAATCTGGGGAAGCTGGCCTTGGTAATGGACTCCAGAAGGGGCTCGGGAGTTAAACAGTGATGAGCAATGGAAACTGTGGTCAGCAAGAGAGCAGCTGTAACCCTTAAACAGGCGTGGACAAGATGAGAGGAAGGAAGCAGCCAAACGTTTGGAGGCCCAGAAATGGGTCTATTTTAAGAGAGAGCTGGAGGGAAAGGAGCAGGAACCCGACTGAGCAGCAGTTGAGCAGCACATGTTGGTATGCTGTAGGCTGCCTGTTCGGGAAGCAGCGAGGGCTCAGCAGGAGAACAAGAAAGCTGGAGATGAATTGCTTGTAGGGAAGCACGGTTAACTACAAAAACTAGTTTTTAATGTTAGGTGTGCCTTGAGAGGTTTGTGTAACAAGTAAGTGGAGCTACACAAGTATAGTCCTGGAATAACATATGTGGTAAGCCACCGTTGCATAATCCTCTAGAGACTTGGTTAGAAACTAGCAAAAAACAAAAAATAAGGCTATAAAGATACAGCGAGGAAAGGTGGGAAGAAGGAAAGATGGAGAGAGAGAAATGTAGCCAACAGTTTATTTCTTTTAGATCATTAAAGTCTGTCTGGTCACTTACTGCCCTCATCTTTTCACCCTTTACCTCAGGATGATCTTCGATTAATGACAGATGCTTTGTGAACAAGCAAGAGAAACAGCTCCTGTATTGATATGTATATTAGCCTCCACAGGCTTGGTCTCCCCTGCCGGACAATACTTATTGACAAGCATTTGCTGCCACCAAAAGTTATTGTCTAAATAATTGATCTGATTGATCGGGCTCAGTGGAAATCAACAAAACGACTGCTTTAATAGGTGAAAATGTTTCTCGTGAATCAATACGGATTATTACTCAGCCATACATTGGATGGCCTCAGCTGTTTATATTTTAATCTGGCTGTTATTTGGGTTTTGACTTTTAAAGGGTTTTTTTGCCCTGAGACTGAAATTTGCCCATCTGGCTTATGTCTTGACAAAGTAAATAAATGAGTCGGTACCCTTGTAAGTCAGGCTAGAATGGGTCAAAGGTCAGGGGGTCAAAGCTACAAGCAGCTAAATCAGATTTTAGGCCACCGAACATTCAGTTCCCTTCTATTTGATTACTGCTTGTCCGTGTGCTCGAGAACACAGACAAACAACTGAAACAAAGCTCACTGGTGACTTTAATGCTTAAATTTCCAAGGTGAACACCCAGCAATTCTGTCACCTTCAGCATCTTACCCTGTACTTTTCAGACATCCAGTCCTGCTTGGATATATTCCTCCTGTGGATGACAGAAGGAAAGCAGGAAAAGGAATATTTAAAAGATGATCTACTCCGGCGTACTTGGCAGTGTGCTGCCTCTCAGTGGGAAGAAAAGCACACTAGGTGGCTGTTTTTGATTGATTGATTGATTGATTGGTAATTTATTTCAACATGTGAACAATATACAAGTACATTTAGAAAAGAAATGAGAGAAAAAAAAATATACTATACAAATTACATACAAAAAAAAATTCTGATTAATTTACATGTTGAAAGGGAGTGGGAAGAAGTATACACTTATTTAATCCCACCCCTGTCCCATAAATTATCAGTGAATATTTAGTCAGCTTCCTTACTGATATAATTTGTAATAAAAATAGTGAACAGATTTCTGATATACTATATACTATAATATCACATCATGAATTTTTTGTTGAAAAGTTAGGACTTCCAATGCGCTTAAAGTAAACAAATTAGACTTGGTTTAAATGGCACAAATGACAATAGGTTTGAAAAGATAAAGAAAGTCTTTGATATGTTGGTGGCTTCAGCATGTCTAGAAAGCAGTATGAAGGGAAGCCTGCGGTTTCACTTCACAGTCTCAGTCTCATTATAAATCTTCACAGCAAAACATTTTATAATGCTGTATTTGGCTGAATAAACAGTTATGATTTGGCACAGAACAGACTCTGTGGATGCCTGACTTCAACAAGCTGCCAGCTTCTCTGTGTACACGATGGAAAGCAGGGAGCCAAGGATCCTCTCTTGTGGAAATTATGAATATAAAGTCATGCATTATAGATTCACAGGTGAATTTATTTATTCTCCTGCAAAACTCAGAAATGTAAGCCAACAAAATCAATGCAGGAGAGTTCATCTCTGTGCACCTAATCATTTGCTAATGGCCACTATCAATTATCTGCCCACGGCTTCAGCATCCAACACTCCTGCAATTAAAGTCAACAAGCAAATACTGTACTGTCGAGCAAAGGTGCTTTACCATGGCTTTCCAGGTTAATGTATTGATTATCTTCTGCATGGTAAATTGGATTTATTCCACATCATCAGCCTTGTTTAATTATTTATAGCCACACTGTAATTTATCAAAAATGATCTTGCTGATGGCTGAAAGTGTTAGCTGTCAAAGCAGTTGCATGATTTCTTTTGCTTTTTGCACCAAGTGCTGCAAAACCATGAAATAAACCCAAACAGAGTCCTGGAATTTAAAAGGAAGCGATAAATCACAGACCTTGTGCTGACCGTGTGCAGTGCTGAGTATCTTCTATGTGTTATATGACTTGTATGTCACACAGACTTAACAACAGCTTGCTTTTTGAACACGCTACTTATTTATTTGCTTACTAGCTAGCCCTGCACCCACATCCTTGTGCTTCTGCCAGCATTGACAAATACAACCCAATACAAAGGAATACTTGCTTTTGGATGTTATTATTTATTCATCATGCCCTACAGTCTTCCTGTCCATTCCAGACATTATTTTAACATTTCTGTTCAGTGTTGGTCTCACTGTTTTTATGGTTTTTTTGCATAAATTCAGTGACACTGGACACACTAAGATGTGTGTATGCATGCAGACTCGAGTGTCATTCTCTGATCCTCTGACATATGCAGTAATGTCCGTGTGTGGGCTTTTATTTTGGGAATTGATTCCTCCAGATAAAATGAAAATAATACACCCAAAGCAAAGCGACAAAACACAACAAGAAAACTGCGAGCAGCCTTTGTGCATTCATTATCCAGGTCAAGCTTAAAAATGACATATTAAGTGTTAGATAAACAGCTAGTTTAAAAAATATATATATATCATGAATCTTCATGTTTTATTAATATAATGTGTTTTCTGTTGCTGGTAGTGATCCCAGTCTTTTTTGTCACTTTGCTATGTGTATAACACACTGTGTAAATCTACACTGTAAGCTCTCCTGTCATTGATGTGCGCTAATATACTCCACTTCCCCCTTCGGTGAGCCTGCCTGGACCATCTCCTCTCAATCCCGTACATCCATCTGTACATCCTTTCTTGTGCAGCACCATCATCACTGTCCATAATAAAATGGTCTTAACTGAGAGAGGCTGTTTGATTGCTGCTGCCCAGCACTGTGTCTCTTCACTATAATATATCATTCACCCTCCCAGTAGTCTACACCTGTCTCAGACTGACAAGCATACATTACCCTGTGGGGTCAGCGGGGTCCCCCATCACTGTCCAACCACCTAGTTTGGCTGACGCAAATCCTATAGAATTGCCTGTTTTGAACTTGAGCATAGGTCCCCTCTTGACACTTCCAGCATGTCTGCAGATCTCTAGTAACAATATCACCTATGGAATCAATCTCTGTGCTCAGTTTGTGGCCTATGGAAGGCATTGATGTCATGGCCTTTCATAAATTGCGACCTTTTTAGTATTGGCATGCCTCGTCACTCCTAGAGACGGCCGATTCTCTCCAGTGGGCAGAGTTAGAGCGTGGGAGTCTGTAGCAAAGCAGCACGGTGTCACAGGTGTCAATACATCTACTCCTTATTGACAATAAGACTCCTCTGGAACCCCTGAAATGAAATCGAAGATGACAGGACCCTGACTTTGATGCTGACCTTACATCCTTGAAATACAATACGTAATTGTGGGCTCTCCTGGGATACACAATTTTTTGTAAAGAAATAAAAATAGGCAGTTCTTTTTTTAAGGGATGGTTATGAAAATTTAGTGCTGTAGTGTCACGGTAGTTGTTAGCTCCATATATTTAAAAAAGACAACCAACAAGCAGCATTGGGTGATTCATGTGCTTGTAGGTCTTTCCAGTGACATCTCGTGCTATTATTTCTTCTTCGATGCTCTAAGCAGTACGGTCTTTCAGAAGAAGGCAGCAGACAGAAGTGCTTTAGCTTGTTAAAACTGACCATAAACAGCTCATTGTTTTAAGAGGGCCAGGCTCGGTCATTTGATACCAGCACTATACTGGCTTCTCGCCCCTTAGCTATTCTGTTATTTCACTCTAGTAGTACACATGGGGTTCCACAGATGAAATATTGCTGGTATAAGACAAGCACATGCTGCTTGGAAAGGATTTGTATAGAACCTTTTTTTTACACTAGGGGAAATGTCAAGAGTTCATCCTGAAAACTCATGGAGGATATTAATGTTGCAGTGCATCAAAGCAGCTTTATTTTTGCTTTTATTATTAAAATCTCAGCTCTGTCAAACATAACTCTGTACAGAACATTTATTTCAGTGATTCTGGTAAACAGCTGAAGTTTAAAGCAGTTATATATATATATACACACACAGCCTTTCACTTTTCACTGTGCACTGCCCCCACCTCCACCTTTCTGTTATGATGCCCATCACTGGTTTGCCTGACGGCAGTCTGAGGCACTCTCAGCGTGTTCCTTTACAAGCACATGTTGGCGCAGTTGAATGAGTCACCTGAACTAACAGCAGATGGTGCTCTTTGGGTACGAGAGGCCTGATCCATCCACTCAGTCTACTCTCCATGCAATCTATCATCATTCCTCCTTCTCTGTCTTCTCCCCCAAGACCAT
Organism: Maylandia zebra; assembly: GCF_041146795.1. NCBI lineage: Eukaryota > Metazoa > Chordata > Actinopteri > Cichliformes > Cichlidae > Maylandia > Maylandia zebra. The sequence goes on from NC_135185.1 coordinate 26,817,460, forward strand.
CGAGAGTATTCTGGACCACCATCCTCTGTGCCATCATTACGTTTGTGCAGGAGAATGTCAGCTTGCTCAGCCTTGGGCTTTTTATCCAGGGAGCTAGTGGTAGTGAGGCGACGTGCAGTTTAGACAGGGATCCATGGGGCACCTCTTAATGATGTGGTTCAGTGATAAACCTGGGAAGACTGACTGAAAATTGTCTCGGCGTGGTAGGAGAAGCAAAAACGAGAGTGCATTGTTTGAGCTACTGCTGGAGGAAAGCATAGAGAGAGGGAAACTGAAGTTCAAGGCTTTAAACTTTCAAACTTGTCTCAATCGCCAGTTCTTTGTATGTGGTTAAAATGATCTTCCAGGCACAGGGATATAGTTTGAACCATGTGTGAAGAGAATAAGTACAAGAAAGCTGTAAAATAAGAAACGCCTATTGAAAATTATACATTAAATGGTCATGGTGTCTATAATGTCACATAAAAGTCCTAACTAATCAATTTGTGAACCTCAGATACTGTATTACGTGTAGCATTTAGCTGTTCACAAGCTTTCTGGCCCATCTCTCCAATGCAAATGTTTTAATATGCCAGAGTGTTGCTAGCAGCAAGTCGGGCATATTGCAGTAATTAGATTAAAATCCGATTTTTCTGTCAACTCAGCAAAGCCGTATTGGTAGTCAATTAAGATCTGTCATAATGTGATGGAGGACAGTTTGAAATCATCCCCTGCTCTGCTAAATGTATGACAGGCTACTACTAAAAGGGTCACTACTGTGACCTTGATTCACCAGAGGCTTGCTGGTTTCAGCATATGCAATATTTCTCGCAGTCTCCAAGTGAAACATCAATGAACCCGGTCTGCAGGCGCCTGTGCAGACATTTCTTAACACATTTCCCATTTTCCCAAACAATAGAAATCAATGCAAAAGTAATTCATATATTCATTAAGAAAATATGTCCACAGCTCTAAACCTGTTTGTAAATTAGCTGACAGATTATTCCCTTTTACATTAGTGCTTTGAATAAGGGAATGTCAGTGGAATCCAGACTTGAACCTTTTTTTTTACTTGCCTAATAGTCTTACTTAATACCCATCAATCATAACAGTCAAAAATATTGATTGCTAGCTAGATTAAATCAGAGTTATTCCACTGAAATAGCTATTACAAAGTGAAGCTATTATAGCAAAACTGTTCTTGATTTACTATGCAAGAAGATTTGCTGTCTTGCTGTTGCTGTCTTGTGCATTGTACTGACTTGTGTGTGTGTGTTAGGGTGGATCTGTGCCGTTTCTGAATAGGTGTAGTTCAGTTCAGCTGATTCAATCATCACACAGTGCTTATAATTTTGTATTTTTTTCTTTTCTTCACAGCATGTAGAGCTTTTACAAAATAAACATGCATAACAAGTTGACCTGCTGTGCTTTTTGTTTGCTGACGTTTGCCGAGAGACCGCATGAGGTGGATGTTGCACTTAATGACTACACCTTATATAATGGAGATGACCCATAACTGAGTGTGTCACAAATGATGTCATCAGAAATATTGGTCACATTACAGAGTCCTTAACACCTGTGTCACTGAACTTCAGTTACACACAGATAAACAAGCTGGGGCATCTAATGATAGGATTACACCAGCTGTGACCCATGTTAACTTGCTGATTTGCAACTAAAACAGTAATTTAGCCGAAAGTAGATCCTGATTGTTTTTGCTATTCATTTCCTCTGGGCCTTTGGCATTTGAACACATGCTTTTATTTAAAGATATAACGATATCTGTTATTAGGGTCAGTATTCTGTTGTATTGATGCACAAGTAACTTGTGTAACCATTGGTCAGCTTTCTTTTCTGTCTCAACTGCACACCTGTAAGATGTTCTTGACACACATACAATCAACTGAAAAGCAGTTATGCTGTTGCAGCTCGTAATAATGGAGACTTTGTGCTAAAATGAATGATATTCTTCTTATCTTGTTGTCAGCAGTGCTGGTAATACGAAACCACATTCTGATGGAGATGTACTGATTGCCCCATTTGAACTCTGCTGGCTCCACACTGGAGAGTTACAAAAGCCCAGTGAGGAGCAGCCCCATTCTGTGCTGCAGTTGTGTGTGAGCTAAAACTGCCTCAGACAGGTGCTGCTGCCTGTGCTTCAGTGCACCAAAACAGCTGGGGCCAGTCATCAATGCTCACTGGAGATGACATCACCTGACAAGTGTTCATCTGACTCATCTCCTGTTCTCTGGCTTCATCTCGGGCTCCTGACACATGCTTCACCTCCGAGGCGCTCACTCAGGACAAGGGCTTGGCTGTGGCTTCAGGCACTAAATTCACTAATATTGCAAGCCCACGCCAAAAAACCATGTGAAACGGAGATGAGGTAAGAGGGTAGATGCAGGTGATGCAGTCTCACTCATCATCAGGGTTTGAAAGGTGGTTTGCTTCAGTGCATCAAAAGCCCTTTAACATCTCGAAGAAGAACGCTCTACCCAATGTATCATGTATTGAGCACTTAGAAAAATAAACTAGACACAAAGGGCAATTAATCCAAAGAAGCCAATAGTAAGAACATGGCTATTTTCATTTTAGTGTGTTGGGTTGTGAATCAGAGAAGGTCCGTCCCTGCTTAGGACATAAAACAGTGATCCCTTTAATTATCTAGCATAAAATCTACACTATAATATTCTCACCCCAGTATTATGCAGGACTTGAGTCATATGATTCTCTGGAGGTGACTGTCTTGTACTGTGGCAAGGGGAAAGATGACGGTAATGTAGATGTATGGGTTCCTTTGTAGGTTGCTGGGTGGGGGTGGGAGGTGGGCATCAATTAATTTGGTAATTTTTATATTTCAGTAGAAGATGAACTGGATGGAATATATGATTTGCCATAAAGCTGTCCAACACATCCTTCTTAATTACACATGGCTTTGCATCCGCTGAAAGAGGTGAGTTTTCAGAACCATACTATAGTGTGCCTCTTTGTGATTTATCAAGTGAGGATGTTACATAAAGTCTCTCTGGTATTTAAACATGTCCTTAAACACATCCTGTGGAACTGGAACGACCAAATTAGCTGCCATTAGCTAAGACATGATCTATAGTAAACATGTATGGTGTGTGTATGTATTTGCACAATACAAAAAAGAAGTGATGACTTTTGCCATAATTATTCTTTTTATAAAGATGATGAAGCCTCACCAAATCATAGTTCAGTTATTATTATTACATTGGTTGGTTCCCCAGCCTTTCTGATCCATAGAGCATCTGATCAGTGCGCACTGCCGCTGCGGAAACAGCATTACATCATCCTGCTCCTTCCCGGCAAAGTGAGCCGCGGCGCGATGAGATCAGAGCCCTACTTGTTATCCCAGTAGCAGAGCAGACTGCTGCAGGACCTAAAGCATCCTCTACCACCGTCAGGGAAATATGTAAGATGCTGTCTCACCCACACAACCTGAAAAAAAAGAAAAGAAAACAGAGCTTAGCTCAGGTTCATCCACAGGTGAAGTCTCTATTTCAGGTGCATAGCATAGAAAAAAAAAGTAGACGCTTTTAAACATGCACGCTCGCACACAAACAGACACAAATATACACAGACACTTGGAAACTTGCAAATCCCCAAACACCCCATGGTGTTTGCTGTGTGATCACAGAGCATACAAATCATTTTCTAGATCAAAGACTCCTTGTAGCTTAGAGAGCTTATTCGACTTTAATCTTTTTATATCTTTCAGAATTACTCCTAGGTTTATAGCAAACACAAATCGACAGAACAGTTTCATTTACTAGTTAGGTTCACACTGTTGTATAACAGAAACAGATCCTCATAGCTGGTTCTCAGTGAATACATCTGCTATGTAACAGATGCTTGGGTATTTCCCCTTTGGGTTACCAGGCCCTCAAGTGCCTGGTAACCCAAAGGGTTACCAGGCATATGCCTGTGTCCCACAGGCATATGAAGATGAATGGATAGATGAGCTGGTTCTTGTGGACCTCGGTGACTCCTGACATAGGTATGGTTACACAGTTTCAACCCTGTGACTGTCTTCCCCACTAACCCACCCCTCTTCTGGTTATCTTGTCTGTGACATCGTAATGATGACAAAGCCTAACCAGTAAACAGCAGCATCTACCACCATAGACGGCGCCTTTATGTGACAATGAAAGTGAGGGATGAAGCATAGTTGTCATCCCGTGTAGAGCCAGCAAATCACCGCACAACATCAAATAGTCGGGCAGTGTGGAGTGGAGATGGCCGCGGTAACGATGGCATTGAGTTCAGCTGTTTGTCAGCTATCTGTCAGCGTAATGCATCACGGCAAATCAGCTCTGCCACCACTCTCTGCCTACGGCCGAGCGCCAGAAGAAAAAGGACTGTGTTACGGCTGCTGCAAGGTGTAAAGAAATAAAAATCCTTCTCTTGCTAATCAGGCACTTATCCTAAATTTGAGTGGTGTCAGATTTATAGTCTTAAGCAGTTTTATACTTGAAAATTCCACATTAAAACCTTATTAAGTAAAATGAGTAAATTAGTTTTCTTGAACATTTTGGCTCTTAAAATCCTAAAAAAAAGAAGTGGATACATTTAAAGCCTGACGAAACTGAATATGTTCAGCCGCTTTCTCTGTCCCCCGCCCCCCATCACAGAATCTAGTTTCACATGCCTTCATGCCTACTTTTTGTTGCCCATCCCATGCCAAGTTGGGCAGCTGTGACAACACAGGGACTAGAGGCTTTAAGAGATATATTGTTATTAAACGCAAGCCTATCATGCATGCAGCCATTCAGTCCCTGCTTCACACTAGATTAACACATTACCAGTACTTTGACAAGTATATATATTTTCTGGTAAGTACAAAGGAAGAAGCAAATGGCATAATGACCTCCTGCAGACTGGCATGTCCACCCTCCTCTTTATAATATGCAGGCACGTACATGTACACACATGCTTTTTTTCTTCCTGGGCATGAAATCAGTGGCCAGACGTTGCGGCCACGCTTGCAGTTGTCCTCTTTCAGTGCTTTTACCATTGTTGAATGAGGCACCATTGTGCAACCAAAGAGGATTATGAAGCAGAGAATAAAGAGCAAGCTTCACACATTTTCAAACTTCTTTAAGAGGCTGCCCACAGTGACACAATATGCTTCTCCGAGTACTCTGGTGTGTATGCGTGTGAGGGGGTGTAATCCCTCAGGTCACCAGTTACACATAGTAAGATACTGTAAAACACACACACCGTTTATATTTTGAAGTGAGGATAGGTGTGATTAAATCTGCATTGTCAAGTGGGCGGCACGTGGTTATCAATATTAATCATCAGTAGAGCGCATGGTCCTCAATCACTGCTTGATTAATCAATAGATTGACATTATTATACCTGCGTAAGATAAATCACCCATGAACATGATCTTGTTGTGCAGTTCATTCAATATACATGAGAGAATCATTCAAGACGTAGCATCCCTGTGTAGTACAGCTGAGGATGGCCCGAAGGGGATTCAGCATGTGGGGTGTGTGTTTGTGTGTTAATTTCATCCCCACCTGAAACACACACACACAAATGCGGTAAAGGAGACAGTGCGTGGAAATGCATGTTACACTCTTATGACATCACCGTCTTGGCTAGCTAGCTGGGCCATTTTCCATAGGCTGTCCTCTGTTGCTGTGGAGAGGCCTCCACCAATCCCCTCCCCTTCCTCCCTAATGTATACAACACTGACTCAATGAATGATCAGTGACATTGCTTCTTTGGGCTGATCCAAAGACAACATTATGTGACCGCTCATAACCCCCCTCACCACTCCCCCACCCTCCGAGTTTCCCCACAAACCCCCTTTCAGCTTTCGGATCGCCTGGTGTAGAGTGTTTACGGCTATTTGTCGCATACTGTGTGAGCAGAAAACTGAGCGGGCCTCACGAGAGCCTGATATTTGACATCCCATCATCGCAGGGCATTTATGTTAAGTAAGCATTTCCATTTAACTCAATCTCTTGCTCTTGGCTTGTACACATAGTAAAGGTGTTCTGCACATCAATTTGATTTGGGATCTTAAGCGTGATACAGTAAACACTGAAAGCAACGGTCCGGAAAAGAATTGACCAGCTTTGCATGGAGTACGTGATTTAACACTGAACAGAGCTCATAGGGAAAGCCAGGCAGAGAACTGCTGACAACACTGTCTATTTTTCTGGGCTCTCTGCAGTCCATGCACAATACATGAAGCGTACATGCTATAAATCTTTGGCTGTTTTGCACGATACCCATACCTGACACCAGCTGTAGATCTATACCTGTCTTGAAATGTCTCTCTACCCCCTCTCGTCTCAATAGCCATCTCCCTTGGTAGACATTTAGAGAGGCATGGGCAGCTAAACCATTCTTTCTCTAGGGCTTTCAGAGAAGAAAGAGTTCAAGAGGTCAGAGATATGTGTTATTTTCCCACCGGTGCAACATTCAGGATCTGTCAGAGCCATGTGTCAGGGAATGACAGCGAAAGGAAAGATGGCAAGAGAGGTAGATCTGGCAGACAAAGGCCAGACTTCACAGCAAAACCTTGAGATCAATGGATCGGCAGACTCTGCACCCCGCACGCACAAACAAGTGCACATACCCACATACACACTCTAACAAACACCGAACGCTGCGTTTTGATGCCAAGATTGACCTATCTGGAGCCCGTCAAAAAGCCTTGAGAAAGACATACAAGCACATTAAAAGACAGACGGAAACACACAAATGAAACACTTCCACCTATATACCTCACTGCAGTACATTCAGGGTGCACCTCAACAACCCCTCCCTCCCCAGGCTTGTCATCTTGACGAATGGATGCGGGTAACTGTCAATTAAAATGAAATTCCATCTGGGGAGTCAAATGAGGAGGATACATTCAATGAAGCGCGCGCACACAAACACATTGCAAGCTTCTGGTTGGTCCTCAAGCTGGGTTTCATATGTGCAATACATCAACCAGACAATATTATCACTGACTGCACCTCTGAAAACTTGAACATGATTAATTATAATTAATTAGCGAAATGCTGTGTGTTGGATAATTTATCATATTTGCATTACTCAAAATTCATCACTAAAGTGAAGCCAGTAACAGACTAATTTTACAAAAAAGCGCAAAATCAAGAAGAAGCCATTTTTTCATTTTCACATGCTGCTTAGATATAACCCGTTGTGTAAAGGCAACAAAATGACTTGCATTAAGTTAAGCCGTTTCAACGATTTTGTGGATGCTAATGAATTTTAAAACACATTTGTCTGTTTTATTGATCTCTGATTGACACTTCGTAACCTTGCTGAATAAGGTGCATGTGTGTCAGCCTGTGCTAAAGCTTTTACATACCGGTACATGAGCCAAGGCCAAGAAAAAAAGATGAGCCACCAAAGTTAAACTTTTTTAATTCTTTTCATTAACTAAGTTTGCAAAAAGCTGGTGGACTGCAATGTAAAGTGGAGCTAAATGGCAAGCATACATTACTTATGCCCTCAGCGAGGACTCCAGCCCATTCTCTTAATGCAACATCATCACTATATGATTGAGACAAAAAATGATGGTGAGAGGCAGTATGTAAGCTTCATTACCTCAATTAATGGCACTTCTCATTGCATAAGCAAAACTCATCTGAGGATAGAAGTCAATACCTTTGTCATGCTTATGATAATAGCTTTAAATGCTCATCAGTAGTGATACGCACAGAAAGAACTTGACACTGAAGCTTGACACTGAAGGACATCAATGCTGCAATAGGTAATTAAAATGAGTGCTTCTCAGCCATTGCAATTAAACAGGCAAAAGTGTGTCAGGGACTGTGTATGATTTGTGTCATTAATTTTCATTACCAACTGTTTATTAACTTTTTATCTTGTGTAGTCCTGATGATACCCCAATCTGCGTATGTCAGGACTTGGTTGTGTATGTTTATGCGTTTTTCTTTTCTTTTTTTTTGCCTCCCACAGAATGCCACTATCTTGGGAAATTTCATCTGCAGTCCGGGGAACTGTAAATGTTCGTAGTTTTAATACACAGTACATTCATCAGAGGCTGAAAACTGCACACTAATAGCAGGCGGTCCAATGAAGGAAATGTTATGGCTCATAATTAAATTTGAAATTAAGTGATATTTCATCTCTTCTCATTAATTGGAAAAGAGGTCTTCTGTGATATAATTATTTATTGTTAGCAAAAGGATAGGACAATCAAAAACCACTATGTGATTTTAGATTTAGTTAGGTTAGGTGTCGGTAAGGATACATTTTAGGTGCGGTGCTGTATATGCCCTTGCCACTGGCATATTTAGGTGAGATAACTGGAATTTTAAGAATTTCTACACATGTATACAGTATATAACACAACTAAAAGGAGGTGGCAAGCTGCAATACTCATTAATCAGCTTGTAATGACATTAGGCTTCCTCTTTCCTGTGCTTTCGGGGGTGGGGCGTTGCGCAGTGGTGATCACTATCACAGCCCAACGCTGCAATCCCTGTTAAAGATGCACAGAGGTATGGATAATGACTGGTAAAGGATTAGGAACGCAATCTCTCATTCTGGCCCCATACGTTCTTGGTAATGTCAAGAGGGGATCTAGAGAATAAATACCTTTGCCCAGATACATGGATACCAATGCCACCCCAGTCACCTGGTCTTAACTTTGATCAGTAATTTTCTAGTAACGAGATTTCTCTGATTTCATTAAATAGTCATTTCGCACCTGGAAGCCCAAGGCTTTGCCGAGAGATCAATGATCTAATCACGTTACCGTTAAGCCAATTGGCTTGAAAGTCCTTTGTGATATCCCTTTACTGTTTTAATGACTTAGTTCAGATTAAACTGGTTTTAGGAGCCAGGGATTAAGGGACACATTCACTGAGGTGGAAAAAGCTTTTTCTGATGCATAATTTATTGCACAGAAAAGGAAAGGATTAACAAGGGCCATGTGCCAACCACTCAGCCTCCGCTGGTCAGTGATTAGAACAGAGACCTTTAGGACATGGGGGACATCAGTGGACTTGAAAGATTTAATTTCTCAGTTTTTTATTGTGAAAAACAAGGAATACCTTTCATATCATTACTTAAAGCGTCTCCGAGCTGTTGGTGCATGACTCACCGCTTTCTCTTCATTAAGCTAGCGTTGCGTTCAAACCTTGCAATGAATCAACACTGTTAACCGACCCATCCTGACAAAGATTTACTAACTACACAGAAAAGTAGGCAATGATTTCCTGACTTGCTGAGAGACACACAATTGTCTAATTTGCGCAATTTGCGTTTTAATAGTCACATGCCTACTCACCTGGTGGCTGCCTTAGGTGTTACGACTAAAATTAGAAGGGACTGCCTAATAACATTCCCACATGCTGAGGAAATGATTTTAAAGTAAGGTGCAGGAGAAAGACAAAGATAAAAATGAAGAAAGTAATATGTTTTTAATGTCCAGGCAAGCTGTAACCCATTTACCAATCATTAAGTCATAGTGCTCTCCTATCTGTGACTGTTGTATCTTTCCTGCAGACAAAGTGTGCGCTTGTCGATCCGCTGGCAACACGTGCTTCCTCAGACTACCTCATGCACGGCTGGCACTGAGAAAACATGTAAATAAACATAATGAAACACCACAGAGTCACATCTGCCAGTGAAAAGGAATAATTCTGCTGGCACGAGCCTCCGGCCCGAAGCTTTGTGAAGGCTCTAAAAAGTTAATTATGAATTGGAGGCGTGTGGTTGAACACTTTCCAAGCATATTCGTCTTCCTCTTTTCTCTCTCTATCCGTAATTTTTCTGGCTGTTTTCTTCAAGCTCTGTTTTATTTCTTTGCTGCCATACTCTTCCTCTGGCTCCTCAATTATGTGTTCATGGGCAGCAGAAGCCATTTGCTCCTGCTTGAATACCATGAATAGCAATAACGGCACTTGAAAAACACATTACCAAACACAATTAGAGCAGACATAGCTTCTGTAACATGCAAGGCCACTTACTCACAGCTATATAAACACATATTTACTTTTATATTAAGTTTTATTCTCCAGCTCTATTGGTCTTCTTTTCTCTTTCTGTCGTGAAATACACATGTTTTCATCGTAAGTTATTTTTATGTATGCAGCTGACTGCAGTGGAAGCGGAAGGTTTATGAACTAAGATTAAAAACAGGAAGAAAAAAAACAAACCGGAGGTGGTTTTCCACTTGCTGATTGTAGATGAATTGACATTCTGCTGGCCTGAGGACACCAAAGTAGTGTTTTTTTTCTCCTTTTATTAACACAGCGATGAAGCGATAGGCTCTTACTGTGTCAGTGACAAATGCCGGATTCACCAAGCAATGACTAATCCAATGCAAGTGAGAGGGAGAAAGAAGGCATAAGACTTCATTTTTCCTCAGACACATTTCTCTAGTAAAACACTCAGTACACAGCCCCTGGCTGTGCAAAAAGGGATGTTTATAAGTACACAGTACACTCTAATGGCCTCACTTTGTCTGACCTTGTGGAAGAGCTGATGTATGAAGTGAAAGTAAAGCAAGATTACAAAACGAGCAGTAGAATAATTCCATGTTATATGTGAAGCTTTTCTTATTTTGACACGACATATCGGGGTTACATTTCATGTCTTAAACTTAATGAAGAAGAAATAATCATAGCAAAAAGATCACAGCTTATTAAGATCTTCTTAATGCTACAAATTTACACCAATCCAGTATTTTTAGCTTGTTTTCCTCTCAGAATGTTAAATTTTGCTTTTCTAAAGATGATGCTGGTGTCTCAGATATTCCTGTCAGGGGCGTAATTTCCATGAGGGTTAGGGGGGTTATGACCCCCCCCCCCCTCCCCCAATAATCAGACCCAACCAATATAACCCCCCCAATAAAATGATGAATTATCTTGCATAAATACCTCATTTCAGGTATTTCCAGCAAAATAGTTGCATGTTTAATCATCCGGGAATTTACCCAGCTTTATATATTTATTTAGACAGAGCTCTTGACCCCCCCAATGTTCAACACAAAGTTATGCAGATGATTCCTGAAGGGACACTTTCACCCGATATCTGTGAAAAAAAAAGAATCCTAAACAAACAGGTTCTTTATTATAACTGTTAAAAGGTTTGCATGGCGTGCAGTGTGTCCTTCAAAAACTAAAGATACTGGATAAGTGATTGAGGAAAGATCATCAGAAATGATCTCAGTTTAATTTTGGCTGTCAAGAAGTCATTTGTAAGAAAGGGTAAAGGAGAAAAGAGGTATGGCCAGATAAAATTTAATTCATTTATTTTACAAGAACTAGAGTGGATTGGACTGAATTCACACTTTAATGTTTTGGTTCAGGTCAAATCTTGTATGCAAGGAGGAGGTGAGGTGAGAGTTACAACAGTATGTGTCTACAGCCATCTGTAAAACACAGTGGAGGCTCTGTCACGGTTGGGTTTGAGGATACTGACAAAACTGATGGAATTTATGAATGCAGAAAAGTACCCTCTGATTAGCAAGAGGCTCATTTTTCAGCATATCGGTGATCTAAAATACACTACCAATGCAGTAAAAGCATACCTACAAATATAGAAAAATCATATCAAAAATATATTTGCTACAACTAGAAATAAGCTAAATAATAGTCAGTTAATTGTGTGTCAGCTAATGTACACGTGATAACATTTTCATAGCGAATCCATAATTAGTTAAGAATGTGCCTAATCCACCTCTGGGAAAATATCTCAGGATGTACCATTAATGGAGGTATTTTTGCCAGAGAACACACCTGCTAATGTGTTATCATATAGTGCCTGTAATTGTCAAACCGCATAATGCTGCTTCTGAAAAACAACATGCCACGGACGTGTAAACCTCAGCGCATCAGCGTCTGAATAAGCACGCGAGCCTTTCAGTTTATCACAAGTAATTATCATATCCAAATGTCCAAATGTCAGTGTGACTCTGAGATACAAGCAGGAGTGTGTCTTTGCAGTGCAGTGCATTTCGATTCACACTGTGAAGTTATTAATCTGTTCTCCCCAACTCATCCCATTGTCCGCTGTATAATGACAATCTGTGTTAATTGTGACTGTTTATAAAATGGAGCTCAACTTTGGAGCCAAGCTGTGCTAATCTCATCATCCTCGTTTTCTTTCTCTGCACCACTAGGTTTGAAAATCAACTATTGATGTTCCTTATTACATTAGGTGAGCTGCTTGATGGCAACACACAGCTGCAGGCCGTTTGTATGGATATCCTATTGATCTGATTTACATATATAGAGAGTTTGTTGTTTGTTGCTGAGCAGACATTGTGTATCTCGAAGTGAACTATGGAAAATGTGACATTCTCTGTCACTCTGAAGAGCTCTGTGGTTTTTTTCCCTTCATATAACAGCATCCGTGACTAAAGATTTATTACCATTGTGTCGTTCTAGCCTATAGTATGTCCAGATATAACAGTTTTTGCCACATTTTATATGATATTTGGTGTCTGCTGTACTAGGATTGTGATCTAAATAACTACATTCTGTAATAGCACTATTAGTGGAGAATACTTTTAAAAATGACTACAACTAACTCAACAACAGAAATATGTTGCAATGTCTTTGGAAATGATTTATGCTTCAGTGGCTTTCTATAAAACAGATGGCAATAGAGTGAAGAAATACTGGAATGAGTCAAAAGCTGAGTTGAACGTCCCCCAAAACACCAAAAACTACAATTTAAATGATTAATTACAGATTACACATCAACACAAAGTTATGCCGATAATTCCTGTATTAGCCATAAGCTAACACTGTTTGCTGTGTTTGCTAGCTAGAAAAGACAAATCATGATTTTTGCTTCCGTTTTTAAAAAAAGGACAGAGTAACAAAGGCAGAGGTGGTGATGGCATATTTCCCTCATCATACAGTCAACTACATTCCCCATCCTACTTATTTTGATATTATTTCAACTCTTGAGTTTCTGTTTTTTTTTATTTAAAAGGGCCACACAGTTCAGATCACAAATGATGTGCAGTACATAGAGTGTATAGCTTTTGCTCGTTTCCAACCATTTTCTGTTGTTCCACAGACAAGATTTACAACATTCAACTGCATAAAACCACAGTAAACTATAAATATAAAACAACCACAAAGACAGACATTAGACAAATATAGCGTAAGAAAGGTACAGAAATTAAAATTATTTCCAAAAGTATGAATTTAAATAGAAATTGTGATAATAATACCACCAAACTGAACCGGTTTACTTTTTATTCTCTGCTTTGGTTAGATTTATGAACCAAAACTACCCGATTAAGTTTTGAAAAAGACGATTTGAATTCAAATAGAAGCTCACTTTATAATGTTGCCTGGAAACAAATCCCCTCAGAGAAATCTTTTAAACATCGGAATGAACCAGTCCAGTACTTTAATTGGATGGAGGTCCGGTCCTCACTGAGGATGCTACCGAGTATCTGTATTGGATGCTGTTAAACATCAATCCAATTTGGATGGATTTTTTTTTCTGTTGCACAACATTAAATCCCTTTCCAGATGTTGCAACAGTGATGAGAACTGATGCCTAAATACTGTTGTAAGAGAGGTATCAGATGCCCAAGCTGAAATACAGAGCAGACAAACCAAGTGCCAGTATGAATTACCAGTGCAACTAAATAACTATGGTTATACATTCATCTTGGTGTTTAGTTTTTCATCAGCTTGTGTCTTCTTTTGTCCTAAAAACCACTTTAAGACACTTGAACAACCTGTTTTTGTACTGTAACTCTAATTTTCTGATATAGTTCGGCTATATAAATACAGGTTATTTAACCATGATACTGTTGCTTTCTGCAGCTGTGTCCTTTTTCACTAGATCACTAAATAGGCACTTCAGCAAGGTTTGTGATTCACACTGTAAGTGCGCTATACTTTGAGTGTAAAATATGGCACAGAATATTGTATAGACACTTCTGCAGGCATATTTAAAGTTGCATTAGTTTGCTGCTTTGATATGTTGCAGTTGAAAACATTGCTGCCCTAATTTCATGTCATTCCAGGGCGAGCAAAGGAATCCTGCCTCATTTGTCTCTAATTTGTTCCCAGAGCACATATGAGAGGGGTTATAAATACATTAGTCCTCTCTGTAGCACACCACACTAGGGGGGCTGCTGGGCAATCGAGCAGCTTGCTGTTTGTATATTGCTACTTTTTACCCACTCCAGCAGTGGCGGTGGGGAGATGGGACAGCATATACCACCTACTTTATGCGGTGACTATGAGCAGGTTGTGCTGTCCCAGAGGTGGACCGCCTGTGCCGTGCATTAAAGCCTTGAGCACTGGACAGATTGGAAGCAAACCAATGCAAAAAAGGAAATGGTGAGCCACGCAGATACAAAAGTACTCATATCTTTTATGCCCTGATGTAATCCACCGGTGGTTTCAGTCAGTAGAGCGGAAACATCAATTAAAACATGACGATTATCACTAAATTTGTTATTAGCCCCGCGGAGGAAGCAACCACAGCTAGAATTTGTCTCTTTCTTCTCACTGACGCACACATGCAGACTACCGCCTGCGGGACTTTACAGACCCAGAGATAGGCCTGAACTTGTTCTCCACTTGGGAGAATATCAAATCCTGGTGCATTTTCATCAGCTGTCAGTGTCAGATAGATATTTCTGCCGAGCTGGGCAGGAAATTAGGCTATTAAATTACAGCTTTTCACAAGGCACTCGTCATTTTCTCCTGCTATCCTACAGATGTTCTATCAAAGTAAGTCATTGTAACCATCTATCTTTCCCTTGGCTAAATACTTTCTTTCACTACAACCCAAATGCTGGCCTGTTTTTTCCTTTTTTGCTCTTATCTCTCTGTCATTCTCTATCTCCTCTTCTGTTTTCTGTTGATATGTTTGATTAATTTGCACCTGCTTTTGGTTCAAGCGCAAAATTAATTCCAAGGAGGTCAGCAAGGGTCAGCGGTCAGGCCATAGTGGATTACTGATTATCAGGCAGGCAATTTGACTTCCATATTGGCTCATCCATGACTTGGATTGCACATCTGAGAACCAGTCACAAGATCTGAAATGTGGAAAAGCATTGAGACCCTCTGCAGTACAGAAATCCAAAACACATTTATTCACATGATTCAAACCTTATTTTGAGATATGTAGTTTTGAGTCTTTTTTTTGTATTCGAACAAAAAAAGAAGGAAGAGGAAAATGTGTGAAGTTTTAGTGATGATTTCAAAAGAAGCATGCAGATGCCTTTTCACCCCAATTCTCAGTGTTTAAACAAAAATCTGGCATATGGATATTGATCATCAGTTATGTCAATGATGCGCACAAGCAATGTTTTTTTAATCTGTGCAGTATTTCTGTATAGTATTCATTTTGTGTTATACCGCTTTGCTATGAACAGATGTTTACTTGTTAATATTTTGATTCCTGCCATGTAGCACGAGAAGATTATTACTCCTTTCACATTTGCACCAGGCTATTTGTCACAGTTCACTGAGAGGACTCAAACGCAAGACATGCTGAGAAGTTTCACAAGGTTTGACGAACAAACTCTAATTTTACAACAACAGAAGTAAATCAAAGACTTTCTGTGTTCAACACAGGTCAGTACTTGTTACAAAAAGTCATCTCAAGTTTTCTCTACTGAACTCAGGTAAGTAATGTTATTATTCGATTAACTAAGTCCTCTGAAGTTTCATCTAAGGCAGAATGTCCAAACCTGTTAATGTTGTTACATTACATTAGACTTTCCTTCCAAACACAGGTTTTCATCCTCCTGCCTTGATGTAGCTTCAGCTGTTAATTACCAAATCTCTGAAGCCAGTTTGTTTATAGAAAGTGTGTGGGAAAGTATGTCAGGTAGGAACACAGGAGGGTATTCTAACAGACACACCAGACAGGATTCTCTAGGAGGAGGAGATGAGCAGGTAAATACAAATCTATCATTACAAGACTTGCAGGTAAGTACAATATAAAGCTAACTGGCAGTCAGCCTGAGTAATCACATGTAGTAGGTTAACAATCTGGCAGCAAGTGAAGATGAGTGCTGGGTTTAAATACTGCCAGTAGTCGGAGACGGAAAGCACATGCTCATGTCTGGTTCCTCTCTGGACCACACCCGCTCCTGGAAGACACTGGTTAGTTACTCTCACTTAAACCCTGCACACAGATGGGGGAGAGAAAGAGAGCACAAAAGAGGAAGAGACAGATGGAAGCTAAGTTCCGGAAGACACAGGCGACTGTACCAGTATAACGCAAAAAACAGTCTTTGTTTAGACTATTAATGGAAATGCATGTAGTCAGACCCATTTTCACACAAAATAGTGCATGTGAAATTATTTTTTCTCAGTTATACTTTCTCACATGCATCGTGCAGGTGGAAATAACTGGTTTCAGATACGTTTGCGCTACTGGAAAGATCTACGTTTTAGTGTAAAGGAACGGCTTGGATCGAAGATGCAGGAGGCAGCAAACATGCAAACGCAAGTAGTAACTACTGTATTAGCTGCGGTGTTTAAGCGCAATTCCAACTGACACAAACTCACAGCCAGCAAGTTAAAGGCCAGATATCGCACAGTCTGACCGTGTTGGACAATTGCATCCTCACATGTATCCAGTAGGATCTCAAGCCTAGTTGTAGAAAGATTCATGGCAGCAGTGCAAGCACAGAGTATGTCCCACAATGCGTACCTGTAACTGGTTTAATGACAACAAATGTTAAAGGCCTTATTAAAAGACTTGTTGTTGTTTTTAACAAAATAAGAATCATGAAATATGAGGAAAAATCCATTTTTAGTCAGATAAGTCTCCTTCATGCACTCATGTAATCAGATAATGCAGAGGTTTCATTAGAAGATAGTGTTTGACATTGAGAAACCTAAGCATCACAGTAGGCATGTTTGTATACGTAAATCCTGACATTTTATTTGGTGAGTTTTGACTTTCTGAGGGGACAAAGCACATATGATGAAATGACATTTGAAAGATTACGCAAATACTCATGTTCATCATCCCTACTACTCCTCAGAAGCCCTGACACGCTTACTTTATTGCTGTGTTTCTCGAGCTCCACGTGCTCTCGTACAGTTTGTTTTATAGGCCACAAACCGGATAATTGATTTGCCTTGTCTTTTATTTTTAGATTTGAATGACATTCCAGGGAATTTTTTCAATTGTCATGATCTCATTTGGACTTCCTCCTTTGTTGTTGATATCAATAGGGGATCTAGATATAGTACATCATTTCAAAAGCAGGGCGCATTACGCAGCACTTTTATCCAAGTTTGATGGAACAGCTGCTGTTCCTTGGTTTCTTTTTTCGCTCTATCTCCCTCTCTTGTCAGAAAACCCTCTCAACTAATCTATCATCCTCTCTCTCTACTTAAACTTGGCTTTACTATTGGAAGGCAAGGGTAGAATGAAAGGGAAATGGGATCTCATTATTTCAGACTCACTGCTCACTCCGCTTATGCATGATCATTATCGCAAAAAAAAGGGGGAAAGAAAAACATTCGGAAGCAAGTGATTTTTGCTTTAGAAGAGAAAGGATGCATAGGTCTATTATAAAAATGATATTCAAAGTCCTCACAGAATAAAGGAAAGTCTCTTTGCAGGTGGTGTGGAAATGATCACCCTTTCACTATGCACATAAAACATGCTTTTGAATAAGTCTCGTTATTGTTTTTATGAATGTTAAAAAAGGTAGCTCTGTTGGAGCTTTAGGTGTGTCAGAGGGTTTGTTATATGTGTATCCTTTATAGCATTTAGCTACTCAATCTACAAGCCTCATCTTGCTTCAATTTGCTTTCAGAATAAAATGGAAAATTTGATTAGACTGAAAATGATTTGACAGGAAGGCCTGCTGTTATTAATTCAGAATTGTTCATTTATTTATTTATATATGGTACTGTATTACTGATACACTAAAGAGCATGCAAGCATTCCAAGAAATCCTTTCTATGTCGGGCACTTCTTCACCTGATTTGATCCCAATGGCAGTATGATAGTGGATGCAAACATAGAATATGGCACTGGATTGGTGAGAATTTGCTCAGTTATAGCCATAGCTCAAAACTAGTTGCTTAAAATAGCTATGCTTGTTGTTTAAAATTGACTAGACAGTAGACTGATCAAATGAAACAGTTATTTTATTGGTCATTAAACAGTGACTGAAAAAAACAAAACAAAATTAAATAATAATTGTTTAGCACAACTGTGTCACAGCAAGAAGGCCCAAAGAGATGCATGTTAGGTTAACTGGTGATTCTAAATTGGCTGTAGGTGTGAATACAATAATTAATGGTTGTCTGTCTCTCTGTGTTAGCCCTGTGACAGATTGGCAATATGTCCAGGGTGTATTCTGCCTCTCGTCCTATCAGCTGGCATAGGCTCCAGCCACACCATGACCCCGAATTGGATAAGCGGATGAAAATGGATACACTGATAAATAATAATGGAAGAGACATTACAGGGGACATGAACTCCAGAATCCTTATTGCCTGTGCAGAGCTTCTGAAAGCAAACTGTAGGAATAATTTTCCATTCTTATTGGAAATGGAAGTTTCTTAAACACCACCAGCCATGTTTATGCCAGAATCCAATCTGAATCCAACAGCACTGACAACTGCAGCAATAACAATTGTAACAAGACATTTATGTCTACAAATTATTGAGTTCATGAAATGCTCATCATGTGACATCTGTCTATAATGTCTATTCTCATTTTTAGTCCTAATATGCTATATTCGTATGCCCAATCTAGCTTGGGGGTCACTGCTCTGTTACCACAAGGAACAATGTTGCCTTCACCTTCCACACTTTCTTTAGTTCCTTCTCTTGGTATTGCTAAAGCTTCTTCCTGATGTTGCTATCACTTGGCATGGCTGCATCTATCACTATGGCCTCATTTTTCTGCCTCTTCACCACTACCATGTCCAGTTGGTTAGCTATCACCAGTTTGTTCATCTGTATCTGGAAGCCCCACAGGATCTTAGCTCGGTCAGTCTCCACCACCCCGGGAATCGTCTCCCATTTTGACCTCGGGCCTTCCAGGCCACACTGGGCACAGATATACCAGCCACTTGGCTTTGGTGTTCCAACCAAGTGTTCCCTGCCTGTTAGCATCTTGCACCCTGCTGTTATGTGCTGGATAGTCTCTGGGGTACCTCTGCACAGTCAGCACCTGGAATCTCATCTGGTGTAGTAGACTCATGCCTCTTAAGCTTAGGGCTTGTCCTATGCTGCTGTGATTAGTGCCTCTGTGCTGTCTTTCACTCCCACTTACTTGATATCAGCCACCTTTTCTATCTGCTGGCGGCGCATGCTGTGCAGGGGCCTGTCTTTCCATGCTGGTTTCACTTCTTGCTCCTTATCTTTCTTGGGTTTCTGCTGCCTGAGGTATTCACTAAGCATATGATCATCTTTCTGATGTACTTATGGATCTTTGTTGTTCATCCTCAGTAGTGTTTCTGACACTCAGTAGAACTCGGCCTCCATCCTTCCACTCAATGTTCAACCTCAAGGTGCTAGATCTGGAGTGGAACTCGGTAAGGAGCTTTGTGTTCTTGATGCCGCTTCCGTTGGCCAGCTTGTCGGGTGTCCAGAGATGGAAAGGTAACATGCCTGCTCTGCCAACAATAAGTAATTGTAATCAGCAATAAATTATTATATTTATGCATGTTTTTGTGTGTTAGTGCTCTGATTTCAGTACAGGAGATGAGGCTTGAGGTGAGGAGGAAGAAGATGACATTTTGTTAAGACTTCTGGTGGGGTTGTCTCTGTTCCTCGCAATTTCGTCTCTCTGGTGACGGGGATTCCTTTTCTGACAGTGAAATATGGGAGTGATGCTTCATATCTTGAACCTGAAGGTGCTGTCATGACTTGAAATGTCCCTCCACAGCGCATTAACGACTTCACTTCTCCTCCACCTTTGGTCTTTCATGCACGTGGCTGGTCTCTAGCCACATATATAAAAAAAATTAGTCAGAAAATATTTAAATATGATGGGATAAAATTGCATTTTAAGAAATAAATTATATGTTTATGAGAATGCATCATTGTTGTAAGACATAATTACACACTAATCTATATTTATTTATAAATACAATATTCTTTTTTCTTTTTTACTACACCTTTAAATGTTACGCAGCATGTGTGAGAGAGTTTCTATAATTTCGTTATGCTTGCATAATGACAATAAAGAGTCTTGAATATTAAACCTTAATTTAGTCTTTTAGTTACAAACCATATCCCGTATCCATATTTCATGCTCCTTTAATAAGTGGATGTTTGTGTATGCATATGCTTGTACTTTTCAGAACACCATCACCATCGCGACCTCTGTTTCTGCTTTAAATTGGGTACAGTTAGCACATCTTTCGTCTGGAACTACAATTCCAAACTGTTTAAAGCATCAAAGTAGGGAAGACACTGCTGACAACAACAGAGTAAAGGCCATGTGAAAGAGCAATTTTATAAGCTATTCCATGCACTCAACCTGTCAGACAAGGTTGTGGGGTCTTGCCCTGTCTGCCAGTAGCTATGAAACCCGGGAGTGCATCTTCTGGGAGCAGTCTCAAACTAAAGTTGGAAAGTCTGTCATCATTTTTTCCCCCACTTTTTATGTTGTAGTTGCGAGTCAACAACAAACAATAAGCAGATTAGATGGTAGCTATTTCTTAATATTAACTGCAACAGAAGTGTAACATCACAAAGTAATATGATTACACAGTAGTTTGGGAACTTTAATTGCTTAAGTCCCAGGTTCTATAAGGATCACTGCCAACAGCAACTGCTAGCTACAGCTTGCACGTATATATCACCCAAAGTGGATGAGTGAAACTATTAAATGATCCATGGAAATGGAGCTCATGAAATCCCGAACATAAGTAGCCTCTGGCAGGCCACACACGTGCTGACCTCACAACCCACACTGCACCCCAGACACCACAAATGTATGCTCATTCATGTAAGACGTGTGCCATTGCTACAGCTTAATTTGAGTTCCCTCAGACTGAGCACAGTGGCAGCAGAGTGCACCTGGGATGGAGTTACGCACCCAGGTGACTCTTTTCCAGTTTGGAATAAGTTCATTCCAGTTGGGAATGGCATTTATAAGCACTCAGCATATCTTTATTCCACAAGCCATAATTTACAAATAGATTTCAAATTAGAGCTTCTGCTTTAATTTTCTAGTGCAGTGACCCATTGTGCAGCAGTGTAATAGTGGGTCCCAGTGTGACAATTAAAATAAATCATGTCTGAACAAAATTCACCATATGTATTCATGCCTCATCAGTAACTGAATTGATGTAAATGATTTATCCAAGGGCACTTAAATACCATTGCCCATATCACATAGGGCTACCACCCTGCAAATGCTTGAGCTCTACATGCTTTTCAGCAGAATAAAGAAATTGACATGTCTATGACAAATGAATAGAAGTGAGAATACAGACAGCGTTTGTTCTGAACAAGGCAAGGCAAGTTTATTTGTATAGCACAATTCAACAACAAGGTGATTCAAAGTGCTTTACAGAGACATTAGAAACAAAAACAATTAAAAAGCATGATTTAAAATTGATTAAAACAAGCAAGCAAGCAAGCAAGCAAGCAAGCAAACAAACAAACAAACAAACAAACAAACAAACAGGATATAAAATCAAAACAGATAAAATCAGAACAATAGATAAAATCAGTAGTTAAAATGTTAGTTTTGAAATTTAAGCTTAAAAGTGTGGATTTGGTGCTTTATTCAAATGCAGCTGAGAACAGGTGAGTCTTCAACCTGGATTTAAATAAACTGAGTGTTTCAGCTGATCTGAGGCTTTCTGGGAGTTTGTTCCAGATATAAGGAGCATAAAAGCTGAATGCCGCTTCTCCGTTTCTGGTTCTGACTCTGGGAACTGATAAAAGACCGGATCCAGATGACCTGAGGGATCTGGAAGGTTCATACTGGATCAGGAGGTCACTGATGTATTTTGGTCCTAAACCATTCAGAGCTTTATAGACCAGCATCAGAACTTTAAAGTCTATCCTCTGACGGACAGGCAGCCAGTGTAAGGACCTCAGAGCTGGACTGATGTGGTCCACTTTTTTGGTCTTAGTGAGGACTCGAGCTGTAGTTGTCTGAATGATTTTTTAGGTAGACCTGTAAAGATGCTGTTACAGTAATCAAGCCTACTAAAGATGAATGCATGGACTAGTTTTTCCAGGTCCTGTTGAGATATCAGATCTTTTATCCTTGAAATATTCTTGAGGTGATAGTAAGCTGACTTTGTTATTGTCTTAATGTGTTTTTCTAAGTTTAGGTCTGCATCCATCACTACACCCAAATTTCTCGCCTGGTTTGTGGTTTTTAGATGTATAGATTGAAGTTCTCTGGTGACCTGTAATCGTTTTTCTTTGGCGCCAAAGACTATTACTTCAGTTTTGTTTTTGTTTAGCTGGAGAAAATTGTGGCACAACCAGTCATTAATTTCCTCAATGCATTTACCGAGCGCCTGTACAGGGCCTCGGTCTCCTGGTGACATTGTGATATATATTTGTGTGTCATCTGCATAGCTGTGGTAGTTTATTTTATTGCTCTTTATAATCTGTGCTTTTGATTAACATATCTGTCATCTGTTGGTTGATCAGACTGCGTCAACAATTGCATGGACCATTACTGAGGGTCATATAAAAAGTCAAAGAAGTTCTCAAAGGCTGCAGATTATTCTTCAGCTCCATCACCAATCACGCTTATCATCAGCAGCTTATGGTAAGCTCATTCCAGCTAGTATATGTGCCTCTCTTATATGAAAACCTATTTACAGTATGTTGTTATTTTGTTGCTCTTTATAATCTGTGCCAGTGGGAGCATGTAAATGTTAAACAGAAGGGGTCCCAAGATGGAACCTTGGGGAACTCCACATGTGATACTTGTCTGCTCAGATGTGAAGTTACCTATTGATACAAAGTATTTCCTGTTTTGAACCAGTTTAGTACAGTTCCTGAAAGACCTGCCCAGTTCTCCAGTCGTTTGAGTAATATGTTGTGGTCAACTGTATCAAATGCTGCACTGAGATCTAGTAAAACTAAGACTGACATTTTTCCACTGTCTGTGTTCAGACATATGTCATTAAACACTTTTGTCAGAGCGGTTTCAGTGCTGTGGTTCTGTCTAAAACCTGACTGGAAGGCATCGTAGCAGTTATTCTGTTTTAAGAAGTAATTGAGCTGTTGAGAAACTGCTTTTTCAATGATCTTACTTAAAAATGGGAGATTTGAGATCGGCCTGTAGTTGTTCATTTGTGTCTTGTCAAGATTGTCCTTTTTCAGTATAGGTTTTATTACAGCATTTTTAAGTGGTTCCGGAAACATACCTGACATTAAAGAAAAGTTGACAATCTGTAACAGGTCTGACTCTAAAGTCTTTGAGACCTTTTTGAAAAAACTTGTTGGCAGGACATCGAAACAGCAGGAGGAGGA
Source organism: Maylandia zebra (assembly GCF_041146795.1). NCBI lineage: Eukaryota > Metazoa > Chordata > Actinopteri > Cichliformes > Cichlidae > Maylandia > Maylandia zebra. The sequence goes on from NC_135185.1 coordinate 26,840,893, forward strand.
GTCCAGTTGACCTAAGATGTCCTCCAGGTCTTTGCTGTGAACAGCCCAGGCCTTAGCGCGATTAAAGTGAAATACTTGCAAATGCACCTTTTTGTCATATCGGTGCATTTTTTTTAATGTATTTATAAAGCGAGTCTAACAGTTTGATTTGCCTGAGCTTTTCTTTCTATTTAAAAAGAAAACATGTTTCTTTTTCAAGCTGTAGCTCAGACTGGAACCTAAGCAACCGCTTGTCTCGCTTGTCTGACAAAGTGCTCCTTTTTTCCTCTGCCTTAAAAAAAAAGAAATAAAAAGATGAAACTATGAGTAGAATAGCCAATTGCCAATTAAGGAGCATGATAATGAATAGCCCATATTCTAAACTTACTAGTGCATGAGAAAAAAAAGGTGCGATTCTACGGGCTGTCTTCACTTTTTATTAAAAATGACAGCGACAGCATGCTGAAACGTCTTTTGATTAAAATGGGGAAGCATACTTTGAGCTCTAAATATCATTAGGCTTTTGTGTGAAGCTACTTATACAGTTTTAGTCACAGACCCCCAGCAGCCATTAAAACATTATGAATGTGTTGCCCACTGTGTGTAACCAGTCACCTTCCTCATGATTTTGACTTCCTCATCCTCGCGCACCTCATCAGCTTTACTTTCTCCGCTTTTGATTAATCCTGTCTCATTTGAGATTTTGAAACTATCAATGGGAATTATTCAAATCCCCAAGGTATGAAATAGCTATGAGGAGGCTGTGGAAGACACTCATTAACCCCAAATGGAGGGGAGCCCACAGTAAATCTCGAAGATTTCTCTCCGTTGTTGAAATCTGATTAGTTATGGTTGCTGTACTTAATCCCAGTTGAAGGTAGAAGTTCATTTTGTCCGGTGTGTATGCAATAACTCAAGATTTGAAAAAAAAAGCATTATATCTTCAGCAACAGCTTTTAAAGTATATATTACTATGTTACTAGGAGCTGCACAAAAACAAATCATATCTTTGTGGAAATTCTGCTGTGTATATTTTTAAAAACAAGAACATCTGATCCTCTGTAAAATACACTTTACTGTAAAAAGGGGAAAAAACCCAGCAAAAAATATTAAGACATCGGCCAACTTTGTGACTTTACCAATAACATTCTACACTTGCATGGATTTAATCACTGGGTTGTGTTGGCTAGTAAGTCTTTGTAGATTGCTTTGTTGTATTGATCATTCCATTGTAGTTAGTTCTGGATTTCTGTCCGCAGAGGCTTGTCTTTATCCTCTTTAAAATAATGGAGGATTTTTTTTCATAGAGTCATGAAATGCACCCTGAATGGCAGCTGAAGAGATCCAAATCTTGCCATATAGACCCAAAGTAGACATTCTTCCCTGGGGGGACTTGTTTTAGCTGTAGCACCACATCCAAATTGGATCAACAGCTGCTGTATATGATTCCACAATTTGAAGCATAATATGTTCCATTAATGCCGGAGCACTCACAGGCATTAGACAGACATTTGATGCAAACCTCTCAGGATGTGCTCTGCTTATTCTCCGCCTTATTTCCCAGAAACATGGCACAGACTGGTGCTGCTGCCATTCTGTTACATGCAGATGTCAATTATAGTGGTGGCAGAGAATGGTGAGCGGGCACATCTGCCAGTGGATGATGTCTCCCCGAGCACTGCGCAAGTCAATGAAGCATAAATCTCAACCATCAGTTGGCACCTTAACAATAATATCTGCAAGATGCTGCCTGAACAAAAAGACTGTCTGATACCTGCTTATTTTCAAATATAGAGCAAAAAAGAACATATAATATGTTTATTATAATGTTTTGTTCTTCTCAATGATGTTTTCTTTCTTTCTGTCTGACATTTTTTCTGTATTTCTTTCTGTCTTTTTTATTTGCTCTTCATGGGTCACAGGGCCTGAAGGGCATGTCAGGGATGTCTGCATGCATTCTTCTGTGTTTCTTACTGGTGGTGGTGGTGGTGGGGATCTTCCTCATCACACCCAGACCTCTGCAGCCTGCTGTGTTATTAAGCAAATACAGCACATTAGGGACAGAGCAGCTCCACCACCGTTGTCATCGAGAACATCTAGTTATCACATCTTACGCTCAACCACCTGCTGAGTTCACAGAGCTATCAGCATCCCCCATGACCCGCTTGTGTCTCTGTGTGTCTCTGCTGGAGACCTTGGATATGTTAAACACCCCCATACGGCCGAGACCAAGTTTGCTACATGCAACATCTCCCTCAGAAATTAGTTTGCTGCGAATGTGCATTTGCTCCTTGCACATCCACACAAAAACAAACACATATTGCAAACATTCTTTTTTGTGAATGTAGAGCATCTCCACTGCATGTATTGACTCGTTTCAGAGCGACTTTGTTTGTGTTATACTGTAGAAGGAGCTGTTTGTCATCAACAACACAGCTTTTTCCAAAAGCATCTGGCTCTAAGTGTGTGGATTACAGCAGTATACATTTGTATAATGCCTGTGATAATGGGATAAAGCAGCTTCAGTGGGAGAAATCTGTATGGAGAATGGATTATTTCAAAGCTCTGCCTATGGGACATTGAACCCAGGAGTTATCACAAGCAGTCAGCATCTCAAGTGGGTGCACTGCCTCGCAAATGTGCTCCGATGCCACATTTAGTGTCCACATTTCCCTCACTGGAGAGAAAACATGGGATGGGGAGGCCACAGTTGTGTATGTTTTGCCTTTTTGCCTTTAGTAGCACTCAAGGATGAGATATAGTAGTTCCATTTCAAATTTTCATTTGCTTTAGATTGGGACTTGTGCACATGTTCTGCATTTATTTATTGTTCTCTCGTTCGTGATATAGGAACCCAGTAAACTAGTTTGCATGTTTCTCTTGATAGCCATTATAGAGGAAAATTAGCATTTCCATGCATACAAAAGCAATTACAGCCAATTTATACACATTTGGTCGAAACATGTCCCCAATTAGAGGGCCATTTCAGGGGCCTGATAAGACGAGCGGCTCTCACATTGAACATCTGAGGCCTGGACAGACGTAGCATTCGTTCCTTTCTTACTGATTCCTATCTCTGTCCACAGCTCTAGCACTATGAGGAGTTCAGCTTGCAGCTCTCACTTACTTTAAACACAGTTAATTTCACCCTTAATAAGGGCGCAGTTGTGAAAAACAAATGTTCCTGTGCTGATAGTGTTGCTTTGATATTAGTAACAGCAACCGGATAGTCGTGCAAGCTGGAGCTCTTTATTACATCAAAGACTGTTAGCTGTCTTTATTGTATGCCTCTTATGTTTGTAATAAAGTTGCTAGAGGACTGTAACAAGATTTAACATTATATGAGCTGTAAAAATGGCATATTCTCTAATTCCTTTATTGACTAACGGTTTTATGCTGATGCGTTCGAGTGCCCTTCCTCAGCATGTCCTGCTGCCATTTGCATGAGTGCGAGAAATCTCGGATGACATCTCAAAATCTGCCAATTCATTAGCTCAAACAGGTTTATCTGCTTAAAGTCTTTGGCTAAGACCCTGTCCTCACTGAGGAATGACTCACCTCCATATTGCCTTGTTATTCACTAACAGCAACAGTTACGTCACCCATTACGGGCTGTTGGAGATTATAGAGTTATTTGTGCAAATCCTCTTTTTACATGATATCAAATGCTCTGCCAGAGGTCTGGCAAGAAGGATACAATCAGCCTGCTGAGGCACTTGAGGGACCTGAGTGTTTCAAGGAGTTCACTGATTGGTAACATGACAGAGAGAAGGTGGTGGAAGGAGGAGATGATGAGATTGATTACAAGGATGCTGACATCACTGACATCAGTGTTTATTGCTAGTGCTTAAAGGATTCAAAGGATAAACAAGGACAAACTGTTGAAAGGTAAAAGTTGATGTTCATTTAAGAAAGGAGCTGTCTGAGCTATTCAGTCACAGTAAAAAGAAAGTACACTCTTTCACTCTCATGCTTTGGTTTTGTGCATCAGGATATAATGTAAACCAGCAGGTCATTAAATTAAGTAAAGGCACCTTCAGCTCAACTAAAAACCCAGAGAAACTAAAATCCAGACATATTGCACTGTTCCCTTATTCATTTAACAAAAGCTAAGCCAAGTTTCACATAATGCTTTTGCAGTATGTGAAATAATACTGTTCATAAGTTCTCTTAATGGTTTAGATTTTGTTAAGTACATAATAATAATGTTGTAATACAACATGTGTCTTTCATCTGAGGTTGTATTTGCTTAATTTTAAGACCTGGTAATGACTAAATATATATTTTTACACTTTGTCTTGCTGAGAGCTTGATATCACTTTGGGCATCTGTCCATTACTGGCTCAAGATGATGTAACTAAAAGCATAGGGGCATGGCTGACTAAGAAATCCACCTAATAGCTAGCATGATTTGTCTTTTAGTTTATCACTGGTACTGTTTATAAGCTGTAATGATCAAACCCATGTAGATCTTCTCAGATCTGGACTCTATTCTATGGTTATTTATTTATTTATGATTTCTGTTTTTAACATGACACTTTCTTTTGCCTTTTTAATGTTTAAAATTTAATGTTAAAAATACATGTGCCATACTTGGACTCTTAAAAATCACGAGAAACAACAACAAGAACAAAAATCTCTCTTACAGTATAACTCTGAAATCCCATTCGAATTACAGTAAAGGAGAAGGAGGAGCCTGTTACAGTAAAATGATTGCAAATGCCAAAAATCCAAATTCTTGATTTCCTTTTTAGAGGCCTCTATTAGGCCGTTTTTGCTATATCTATACTACCAGTGAAATATGATTTTCTTTTAACACTTTAGCTGGAGTTCTCAGACCCCTCAAAAATTGAATTTAGTGATCTTGCAGATCAAAGAGAACTTTCATACCACTTTGTGCTTGGGCTCTAACAGCAGAAGGTCTCTTTCAAAATTAAATCCAGCTTGAGGGTGGAGAAGAAACATAGACCTTACTGTTGATAAAATCAGCCTTACCCAGTTACGATGCATTCATAATTATGCATAACTATAAGCAGACAACACAGAATAAAATATACTTTAAACGATATTACTACAGATAATCTCATCAATGCAGTGGGTATATGACTCCTACAGCTACTGTATTGCAGTTTCCATTTATTTCTTTGGGAGCCATATATACTTGGGTGGAAAGGCGTACGATTGTGAACTCAATCACAGCGCAAGAGGATGTCAGGGCACAGGGTGCTCCCCGTGAATCACACACCGAAAGGCTATCACCCAAACCTCCAAGGTCCACTGCCAACTCATCAGTCATCGTGGACCATACCAAGCTGCAGCCTGATCAACCGTTGACATCCTCTGGTCACTGGGGATTTTCACAAGCTCAGCCGCTCCTTCCATCTCCCATACATCCATACCAATAACCATACTCTCTGCTGAAACCATAGCATAACATATTCCAAGGACTGAGTGTGACTTTGCCTCTTAAAATTCTGTCACTCTGACTAGATTTTATATGAAACCGAAGGCCACAGAGGCTTGTTTTGTCACACTGGCTGATCTTTGATGATAGTTTCTTTAAACGTTTTCACTTTTAGGTTATTGTTAGAAAACGGTCACAGTATATCGGTGTCTCGATTCTTTTTATATCCTGTTGTAAAAACAGAAAAAAAAGACATTGTAAATTTTTGAACAGCATTTGTCTAACATGATGTGGCCGATGAAGTATGGAGAAAACATGCATAAATGAGTGACAAGAGGTGTGCGGGACATGAAAGATAATGCACATTTGCATGATTACATGGACAGATGAGTGATTTACCTTCGCTTATGTCTGACAGCCATTTTTGATAAAGGACAAGATGTGAGTGGCATCTGATCCTGTATTCTTCAACTGTAGCCCCCAACGAAGCTTGCATCACGTCACGTAATTGATTTATGACACGAGGAGGTACGACTTCCAGGGAATGATGTTTATCCAGCAAATTCCACCACTGGGACACAGATGCTTTATGGCATGCCCGGTGTGGTTGATACAGAGGCTGTCACAAAAATTCAAAACACTGCCCGTTGGTTTTCAAGTCAGGATTACCGAATTATACGCACATATGCATACAGTAGATCGTATTTTCTGTGAAATTAAACTTCTAAGATGCAGAGAGAAAAAGGTCTATTCCCTCTGTATGTCATTGAGAACATTGTAAAACTTACTGTCTGCGGTGAAAGTCAACCAACATTCTCTGACCCACTGCTTGCCCTCACTTCTCTGTGCTTTTTCAAGTTTTCCAATTACAGTTTTCAAAGTTTAAACGTATTATCTACCTACTTCGCTTACTTTCTGGCTTATTCAAGCCCACTGGTCCTGCGCACACCATACAGGGCTTTCTCCGCCATGCACATCTCTCACATTTGGCACACTCATGCCCAGCCTAAGCCACATTAGAAAATAGATGATATGACAATTTCACACATAGCGTTATCCTCTGCCTCACTCCAGTTCACCTGTGGCCAAGCAGCCTTCCTCAAGTAAGCAAAATAATAAATAATTGCCATAATGTTTGAATAAAAAAGGGAAAAAAACCCAACTTTGAATGCTTTGAATGGAATAGGAGAGCCAATGGAGGGGTGGGTTGGGTGCGGTGAGAGGGTGGGTGGGGGGGATACAGGGGAGGAGAAATATTTGATTAATCTTCTTAACACGTTTCATGTGCAGATTCTTTGAGTTAATTTCAAGGACCATGCCTAAAGGAGATTACCTCCCCATGCTCCTGCACATTTGCTCATGAGTGATTTTGTTTATTCATGTTTTATATTATAATGCTCCTCCTGCCTTCTGCAGCCACAGAACCACCGGCAAAAATGCAATTTATTTCCCGCTCTGCACACGATGGAGACAGCTGATAATGTCACCAGGAAATATGAAGACTGCTGGGACGGGACCAAACAGCCTACTATTTATGTATGGAATATAAACAAAATATTTTGTGTGGGTTTTGGTAACACGCGCACGCACATTAAAAACACACCCCTCCAAAAAAGTTGCTCTGGCCAGGATTTTTCAGCTTCTTTGTGTGTGTGTGTGTGTATTACTGTAGCTTTTGATTAACATATCTGTCATCTGTTGGTTGATCAGACTGCGTCAACAATTGCATGGACCATTACTGAGGGTCATATAAAAAGTCAAAGAAGTTCTCAAAGGCTGCAGATTATGCTTCAGCTCCATCACCAATCACGCTTATCATCAGCAGCTTATGGTAAGCTCATTCCAGCTAGTATATGTGCCTCTCTTATATGAAAACCTATTTACAGTATGTTGTCATGGCATATATGACACAACACACTCATAATTCATTGACACGGCTCCGTCATGAACGTGCATCAAAGTGTCTTTCATCACTCCTGCTAATAGGAATTTATCTGTTCCTCTGGCAGTGATGGGACGACTGACGTAACTGTTTACAGTGACTCCTTTGCTCTCTCCAGATGACGAGGACGATGATGACAACCGACGCTCTCTGCCCAGCCGACGGCCTAGATGGCAGGATTTATGGCCTGCGGTGCCCATCCTCTGCACAAAACACATTGTCTCTGGGCGGATCGTTCTGCCTGTCCTTGCTTTATTGATCTCACTCCTCACAAGTTCCCAACTTCCGCGTTCCCGGTGCTTCACTTGACAGGAGAGAGATTTAGTGAAGGGATGAGGTCAGATAGAGGAAGAGAGATGGAGGGAAAGGGGAAAGGAGGAGGGCGGGCGGGACATCGGGGTGGGACGAGAAGGAGAATGGAAATGAGAAAGTGGAGGAGGAGGAGGCGAAGGTGGTAAGAGAGAAGGCTAGAAGAAGGAGAGGGTGTGAGACAGAAAGAGAGGGAGGAAGAAGGAGAGAGTTTCTCCTATGGGAGGATGCAGCTCTAGGCCAGGTCAGCGAAGATTGATACTTGTGAGAGTGTAAAGGCCTACAGAATTAGCCCCTGGTACAGTGGAAATCCACTGGTAAACACATCCAGCATTTCTCAAAGGTGTTCACATCAATCTCAGAACTCCCGTTTTGCAGTACACAGTGTATATACACATATGCACTTTTATCTCGAGTGTTTGGCTCACTGAAGTGGTCATTGGACAACTGTACTACAGCACAGTAAAGCCAAACAACACATAGACATGACTTCAGCACTTGTTCCATCAAGTGATTTTTGCTTTTAGCACTTTTAAAGCCACAGAGACACATCTCCGAAACTTCCTCACCGTGTACGAGATATGTGCACAGGTGTGTTGACAGGCAAGCGCTGCACTTTAAAGTGACATACAGTACATTCAAGCCATGATTGATGGTCTTTTTAGTCATCATAATACCTTAAATTTCTTGCAATTTCTCTTTTTGACCTCAAAATTAGATTAGAAACAGTGATGTCTGTAATGCTCACAAAGCCCAAAGCTAGTATTTATTTAGCAAGGGAGAAGACTTATATAAGGCCAAGCTAAACTGACAACCAGTCACCCCTAAGGGAGGACAAAGCCAAGGCTCTATAATGTTTATGTCAACTCTTGTACAGTCTAATTGGCTTGGCAATCATGGATCATGTACTGTTTTTTGCGTGTTATTCAGTGGGATGGTGGTGGGTGAGAATATATTCCTTGTGGATTTAAACAATGCCCTGTACATCCGTTCTCTGGATGTGTACACAACTCATGCTAAAGACGTGTCTGCATCATTCAACAATCCACCGTGGCAAAACATTCATTAGCAGCGCTGTAGCAGAGCTGCTCTATATTTTTGAAATCAGACACTGTGATAAGGATTTCAAACTGACTAGAGATCAGAGTGCAACTCCACTCAATTACTTTTCTGTCATTTGTAAAACATGTAGGCTTCCAAATGTGAAGTCTACACACCAACATGTGAATGGAGATGCTATTCTTATCAAAATAGGAGGAAAAGTAGTATTGAAGAAATTGGCTCTGCACGGTGCTGTTAGTATGGAGAGCCTTTGATAATCAGACTTTTTATTCTTTTTGCTGAAGTCTGTGAATGCAGAGCACACACGGAGCAGTACACATGGGAGAGGAGCAGAGAGATTTGGGGTGTGTGATCCAAAAATAAAATAGGTCATCAAATTACCCCTGTGATTGTGTGTACCTGCCCAATTATGATTGATCTTTGCAAGAGAAAACAAAGTGGTGTGTTTTATTTGCATGTTGAATGATACTCTCCCTCTCTCTCCCCCTTTCAATCTCTCTCTCCCGCACTATAATCATCTCCAATGTGAAATGCTATTTAGGTATTCATAATTTATTTTTGTGTGGGGAGGACACAATAGACAAGCGTGCAACGCTCTGCCAAGCCCCAGATTTTTTTTTTTTTTTTTTTTTTTGGTTAATTGAAAATCTCATTTGCATGAGGAGAAAATCAAACACTCATTTCCATACATGAGATTATAAAAAGATAACCGCCAGTGTTTGTTGTTCCATATTTGATCTGAGCGTTTCCACCTAATTGCTAAATGCTGCAAAATAGGGCTAGAATGTAACCTCCAAACCAATGTTCACTTTTAAGGCAACTAGATGTTATGTTCCGGTGCAAATGCCTCGCTGTGTTCTCTATTTGTATTCTCTAAAGTTTGTATGTGTAGTCTGCTGGATGTTTATTTTTGTCAGAGCCCCAGCGATTCCACATCAGAAACTCTGAAAATGCATAGCTGCTTAGCTGGGTGTCTGCCAACTTCATAAACAGCAATGCCAGCCCAGCTGGATGTTGTGTAGTGAAGCAGATGCATTGAGCGGACTGTAGCAGTCAGAGGCAGTGATCAGAGGTGTCCTGTTTCACCCCTTATAAACAACCCCATGTATTCTGACTCACTCACTAACAAATGCAGACAAACACAACCCCATCTATTCCAGGCGGACTCCATTACAGGCCCAACCTCAGCCTCTGGTCCCTACTTGAGGCTCATTAATGCAGCCCCCAACATGGGCAGACACCAGGAGATTTACAGCCCTTCCCCTACTTGTCCTGCTTACCCTTTTCTTCATTTTTTTTCCTAGAAAAACCTAATTATTCTTTAGCAATCTGAACGCAGGTAAAACTGGCTTAAGTATTGCTGAGCATGACTAAGTGCAGTACTGACACATTTCTGTCTCACCAATTATGAATCAGCCAGGGTATATTTAGATGACACATGCTCTGTGGGGATTTACTGTTGATAATTACTCAGAAACCTAACGTGAAAGTAAGATTGTGCTTAGTTTTTGTTGTATTTTTATTTTCCTTTTCTCCTAAATGTTCTTTACTATCTGTTTTTCTCTTTATTTTTAATCTTTCTTGTATTCTTTTTAAACATTTCTGTCTCACAGTCTCGTAAGCACATCTTGAACGTGTTAGCCTCTAAATTCACATCACCTATTAACATCTAATTTAATTCAATCCACCCAGCGTGGGCACTATGGCATTCCTCATATAGTCATGATGAAAAAGAAAGCTCACCCTCTGAAAATTCAAAGGTTTTACATAATAAAACAAATTATCTTCTCGTTAACAGGTCTTAAAATAGGATCAAAATAATCTGAGATAAATAACGAAACGTGTATATGTTTGTCATTATTTGTTTGATGAAAACAAAGCCAAAATATAGAAGCAGCATGAAAAAAACAGTACATCTAATAGCTTTTAGATTTCCTTTTTTATCATGAAAAACTTTAACTTTATCAGTCAAACTGTGGAGGAATTTCTTTTACAGCGTTACTTCAGTTCACTGAGGTTTGTGAGTGTTTCCCCTTCCGGCCTGGTGGGTGTCAAGGAGTTGTGCGATCTGCCACAGTATATTAAAATAAAGAGATACAAATCATAATCTTATTTACAGCTTCGACTGCAGGGTTTATTGTGCTTTCTTAAACAAGGAAACGCAACCTCAACATTCATTTTCCATGATAACCAGCAACTCTTTGTAATGTATGGCATGACAGATGTTAATAGATGTCAGGAAGTGCATGGATAACCTTAGTGAGTATTATTCCGCATTAACTCGCTAACGGGGATTTGCCTCGTTAATGCGGTTATGCCGTTAACGTCATATTAACGTGATTAACGCTAACAGCACTATTTTTTATCTCTTGACTTTTCAGCTCTTATTTTAATCCATGTTTATGTCTTAACCACACATTTTTAACCTTTCACATGAGCATTTATTTATGCACACCTGTCTTAAGGTCCTGACACAGTATTTTAATCAAGTCGAGATCCAGAATTTGACTGGGCCATTGCACCAACGTGATTCTTTTTTCAGCCATTTGTTTCTAGATTTGCTGCGTTGCTTGGGATCAATGTCCTGACCCAGTTTTGGCCAAGCTTGAATTATTTCACAGATGGCCTCATATTTGACTCTATATTAATTTGGAATAAATAGGAGATCAAGGTTTGCTCAGACATTGCAAGTTGCCCGTGTTATGTGGCTTAAAAACAAGCTCAAATCATCACCCTTCTACCACCGTGCTTGAAAGTTGGTGTGCAGCGTTTTTGCTGATATGCTGTGTTTGGATTTTGCCAAACATGCCACTGTGCATTATGACCAGCTATAATCCAAAGAGACACTTTTGTCTCATATGTCCAAAAGGCATTGTCATAGATGTCTGCCTTGTAAGTTTGAAAACCTAAGCTGTGCTGCAATGTTTTCTTTTTAGAGCCTTTCTGCTGGCAAACCACCCAAACAAGCCATAGTTTTTTTTTTTAATTGTATAGTAATGAACTTTGACAACTGTGTCTCAGTTGTTTACACAATTGCTTGGCATATCAAAAGTCATTGATTCAATTCAGTTCTAGCTGAAGAAACAAGTCCTCTTTGGGGTTTTGTTAGGAAGGGCATACTTACTTACTAGGAAGGGCATCTAGTGTAAAACTCTAATCAAACATAGTAACCACAGTCATGAATTTTAACATGCTAATGGAAGCCAGTAGAGTCTGACATGAAGCTCTTGGGTTTGTTGCAGTTTCTCTGAGCAGTGCATGGTCCAGTCCTTGGAAAATTGGCACCAAACATTTTCCATCTGTGAAATATTTTTCTCACTATAGAATTATTGTCTGGAAAAGGCCTCTTAACACTTCCTAGAATTATGGGCAATAACAATTGTGTCTTTAAGATTATTGTTGATGTCTTCTCTCTGTAAGTAACAGACTATTTTTATTATGCCCTGATATGTAAAACCTTAGGATTTAAAGAAGGTGTGCTTTCTTTCTACCAGTACACTTTGCCCTGAGAGGGTTTGAAAGTGATACAAAAAAAGTTCCCCATGATCAGATAAAAATTTTTAACATGTTGTTTATTGGATACAGAAACTTAGGGAATCAGGTTTTCTCAAACAGACAGATGATAGTTTTTCTCATACTGACGTCACTAGAATTTAGCTTATGGATTCATACAGTTTTAAAGCAAAGTCACAGCAAAAAAAAGAGGCTCATTTATAAACACATCTGCATGGGACGCACACATCCACATGCACTGTAGACAGTTACACTACAGAAGCTGTACATGTGACGACCTCTATTCAATAGCTGGGAAAGGACAACTGTCAAATTAAATGACAGAAGGTATATTTTACTTCTCTGTGCTTCTGACCTAAGCATTTTGCCTCAGAACTATGTGCTATGTATTTTTCTCTGGAGCTCAGCTCAGGTAATTGAAAAGCATTGCTCAGTCTAGCGTATGCACTCAGACATGCGATGAGGCCACCATTACGGTTCAGCATGGCCTGGAGGGATGAAGGAATGAAGGGATAGAAGAGCTGCGTGTCATGATAGAAATTTAAGATTGCACTATGCCCTGACACTACTCTCAATGTCATGGGTAATCTTGATGTGGTGGTGTATAAAGAATATGGAATATCAAAACTACAAAACTATAAAATGACAATTACAAATGCTAGTTAGTATTATTATGTTACAGTTAATTTATATATGTATATATAGATATAGATATATAATAATGTAGTTGTTAATGTCGGTTTTTGCTAGTAGAGGCATTCAGTTTGATCCATTTTTACTTAATAAAAAGCATTGCACATGCAGTCATTAAACTTTTTTTAAACCTAACACAAGATTTTTTTTTCACATTTTCCATATGGCCTTCACATGAAGTGTGCAGTAAATGGAAAGGGAGCGTGAATACTCAGTGCCTTGTGTAATAAGCACATAATTAAACTCCTCTGACAATTACATCATGCATTATCAGCCAACTCCAGATCCATTACTCCTTGCAATCAATGGGTTGGCCACAATTGGCCTCCTACTCTGACCACACCAGGGACTGGCTGCTAAGCAGCTCAGGCTTCTTTGCTGCATTGCTGGACCAGTAAGTGCTGTTAGTGACATCCAACACCCAGATTTTGAATGGGAAGAGGGAGGAGGGCATGCTGCTTAATGCTAGGTAAAGGGGAAGAAGGAAATGGGAATTAGCAGTGATGAGGACAGTGAGGAGGTGGTGAAGCTACTTGCCGAGGTTCTAGAGTGTAATGATGAGTCATGGTAGAGTGAATTAGAGTGTGGTCCTTTTTCCTCTGCAGTACTGAAGATTACTATCTGTAATAATGAAATTCTCAAAGATTACTGAGGTCGAGCAGAGGCTAGCCCAGTGCTGAGTTGCATAATGATTATGAATTAAACATCAGAGGAACATCCAGTCAAGCATGCAAGCTCACAGAGATAAGTTTAAACTCTGGGTGCATCAACAATTCATATATAGAATATTTTAAAGTTGGTTCTTTCATACTGTAAAGAGTCGGCAAGTCAGTTGCACCATGTTCTCAGAGTCAGGCCAATTAAAGCACTTTCCATTAATGGATCACTGACTATTATCAAATATTAACTGACAGGAAGAACTCAGAAAAGTGACCACTAGCATGCCATTTGGCAATTAAAAGTGAGAAGGGTTTGAGATTATAATTTTGATCAGTCTATATAATCCCTTCTACCTGTCAGAGTGGTCTAAGAGGAGCTACCACAGGGTCTGCGAATAGATTAAATTAGCCTAACCTCTTCCTGGCTCCATCTACTTTCCTCTCTTCCCTTTCTCACTTTTTTTTATTACTGCCTCTCACTCTACCCGCTCTTCATCTGTTCCCCCTACTCATCCATCCATATCATCCCCCCCCCCCCCCCCCCCCCCCCCCCCCTTATACTCCAGTGCTCCTTTTCACAAAAAATTATTACATTACACATCCTAGGAACATGTATTAGCTCAGAACATGCTCTTTCTTCTCCTCATCTCCTCTTATTCACTTTCTGTCCTTTCAGGAATTGGCCACGGCAATGTTATTTCAGATTATACAGTTGTTAAAACTCATTTTAAGCTAACAACGGGACATCAAAAGCAGTGAACCCTACACAGAGGGAAAGAAGGAGGTGTTGATGGAGTTTCTGGGCAGGTGAGAAATGGAGAGGGGCTGTGAAGAAAAGACCTGGTCAGATGGAAAGGAGAGATTAGAGAAGGAATTATTAATGGGGCCAGGACCCTTTGGAGCAGGAGATTTGTTTGGAGGAGGATGCAAAACTGTATGCAAGATAATCGAGAAAGGTGAAAAAAACTGATTTCCTCTCCATCAGCGCAATGTGAAATTGGAAGATATGAGGATCTGGACAGAATGTATCATTTTAATCAAAGACTACACTTTGAGGACCAATGAGATTAAAAGGTACACATACGGGATAAATGTAATGCTTTGATGAATTGCATTGTGCGGCCTATATAATAGAAATGAGCAAGGAAAAAAATCTATGGCATTCTCAGTTCTCCTTTTGGAATATATACTGCTTTTTTTCTCTTTTACTCTGTATCCTTTTCAGGAGCAAGCAGGTCACCCCAAAGGGACTTTGAATGATTGATGTCCTGGTATCATGCTGATTGACTTCATGGTTGCATACCCTGGAAGAAGGGATGAGGTGTACTGTGGTGGGGCAATCACAGCTGCCTAGGACGTAGTCTTTTCCAGGTCCCTCTCCACATGTATCTGTCCGTCATCCACTCATGCATCTTTCAGGTTGAATTGACTAAAGGCACGGTGAATGGTAACCCATGCATGAACACACTTGTTTTGCTGTGTGTTTGATGGGGAATTTAGGGGTCAGTTGGTTTTGAACCCTGCTCTCATTGGAGGTCAGTATGACCATGGTGTTCTGGCATGGCATGGTTGTAGCCTCTCTAGGCTACAACCATGTGGTGTATGTAAGTCATTCAGTTTGAAGACTTTTGGATTTTAGATAATCCAGGATTTATAATCTTATTTTATGGAAATATCTGATTCAGAATACATTTCAAGCTTGAAACCTTTTGAAGGAATATATTAGTAGTTGTGCACATTGGGTATGACATATGCTCTATATAGTGCACTGTGCACTGCACAGACCTGGTGCTGTATTTATATTGGGGTTTCACATGATGAGAAACAGATGGATTTTGTCAAAGATAAAAGGGAAGGAAGTATGAAGTATGACTAAGGTTATAATGATGGGGAGCCAAAACCCTGGAGAACAAGTACACATTTTCTCTCTCTGTCTCCCTTCTGCTCTCTGTTTTACATTTACTGTTTTTTTCTTTCTTTCTTTTTTTAATGGCTGGTCTCGAGATGTTTGCTTGTTTAGCCCGAGACCAGATTCACACCAAATCAATCTGTGGTAGCACAGAAGAATAACTCCCCTCAAGCAGTTATTTGTCTGTGTGGTGGAGATGGGGAGGGAAAAAAAACTAAAGGAAGAGAAGTTTTAAGTGGCCGAGCACTGGCTGATAGTGAAGCCAGACTAATATCAAGCTCATTGCTCAGTTCTTCAGCCAGTATCGATCTACCATAATATATGTTTAGCTGATCCTGTTCTGAACTCCTTTCAGTAAACAGGCCACAGTCAATACTGTCACACTACGTTTGACTAACGCCTCCATGCCAGGCCAACAACCAGCACTTTACTAACTTGCACTGCATGCGAAATGAAGGAATTTGGAGCAAGGCTGGGCTCGAAAAACCAGCCAAGATCTACTTAAAACCACCCAGCATTAACTGCACCAGAATGGTAGTGATGGCTGTGGTGGTGATGCTAATGGGCAACAGAGTCCCAAGCTGACATGTAGCAGTGTTGTTTGTGCCATCTCCAAGAGCCAACCCCCCATGTGCACCTGCTGCTAGTGGGGTTCATTATGGATCTCTCTAATGGCTTTTAGAGTTTTAATAGCAGGGTTTTGCATGGAGCGGGTAATGAATCACTAGATGTCGTCCCTGTGCCTAATGAGAGCGCCCACTGTTTTTCAGTGACACAAGGAAGAGGCAACTCCTGGAATCTGTCTTTATTTATTCATTTGTATGTATTTGTTTGCGTGATGGATTATTTGTGCAACTGTCTCATTTATGGGGAAACATGCAAAGAACTTCTAGCCCTGTTGACTTCCTCCTATCTCCCTGCGCTTTATTCCGAGGAGTTGATGAATTTGGGTTTGCATTGTTTTTAACCAAGAAGACTGTTAGTTCAACGCAACAGCAATATGCTCCTGTCATGACGGAAAATAAGCCAGGAAACATCAGGGGGCGAACAACAGGGGAGGCTGAGGGTATTACACACCTGTGGTCCTAATGAGGCTCACTGCTCTAATATCAGTCATATTCACTAACTGGGTTTTCAGCTTCCATTTATTTCAAATAGGGAAGTAAAATATGGAAACATGAAGTGGCTGAATTCTAATAAAAAAGAAGAAGCACGCACTTTCAAAATAATGCAAAACTGGATGCAATTCGTTTTACGTTCTCCCAGTGCCCAACTGGCGATGTGTCATTTCATTCCATAATTATGTTTGGGGTCGAGTCAGTTCATGCAGAGTTAAAAACAAGAGTTTTATCTTTTGCAATCCCAATCAATATGACCTCTAGAAAACACTTCGACAAAATCAATCACATGTTTTAAAAATTCTGTCTTTCAGCAGCAGGTGACAGCACGGATTAGTATTAATACCATCCATTCAGATAGCTGCACACCTCCGGCTCATATGGGGGCATTACTTTCTTTCTTTTTTTTTTCTTGCACCTGAAATGTTTGATGAAAAATTGAAAGCGGAGCGAAGACTCTGCTCATCAAGCACTTTTTCTGATGAATCACTGTTATGTTGGTGGTGTTGTCTCTTCGTGGAATGAGCCGGTTCGATATTTTCACTCTGCCTCCTCCGGAGCAATAGACAGCTGTCTGTTCTCACAAATTGACTGGAGGTGCTGATGGAATGAAAGTGATGTAGCGCCGGCTTGTGTGGAGAACAACAGCAGAATTTACAAAGGTTATATGCAAAAAAGAATAAAGAAATGATACAATGTTCACGGCTGAGCTGAGTGCTCCGCACCAAATGTGCAGATTTATAGTGTTGCGTGAATAATAGTTTTGGAGTAAAGTTCCAGTTTGAGCTGAAGGCATCGTCCCTGATTACTTTCCCTTTTTGAATCTGTTACAACCGCTGCAGTGGACATGTGAAAAAGATGAAGGTACGTTTTGCTTAATACTACAGGGTTTTTACTTGTACGGTATAAAGGTGTCTCACTGCACCAATCCAAGTGTATGCACCTCTAAGGTTGGACATGCACTTTTTAACATGGAATTCAAAGTAATGTTGCACTGCTGCCATTTTCAAGGTGAAAGCCCTACTACTACATAATGCATAGCCTGTCCCGTCGGAATGGCAACAATCACTCCTGTAAATATCGACCTTATACTATTGTAATGTAGCACAATAAATGAAAATAAGGCTTCCTGGAAAGTGAGTTCTCTGACACAGACCCCCCCTCCGCCACCACCACATTAAGTAATGTCTGACATATAGTGGTATGGGCATGTTGTCCCCTGTACAGCGTGTGCAGTTTGTCACAAGAGTTTTGAAATCAATCAGCCTGTGCGAGTTATTCACAGTCCAACATCAAAAAGGCATTACTTATCTAAGGTTTTTAATTTCCAATCCATCTGTCAAGTGAGTTGAAATATGGAATCTCATTACTTTGAACAAGTGGGGAGGGGGGACAACATAAATCATTTTATTTTCATCTTACACTGACAGAGTCTGTTTAGAACTGGACTGGGGAGGGATGGCTAAGAGAGTGGGACCTGGCGAGTGAGGGTGAGATCTAAAGTGACACCTGGAGGTAAAGAGAGAGGAGGAGAAGTCACTGCCACTTTTTCTCTTTTTTGTGTTTTTATCTTTAGAGCAATGTAGAAAATGTGTGATTAAAAAAAATTGCAAACAAAAGGAAAAACAGGGATGCACAGGCGTTATAAGATATACGCTTGCTAGTCGAGTAATAAGTGGGGCATTGGAGACATACCTGGATGTTTGACAAATTATTCTGGAACAGTAAAACCCTTCATAGTGAAGAAAATGACAAGTGCAAATTGGCTAACCTTGAGTGAGAAAATAAAATTAAGAGACTACAGTGTGAATGAGGAAGCTTTTTATCAAGATCTTGGTCATTTAGTGCAGCAATATTAACTTCGTACACTGCTTTTCTACTAATTATTCATGTCACCCTGGGAGGGATCGAGACACAAATTGAGTGTGGTGCCCCTTTAAATCCATCACCGTACCATAGTCTAATCATTCATGTCTATTACAGACCCTCTAAATTATTCATCTGTCAAGATAATGAAAATATGCTAATTAGAGAATTGCTATCGAAAAAAAGAATGCATAACACTCCTCAACCATCATAATTAGGGTTAGTAATTATTTAAGCCGTACTTTGTGAAGTTGAGTTATTAGAGCCTGTCAGGTTTTTCTGAAGGATTGGAACACCACATTGTGTTTGATTGAAGGTAGCATTTTGATGACTCATTAAAAGGGGGGCAAAATCCGATGTTTAAATCAGTAGAATTCCGCAATAATCCACGGATATTGGATTTATGCCAGCCAACAGTTCAGAGCCCTGTCATTCTGTCAGTGTGGAATTTGCTGTGTCCATATAGTGTTTAAAATAATTTAAACCACACCCCAAAGAGTGAACCAGCACTTGTTCCCAAACTGTCACCCTTCACTCAGCTGCTTCTGATTAAGCAAAGGAAAGCCTTCAATCCCCCTCTCTCAGCCTGCCTCATTTTCTTCCTTCTTTTTTTTCCTTTCACGATGGGGCCGCTGAGCTATTTCCAACAGAGAACTATTCTGAAAGTTTATCAACAGCTCCTAGTCAATCCATTCCTCCGTCTTTGTGCTCTCTTCTGTGGGTTCCCTTTCCTTTTTTCCTCCCCCCTCTCGGGGCCCGCTAGAAAGAAGAGCACTGTCATGGCCCTGCGGAGAGAAAATGGTGGAATTCATCCCATGCTGTGTCGGTGATAAAACTCCAGAGCGTGACACATCCAGCCTCAGATTACAAGCAGAGGATTCATTCCTTGCATTCTCCTTGTCACCTCGCCTTCAATCCTGGCATTAAGCAATTTGCCATAGAATAATAGGCCCGTCCGCACAAGACTGGGTGTCTGTGCAGCTGCCACGTTACCGCGTTGCTTTCAGTGTTTGCATGCATAGGGTTTGTAAACACAAATGTACACAAGCACATGCATGCTTGCACTCGAGTAAATGAAACAAAACGTGTCACACTGAACATATATCACACACATTGGCGTGCTATTAAAGCCATTTTCAAAGGTGAAAGCAAAAATGCCTGTACTTTATATCCAAACAAGACACAACATAGCGATGGTATACTTTAATGTAGCTCGGCACCCTTTGTAAGTGACCCAGATTACCACAAATGACACTAACTATGAATTATCAGCTGATGTGTGAACCCCCCGCCGGATGCGCCGCCGTATAGCTGGAGAGAGAATAGTGCTGACTAATGTCTCTGTCTGTGTTTCTGGCTGGTGCCAGAGCTGATGTAACTCTGCCAGGAAGCAGCCTGTTAACAGATATTTGAGTTGCAGCAATTACGAGCCAAGAATGAGTCACTTGATTCTTCAATGGACTGTTTTTTTTTCTTTTCCACAATCTACTGACAATAGATGAAAATCCCAGTTAGAAACAAGTAAAGGATATCAACAGTAGGAATCACACGGTAAGATTGTGTTGTATTTTATTTCTCTCAGAGCAGTGGTGCATGTGTATCACAAGTGTTAACGGAGCAGTTTTGTCAGTTTCACAGCCACAGAGCTGCTACGTCTTACAAGCCAGACTTCAAAGGACTATTACAAGACTCGTGGTGTTTTTACTAAGTACAGCACATGCCCTGCCTCAATTTAACCACACATACCACTCAGGTGGCTCTAAGACTGTGAAGGCTTTTCATGTTTTTTTTGTTTTGTTTTTTAATGTATGATTGTCTACTGGCACCAGCTGTGTGACATTGTTTGAATTTTAGGGGAATATTCCAAAAGGGTGGATTCTGCAAGCTTTATTCTTTAAATTCTTACTTGAAAATTACCCTCAGTTGTACTTTTGGTTCAGTGCAATAACCAAATGTTTGCAAACAAACATATTAAACCACTGATTCTAATTGTAAGGCTCATACACGACATTCTGCTTGTAGAATTTTATAGTGCTTTGCAAGTCATCAGATAATTATATGACATTATAGCCAACACACATAATCCCTAAAGTACTTAAAACATCCACTCTCTTTATATGCAAAGCAGGACTACAGGCAACAAACATGAGAATTCCGGGGTTGGTGTATGATAATTGGAGTGATTTTAAAAAATGGCATTCATAAAGACCACGGCGCTATAAGCAGGCAACATTTTTTTTTTTTTTTTTTTTTTTGCCTGTCCCGTTTGGCTCTTTTGCCATCAGAATTGTTGTCTAAAGGCAAAGAAAGATGCCCAACGGATTTACTTTACCAAATTGACCATCCCAGCCTTGCCGTAATGGTCCATTTGATTCACCTTTTATTGTTTATTTTATTTTCACTTACTGAATACGGGACAGACTTGACTGGGGGAAAGAAGGGGAGAAAGAAAGAGGGAAAGAGAAACAGCTGAGAAGAGGGACGGGGGAGAAGGGCAAAAGACAAAAACCAACAGAATGAGCAGAAAAAAAAAAGAAATAAAAAAAAGAAATAAAAAATGCATATATCAATCACCTGGATCACCTGCTGAGAAAGAAAAAAGAAAGCAAGCAGAAGAGAACAAGAGTAATAGAATAAACAACATCACAATGATATATGGGAATATGACAGTAAATACTAAATGTTAAACATTATTGTGCAGCACATAAGATCAACAGAACACAGTGTGCTTTGAGGTAGGAGCCAAAAAGGGTGTAGTTTGTGGGTGTGATCACCCGTGTGTACACCTGTGAGCATGGACGCGCTTGTTTTTTGTTTTTTTAAAAGGTTCCTTCATGTAATAATCTGCTAGAGGGTGTGGGGGGGCCACAGCCCCGTCCTCCAGGGCGTGAAGCAGGTATGGAGGAGATCAAAACTCCAGACATCCAGAGGCCCCCAGAACACAACAGACCAAGGAAGACCAACAGAGGGGCAGCCGCACCACTGTCCCAGTAAGAGCTGAGGAGAGTCCCAGATGAGGGCTCACTCAGCAGCCGCGGAGCAGAAGCCAGGGGGAGTTGCAGTGACGCGCCCGTGAGCTCCGCCGGCAGCCAGCCGAGCCTGAGTGACCGAGCCCCAGGCCGAGAGACCGGGGGCACCCCACCTCCGAAGTGGCCCGAGCGAGCCCCAGGCTCCAGGCCCCGATAAGCGGCCGCCAAGGAGTGAGCCGGCGTGTACCTGGACGCCCATCCCCGGACACAAAGAACCACCAACGCACCGATGTCTGAGGGAGTCCGCCACTGGCAGGGGAAGTGGTGGTAGGGGGAGATAGGCCTCCAAACCTTGGAGGGCCTGAGATGTCCCCAGAGAGGTGGCGCCTGACACCCAACCTGACATATAGACACAGACATACAGGCACACACAGATACAAACATCCATTCCCACCCTCATGCTCTCATATGCACTTACTCCACACTCAACCAACGTGGAGACAGACATAAAGAGACGCTGTACACACAATCACACTCCCCAAGCGTACTCTACAAACCGGGTCTAGGTACCCTTGCCCCTGGAGGGGGAACTGGACCCAGGTGGTGTTACCCTTTTCCCTGCGGTGGGGGGAGGCAGACCGCCCCGACTCCGCAGCAGCAGGGAGGCCCCACACTCTAGACAAGCATGCAACATTTAATAGGGAGACCTCTGTGCTAAACCATGATAAACATGGTGAAGCTATTTATTGATTTGTTTGCTTATTTTATGTGCCATTCATGCCATTGTTAGTTTAATCAGTTGTTTGAAGTAATGATATTCTCTTATTCAAACATGCAGGTCACTTTTGTCTGATAAAGATATGTTCCTTATAGTTTCATTCAAACATGACAATGACACTGACGTTACTACGATATTATAGAAAACATCAGCTAATAACGGGCAGTAATCATCTTTTTATTAATTATTTGCAATAACTCTTTGTTCTCTGTGCTGAGCTGTGATCGTCTTCCTGGACCTTGATGTCATGGCACAACCAAGTTTTGGTTCTATTATAAAATTTTAACTTGAGACACAAACACTCCTATGGAACTGTTTATATTAACGCAATGTTTTTTGCATGTCAAGTTTGGTTTAAATATGCAATTGAGGTACTGATTGCTGGAATATAGTACCAAGCTCAACCAGGCAACCAGTTCAAACCTCCTAATTTATCTATTCACACTACTATTCCTTCTTTCATTCCTGTCATTATAATGCGGACACCACTTCCTGCCTAATTTCACTCCTGCAGTACTCGGCTTAACAACAGTGACCCTCACTGGCCCTGACACAACCTCACTGTCTTTCTCTGAGTAGCTAATGGCCAACGAGCCTCATCTCACCATTGACCCCTTGCCCATACTGAGGTGAATTATGGCACCCGAGTGGCGATCAAACGCGGCAGGTCCTGACACGGACACATCAGTCCATAAAGGCCAGTCCAAGCAGACTAATGATGCAGATATTGGTAAATAACTTGTAATGTTAAGGAGCGAAAGGGACGGACAAGGACAGCGAGAGAGAGCTTATTAGGGCTGATTGCCTGATCATTTTGTAGAAAAGACTGTAGAGTTCATTCCTTCAGGGTGACTCTTTTTCTGCCTGACTTCACCACAGGTGCTGATCACTAAATTGACTGTGGGCTTGATATGAGAACTGATTACAAATCTGTGGAATACTGAATAATGCTGCTGATTAGCTGATGTGCTGACTTTTGAAGTGGTGTGTCACTTTGCCCCTCATTTGCATATTATATTTTAAAAGATCTATGGCTGTCTATCTGAAATTGGATTTTGAATCGCACCCTTTGAAGCAAACAGTCCTTTCTTTATGTTCAGTATGTGTTTGCTGACTGCAAAGAGCTCAGTCTTACATTTCCAATGTAGATTGCACACAAAACATGCTTTTCCTCAGGACTCGGGCACATTCTGCCTCCTACTGTTGGTGGTGAAGTGAGCCATTCACCTCCATCCCCCTTACGCTGTCCTCTCTCCTTCTCCTCCACAAGTCTCTCCATTTCCCCATTTCCACCGTTTTTCCGTGGCCTGAGACAGAGGACGTGCGATGACAGAGGTGTCAGCACAGGTCACAGTGATCCTCTCCTGCTGTTCTTTTCCCACTGGCTCAGGAGTTGATGCATTCCTCCCCTTTCTCAGTCCTCACCAATCTTATGTTGCTGTTCTCAGGATCTACATTCCTGCCCATCAAGAGCTCTCACTGTCTAGCCTTACAAGGTCTTGTTACACTGGACTATAGTGGGAGAAAAGCCTGTGTGAATGTTAGTCTGTCTAATCCTTCATCTTTTCTTCCACTCATCCAGATTAGACTTTGTGTGTCTGTTGGTTTCTCCTTTTCTTTTCCTCTACCTGCTTATCTGTTCTCCTTCTCCGGTCTGGCCTGTGAGTTTCTCCTTAGTGCCCTCCTTCTCAGTTTGCATACCTTCCAGGCCATGGTAAGTCCACCACGTGTCGTAGATCGATCTAGTGCAATCGGGGCTTAAAATTACAACTGCTCTGAGCCTACATAACAAAAACATTTGTCTTCAGTGGTTAAATAAATAGGAGTCATTGAGAAAAAAATGTCCTTTTAAAGTTTTCACAGAATATAATTTTGTCCCTGATGACCTCCCAGCAACACATTTCAGCCCAAGTCCCTTTTTAACATTACATATCTCATGTGGCTGTGTGTGGCATGTGGATGTTTAGGAGGAGCATATCGCACAGTTGTCTTATGCAACAAAATCTACACACATACATCGATCTATTAAATCATAACTCTTGGTAGATGACTATTAAATAAAAGCACAAAATAATCCATCCATCTAAAGCTATATATTGTGTACAGGGTGACTCCACAGAACAATTTCAAGCATGCAATGCCGGAGATGTATTCAGTACCAGTCTCCCACAAGGCTAAGAAAGATAAACAAATTCACACTTAGATTCACACCTAAGGGCAATATAGAGTTTCTGGTTTACCTAAAGAAAAATCTTTCACCACAAAGTTATGAAGTCTTGGTGGTTTAGCAGCAAGCAACTTTATTATTGAAATCTGAAAAGAAAGGGTCTTTTGAGACTCCACAGGCAGATGTTTTCAGTTAAGGATATTTACAACAAGAGGGTGGAGACCAAAACAGAGCTAAAGGGAGAGTAAGTTCTGGACTTCATTTTGCCACGTTGTCAGAAAGTCTAAACTAAAGCTGGGGTTTCTCCATGACATGTGTATATGTACAAAGGCAATTTATTGCAAAAGCTATATAAACTGATGATATGCCAGTGTTGCGTTTAAATGTTGTGCACACTCCAAAGTAACCAAATATTAAATCAACAAATTTGGTTTTAATTTGGCTTTTAAAACTTCAATTTAATGTGTTGGGGCTGGAATAGCAACCTCCCCTCAAAAACAGCTTTATAGTTTACAAAGTAATGTGCATCCTTTGTTTTTTGTCCTTTTACAATATGACATTTTTTCATGTTCAGTTACTTCGAATCTCCTGCACTTACCGAGAGGAAGTGTTTCATATTTCATGCACAAAAAAAAGTTTACATTTCAACAGCTGTCCTAAAGTTTTATTCACCTTCTGTTTCATCTTTTTTTTTTACTTTAATCTTTTCCAATATTACAGCCTTGCACCGTATCCCCCCGCCCAGGGCAATATTAGCGACAGTCTGACAGATGGTATTAAACAACAAAGCTAAAATCTGATTCTTCCCTCCCTATGAGTTTCCACTTTGCTAAAGTTGTCATTACCTGAGGGAGAGGAGGAGTAGAGAAGTCTCATTTTAGCATGATTTCAGAAGCAAGATACCCAGACCTTATATCTTTATATTCAGTGTTTCAGATTCAATCTCTTCCACACTTTCTTCTCTTGGTTATGAAGTAACCTGGGCCAAATATGTTGGCTTTTCTCCCTTGGCTAATCTCACATCATCACATCAGGCCTGTTGTATTGATTTCTGGGGAAAGTAGTCCTAAATTGCTCTTCCTTTGTCAATCTGAAGCTTGTTACCAGGCAACAGGGTGACCCAACTCTCTTAAGCCCCTTCAACCCCCCCCCCCCCCCCCCCCCCCACAACCCCTGATACACACACACGCACACATGCACACACACACATGCTCAATTACACTCTTGATATGGTGCCAAAAATGCAATCTGAGAGTACCTTATTCCCTTCTAATGTGCAATATGAAGATTTGCTGGTGACAAATATGCTTCAGCACATGCAAACACTTTTTTTTTTGTATTTTATATTTGAAATATATATATATATTTTTGCATAAAAACATTTTCTTTAGATGTTTAGGGGAAGTTTAGAAAAGCAGCTTTGTGGAATTTTGATGAATCATGAACATAATGGGGTTATTCTGTTATGGATGACATGGTGTGTAATAATTTAATAGTGTGAATGCTATGCTAAAGGCCATTTGGTTAAATATTGTGTTTCACAGTAAAAAGTGATGACTGTCAAGCAAAATTCCAGAGAAGAAAAAAAAATCCAGCTCACACAAATTGTTGCTGGCTTTTTGATAGATTGGCCAAATATTCAAATATAATTAGTCAAATACAATTCTTCATATTAATCACATTTGGACAATGCTCTTCTATTATCTGCACTCATTTCTCATTTGTCACTGTTCAAACCCTTTCAAGCTAAAGCGGGAACTCACTGGAGCGAATTCTGTCTAACTCAAATATTAAATCTGAGAAACACATTGATAGATGCTCGTACCTGGGAGGGGTCACTTGGGACACGTTTTACATGACTGAGCCAAATGCTCGCGATTGAACACACATGACAACGTTCAGAGGGACTTGGCGTGATGTTTTCTTGGCCACAAACGTGTGCAACATTTGTGTTTTGGTGTTCCCTCCTGTATCGTCTTCCTTTATGTCTCTTTCACCAGTGCATTATTCCAAACACACAGACTGCTGACAGATAGGATTGAGATTTTAATGAGGAACAGACAGAAGAGGAAATTAAACTCCGGTTGCTCATACAAATTGGTGTAAAAGCAAGATCTGCATTCAAGCTAACTTATACATCATTGCTTTATTGAGGTGAAGATTTAAAAAAAAAAATAAGAAAGAAAGAAAATAAATGTGTGTCTGCTGTTTTTTCAAAATTAATATCTCAGTTTGCTTCTGCATCATCATTTTTCAGTCTCATTTAAAAAAAAAGAAAAAAAGGCTGCTGATGACTCACTAATTGCATAGTGCTTGGTGGGAAGGTCTCCACTGGTGATGAATAACAGTACTTCTTGTTTCAGCAAACATATATGCAGGACTTTAGTGGTTACGTTGGATTCACAGAGGAGAAGATGATGGCTTGGAGTAAGACTTCACATTTACACTCATATCTATTTATTTGTCACTATCTTTAGAAGTTTCTCCATAAAGAAATTAATAAAAACATCTTGCTTGCCCTTTGCCTACCCTGAGCTACATCTACAAATGGCATCCCATATCATTGCTTTCCATTATAATTTGGCCAAACTAGAAACAAATTTCATTTCTGCCCATTAAACGAGTTCTGTATTCATACACGCTCACCAGCTTCATCACGTATTGCCTTCCCTGCACATATTCAAAACACCAAACTGAAAAGAAAAAAGAAAAAAAAATCCCCTCCCCATCATGTCTTTCTACTGATGAAATTACCTCCTTTTAGAAATGATTTCAAATGTGACTGTGTCTATGTATGTGTCCTTGTATCTGTGTGTATGTGTGTGTGTGTGTGTGCCCACATCCCGGGGTTGCTGCATTGATAGCCTCAGGCTGCACTCTTCGGTATGTATCTGATCTGAGCCTAATGAAGCTGAAAGCCTGGCAGTTGTGAGGCACATCTGCAGAGCCAGAGAGTGATGGGCATCTCATTTTGCTGCTGCTCCCAGGAGGTCCGCACACATCTGAGGACCCTGCCTGCTGTTTGCACAGTGACTAGGTACCCCTGTGTACCCATGCCACAGAAGGTCATGCCACATATGCTGCGGCTGCCATCTGGA
Organism: Maylandia zebra; assembly: GCF_041146795.1. Classification (NCBI taxonomy): domain Eukaryota; kingdom Metazoa; phylum Chordata; class Actinopteri; order Cichliformes; family Cichlidae; genus Maylandia; species Maylandia zebra. The sequence goes on from NC_135185.1 coordinate 26,868,359, forward strand.
AGGCCCGCTTGACTGCCACTGCAGCTTCTCATGCCACCCAGCCTTGACTGGTTCTAAATCTGGCTGACCAAATGCATGTTTTGGAAAGATTCTATTGACAATTTTGTTTTTGTTTTTTAAAATTAATTTGTTTACATGCATACCTTCATATGCCATTCAGTGTGAATATTCTAGCGGCAGTGTAATCAGTGCCACTGTTATTACTGCTTAAAATGTGACTGGAGGGGAGTGTCTTATTTTAAATGGCTGATAGCGGAATTAACATCAGCATGTACAGTGACATGTGCGATGAGTGTACTTGTATTTACCTGTCTAATAGCATTTCAGCTATATTTTGTTTATGGAAGTAAATGCAGGCTTTCATCTATTTATTGTCCTTTTATTGGTGACATTTTGCAGTTTCCAAAAACCCAGAAAAGATGTCATTACAGCCATTAATACAGCATTTTACATACATGCATCTATATATAGATTTAATAACTGTCTGTGTTTTTTTTCCATCAGTTCCCTGAAATGCTTACTGTGCAATCTGCAGCCCTCCTTGTCCCCCGTCACTCACTGTGCATAGAAACATCAAAATACTTGTCTGAAAATGAAAAGAATGACTGCAGCTCACTCACTATCTTCCTCGGTCCCTCTCTGTAATGAGGAGAGTGCAGAAGAATAAATGTCTGACCATTTGCCGTTCAAGCTACATTAAACACAGAGCCAGAAGAGATGTTCCTTGCCAGATTTCATAACAGTAGTATAATAAAAAGGGGAGCTCTAACCAGTGGTGTACTACAGCAAAGGCATTTAGACAAAATGGCTAACTAATACTTTTTTCTTGCCTTCTCTTCTACTCTGCCTTGACTAATGCTTCATTTTCTCTTAAGTGTTTTTTTTCTTGTACCTCAGCATTGCTATAATGCTTTAGTGCCTGTATTAAAATATTTAAGTGAAAGAGTAGCCATATCAAGAAAATCTCCATTGCAATAAAATGGGAGACTTCCCTGTCTTTAATGAAAGGGCACGAGAAAAGGGAAGCAACGATGTTTCATTTCATTGTGACATGTCGAAAAACCTCGCTGCGAATGTTGTGCCAGGACGCTTTAACATCACTGCGTCGCTCAATCAATTCTTGTGTCAATTAGTTTAGATTACCTCACAGGAAATCAAATTACTGGCTTGATGTGAAGGTATTATTTGTCAAAATTTGTGCACTTGCAACACAGTGAATTCATAATAGGACCGGGAAAAAGTGATTTGTGTCTTCTTTCAACCGCTATATTCCTGTGGTATCTGTGCTTAGTCTGCAGTCAGCCAGTGGTTCTGTTTGTCTCTGTGAAGCTTACAAAGGGTATATTGAATGTGTCTGACCCACTGTCTTTTATGGAATGTCTTCAGTGGTTCCTAATTACCTTTGGTTTTATGGTCAGACCTGTGTCAGTACCCTGCTCAATTTGCTCCTGTGAAATATGGCTTGGCCTTGGGTTCAAGTAGGGGAGAAAACACAGCACATTGATTAATCAAGGCATGCAGGTTCAGCCTCTGTTCTCGCAGAAGTCAATCCGGTGACATGTTTTCACCTGGGACACATTCTGGTACTCTGAAGTTGCTTCCTCTTCTTAATTAATTTCCTCCTATCTTTCGTTTTTATCTCTCTCACCTCAGTTTTCATCAAAGCTGGCGATCGTGTTGAAAAGATTTTGAAACTTGATGAATTAAAAGCTGAGTTATGCACAAAAGACAGTTCAGTAAAACAGCATATTTCACTTCCTCTCCACAGTGTGTAGACAAACGAGACAGGAAACAAAAAAAGAGATTTTAACCTGTCCACATAAATATACGACAGATGATGTTTTTGTGAGTCTGGAACCGATGCCCTGGGAGGATAGACTGAGGACATATTGTCTACATAGTAAACAGATTGTAACTGATATGAAAATTATAGGCCTGGTTGATTTTTAGTCTCTGTCAACCAGAAACTTACTTTTGGTTACAAAAAAAAAAAGTTACTAATCTGCTTCACTTGGCACATTTTGGAAATTTTCACAAAGTTTCTTTTACACTCGGTGATTCTCCTAAAATCGATGAACTTTTCTTTTATATGTGCACAGAAATTACATTTTTAAAAGAAAAAGCTGCACAGTTGCTAAAAACAACCAATGAAATTGGCATAGTTGATAAAATTTAGCAGGCGAAACATTTGGGGCAGTAATTTTACTCTGCAAGGTTGTCTTAATGCCTTCGGTGTCGCCTCAGTTTGGTTTATTGGGGAAGTATCTAGCTTACCATGAGCAGTCAGACAATTACAAAGGCAATTTCACGGGGAGGGTTTCTATAATCATCAATGCATGCTGGGAGCCCCTATCAGAGTAAGTTTCATTTGGATTGAAAAGAATTCATTTTGTAGTTTATAACTCACAATGCAGCCATTAGCAACTGCGCTCAATCAGAGATTTTGAAAGAGAGAAACTGAGAGAGAGAGAAAAAAAGACTGAATGAAAATGTGAAACAACATTCAAATTAAACCTTTTGAGCTCAAGTAAATGAGCAACTTAAATGATTTACCCAGTGCGTATTAAGTGCTGCCTTTTAACTATGCATCATTGAGTATCTGGACCTAATACAAAGACCCAATTAAAAATATTTTTCAGATAGTTCTTTCAGAAAAAACAAGGTGAAAAGTAATGAAAATCATGGAAAAAAGGAATGTCGTGAATGCTACTTAATCCGGAAACTTTACTTCTAGTGATCTATGACGTCAGAGGGAAACTAGAGCTGACCGCTGCCAGGCTACTTACAGTAATCCCCAATTATGCATGCTTACATCAGGCTGCAGTGTTGTTTTGATGAAAACATATCAAGTCATAATGAATGGAAATGAGTGAATGTTTGTGGGATCAAAATAGCACATAATTACGCTATTACCCCTGACGATACAGGTATGCCCCCGTCTAACACCACAAACATCAAGGTCTCTCTAGCAAATATTTCCTTGAGGTTAGTTTGTAAACAAATTAAATTCATTAAAGGAGGATGACTGAAGGTAAACAGCAACATGCCTTGTGTGTGTGTGTTTTTGTAGTCCACATAAGCAATGATTTTCCCTGCTGGGTTAATATAATGCAAATCAAGGTGTTATTGGACTTAACAAAGCAGGTGATCTTTCATTCGAGCTAGATGGAAGATGCATAGCACTGATTATTATTGGTTTAAATTACACTGGATTTTCCCAAAGCTGAAAGCTTATTGTGTATTGGATATCATTGTGTTAATGATGGTTTATGATTAATGACTTTGCGCCACGCCGTGATAGACATAGCTATTAGGGCTAAAAGAAGAAGGAAACCACACCCACAGGAGCCACTGCAATTAGTTTCAGCCAGATCAGAGGGTGCTGGCATAATGACCTGATTCTGGCAGCTTATTCTATTCCTGATCTCTAATCATAGTTGCCACTGGCGTCTTTCCCTCTTCCGTTTCTATTCCTCTCTACCACTCCCTCCTAGTCGGGGAATAAGAATTAATGAAATAATATAGACTAATATGAACGTTGCAGGCCGAGTGACCACTCACATGTGGCTCCTTGCTTTGGCGAGTACAATTACACACTAAGTTTGATCAGTGTTGATAGACAAAACAGCAGGGGCTCATAAATATGGATGCAGAGTCTGAGAAAATAAATTAACAGGGCCTGGCCTCTCGGCTGCCCCACTTAGACTGTCAATTACGGACCTGACAGGAGCCTTGTGAAAGAGCCACACAAGGATGACACACACACAGACACACACACACACACACACACATGCAGTCATTAAACTGTGCATTTGAGACCATTCTGGAGCCATACAGCAGTCACCTGCTTCATTATCAGTAAGCAGAGTTCATGCTTTATGACATGTATCAAGAGCTTACAGTTACTGAGTATTGTCATCTGCTGCACACAATCCCACACAAGGATTGATTTAGGGCAAAGAAAAAAAATAGAAATTTTTGGTTTTACATGATATAAATATGTTTTGCTTAACGCAGATTTATTGCTTGTTTCCAAGACTGGGCAAAGAAATTTTGGCGGCCAACTCTGACAATCTTACTTTTTCAGAGCCGTAAATGGTTTCAGTGAGGAATGTTGCTCATTTTTTTTTCTCCACAGGGTCACGGTTATTACAAGTTTCTTTTTTTTGGGCTCATTTTCAAAAGGTGACAGTGTATTAAATTATGCATGCTGAGAAGATGAAGACTGTACAAAAGGGCAAAGAGTGGAAGGATAAACAGGCAGCGATTCAAGACCTTTTTAGACCATGTCCAAGCACACGTCTTGTGCACTCGTGTTCTGTGTGAAAGGGTCAGCCCTGTGGCTTTGAAACCAGCAATATGTCACCATCTTATATTAAAAGCTGGCTTAAGGCCAATATGTGGCTTTTCGTAATAAAAAAAACGAATGTAACTCATGCATAAAAAGAATATAACCAGTTTAATTCATGCACTGATATAAACTTAGATCTTGTTTTTCGGTTGGTCTATATGTGGAATCACTAATTCCAGAGATTCAGCATTTGTTTGCACACATTTGTGGCTTTTTATTAGCATTTGAAAGTTTCTCTGTGAACAGAAGTACAGGATTTTATAGTTGAGTGCTGTTAGGAGAGCATATTATAAGAGTATTATAGGATTGAGATTTAGATACTCGTCTTTTACAGATAATAATGTAAGATAAATGGCATTTCTCCTGCGAATCTTACTTTTTCAAAGGCTACAGAATGTCTCTATAGAGTTTCCTTGGCCTGCATTATCTGGGTTATGGGCTGACGCTTATCCTAAAACATTTTTGTACTTAAAGTTTATTGGCAAGTTCAGGAAACTTTAAAAAAATGCCACCCTCATCTGCTCTAATCAAGAAAATAGTTTGTTTCTAAGCATTTTCACAGCTTACCTGTAAAAATGTTAAGCTTTGAATGTGCAGCCAGGTGTGTAGACAAACCCGCCCTTGTTGTACACACTATAACAAACAAATGCATGTTGACTCACAGTATCAAACAGATGGAAAGTTTTAATTTAGTTCAGGATGCTATTAGGCAGCCATGTGAGTTAAAGTTACAGCCTGCACATTTAATAGATTATATGCATCAATGACGCAGTTTTAAAGATAATATTGAGGAGCGGTGTAGATAAAATTTGCATAAGGAGGAGTTCTCTGTTCTTCGCATGAGGATTAAGTCTGCTTTTTGTTTTGCTTTGTGTTTTTTTCTTCTGAAAATTATTATTCACATAATTGATTGCCTTGCAGAGCATATTAGATAGTTGAGGAAAGACATAAAACAGGATGCATGGTCTGGGAAAGAGATAAGTGAAAGGTCCCAGAATTTTAACAGCATACAGACGTCACGATCACGCTCAGAATCACATCTTAGATGTGGTCCTGAAAGTGAGACATTAGCTCCTTTATTATATTTTAAAAGAGAAACAGGCAGAATAGACAGTATTCATCCAGCGTTGGTTATCAATCACACAGCATAGCTTTTTTTGGAAAGCACAATTTCTCTCATGCTGTTTTCACACATGAATTCTGGGAAATGTCAGAAGAATTGTGAGGAGACATTGTCTGAAGTTGTCCTTTCTCTCATTTAGCACACGGTGGGAGATGGTTCTTATTGGCTGAATTCTAACTATTGGAAATACACAAGGGTGCTGTCTGAGTATAATGTACAGGAGGCAGTAAAATACCACTTTCTAACTATGAATGCAATGGCCTAATTACAATAAAAATTTTAAAAAGAAAGAAACGAAAGAAAAAAGTACACCTTTGTTTGAAAGTTTTACATATCAGGACATAATGAAAAAAATCTGGTCTTAAAATGAGGTAAGATGAGCAAAAACACCACGTAATTATTTAACAAAATCTAAGTCAAAATGCAGAAACATTTTACTAAGTACTTCCCATCCTTCAGTAACTTGTAGAACCACCTTTAGCAGCAAGAACTTTAGTTTGTCATTTTCTGTATGACGCTATCAGTCTCTCACATTGTAATGAAGTCATTCGGCACTTTGTCTTAAACCCCTTTTCCATCAGTGCCTACTCAGGTCAGCTCACCATGGCTCCCCGTGGTTTTCAGGGCTTTCCATTAGGTGACAGTAGCTGATACCAAGTACTTTTTAGTACCTACTACGCCTGGGTCCAAGTAATCTGATGCAATCAGAAAATGTGATGTCAGCAGACTGCAGTCCACTGCATTGGCTGGTCAGTGGCGTCACTCGATGAGTAATGAGAGCGCCTCCTTTACGAAAATCACAACCGCCACTTTTGAAACCTGGTAACGTTGTAGTCCCCGACCAAACAGCACTTATGTCATCATCTCGACGTCCACCTTTGTCGTGGGTTCATGTCGCATATTAATAATATCACAGGACACATTGCTGTAACTATTCCATGCACATTAGTTGGTACTTCAATGTAATGGAAAACAAGTCGAGGTGACCCAAGTACTAATGCAAAATGGACTTTAGGGTCCCATTGCTTCCTTTGAGTCAGGCTGAGATCTGAACTTTGACTGAGTCGTTGTAGTTTTGTGTTTTTCTTTTTTCAGCTGTTCTGTTGTAGTTTTTTGTTTTGTTTTGTTTTGTTTTGTTTTGGTGTGCTTGGGCCAAGTTTTATGTTTTGGACAAATCACCTAAAATACTTTGGTGTAGGAAGGAGTTCATACTCTACTCAGTCACTGTCAGCCCAAATCATCACCTCTCCACCACCGTGGTTGACAATTGGTATGCTGTGTTTGCGCTGACCAAACAGCTGACCAAACAGCTTCACTTTGGTCTCGTCTGAACATTGTCCCAGAAGTCTTGTGGTTTGTTGTTTTTTTGAAGAGAAGAGGTTTTCTCCTGAAACTCTGCCAAACAAGTCGTACTTATTCAGTCTTTGTAAAGTGTCCCATCATTAACTTTAACTTACTAACTGAGGCCAGTCGAGTTTCAGATGCAGCTTTTGGGGTTTTTGTAATTTGTCTGATCATTGCACGGACCATGGAGTGAATTTGCTGGCAGGCCCATGAGAGCAACAGTTGCTTCTCTAAGACTATTGCTGATATCTTTCCTTGCCATTGTGTTAACACACACTTGAATGCTCCAGACCAGCAAACAGCCAAAACTTCTCCAATACCATCAAGGTCTGTTTTGAGTTTTAACATGGTCTCACACTAGCCAAACTACAACGACTGAGCTGATAGGATAAAATGCTTCACTTTCAAATGGCTTTTGTGTGTCTCTGTGTGTGTCTCTCTGTGTGTGTCTCTCTGTGTGTGCGCTTTTTCCTGTTTCTCTGTTGGTACAAGGTCTTTGTTATCATCAAGGGGAGAAAAATTGGTGGCTGCCAATAGAAATGAATCCATTAGAGATGGATTGAAAAGCTGCGACACTGCCAACTTTCCATGATAATTAAGTCATTGACAATTTTGTCAGCAACTTATGCACAGTCTTTGTCGGGTTTCCAGGCAATTTCCTTGTGAGCCATTGAGTAATTTACCTACCATGCTAAAACAAATAAACAAACAAAAAACAAAACAAAAAACAGGCAAACAATTAAGCAAAACAAGAACAGTTAAAAAGAAAAATCAGCATGCTTACAGGGAGCTGACTATAGCTTTACATGCACTGATACCTGTAATCTACAGCTGCTAAAAGTCCTGGTTAGATATTGCTAAAGTCCATGCTGAACACTGAGAAACTATTAACCTGTAAAACAGCACTATTGACAATATGTGATATTGACCGTGCCACCTAGAATAAGTTGCCATAACAGGATCATATCGATTTGAGTCATTGATGGTATGCAGTACTGTTTGTTTCCTTGCACTAAAGAAAAATTCAAGTGAAGTTACACCTACAGAAATCAACCCCGACTGCCTACAAGAGACAAGCAGAGACTAACATTCCATTGGAAAAAAAAACAGAATCCACAAAATCATACACAGACACAAACACTTTGAATCTTTTGTCTCATTTATAAAGATTTTTTTTCACATGAGGATTTTTTAAAATGTCTAAAAATGACACATTACATGGAAGTTTCTGAAAAAGCTGCTCTCTGTGTTTGAATGGATGGCCAGATGGACAGATTTTAGTAGCGGCAACTAAAGGATAGATTAGTGGTTAATCTTGTTGTAGGGTTTCTTCTTTCACTCAGAATCATTCCAGGAAACAAGAGCAGATTTGAAATCCATCCAAATCTAATTAAAACCCTCAATACAAAAGACTGTGCTTTTTGACAGTTTGATTGGAGGGATGAGAGGCATGGCGAGGGAGAGCCTACTGTAACCATTTCACAGGAGGCTCCATGCAGTGTTGTTCCTTAGAGGGGGTGCCTTTTGTTGTTACTGGAGACAGATAGGCATTCCTGATAAATGTGAAAATGTGTCAAAACTCAGGAGGGAAGCCGGGAAAGTACCAGAAGTAAATTTGGCCTACTTGGGCATCATTACAGCTATTGTGTGCCTGTCAGTAAGTTCACCCACATTGTGCTGTATTTTTGCTGATACAGTGGGCCTTTTTAGTAAATTACTTTACCCCTCAGTTTTGGGGTGTTGCTGAGCAGTTTATATTATCAAATATTCTCTGTCTTCCTGGTGTTTTTTTCTATTTCATGTTTCAGATATTCTGTTTTTAATCATTTCATTTTATTATATATCTCTTTATTTTATTATTTACAAAAAAAAAAAGCTGATCTGCAGACTCCTATATAGCCGGCATGAACTCACAAGAGAGCGCCTTTGTATGGACAGGGGTTCACATGCTGGCTGACCACAGGCAAAAGAAAAAAAAGAGAGACAATCAATATTTCTTTACCGGCCCGGGAGACTCTGAGGTCTTGCTTAACGCCATAACAACATGCTTTGGAGCATTGTCTGTGCCATAAACCTATCACATCGCTGCAATCTTCAACTCTGCCTGGCTACAGGCCCTCCCAGGCCCCTGCACTCACTTCCTTGTCTGGCCCCCGCAGTCCCAGCCCTTGAAGCCCCTTGTCCCGGCCCTAACAACCCCTTGCTCCCCAGCCTTTACAGCAGTAGCAGCAGTGCTGTTAGCATTGTTAATGGCTATTGTTATGAATGAGGACCTCTGCTCCTCTTTCTTCATTGGCAGGCCCTGGGCAGGCAGATGGATAGGCTGCTTACTTCTTCTCTGCTATCAGGGAAGCCCAGACACTGGGCCTAGGACTAGCGGAACAAAGTAGGAGGAATGATGCCCCAATGGAGAGAAAAGGGTGAGAGAGAGAGGGAGGAGAGTCAAGGGAAGAGGGCGTCAGACACCAAAAAAAAAGAAAAAAGAAAAAAAAAAGGGGGGGGGGGGGGGGGGCAAGAGACAAGGGTGAAGGAGCAAGGGTGCAAAAGAAGGGACTAGGTCTCTCCTCCCCTGAATAAATTTGGAGCTCCATTGTAAGAAGTGTAAGAGAGGAGTGTGGCTGCTGTCTGTGGCAGAGGCCTATATTCTCAGCAGCCTGTGGAGAAGAAAAGAGGAGGGGTGAGGGGCACACACACTGCCCCCTTACTGGGCCCCTCCGTATCCCCCCCCCCCGTCGCCAGCACCCCTGCCTGGTGATGAATGGTGGTACTTGCTGAAAGTGAAGCCTGCTGGTGAGCCTTGGCTCAGGCCGGGAAGCAGGGGGAGACTGCTTGGAAGATCACGGGGACAAACTCAGCAAAAGGCTGCCCTTCCGTCACCCATGTACTCCACCAAGACGGCAGGACCACTGTTGGCACACAACCACAAAAAAAATCTGGATCAGATAGACTCTCTTTCCACAATAAAGGATTCAAAATCCTAATTAAATCCACTAAAAGCACATTTTGGTCAGCACTGAAAAAATCACAAAACTTGCAACTTGTAAACAGCTACTGATGCCACATGACTGAGTGCATTCAATTATTCCTCCAGCTGACAAAGACTGTATGCTCTTTTTATATTATACATTGTAGGAGAACCCTATTGATCATGATCTCACTTCCGTAAATGACTTATTGTGGTGAGGAAAGTCAGCCAAGATGTCTGCTATAACCACAAAAACAGAAAATACTAATTGCTTGCTGGGATGCAGTATTTGCTGACAACATCACAAAAGATGCTTTTCTGTAGGTATGAGATTGTTTTAGACACCGTACGAGAAAAAAATAAAAATACATGTCGAACAATACGTTTTTCCTGGAGTCTCTCTAATGAGCGGTGTCTGTGGTACTCACGACACACTTCCTTCTTACTCTGATTTATTTGCTGTAACACACATACACAATAAGAAAGTGGACCCTGCTCTAAAGCAGACCTTTAGAGAAATGTGAAAAGAGATGGAGAGAAAAGTAGGAGGAGAGATGGAGGGAGCCAGGGGGCTGGCCGCTGTCCCGGCTCCCCCAGCCTCTCTGGATCCCAGCCATCTGCCACAGCTGCTGCCTGGCTTTAACTGCCACTCTAATTGACAATGAACCCAGAGCCCTGTGATAATTGTGGCTGCTTGGTGACTTGGGCAGGTAATGCCTTCCTTTCAGGATTTATCAGGCCCCATCTGTTCCTCATAGTGCTATATGTGGCAGAAAAGGCCCCCATGCCTAACCATCAGCACTCACCACTACTTCATCTCCCACTCCCAAAACACACCCCGATACCCACCCCAACCCCCTTCCCACACACGCAGTCCTATTCTATCTACATGTCTGTTGTCGTATCCAACCACTATCCTGCTCCCTAACGGCTCTTGTGTCTCCTCCCCCCAAGTTGCTGAGCAAATATGACCTCAGGGGTAGCCACACCCACCAGAGGCCACAGCTCCAAGGCTAGGATTGTTTGTTCAATCATTAACTAAAAATAAAAGACTCTTTGCAGTTGCCCAAAACTCCCCCCTTTTTCCTCTGTTGCGCAGAATGAGATGAGTATTGTGTGCAGTGTGTCAACAACAACTGCAAAGGGCAGGGGGCTTAGCCTCACACCCTCGCCAACACCACGCAACCCCTGCTCTGTTGATTAGATTGGTACCCATCTTTCTCACGTGGGGGAACAATTGAGATCTCCGCGATGTTAGCAGGTGTTGTGTCCAATGGTGTTTGATTATTGCAGCGCTCAATCTTGATAAAATCTGCCCACCACCCGTCCCCCTACGTTCGGAGCTGTTGCTGTTCACAACATCGCACATTTAGCATGTCAGAAATTGTAATGCTGATAAATTGATAGATAATTCTCGGACCATTCTTCATGCAAATAATTGACAATTCTGGTGTGAGGCTGATGAATGTGCACGGTGCAAACAAAGATTGCAGAACTTCTCTGCGTTGCAAGTTGAACAGGTCTGTCAGTGAACAGCTGTTCTTCACAGGAGCACGGAACAATATTATGACAACAGATTCACCTCACATTCACATCAACATCAATTCTAAATGTTCTTCTGAATCCGTATAAGCAAAAAGATATGGTTTCAGCTAGTGCTCCGTCTAAGGATACAGATGGAAAGTACGCACTACTGTGGCTACTTGATGCTGTGCCAAATGCTTTTTTTCTGCCAGATTAATGTCAGATACTGGCAGATAACAGGAAAATATGTCAGTTTTACTTTCCAGAAATGGACAGATCTTGGCCATGTGCTGCCTAATTGTGGGCAGTGTTTTACCATCTGTTAGGAGTAGATATAATTTCAGACAGAATGATCAGATATGGCCCACATTTGCTATCATTACCCTAAATAGAGAATATGTATTTATTTATAGCATGAATTGGATCTCACTGTTTGTGTGTTATATACCGTGTGCACAACAGGTCACTGCTGTGAGCCACAAGTTTGTTTTGACGCTAAAAATATACAAAAAAAAAAAAAAAAAAAAAGGCTTTAGTATTTTTAATGAGCATGCAAACCCTGTTTTTGAAATTATTTCCCCAACTCACAATGGCAAAATAGTTTTTATTTCCTGGGTTATATTTTTGTTGTTGTTGTTGTTTGAAGTTGTACTTAATTATTGTATTTTGCCTAAATGAATGGTAATTGTATTTCACAATTTACACAGATTCTAGCGTCCTTCCCTGTTTGTAAACTATGCATAGAAAACATGTTTTACAAACCATTAAGCTCACAAATTTATTCACACAAATAAAACCAGCCATCTGTAATTTAGCATTATTTCAGTGCATTAGGAACAGAACATTTAACTCAGACATAATTTTAGGCTTTGAATTATAGCTTGGATGGGAAGGCACTCTAAATGGGAGTGCTATGTGGACACAGGATATCACACAAGAGTGGGAAAATGTCATATGGAGGGTTTATGAATATGAAACAGGGTTGCAGTTGCGCCAGAGAATAGCATTTAGCATAGATGACATTCTATCATTTAACTCGGTTGGTTGTGGAGAAATTGACATGTGAATATGGACGTGACACAAAAGCAGAAGTTGTAATATTATGAGCGTAGCTGAGGCCGTGAATGGAAATAACAGTTTGCACCTTCTGCCAAGATCGTGACGCGAGTTTCCTTAATTCTCTGACATTGACCAAATTATTTGTGATCTGGACCTAATTTAACTGTGCATCCCTTTCTAAAACCTCATCACTTACAGGGCAGATTTCGGGATTTTGAGCGCAAGGACATCTTAAGGCTTTAAAGGCCTCTATCTACCCGATTCAGCAGGCATGCAATACCAAAACAGCAAGATTTCTCCCCGTCTCTCTTACACACTTACACACCCCTGGACACAACACAGACACACTCACAAATGCATCCTGCTGACAACCCACCACTCCTAATCCTTCCTCATCAGGGCTGCCTGAGCCCTCGGGGTTCCAGTCATTTGGTGTCTATCTACCAGAGGAAACTGCTGCTGCTGTGTTGCCTGTGCAGGTGTGTCAGTGCGCCAGCATGCATTTGTGTATGTGTGCCAGCACAAAATATGGTTTCATGATTTGAAATAGGAATTAGCTGGCTTAAGCTCCTTACTTAACTTCAAAGTTCTCATTCGAAATCTAAACTTAATAATGAAAACAAAATGGAATTAAAGTGTCCTACTGTTGGGTTAGCTTCAGAACAATCATTAGTTTGAATGACTTATAAGTACAACTAAGATTGCATTGCAGACTAAATACATGTTAACCCTGAAATTGCACTGCTGTGGTATGACTACAGTAGTTATGGATAGTTTACGCCTCACTAAATTCTAGGATCAGGATTTTTGTTGATTATTTGGGGATTATTGTATCATGTCGGGACCGCTGTATTCTGTTATACTGTATTCTGTTTCTTCCAAAGTGAGATACTAGAAGCCAAGACTGTCTTATGAATTGCAATTAGTAACACTTATCTTCTCTAGACTGTGAATTCATACTTCTATTAATGAATTTTGAACCTGGCTTTTTCCAGTATCCTGGTATTTGTTACATATGGTGGATATTTAAATAGATTCACATAGCCTGCATTTACATGTTCCCAAAAATCTTAATTTAATAATCATTTACTTAATGTAAACAACTGAATGGGGAAGTTTTAGATGGGACACTAAATGTTAGCTATACTTTTTAGCTTCACTTCATGTTTCCTGACTTAACCTGGATCGAAGCCCCTTTATGTCATTTACTTTTATCACTTTTGGAAAGATAAAAGTAAAAAAGTTGCTTTGCGCACTTTCGGATTTTTCAACACACAGTGCCAGAGGCATTTTAAGTTTCACACTTTGTTCTCATATATTTGTTATTGTATCTCATCATGTCCTATAAGCAACAGCCTATATGGCAGCTAGTAGTAATTAGTAGCAGGATGCTGTGTGATGAAAAAAAATAGTTCCAGGTACTCTGACTCATATTGTAAGTGAGGACAAAGGCAAAAACATGATCTTAATCAAAATGACAAGAACATTAAAAATGCAGCATTGCTCAACAGAGGCAAAGATAAGAATCGATCTGAGCTGCAGATGATGGTTATCAACATTAATTATTGAATTAGATCTCCATCATCATATAAGTGCACTGCTTCATCCTTTAGGGAAGGGAGAGAAACGTGTTTCTCCCTGCTAATGTACAATCTGAATTCTTCCCAGCTCCTCTACATATTGCCCTCGAGCTAAATTCACACTTACAACTTCAACACATAAACATACTGGTTTTTTCCTTATGTTTTACACCAAGTGTCTGGCTCTGTTTCTCTCTTGCCATCTTTATCTATTTACAAAATCTGCTTGAGGAGTGAACTTTAACAAAGTGCTTCCCTACATCTGCAGCTCTCCCATTCCTTATATTGTGATCCTGAGATCCTGCGGCCCATCAGAAACGTCTTGTCCCTCAGAGGTGCATTAATCCAGCACGTGGGGCTTGGCGCTGAGGGCTGCCTAGCTATCTCCTTCCTTGGCCTCCCATGATGCCCTGCTTAGGCAGAGGACCTCCCCACTGACCCCCTGGCTACAGGGGCCCTGTGATTAGCAGCACTCCCCGTACTTTGTATCTGTCACAGGCCAGTGCTGTGGGGATGGATGGGCCTGGATTAGCACAGGGGAGAGCAAAGCTATTCAACACTTCACATAACTAAGAGGGGATTCAGGATTCTGGTCACTGCCTACTGAGAGAGGGGGTATAGATGAGACTTATGAGGTATTGCAGGCATGTGTGTCTGCCTTGGATGTTTGAATTAGAATTAAAACAAAGCTTTGAAAGTTAATCCCAGGGACTGTAAAATATACTGTACAGACACCACGGTCTTAACTCACTAGGGCTGGTGTGTTCTCACATTAAACAAAACTGACATGCACAATAATAATCTAACCACAACCACATAATCACAGACATAACAAAATGTTCTCTTTTTTCTTTTAATAAAGTCAGAATTCAAAGGTAACCCTGTATAATAAACATTGTTATTTGGTTAGTAATGGGTTTGTAGAACATAATCTGTCTGTTTATAGGTTTCAGTCTTGTAAATAGATAACTACTCTATTATGGAACATTATCTGGAATCTTATTATATAGCTATAACTGATTAAATAATACCTTAATGGTGTGCAATGAAATTGACATCACATCCACTGAAACAAGCTGTTGTTTTAGTGTCACTTCGGTGACATGGACATCAATTTTTGTAACCTGGAGCATTGTGCCACAGCTGGGTTAAAGACATAAGTGTACGTGTCGGTCTTTACCACCATATTAATGACATATCAGTACAGATGCTCAGAAATGCACAGTTTATACTGACAAGTTTGCAAAAATTAGACTTTGGAAAAAATCTGGAGTCAACATGCTACGTTCTTTTTGACGCACTGTAACATTTCACTTTCTCTACTGGGTTGGAGTTAATCGGAGAAACTGTTTAGTTGAAGAAAAATGATTTTTGGGTTTGTGTTAAATATGATGAGTTGGCAGAGTGACCTCTGTTTCCCTGTGTCAGACTGGTTACCTGACCAGGGTGTACCCCACCTCTTGCTCTGTGGTAGCTGGGATTGGCTCCATGCCCCATGTGACCCTGTTAAGGATAAGTGAATGGATGGATGAATGGGAGAGTGTCTCACTTTTGCTGCCAGGCATCTGTCACAGGATAGAAAAATAAAAACCTTGTATGCATCTCTGAGACACAAGTGGCTTTGGCTAAACTGTGACATTTAACAACCTGAACATTAGAATTAGTTCACTGTTCAATAATACATAATAATATTACAATAAATGTATATGGGTCTTTTCATGTTAAAGTCATCAATCAAGAAACTATATAAAATGCAACATTTTCAAAGAGAAGCACATTCATACTTCTTGAGACACTGATAAACTTGTCTAAAGCTCCCAAAAATATTGTGATTTTTTATTAATTAAGTGCAAATTTCTATTCTCAAAGTTTTAAAAGTTTTTGAAAAAAAAAACATTTTACCAATAATTACATATTTGGAGGATAATAATCTGCATTGTATCCTAATTCATTTTGCTTCAGCCTGAAGTATTCAGCTAAAGCGACTACTTGTTATTTGCTCGAAAGCATAGATTTACTCCTTCCTTCTTAAAAAAAGGCATTTGATCATAATATCCTGCTGTCTGAAGACTAAATGTAAGTTTTCTTCTCAGGCTGTTACATGGTTTAACTTTTATTAGTGAAATATAATATTACACAGAAATCAGTTCAGAAATTTATGTTGACATGGCTTTATTTGGCCAGCTAAAAGGTGCATTTGCTTCACTCTTCCCATCGTCTCAAAACACTGTGCACTGGCACTGCTCCAAACTTCATGTGCTATATCACTAAGGACTAAAGTTTTAATTGTATATCTTTATTTTTTACCATCCTGACAAACACCCAAAATATATCAGAATATATTGCGGCTGATTCTGGATATTAAAAATGTATTTACAAGTTTAGTCTTAGTTCAAATGTGTCAAAACTACAGATAAAACTGCCCTTTTACCAGTTTCTTTGAAATACTTTCTTGTATTGGGTATTGTTTTTGTTTTTTAAATTACCCTTGGCTATATACACTGCCTCCGTAACTGTCAGTGTTGACAAACTAGTAAACAAATAGCAAATTCATAAAATGTTAACAACAAAATGTTGCACAGAAACAAAAGATAGCCTTTTTTCTTTACCGAGATGTTTGAGTACACGCTCACAGCTAGTGCGACACATTGAGTGATGAAACGAGCCTGAAACATAATGCTAATCAGATGCTCAGTCATCGTAAACAATACACAGTAGACACTAAATATCAAGATGATTGTATAGTTCACATGAATAGTAGCCCAGGAGGTTCCAGGTGTCATTGATAGGACAGCATTGTGAAGCTCCATTACCATATGCTGTAGCTATTGTCATTAGCCTGCTATTTGTCGGTCAAGAGACCCTGACACAGAGAAAGAGAGCACCCATTTATCATAAACATACAACAGTGATTCAGACCCTCACAATGAAACTGTGCAACTCTGCATTAATATTCATTGCTACCCACATTGCTTTTCTCTGTCTTCCTGTTTCTCTGTTTCCCTCCAAGAACTCCTGCTTGCTAAAAGCTTTCCCTGTAATTTTTCTATTATGAGAAGTCTCTTTTTTTCCTATTTGATGTCATTCATCTCTACTTTGCATAATGGTGTCAAGGTTAATAGCCTTAGTAACAGTGCTTACATGGCATATTCTCAAATTCCCAGGCTCTACCAACCATGAAGATCACTTATTCTTCAGAATGCAGCATCTGTACAAACAGAAAGCATTTTAAAATTTTAGTAAGCAAGCCCTAAAACACATAAAAGTTAAAGAAATGCATTTATACAAGAGCTAAGTAACTGTGAGAAACTGCCACACACGGAGGGATGGACAGATAGAACCACCTTTCAGGCAACTTGACTAAGGGTAGTTAATAGTTTCCGACAGCCAGATTCATCAGTGGCTCATCTGTGCTGTTTACACTGTTTAATTGTTTGACAGTTCCTGTTTATGCTGTGCCACTTCCAATCCTCCATGCTTTCATTACAGACTGGCGTTTTCCTTCAATAAACTAGCATTTGGTGTTTGCCAGTAGCCACAGTGTTGAATGTGATCAAACAAATTGCGCTTGTCCAGCTTCCCACAGACATCACTCTTTAATCCTGGAACTGGAGCTGAAGCAACACTTTCAAGAGAGGAGCTACAGCACATGTGCATGTAAATATTTCTGCAAATGTATTCATTTGTGCGCATGAGGGAACGATTCGTTTTACCTGCAGCCACTTTTATCAGACATCTCAAAGTGGGAGGCCTTATCGAGCATCAGTAGAACCTTTGAAGTCTGTTATAAATAAAGGAACCTGTTAAAGGAACCTGCATGGGCAGTGATCTTGGATTGTTGGTCTAAGAAGCTTGATATATACAGGTCATTGACTTAAGATGACTTATTAGCGCACACATGCTGCAGGTAATGGAAGCGTAGCTTGCACGCTGCATGCCATGGCTATTCAACCTTCAACATCTCCTATATAACTGAGAACAGTGGACTCAGGGGAGAGATCGAGTGAGCGAGACTGAGAGAGAGCAAAACAGACAGCCAGAGGGTGGTAAGAGAGAGTCAGGGAGAGAGAGCGAAGGGGGGGCCCTGCAAAGATGAAAGACAATGCAATCAATAAGATATGTAAGATAACAAATAATGCCCTGGGTATCTCATTAATCGTAACATAGGCTTATTATGCTGAGCACAGGTTTATAAAGCTGGGTCACTTTGGCTCTCTTTATTGAAATATCAGCAGAGGTGAGAGGAGGTAAAAACACTACTGAGACTAAAACTTAGTGGTAGCTTCAGCAAAATATGTGACAGAAGGTCACCCACTCACCCCAGTAAGGAGCCTGATGTTTGCTGTTGCACAAAAACATATGGGGGCCATTTTTACACCGAGATGATTCGAGATAGCTTGTGCTCTGTGCACATGCTTTGCTGCATGAAAACTAGCTGGAGAAATGCACGCAGACCTTAAAACCAATCTGTTGTCGCATATCAGGTGGTGTGTGTTCAAGAGGGACTGTGTTGTTGTAGACACTGTGATGACATTGAACCCTCTGTCATTCTTCCCTCCATGCGTAAGAGGAAGAAAATGATAGCTTATCCCTTGATGCCCTTGAAGGCAAGGTGTCTCTACATAGTAGATCCATCACAATCAACACAAGATCATTTATATTAGATGCCTTCTTTCTCTTTTTTTTCCCCTTCTTTTTTTTAAAGGTACACCCCATAATATGTTGTTCTGAATGGAAGGTGAATTTAAACAGAGCAATAAACAGTGATCGTTGCACACAACTTGTCCTTCTAATTTACAACCAGGAGCCGGGCACTGGGCTAAGGAGAGAGGAAGGTTGGAAGTTGAGATGCATAATAACCTAATATGTATTTTCACTTAATCTCTATTCTCTGGGTGCCATGGGCTGTCTGCTGTAAAGGTGCATAAAATCCATTAGCGGAGGCCACAGTTTACAAAGAATATTACTGTAATTTCCATAAATTCAATGTTTTTCAGATCTTCAGATATTTATCGACACTTTTAATAGAAATTTAATAATGGTGGAATGTTTTTCATGTAAAGTGTGGTTGTAGTTGTATACAAGATTACATAATCATGCCTTAAGTCTTTTTTTAAAGTATGCCGTGTTTTTCTCAACAGTGAACTCTGCATCACCCCTACACTGTCTTTTCATTCAATATATCCTTTGAGCTCCTACACTTGTGTGAAAAGCCTTAGATTTGGGTATAAACATCTCAACATGGACGAGTAATCATGAATCCTTTTTATGACTGCAGGAATAAAGTTCCAAATTCACATTCGAGGATACGAAACTGGACTTGTGCTAGTGAAAAAGCATTTGTGCAACCTGCAATTACCAAGCACATTCTGCATGCAGCCCAGAAGGATGGAATCAGCATGCAGAGTAATGCTGATTCACTCACATTTTATTGCAATTGTCTTTCTCCATCTTTAAGTCTACACAAATGTCACCCACTATAGGGTGCCAAATGGCTTTCCTGCTCACATTAGTCTAACAGCAGACAGAGAAAAATGTCACCTTCATCAGGCACTGATCAGTGAGTTCCACAACATTGCCCCCAAATGTATAAGTGCATGTACATATGGAACCTTCTTCATGAATTGGAAATTTTCTATCCCTGAATATTCGTATGACTAATGGCATATTGTTTTCTGAGTTACAAAGATGGATATGGTGCAAGCGCTACCACTGCATAAATAGCTGAGCTAGACGTGGAACATTAATAAACCAACCCCCGCATTTTTCTTTTTGCATGTGATACGTTGGTGTTGGCTTTAAAAGGGGATTTGCTGCTTGAACTAGCAGATAGCAAGTGCTGTTATACCTTCAGACATAATTGATTGAAATCTGGGTCTTGTCATTTCTGGATTGCAGCACGATGTATGCTGCTTCATGTAAACGCTGCTTGCATTGACCCAGGCCCCAGGCAAGTCACAATTCACCTACAAAAATATGCTTGGCTGATTAATGCAGGAATCATGTCAGCCTATTAGGGCTATTAAGGTGTAAGCATGCATGTTAAGGGCTATCCAAAACAGGACAGTTTGGAAAAAGGCTGGGGTTAGCAGAGGGTTTGAATTTGACTTATGCATACACACACAGTCACACACAAACACTAGAACCAATCTGAATCTGGTCCACCCTACCGTACCGTTTCACTGAGTACTGAAATGCTTGAATGAAGATGGATAGGATTTCCTCGAATGTAATCCAAAGGAGACTGCTGGTCATTGCCAGCATACAGAGAAACCATCTTGGTTTCTCTGTATGCTGTCACTTTCTCACCCAGCCAGCTAGTGGTGGGACTAAATGTGATGGGCTTTATGTGCCCTTGATTCCCCTACAAAGGGAAATTACCAGAGATGCTGAAAATGAGCCAGGCATTCATGGCCATGTCTTTACAAGATGTCCAAAGTCAAGGTCTGGGTCACTTTGGCCTCCTCCCTTTCCCCTCTCCATCTCACCTGATCAATATGTCATAGAGCAAAGCCCAATCAAAGTGAAATACCCAGGACACGCCTCCTAATAACATATTTGCGGCCATAAATGTAAAGATTAATGATAACAAATGACCAAGCCAGTTTTATGTATGCCCTGACGCTCTCTCAATGCATGAAATTTCAGGCTAGTCGCTGGTTGTCTTCAGGTTCATTACCTCCACACAGAGGCATGGGAGGTTTCAATCATACCACCCCAAAATATAACCCCCAACCAGCCTCAAAACAGAGTCTACACACACACACACACACACATACACTCACCACCTCCTCCTCTCATAATGAAAACATAGGTTAGGCGCACATTAATCAATGCAGACACCAAGTTCTATGAAATCTAAATGGGGTAAACATCCCCTGAGCATTCATTACCATTTTGTGCCAGGCTACAGAAAAGAAATAAAGAATAGAAGAAGAAATATATTAGTGTATTGATTTTGATACCCCATTTTTGTAGGCGTAAAACCTACAATAAATGCACTGCACACAAATCTTGTGATCCCATGCATTATAAAAAGACTAATGACTTCAGACTAACCCTTTAAAGAAATACGCCATTAAGCTTAAGTCTATAAATGCATATTGTGACATAGTACTGATATAATTCGAATGTAGGTTACAACCAGGTTATAAATATTGACACAATAAAATGTAATACATGTTGAAAGAGAACCTTGTAAAAGCAGGAGTTATGACTGTGAGTGTAAAGGGAAAATAAGACTGCAAAAGTGTGAATTCCTCCCCATAATAAACCTACCAACAAGTCCCCTTCATTTTCTAGAACAAACACTCGTTTTAATACATTCCCATATACTTTAGAATTTCAAAACGGAAGGATTGGTGCCTTTGTATTGTAACGTGTAGCCATGATTCTGTTCCTTTTAAACGATAGTCCCTACTCTTGAGTTCATGCTCTTGCTATAGGGCAGTGGTAAGTCACAGCACGACATACAGATATTAGAAATGTAACAGTCCAAGCACAGGGCTGACCCGAGGGGGTGAGAAAAGAGAAAACGAAGACAAGAGGGAGGGAGTTAGATGCAGAGGCTCTCAGTGCTGTTGGCCTAGAACTGAAGAGCCCTTACCCAAATAAGAAGGCTGGTTTGAATGGCTTTCATGGGCCTCTGTGGGCCTCAGCAGGCCAGGAGCTGGCTGAAAGCAAGCTATGATGTATCCATAGGCTCAGAAGGTCCAGAACATCTGGGGTCTCAAGCAGGATCCCACCCTGACTCATCTTGTCTTAAAGGAGAAAAGTGTGTGTCCACGTGCATTAGTGCATGAGGCTACTTCCTGCTCTCTTTAGGCAGTGGTCTATACACAGCGGACATATTATTGTTATTCTTTGAAGACACATGCTGTGAAATGTGTCTTTATTTAGCCTAAGAATGGAGAAACTGTATTTTTATTTCTGCTCTGTTGACACTGCAAGTAATATGATTCCATCTTTGAAGACAGATTCAGACTAGTAAATATACATCATCAGTGCAGCACAGTGTAAAGCAGTTATCACTACTACCTGCAGCAATGATGAGCCTTTGTGGGAGATGGTACCAGTTGCCCTTTACTGTGGTGCAAATTACATGGCGAAGTGGCATGTCAGACACGTGTGACTGTTGGCCTATGAATACATAGGCAGTAATCAGCATTGTTTAAAATGCTCATTTGCATATGCATGCATCATTAATTCTATGCAAATGAGACAGTGGGGACTGCACTAGTGTGACTTTTCATGTAACCCAATAGTATAGCTGTCAGAGGAAGGTTATGAAGAGATGCAAAGTCATTAATTTGTGATAGTCCTTCCATATAGATTCAGTCTTGGTGATTTATGAAGAAGGTGTGCAAAATGAACTTTGTCACTGATGTGTGATCTGTTGCAATCTTTTCTATGTCTTAATGATATACATAAAAAAGTGCACCATCTACTATGTAGAGTCGTGAGTTATTAGTTATTGTTTGATTTTCTTATGTGATACAAAAATAATCATCCTGCATTGAACTGGCTTGTAAGATATTGTGATTTAAGTGAAACACGGTACAGTAGACAAAGCATCTTGCAAGATATTCAGCTTTTATTCTTTGTTGTAATAGTCATGAAAAATGTTGTGCAAGCATTTGCAATGCACTCAAACATTTCTGATATGAAATGCATGTTTTCACAGAACTAAAATACTGTAAATGCCTGATGTGTATTCTGCAAACACTATTAGTTCAAGTAGAGGCTAAAATGTTTTCATACTTATTAGTGGGGAGAACAAAAGATATGCCAGAGAGAAGTATCAGGAAGAAGCAAACTATAACATCAGTAATATATTGTGAGAATGGACTCGCAAAAAGTGCACTCACACCTGCTTAAATGATTCTACCGTCTAGTTTCTTCTTTGTAATGAGTTAGTCTGACACAGGGGAAAGGTGGCCTCAGCAAATATAGATGAGAATAACACCTTCTGCAGTTTGAGGAGTTGAAGAGGCATCTAATAATGCCACTCTCCTCCCTTCCCTTTGCCTTATATCCCTTAGCTGATGCGACGCTTCCTCCGAAGCCTAAGAAGACGCACGATGACAGCCATGCTCAGAAAAAGATGGTAACAAGATGTGATGCATAACACATGAGAGAAGCTGGGGTGTCATTACAGAGGAATGAGCAGGCTTCATCAAGCACATCACAGATACATTTTGGATGACATCTCTACTTGTGATGCGCTTACTTCAGAGAACACAACATTTATTACCCTGCTATCTTTAATGAAAATATGCAGATCTATTAGACTGCTGTGGTGGACCTGTGGCGCAGATGAACTACTGGATTCTCATTTGCTTTACATAAACTTTTTCTATTACTTTAAAATACTTTTTATTTATTTCATTCTCCACAGAATATTGGATATTAGTATTCTGTTGCTGATAGACTATCCCTTTTTGCTGCTGTGCTCAGAATAAATTTGATATGCCTGAGTGCCTGCAGTAGACTTTGTTTTGCTTCCAAAAAGTGGTTGTTATAGACTCAATACACATCTAAACTGCACGTATCCCCTTTTCTAGTTAGAGAGCACCCAAAAAACTATCATTGGTATGATTGCTTTGGAAAAGAGAAGAGAGTTATGTAAATTAACTACTCAGTAGGACCTTTCAGTGACATGAGGTTGTGGGCAAAACACAAATTCTTCTTAAAGTCAGTGTAAATGATCTGTTTGCAATTTTGAAGCTGCTTTTTTTGTTATTCCCAAAACATGCTTTTTTAAAGCTTTTATATGCATTTACAGGAAGGACTGTACTGATGATAAATCAAAATGACTTGTGCCGTATTAGACAACATTTCCATTGTTGCAAATATAATATATTAAAAACACTATAAATCTGGGTTACGATGCATTTTTGTCCTTATGTATAAATGGAAAAATTATGATTTTGGATATGTTTGTGTTAATTTGTGTTTGTTTCCCCAACTGAATGTTGACACTTTTTCTACAAAAAGAAAAAACAAATCTTGTCGACCATGCATCTATAGTTTTATGGAGAAAAGCTTTTTTTTTTTTAAATTCCCGTATTCCTGCTCCAGTATTCCCTTGCTGAAATCTTCAGAGGTATCCAATAGACTACAGGGATGATGCAGGGAAACAGAGGAGGGAGGAAAAAAACTGCTGTGCTATTAAAAGTTCCTATAGAGTGAGAGTGGGAGAAGGAGGGGGATACTGGTTTCCTCTTCTTGCCTGTTAGCTAATAAAAATGCTTACATACAATGAGAGAAATGCACAAGAGCAATCAATATTTTATGCAACAACTCAGACTGGGCCTGCAGCAGGGGAAGAGGGAGAAGCCAGGGAGGAGATGAAAAATAGATTGCATTAATCCCGTGCAGTGATTTACAACAATTATGTCATCTACCTGATGGACGGAGTGAGAGGAAGGCGAAATAATTCTGGGCTTCCACCTTTGTTTGTTTATGTGTTTATGTGAAAGCTAGACTTAAGTGTCATCCAGATCCTCGCACTAAAAAGAAGAAAAAAAAATTAGGAAGAGAGAGAGAGAGGGGGGGGGGAGAGAATGACAAAGTGCCACCTAATGTATATTCAGCAAGCCCTTCCTCACCCTCAGCTCAAGCCCCTTCCCCTGTTTCAACCCTGAAGCGCAATAGTGCTCCGCCGCGCTCGGCACCGTGTCACCATCCACATTCTCCTTCTCTGCTCAATGTTCCATGACAACAAGGTGAGACAGACAGCAGAGGTTAGGCTGAACAGCTGCTTCCTGGGTTGGAAATTCCAGGCATTGAGGGCCATCTGTCTATAGGTTCACTGATGTATATGGGAGCCATCTATCAGGCTGCTAGCCCTGCAGCTGCTAGGGCCGTCAAAGCCCAGTCTGCCACCCGCCCGCCCGCCCGCCTGCTTGCCTGCCTGCCTCCTTGCGTGGCTGGCTGGCTTCTCCCAGCCTCAACCCCAATACAATGAGAGCTCCTTCTTCACTTTGTGTCACACAGAATGGGCTGATTTGATTAAGTCCTGGGCTCTCATTATGTTAGGTAGGGGTGTAGAATTTCAATGATAATCCATAATGCATGACCAGGGGTTTTGTTGCCATGGTGACATAAATTCAAGGTTACCAGCTCAGACGCATAATTGGGTGCGCATTGAGCGCTGAAGAGGTGCTGTTAAAATTCCCCTCATGAAAGTGGAGCATCAATCATGCTGTCGCAGATTGCAAAGTACTCATAATCAGATGAAATGCTTGGCAGAGAGAAAAACGTCACAACAGGACAAGGCTTCCTACTCCGAAAGCCAATCTAACGTTTCAGAGTGGACTGTGAGACAACATATTTTTATTTTTGCTTTCTTTTAGTGTCTCTTTTCTCACTCCCATGAACCCCCGATTGGTATTTTTTGGCCTTTTTTTTGGTACAGTAAGTTGTTCTCAGTTCATTTGGCCCTTATCTTGCTCTTCCAGGCAGCATTATGCCCTCAGTCTGTGTAGCTCCCCCCCAAATGATGGAAATCAATTCTCACAAGAGATCAGGACCTCTATGACAAGCAGAGCCTCCAGCTCGAGGCTCATCAGACCCATTTGAACGTCAGACAAAAGCAAAAGATTTCTGCCCCTTGTGCCTTCTCCTGAAATCCTATTGAAAATCTGCTCATGCCTCCTCCAATCTGCACCACAGTTCTTTTATTGATGCTCTTTTATTTTTTTTTTTAGGGAGGGTTGGGTGGTGATGGTGGTGGTGAGGGGTGTTCAACAAGGGGATATGCTTGCTTGGAGGCGTGTGCAGGATGGGCATGGTGTCGGGCCCCTAGATAAAACCCTTTTTACCCCCCTCTCCCTTTTATTTTTCCTTCTCGAATCCCTAACAAGGAAAAAAAATCTAAGAACAGATGATTAGCTTGAAGCTACTTGTAAGTTGGAAAAGTTAAAAAAAAAAAAAGAATAGAAAGATTGTCAGAAATAAAATGAAAGGGATGAGGGGTTTTTTCAGGGGTTTTTTTTTTAGGTCAGGTTATTGTAAAGCATGATGTGTACCAACCTTTCTCTCTATTATGTCTGTCTGTGAGCTGGCAGGTTATATCATTTCAATCATATGAGCTTCTATCCTGAAATGCCCCCCCCATCCATCAATACATCACCACTATAATTCTCCTATGGTTAATAACCATAAATCAAATGAGATTCATAAACCATTAAGATGGTGCTTATTATCTCTTATACTAGGTAGTTCAGATATTCATGGCCTGGAGGTACGTGCCTTCAGACCAATAATCTGCTCCATCTATGCAATATTTCCCTCTTTTTATCATATGAATTATGCTTTGTGTCATAATTTACCAGAACATTTCTCATCACAAGAGTCATACTCTTCACTGAATTCATTTTCACTGCTTGCAGTCCGTGCCACTGTGCACCACCTCAGCCCTGTCCAGAGCCACTTAACAGGAAGGAGTTAGAACGTCCGATATCACTTGCGGAAAGTAGTACAGTGTGAAATTCAGACTTTTGAATGGTGCAGTACCTATCTTTAGGACAAGTACATGAAAAATGGATGCAGTTTACTTTAACTCCAATGAAGGCCTACTCTTTTCAAACGGAGGCAACAAACAGACGGGAGTTTCGGCGGTGCTCGAGCATCAAATTAAGGCCCTACAAGCCAACATCTGTGTATGCCAGTCACAGCTCACCTTCAAAGGCCCCGTGTACAACTACAGAAGCCATTTTTTTGAGAGTACAAAGAAAAGCAGGTTATTAGGAGGAAGGCTTTAAAAAATGGAGAGACAGACATTCCTTTTCAAGTCCAATTTTCCTTCCACTACTGTATTTGCCACCTATCATTCCAATGAACAAGCTGCTTAAAAAAAAAAAAAAAACTCAACGGGGTTCCTGCTGAAGATCTAAATCAAGTTTTTAATGAGCCCCGTCATTCTAGCGCTGCTGTCACAGGTGTGGATCTGCTGATGTCGGAGCTCAGTGGGGTTTAACACAGGCTTACCCAGTCAATTAAGGAGTCAGCTATTCACAAAGAACAAGCACCAAAACTATACGCTGTCGAGCTTTGTTTTCTCCCCGACATTCTCCGCTCACTCAAAATCCACGGCTTGACGACAACACCGACGCCCAAGTTAATGCTCTCAGGCCTTAATCAGACGTATGTTGCTTAACTTCTTTATTCGTCAGTGCCTTTAACCTATCAGCACAGTTCTCTTAGTTCCAGCTGTTCTAGAGCTCGTGCTTCACATCTGTATTCCTTTTTGATCCAATTGTTTTATAACTTTACAGTTTTTGGGCCATTTTACATCAGGATCTTGTCACTGGTTTGTGTGCGTGTGTGTCTGAGTATCTAAGAGAGAGAAAGAGAAGAGCAGTGTCAGATAGGAAGAAAGCCTGAATTCCCTGTCCTCCACATGAACCCTCGATACTGTCCCATATGTTATTTTCATCCATTTCCCTTGTCACACAGCTGATATGTGGCTTCTTTGAGAACAAACATGTGTTTCAAATGTGTGTCAGTAAATGCTAGGTAGTGACCTGACCCCAAAGTATATTTTATGTGCATGCTGTTCACTGTCTTTTTTTTTTCTGAGGAGAGCTAATATGTAACTAAACTGACACCGCTTATGTGCACTCAAAGCACGCAGAAACAAAATAAAGCAATACATGTGCATCTGCTGAATAAGAAGTAAAGGAGGAAGGAAAGAGAAAAAGAGAAAAAAATGGAGGGTGATGTGGAGAACAGAAGGAAGGTATTGGTCAAGCGTACAGGGTATCAACAAAGCGGTGCAAAGGCTTGTCACTCTTGGTCACTGTGCTTACTGCTTGGTGACTGGGGAGGAATGTGCTGGTCATTCATGCCCCAGAATAGGCGTTGCTCTTTTGCCCCTTCCTCCCTGTGCAACACTATTGTATCAGCAAGAACATTGTTCAAGAGGTCCCTTTGTCCCTTTAGACTTTTGGAGGTCCCTTTTCAGGACATCTACCAAGACCCCCAGTGCAGTCAGGCCAGAGCTGTTCCTCCAACAGCTGTCTGGGATAAAGCTGAAGTCACTCTAAGCTGGCTTTCATTTGAGCCAATGCATTGCAGATGTTTATCTTTCAGAACTAGACTGCTGGCTTGGTGGCTGTTTGGTAAATGATAATGCTGACTTATCTGGCTGACTTGATGCAGCTATGTGCTTCTGTTTTTGGGGTCTTACTCATGGTTGACCCCTAGTAAAAAGCCAGTTTCCAATGTGATTGAATTCAGCTCCAGCTTAGGGGCCGCAGTAAGGCCTTCCCAGTGTTCTGCTGGGTAGATTTTCAATGCGAAAAAGTCTGGCCTCCCCCTTTTCAATGTTTACAAGGTCAAGGTTGAAGGGTCAGTGTTTCTGGCTTAGTTAAATTGGCATGGGCTTTTTTGGCAAAGGATTACCAACGTGGTTACTGCTTGATGTTTAACGTCACTTTTATCGAGGGCAGGAGAATAATGTGGGGACAAGCGAAGGATTTAGGGCCGAAGGCAGACAATTGAAGCATCTCAATAGATATCGAACCCAGTGGTGGGGATTTGCATAACCTGGTCAGAGGCAGATAGGGTAGAAAAACTCTCTCTTGAAGCTGACAGTCTGAAGGATCATTTGAGTGATTTATGTAGGAAATTGTATTTGCAAAGCAAGGGAGATAATTTAATAAAGCAAGGCCTGGCGTAGTCCTCAAGATCAGAGGGCTCTTTGCTGAAAAATGATACAGCCTCCTGTGTCAGGGGATTGTCAGATAAAGAAGACCAATATTTACCGTGGATTTGTGCTCCTTCCATTTCCTGTCTTGGTTTTACTATTATCTTGAAGAGTATTTTTTTTAAAAAAATGAGCAAACATATTATATGCATAAATATAAATGTTTAATATATGCAAATGCGACCTGTTTCATTTCCTTTATGCAAATGGTGTATCATTATTATTAGCAAAAATTATGAGAATATCAGTGAATCACTAGCCAGCTATAACTACAGTGGTGAAAAATCACACAATTACAGAGAGGAGAGAAAGCACTAAGAAACCAGATAAGTTTATGTACATCAGGCTCATAACATCAATCCTTGACAGATAATTAGGCTCTTTATTTAAAGCCTTTACAGTTTGGCAAGGGACATGTCTTCCAAACACATTCCAGTAAGAGTCACATCACGGGAGATGAGCTGAAATGTGTGAAGGATGCTGACCTTTGTTTGTATTGCTGCATAAAAATAAATGAAATGGACAGAATTGGCATTGGACTGCTCAAGTGGAGTGCTTCGAGACCTTGCCTTTATTAGATGTAAAAAAGAATAAGTAGCCATATAAATATATAGACTTGTGACAAATTAAAAGAAAGCTTGAACCCATGACTTTTACAATGAGGGGATCTATGGCTCTGTTAAGCTGTGGGCACATTATGCTGGCATGGTTTGGGACCATTTGTCCTCTTAGAGGGAAGAGTCAGTGCAGTACAAAGCTATTCTGAGCTATCACTTTAACCTACGATGACTCACTGATATCCTTACAGGAGTAGTTACTTCCATCCCCATGACATTTGCCATAGTGATGGAAGAAATGAACTATGTTTAGCATGGTTATTGTAGCAAAGCATATATTTTGTGTACTTTGTAGAAGCTGTACCAGCGCCTTTAGTAAGCAAGCTTATTTTAAGCCTATTTTAGTACAATTTAAATGCCTCCATAACAGAGTAAAAAAATGTCACAGAATCAATGTGAAATGTCACAAGGGTTGTAAAACCTATGTGATTTTAAAATGAAAAGTATTATTTTAGCTTTAAGAAATTTGTGGCATTTTAAGGGACAGATTCAACACTTAGAAAATCCAAGAAATGCTTGTGATGTATAAGCTTTGCCAAAAATGTGCAGTTAGCAGCTTATAAAGATTCTGCATCCAATCTTGGCAAACTACAGTTAATTTAACTGTAGCCACTAAATTGTAAGTCTGTTTCTGGTAATAGAGAGTAGCTTTTCTGGTGCTCTTTCACAGTTTATCAATAATACATCCTTAATACTTTTGGTTGGCAGTTCCATAGTTTGCTTACTTAAGTTACATCCATAGTAGTGACACAGCACTACTACATATTCAGGGTATTTTCTGGGTATAACACTGGCTGATTACATTGTTTTAATGGAGCAAAGAGGTCTTTTTGGAGCACAAGGATGTAATTCAGTTAGAGAAGTATATCAACAAGCTCACTAATTGTTGTAATGCATTAGAACAGATTAGATTTGCTGTTGTTTTGGACATAAGAGCTTGAATATAATGTAGCAAGGTTAACCTCTGTGGAGCCAAGTATTCTTCTAACTAGTAATGACTTCATGAATTTCAATACAATTACATTTTTAATAATTAGAGAACAAATATTCAAAGAGGTCCCACATTATAGAGGTATCATTATGTATACTAACATTTAAATATTTACTGATATTTTTCTCTCCAATCTTTCTGAGTTAACTTCAATAATCACTTCCTCCAAACCATCAACGTGTCTTTTAGGTCCTACCATTAATTAATGTTTCAACATTAAATATGATCAATCTACCTCTATTAATAAAATACGCACCATAGGCCTTTGAGGTGGCGGTAATTAAACCACTCCTTAAAATGCTGTCACTTGATCCAGCTGTCTTAGCTAATGACAGGTCAATCTCTAACCTTTCTTCATTTCTAAAAATCTTGAAAGAGTGGTTGTCAAATAGCTAATGGATCGTCTACAGAGGAATGGTTTATTTAAGAGTCTGAGTCAGGTTTCAGAGCTCATCACAGTACAGAAACAGTACTGGTGAAGGTTACAAATTGTCTTCTTGTGAACTCATCTCTGTGCTTGTCCTGCTAGACCTAGGTGCAGTGTTCAATACTGTTGACCGTAATATTTTAACACAGAGATCGGAGCATCCCATAGGTATTAAAGGTACTGCACATCAGTGGTTTTAGTCGTGTCTAACGGTTAATTATGGAGTTGCACACGGTTCTATCCCAGGACCAGTTATATTTACATTATACATGCTATACATTATGAGAATGCAAAGCATATATTTTCATTGCTATGTAGATGATACCCAGCTTTATCTATCCCACAAGCCAGATCTCATATCTGTAGAAAGGGAGGCAAAGCCCTCAAGCCCTTCTTCTGAAGAACTACCTTAAAGTTTGGGAGACAGACATCCTCTCTACTTTCAAGGTCAGCCTTAAAACTTTCCTTTTTGATCAAGCTTATGGTTAGGGCTGGATCTGGTGACCTTGATGGCTGTCCATTCCTGAGCCTGGTTCTGTCAAACATTACTTCCTGTTAAAAGGGAGATTTTCTTCTCATTGTCACCGAGTGTTTGCTCACAGGGGGGCTGTCTGAATGTTGGGGTGTTTTTTCTTATATTTTAGGGTCCTTACATTCTAATAAAAATGCTCCAAGGTGACTGTTGTGACCTGGCGCTATATAAATAAAACAGAAAAAATTATTTTGTTGTTCCTCAATAATATTAATGGATAGTTGAAGAAATGTATGTTTTCCTTTGATTTGTAATACATTTGTTTTTCTTTAGGCATTATTATCAAAACATAGACATAGACAAAGTACATATCAACTGACTTTTTATTTCTACCAGAGAAAATTTTTACCAAGACAATTTTACTTTTACTTGAATACAGTTTTTGGTAATCTTCCCATTTCTGTTCATATGGTTCAATGGGTCATTGAGTACTTTGAAGTGTATAAAAATTATGTGATATACACTGTGGTCTTTGTGGTCACTGCATCTTAGCCCAGCGAAACACCTGAGAGATTTTGAACTTATTAAACGCTGCTCTCTCCCACAGATATCAAATCACCAAGTAGGGGAATATCCTTGGAAAGGAGTCCCATTTCTCTGCCGGGGTTTCAGAGACTTATAGAATTAATATTAAGATATTTAATATTACTAACTAGTATATTTAAGTGCACAGTTTCACATATTTAGCATCTTTGAGAACTGTTGTGCTACCTTTACATCAAATCCCCACATGCCTTTTTGCATGTGCACTTTACATACAAGGCCAGTGGAAGCATTGAGAGAGAGTTGGTCTCAGTAAATGTTGAATGTCAGCAGAGTTAGTTTCCCTCTCCTTCTGCAGTAGGTCTGTTAATGTTTAGAGTCAGGGGGCCCAGGGGACCCTAAATCCCATGGACACAAAGAGCCTCTGTTTGCTGGCATGGTCACATCTGCCTAGTGACTCTGTTTGTATGTAGGGAGCACTCTATAGGCCATCAGAGGGGCCTGCTGCAACTGCCCTACTTCCATAATACCACTCTGTGTGCACTGCTCTGACCAGTGGGCTTCGCTTAATGACATTATACCACATGCGCATTAAATTCGCTGTCACATAACACCATTCTTCTCAAGATTCTAGCAGAAATGTAACATCATCAAAATCCAGCTGTAGTGACACATTGAGTTAGAAACATTATTGTTTTGTTCATAAAATTACACAGATAGGACAAAAATAAAGGATCACACCATTACAATGTCATTGCAAGTATTAAAGGAAATGCAAATGACTATCTTAAGGAAATCCATTTCAATGCACCATATCGGTCTTATCATTTTCTGAAAGGCATTTCACCTATTTAAACCTGACATAAAGAGTCACAGCAAGGAGAATGTTGCACATTTGGCTTAATGTGGTGTCTTTGAATAACAGATGTTAGCTCGCTGAATTGCATTTTAGTGTTTCTTTCTGTGATGAAGGTTCTTAAAGGTGAAATTAAAGCTTTAGATGTAATGCTTAACTGAATGTCATTTTTCATGAAGCTTTTAAAAAGAAGTACCACAAGGACTCACTCTTGTTTATCGGGGCCTCCTCACCCAGCAATGAAATATACATACACCTTTGAAGCGATTAGTATTGCTATTGACATGGTAAACAATGATTAAAAATATGTGCCTTTTAATGGGCTCCAGCCCTGCCAATCAGATAGTGCGATGCCTAGTCAGCGGTGCAATAAATCATTCGGTCTGGCCAGTGGAAACCAGGACCACTGAGTACATGGATGACTCGATATCAAGATATCAGTGAAAGCCTTTGTTTAGTCCACTGCAGCAAATTAGACACGCTAAAGTGCTGGGCTAATATACACACTGCAATCTTCTCTGACCTACACAGACTGAATTTAGCACATGGGATTCCTCATAAAGCAGAAGTTTTATTCCAGCTGGTTACACAGATTGAATGTGGCCCGAATGAGAGGATGTCCAGAAAGGCCATTGGCTGGAATGAAAATAATCTGTTAAATGAGACAGTGTTGCTGTCATACAGCCAATCACATGGCAAAGTTAGCATTCGGGCCACTTAGAGTGAGCTGGGCTGTATTTAACCAGTTGTAATCATGTCTCAAAAACATTCACGAAAATTTTTTTGAGTCCAGTCGACCTTTGACCTTGTTTATATGGTACAAGATAAAACCCTGAAACAACAATGGTGAGTGGCCAGTAAAATGTACTCCGCCTGCACCATACACAGAAAGCAGTGGCACTCTGGGGACAAAGTGGAGAAGACCTTTCAGGTGGCCACAATGACAGGAGAGATTGGATGAGGTCAGGGTGGTTTGATACTATCCTATTGGGGCTTTAATTGCTCATACAGAGGCTATAGGGGCCTTCTGTGAAAAGAAGGTAATTTATGACTGGCAGGGTGAGGTTACAGAGGCGAATGTCCCCTTAAAAGAGAGGTATGCATGCCTGAGCCCTCTCCTGAGCTCAAGTGGCTCGGAAGATAGCAATTGAGCTACTTGGGAGGTAGAGCAGCAGTCTCTTTTTCTTTCCCACTCTCTCATTCTTTCTGTCCTCTCGCTAACTCCGCTCGGCTGCTCCCTTGCATGTCCTAGATCAGCTCATCTGGGTGTGCTACGGCAGGATATCAATCTTAATGAAGCTGCCAGGCCAGTGTCGTATCAACTTTAGACTACAGGCCTTGATAAGCATACCAATTCTCTTTAACAATACCCAGGGTAATAACCAGGACAATAAGGTCTCACAAAGGATGGAGTGTGGAGACATCTGAATTTTATGGGTGCTGTGTGTGTATGTGTGTGAGAAAGAGAGAGTGATGGAGAGGTCACATAAATTGTCTAACAGTGGATGTGTGAAGCAGAAGGATGTATTTTAAATTATACGTACAATAATTATACATATATGATGTGCAAGATGTAAACACATTAAAGCAAAGCCAGAAATGAAGAGCAGGGAAGCTGTGTTGTAAGACTCATGCGAGCTTTACCTGTACCACATTATAAAAAAAGAACTTAAACATTACAAGCTGTATAAGCTACAGGTCACTGAGAGAATTTTCTCCTGTGCATTAGAGCTATTAGGTTTTCCTCATCATTATTCAGCTTCCAATGATGTCACTGAGATGATTCAAATGATGTTGTGTTTACAGTATGGTTTTTATCTCCACAGCCAGATAGGTCTGGAGTGGGGAACGTGGGCGCCTGCCTGCTGGCTGCTTCTGATTTGGAGGGCGTTGGAGGACAATGTATGACTGTGTGACTGTTTGTCTGAGTGCATCTGGGGGGTTTGGTCACATGAGGCCAAGATGAACACTTGTGGTCTTTAATTTATTGTGGTGGGTTTTATGTAGCTGTGACTATCGCACACATTAGCATCATTACTCGGCTTTCATCAGCGGAGTTTCTCTTAGATTAAAACAAGAAGGAGAGAAAAAAAATATGCAAGCCACAAGCATGTTTCAGCGGGATGGGGTGGAGCTGGGGGGGGATTTCCATTCTGACTTTCTCGCAAGGGCAATCAGAAGACATGTGGTTGGACTTTTGATGTCAGCCTCAAAGAATTTGTTTGCACAAATAGTTCAAATGCTGACTCCACTCATGTAACTCAGCTATGCTGAGCTATCTTGCATCACCTTCTTCATGTAAGCTAATCATAGACATCACTTTAGAATTCCAGTGCAAAAACAACGGTGCTAAATCTAGTCATGATTAAGTCATCTGTATCCATTTGGAGCACCAACCAGAAATATTCCTGCAAACAGTCCATGTTGCACACAAATATAATTTTCTGCTTATTGTGGCATAATTTCCACACAGAGCAGGCAGAGGGGGTCAAACAGTACTTTACCTCTTAATGTGAGCTAAACAACCAACAAGCATCCTCCCCAAAAAACATTTTTTACATTTTTGTCCAACTCTGAAATCAGCCTAAATGCCAAGCTGGATGATATAATTCTCCAAAAAATGTATATACTGCACTTAGGAGTATATACTTACCCTTTTAAACACACAGAGGAAATAGGTTACTTGTACAGTCTTGAAGGCTCAAGGAACTTCTTCCTCAAGTGTTTGACACTGATAAAGAAACAATAAACACATCTCTTCGGTATGGATATACAAACAATTCACACATTTGATATGATCAATGGGAAGATAAATAAGACGGGGAGAGCATTTTATGCTACGCATCCTGAATCTGTGAGACCAGTTAATGCAGTCCAGTGTGCGGACAGTCTGGCTCAGCTGGACATATGAGATATTTATAGATCCGTCTTCCCTGTGGATTGATTGTCCAGTGTGTTGTTCTTTATTGATCCAAGTTTCAGGAAACAAACACACCGCAGGTCAGACATCCACACACAGCCTGGGAATATGGACACTGTAGAATTATTGTATTGAGGCAGTTGAAGTAGGGGTAGGGGAAATCAGCTGCATATTGATACAGTGTATTTCATTTAGATGCAGCGTGCGATACTCTTGGGGCTTGAGGGCTGACATTCAAATTAGGGTTTGGAAGCAGAGATTTAAATCTAGATAAATTATAGCCCTCTGAGCAGCTGAATGTCCTGCACATGGCTCTTCTCGCTCCTCTTTTGTTCCACCGATGTCTGGGGGGCCATCTTCCACTGTGGGTGCAAGGTGGCACCGTGTTGCATTTTAATTTCTCTTGTTTTTAGGCAGCAGACTCCATCACTGTCAATGGCCCAAATAATAACGTTTTATCGGTGCACACAGTGCAGCTTACTGACGCTACTCAGCAATAAAGATGAGGTAGAGACAGACACAGGGGAAGAGAAAGAGAGGCCTCAGTGCCCCCGCTGCTATAATTTAGGGCACTCTTATCTATGCCATCAGCTCAGATTGTAATTCAAGAAGCAACAGTGTGGAGGGCCCGGTCCTTTTTATGCACAGCCATTATAGGAGCAGTGAGATGCAGTAGTGGCTTTTAGCACAGGAGATGCCAGACATAGATGGGTCGTCCAAGTGTTTTACAATTGAATGTGCTAAACTACTGCCACCATGCAGCCACACAGGCAGCCAAGCATAGGCCCTGATTCAGGTCTTTCTCTCCCCCTCCTGCTGTCCTCTGCTCTAGGCCTCAGTGATGGGCAGAGAGGACTGAGCTGTTATCCCCTCTGGTAATTACCACCATTAAAGCTAATCCTGGTCCAATTCAGGCTGCTTTTGTTTTGAGCTTTATCTCTTCAGTGCTGGAGAGTTTCTCCTTTCAGAGCCGCACACAAAGACACAGTTTTTAGAGTTGGTAATTATCTGTTATATTCCTACTGCTGGGAATAGGATGAAAAAATACCCGGGATGGACAGGAGCATATCTCCTCTTTTTCTTTTTTTCTCTCTCTTTCTCTTTCGCTGAATCTCTCCATCTTTCCCCGTACTTCTGTCTTACTTTCGCAGTCTTTCTCCCCCTTTTTCTCTCTCACCTTTATTTCATTCACGAGAATTTAAAATAAAAAGTAATTGTTAAATTCTTTGCTGGATGTTATTGAGAGATTAACGAGATTGAGCGTGGATTTATCAATCTCTGTGACAATGCTGCGATAAATGTAATTACAGTCAGTACTTATTAGCATGATGGTAATGCTGGCCTCTAATTTTCCGCTGTAATTGCAGCTCTATTTTTATGAGGTGTTAACTGCTATTAATCACATTGATGATTCGGTAAATGTAGCGCAAAGATTTCCATTCAATTCCATTTCCTCTGACCTATCTCTCAGCAGATCTGTCTCTTATCAAAGGAATTAAAGATCATTGTTACATAAAAAGAAGAAAAGGATCACTTTCCATGCAGAACTTGTTTTAATGGATTTTTCTTTCACCCTTCTCCCCCAAATCAAACTCATGTCATAATTTTCAATTTGCCAGTTTTACTTAGTCTATTTTCACCAGCAGGGTGTCACTTTAACATTCGCAGTTGACAATTTGCCAGCTCATAACATAAATACAATGATAAATATATGTGTGTGTGATGGAAGGTCTGCTGCCCTAATCAGTGTTGGTAGGGGGATACAGTGTCTTGCATGCCACATTAATGCCAGTAACAGTATTCTACCCATCATACCAGTTAGGTATCACACACTGGTCTTCAACCCCTATATGAGAGGAATGGCTGCTGGTGCACATCTTTAATAAGCACCATCTGACTAGTAAAATCAGCAACAGAGTGGGTGTGATAGGCAGCATGAATCCAAATGCCCTTGTTATATCCAGAGACACACACACCACCAGCTTTCTTCCAGCATGTCGTTACTTTGTTTCAAATGCCCACTCACAGCTCATCCTCACTCCAGATGGCGCTTCCACTTCCTGGTCGCAGGCCTGCTGTGCTGGGACCTTCTGCGATTGGCCGACCCACCTGCTTCCCCGCTACCTTAGAGATGATTGACAAAAGCCTTCCCCAAACAGAGACCCTTCTGCCGCTGACATTCTGTTGTTGAGTGACAGCCCCCGTGGTGTTGGTGTCCCCGCTGATGTTTTTGGGCATGACATCATTAGTTTTTCTCCATCAAACAGCTGTTCCTTATTCCCGGTGTTCAACATGAAGTGTCCGATTCCACACTTTGGTGTAAACAGTAATGACTGGGCTTTGCATTCTTTGCACAATTCAAAACCTCCTCAAAATGTTGCACTTTTGTTGAAAAGCAAAAAATATACATAGGCCACCCTTACTCACCAAAACAGCAAAAAACCAAGCAACCAACAAGTTTAATTAGTACATTATAGGGGTTTTGTTGTACATATTGCCACTTAAATTCTATAATAGCTAGGCCAAATCAATCTGCATTTATTGTCCTTACACTGTTATAAAAACAATACAAACAACAACTCCATAAATTTCTCAGCTGGACAGTTTTCGCAGAGATGTTGTAATACAGCGGATTGTGTTTTTCTGGTCACATGATATATTTACAGCCTAAAGCATAATATATCCGTCGGCTTCTTCTTTCCTCAGTAGAGAAGGAATAAGGGAATGCCACCTGTGTTGACAGCACCAGCTGATGAGGCTGAGTGACAGGAAGAGGAGTAAGTGGTCAGCTCATCGGAGGCTGCAGCAGCGTGGTCCTCACGTCTTGGCCAGATGGTTGGCTTCAGGTGCACGTGTGTTGGTCTGTGTGGCTCAGGAGTCTCAACAATAGAAGGAAAGCAGACATCAGTCTCTGAATATCCCAGAGGAGCAGTCTACACAGGTAGCTAATGGATACGCTGCCTCAAACACCCGTGGG
This sequence comes from Maylandia zebra, assembly GCF_041146795.1. Lineage (NCBI taxonomy): Eukaryota > Metazoa > Chordata > Actinopteri > Cichliformes > Cichlidae > Maylandia > Maylandia zebra. The sequence goes on from NC_135185.1 coordinate 26,906,821, forward strand.
CATCCTTGGGCAATGCACTGGCAGGGCACCAGCAGGAATCATGCCTGTCATCATTCAGGCCAAAGGCAGAGGAAGACAGAATGAGAGTCTTTTATATGTATATATTATTTATTATTGCTATTTTTTAGTGGTTAAAAAGAGACTTGGATACTGCCCCGATCCTTAAAGGAGAAAACAAATAAATAAAAAGCTCTTTTTCTTCAGCTGTCATCCACTTAATGCTGACCTGACACAAACGCAGAGACACAAATGATTCCAATTTGCAGGACCAGCCTCAAGCCCCGGCAGTTGTTTTATAGGCTAACCGAAGCCACTCCAGTCCGTCTAATTATTGAAACCATTTTGAAGGGACTTTGTTTTATGTCGTTGTCACCTCATTCCAGACAGCTTGTGACCACAAGGCATTTGAATTGTTATGGTGTTTGTGTATGGTTTTTTTTTTCCACTTTTGTAAATCTGATTATAAAGTATGTTTCCTATTCTGCCCAGATTAGCCATCTGGCTGTGGGACACGGGGAGGGAATCTCTCTGCTTGTTAGGGACTGGCTTTCACAGTTCTCCCTCCGCTAAGCTCAAAGCTCGCTGAGTGACACCGCTGCCCACTCACACAGACAAAAATATCCTGCTAACTGGATGGCATATGTGAGACATTCACCACAGGGTACAGCTCTGTGTGTTTCGGTGTGTGTACAACAGAAAGAGGCTGCGGGTGAATGAAAAAAGAAGAAAGGAGAAAGAAAAAATAGACCGATAAGTGTCTTTTCTCCCCTCTTTTTAAGGAATAATACTTTGTCAAGTAGAGAGTGGGGGTGGAATTAACGTACGTTTGGAGGAAGCTTGGCTGATGGCTTTCCTAGATAAACAGCACCTCTCAAATCAAAGTCCGGGGCATCTTTCCCAAGAGGTTTATGTGGGAAAGTGTGAATATTTGTCCAAACTTGGTGCTGAAAGCTGTGAGCAGTGAGCACATGTGGGAAAGGTGGGCTGAGTATGTTGGGCAAATTGGACTGTGTCAGCTCTGCCTGCTAAACTCTTCAGCTGGTCTAATTGAACTTGACATGGTTTTACTTATGTGGCTTCCTCCTTGGCTTGGTCTCTGCTAGTCTTCTCACTCATGCTTCAGTCATTAGAAAAGTTCATCTCATTGTCCTTCTGACCTTCTAAAAAAAACAGAGTGAGGGAAACGGTGGCACCTCTGTGATCTAAAATAAATTATCTCTTTGCTGCAAAACATTAGGCCCGGCTGGAAAGTGTGAAATCTCCTAAAATACTGGTGAAAAAACTAAGCCGAGCAGATGATTAAGCTGTCACTATATTTTGAGTCTTTTCACACTTTTGAAAACTGATTTTTTTTTTTTCAACTTTCTTTGCCAATCAGAAAAGTGTCTTTTCTCGCTTTTAAATGAATAATACCTTGTTATTTCGGGTGTCAGGGAGAAGTGGAATTAACTTACATCTGAAGAAAACTTTGCTGGCGCCTTTCCTAGATAAACTGTACCTCCACATGAAAGCCCGGGGCATCTTTCCTCCAGTTTTATGTGATAAATCCAGACTTGTTCTTCCTCTGATGTATTAAAAACAAGGCATTTAAAGAACACTCCAAAAAAGAAAAAGAAAAACCCTCATAGCTGGCTCATTTTGTATGAAAATAAAATGCAGTAGTTACAGTCAAAGGATACCTCTGTTTTAAAAAAGCACCATATCAACAGGGGGCGCCACACTGCAAACCCTACTATAAAATACTGTACATTGCAGCAAAGTGAGGAAATGCTCCAGAGAGACAGCTGTGTGTTTATTCACTTGCGCACCCACACTCAGACTCCCACACAAGGCATTTAGTGACTGCTAAGAGTTAAAAACAAATCACCTCTCTGACATTTACGCAGGGCTGCTGCTTCTTTTCAGATGCTCTGTGGGATATGACAATACCCGCGGCAGGAGAGGTATTGAAAAGATTTCTGGGGAGACAGGAAGCCTCCACTAGCATGGTGCACCTGGACTACCTAAACAACCAGCACAAAAAGACCCACTTGATTGAGTGAATGTGAGAGGACAATGAGCACAATAAAATAAATGGAGTGGTGAAACAATGCCAAATGATGTCACCTGGCAGTCAACTGGACCCCTGCCACACTGCCAGTTTGGTTGGCCCGTACTGTCTGTTACAAGTCACTTACTCTGTACCTTGTTTGTGCTCCAATTTTCCCACTACAGAGAAACATTTTTTTTTTGCCTTTGGCTGAAAAGGCACCATGAGTGAAAAGGCTTTAATTCTTGCTATTTGGATGGCTTACCAATGCAATTTTTCAAAACACACTTCACAGATACTACTGGTGCCATCAAAGACCCCCAGAGGAACATTAGCATAGAGGAGTGTTTATACTTTGCATTGATAGTCCATTTACTCTGGCAAACATCAAAGAGCAGAAGATCAGCTTTGTTGAATGTCATTTACTGTGGCATGAGATGTTTTGATGAAACAAGCTGAATAAGGTTATCTCCATGCCTCTTCTCCGCTGAGAGGAAACAGCAGAGAGACTGCATCGGCTGAAGCTACAAAATAACATAATCAAATATAGATATATATATTTTTTTTTTTTAAAAAAGGAAGTTGATCTTGACATCCTTGGCTGATAAGATTTCAGCTTTGCCCATAAGCAATAAATAGCTCCACGTGGAAAAAGAGCTGAAAATATCCTCCTCTGCACAGTAAACTAGTGCCATATTGTGGGACAGACTACGCCTTAACAACATCACTCACTGCCAAGATTGACTAACATATGCCAAGATGTTACTACCTTACTAATCCTTATGCAGCTGCTAATCACTGCGGCCACATTCTCAGCACTTTGCTGTTCTGCATCCAGGTTGACTGATTTGATGAGTATCAGATAGCCTGGGCCTAAGCTTCCTGTGTTGCCTCTCCATTTGGTTCCCATTTAACCTGTCTCACAGCCAATAAAAGACCAAGTCAATTACAACAAACCGGGAACTTCATATGCAGGAAATAGGCCAATTACATTAAACCCTGTGAGTTCCTACAGCCAGTGAGCTAGGGGTTAAAAGGAAAAAAAAAAGAAAAGAGTAAAAAAAGGGGAAAATATGTAAAGAGGCAGGGAGTCAAGCAGGAATGAGAGCAGTTTTGGGTTTCAATCTGCCAGTTAATCTTCAAATAGCAAGCCGGCAGTGTGCTGGTCACTGATAAAGGCCCTGGTCTGTCATCACACAGCCTCACCTCCAGTCACTCAGCCCTCCTGTCAGGACGTCATCTGGAATCTGGGAAACAGCTAAGGGCAAGGAGAGAAAGGCCACAGAGAGAGACAGCAGGCAGAGGGGAAGATCCGTTTGTGTGTGCTTGGGTGCATGTGTCTGCTCAGCTCCCTGTCTGCATCTATGTGAGCTTGTCCGTCTGTATATAAATATGCCTCTTTTTTTTTTTCCCTACACAAACCCCATCCGGACCCTCACTCGCTTGCTTGCGCTCTCTCAAAATACATACACTCAGCTCAGGTCTGAGTCGTAAAAAGAAATGCTGATTGTGTGATCATGGGTAATTGTGTGACGAGAGGCTGTAAAGTCAAAAAAGAGGGTGTATTAGTGTTTTGTGGCGGTGTTTTATGGGAAGGTGTGCTTTTACGTCTGGGGATGGCTGTGCTGAAAGGTGAGAAGGGGAGGTATCAAAGAGCTGACTTTGTTGTTTAAAGGCAGTGCCCCTGAGGTAGACTGCTGCTGAAAGACAATGTTTACTGCCTGCTGATTGACACTATAAAGGCACCCGGACGACACTGAAGAACTAATTGGATATGCCAAAAAGAGTCACCGGTCTTAATGTCTGTGGGAATTCATTATTAATTTTGACATGATTTAAGCTGCACACACCTGATTTGGAGAACCTAATTCATTCAGTGAACATTATTTAAAACCTGAATTATTGCAGTAATGCTGCCGTTTTATGCTATTGTGATAAAGAATATAGAACCAGAGACCGTGGAAGTAACAATTAATTACTACACTGAACAACTGTGTTTTTGCACCTTTCTCTCTAGAAATGTCCCTTTCATAAGGCACTTAAATGAGTCCTTTCCTGTCAGTAGCTCACCTCGTATGCATGTGGGCTATTTGCATTCAGTTGAGGTTAGCCACTTATCTTTCCTGTTTGACCTCCAGGATAACATTAATTGTGTGATACTTGTAGAAGCACAAAGCAAGCATTAGCCATTCAAACTTTATTGCATGTACAGATGATTTATACATAACCAAGGTTGCTCAGTATACACTTGGTTTGGGCTTGAGAGAGTCCACAGTTCTGATTTTCCATTCAATCATAGTCACAGAAAGAATTACCTGCAATATGTTTTTTTTGTGTAATTCTAAACACAGTAAAATAACTTGTGCAATTCCAGTTTTTCTCCAAGTACTCTTTTTTCCTTTTCTGTAGTTTTTAAATCACAGCCTTGTGTTCAGTTGCATGTCAAAGCATGGCACAACTGCACTTATTTTCAGTTCACTGCGCTGTGGTCTGCCCGTAACACAGAACCACTGTTCATTTTCAGATTAGTTCACTTTGTGGCCCTGCCTTCAGTCACTGTTCTGCAATGTTCGTTTTTTCCTCCCTCTCTAAGCTCCTAGATCATTTCCAGGCCCTGCATCCAATAATATTTGGTCGAGCATACATACACGCTGGCGTAGTGAGGTGAGTCAGTCAGTCAATCTTTCATTAGGCCTGGGGTGAACAGGGTCACATGCCACTCCTTCGCAGCCCAAGACAGACAAGCTGCCCATCTGCTATTTGGTTGATGCTCGGAATGATAATGCCTCATTCTCCTTTATTTGGGCCTTTCTTCCTCTCCTTCCTTCCTTCTCTCTCTCTCCCTCCACTGCCCTATATCTGTCAGCCTCTTCCTGTCTGTCTATCTACTCTTCTCATCAGGAGGCTTCTGTGGAATAGGGCAGCAGCATTGTGTGGGAGGTGATTATGTGTGATCTGCCGACTCAGACTTGACCTTTTCCATGTTATCCCTCAGATTGAAACCAGCACTTGTGGACTCACGTCCTCCCAAGCTTCCACTCTGTTCATGCTACTTTTTTTGTTGTTGCTTTAATGCTTCATACGCATTTCACAGAGAAGGGACTTCCAGACGTATGCGCTGCGGTAATTTCCCTGCTTTGGTTATATTCCATGACCAGTTTGTGGTTTTCTCTGTGTGCGTGTGTGTGTGTGTGTATGCACGCACACAAGCATGTGCACAGTTTACAATTTAAGATTCTAATTACAGGTGCGGCTATTTTAAGTGGACTATAAAATTAATAACTGATCTTAAATTGCAGACGCATACAATGGGGAGCCCAATGGTTTGAGCGTAGAGAGACATCTGGAAAAGTGCAACTTAATGAACGTAGCTTTTTTTAGTTAGCTAATCATATAGCACTCAAATAAATTTAGCAGCTGTTTTTAAGAGCAAAGCTTAATTTGTATTTATGGTTCGATTTTTACTTTGGGTTTTGTGCGAAACTGATGAAGCACTTGTAAGACGAGGGAGCCCGAGCACTCTGGGCTGTTAGCATAATTCAGAAGGTTTGTTCATCTTTAACTGCAAAGTGCATTGTTCTGTGTGCGCAATCGCCATGCAAAGCAAATGAGACCAACTTGTGAGCAATTTAGCCTGTTGTCACGTAGAGATGGTGAACATACCTCCCTCTCTCTCCCTCTTTCCGCGAGCTTTGCTGTCGCAGCAGTTGCTGTCAGTTTGAGCGGTGCCTGCCCCCAAATATAATAGGGTTTTCTTGACTGCCTCCCCAGGGATTGACTGGCGGTGGAGAATTCACCATGGCTCATTTGGGGCAGTGCAGGGATGGGCTTCATAAAACTAGCTGCTCCATGTCTCCAGGCAGGTTTGTGGCATTCCAAAGAGGGTGTTAGTTTCACTGATAATACTGTCATTGAAAGACAGCGCTTAGGTTTGCTGTGTTGTCCAATGTCTGTGGCTCTGTCTGCGCCACATCTCACAGGACTCGAGAATGAGTCATGCATATTGATGTGTTCGTTGTAAGGACCGTACTTTATGTAGATGAGGCCTATAAGAAACACTGTAGACCTCATATACTGATAAATCACTGTCACTGCTATACTGCCTCTACAATTTTATAATATATTGGCCGTTACAATTGCCAGAAAAGAAGGCTCATGATCAATTAGTTTCACTGTTTTTCATATCAAAATAAAACTAATACATGTCTACATGGACACTGAAAGAGTTATTGCTGGCTGTTGTCATCCCTTTTGCCTGTAGCAGCCATACGGAAATCCCACTTTAAAGGCAATTTAAGCGTTGTGACAGAAGACAGAATCCACCATCCTTATTCCATGTGAAATTGCTTAAGTCCTTAAGTGTACCTACCTCTCTAAATCAGGCATTAGTAGGCTGAGTTAGACAGTTTAACTGGGTGTCTTTCTTTGAATAGGTGTTTGATTCATTACTTACACGTTAAGCGTAGTTTTAATGACACAAATGGAGATGTGATGTGTTCATAAAATGCAAAGCGATTCTTTACATTTGCATGTTTTCATAGACAAACTGTGTATTTGGTGTTACACTTGTGTTATAAAGTCTGAAATCTAAATATTAAAAGCATGTTATCAGCCTTCTAAACACATGTCTCACCTGGTGTGATACTCATCAGCGGTGCACTTTCACAAATTCAGACCCACATGTTGAGTCACACAATATGAACCACGTACACTTTCCTACTCGCACTCCTTAACCACAGGCCAGTATGTGTGGTATGAGTGGTTTCTTGTTGCTAGACAGCTGCATGCTTCGGCCTCTTCACAGCAGTCGACTGAGCTCCGAGGAGCTTGACAAAGAAGCTTAAAGTCCTCCCTAAGTCTCTAGCCCCTGGGTCGTCTGCATACTCTGAGCCCTGCTCTGGAAAAGGCCTGAATGCGAGTTTAGCAGCTATGGTTACACCCCGGCAGACCCCTGCCGCCGCTCTTGCTTGCATTACCATTTTTTCTCTGGGCTGCTTTGGTCTTATAGCCCAGCAACAAGTTCCTCTTGTGCTCTCTTCTTATTTCATAACATGATGAAAGAACTGACAGACATAGTGCTGCTACAGAGGAACTGCTTGCGGGATGAGGAGTGTGTACATCTGTTTGTTTCAAAGTTTCTAGCAGGTCACATTTGACGTTTGTCTTCTCTGCTTCGTTTGTTTTCCTTTGCTGGAGTTTTTCTTATGTTGAGAAGCTAAAGCAGCACATTGCAAGGTGGGGTGTCTTTCCTTGGTCAGCTATCCATGGTACATCACAGCCTCTGTGGACACAGACGGAGGATGCAGACGAGGCTGATTTGTCTGCATGCACACATAGACCGATTACATAAACACACAACAATATGGGCTAAAAAATGCAGACACAATTAGAAACTCTAGGCATTTCAGCAAATGCATATATGTAGAGGGAAGTCTTGGTACATGCGCTCTATACTGGCCCAGTTTGTACCTGTGTATGTCCATTTTGAGAGTTTGCGTGTGTGGAGGAGGTGGTATCCAATGTCGGCAGCTGGAAGTACTCAAGCTGCTGCTGCAGAGAGAGAGAAAGAGAGAGAGAGAGAATGAAAGAGAAGAGACGTCTGCACAAGAAAGAGAGGCTAAGAGAGGCACCAGCACAGTCTCACTCTTTACAGGGGCTGAGCTCTTGCCGAGTGAAAGCCCCTATAGAATGAAAGCAGGGTCATCTTAACGGTGCAGCCTCCTTGCACACATACAAACACATACTCGCTCACATACACACTGGAGCAGAACAACACCATGGCCAGCGTGAGTGCAGAGAGTGCACAGCAGTCCTCCTCAGGAAGCTGGTCTTGTTTAGACTTACAGCTATGTGCAAAGAATAATAAGGACCAGGACAATGTTGGTACAGACATGCAACACTCCCTCGTCGGCCTTTTATGTCTGCATGAATCTCCCTCTTCACTCGGACAGATACTCCCATTGTGTGATATTGCAGATGAAAGAGGATTAGGCATACCTATGTTATGGTCAGTACAGAGTCTCCCACCTGGCAATGCCAAAACAGTCAGATGAAAGATCTTGTGGTTTTTTGAAAGTCACTGCAGGTATTTTGCCATGCTTCTTCTTCTTCAGTTATTCAAGTTCACATCATTTCTTTCTCCCTGCTTTCAAACCTCTCTTTCTTTCTTTTTTCCTGGAGAAAGGTAATGAAGGGGAACTGCACTGCTCAGCTTAGAAGTGCGAAGGCTATGATTTTCACTGTGAAGTGCTAAAAGTTACAGTGCACAGCTGAACTTGTATATTCAAGCCTTTGGCAGAGTTACAGCTAGCTCCCCAGTTAAGCCACATGTTTTAATGTTTCAGGCTTAACCACAAAATGAACAGGTGCTTCAGACAAGGTTTCTGGAAATGTATGTCTGCTGATCTCCTTTTTTTGTCACATTTAACAGTTCAGTCTGGATCATGGACCACTCTTTTTTTTGTTTCCCTTTTCATAGATCTTTACTGTAATTGACACCTCTAGTTTTGTGGAGTGTGGGGGATACAGTCCTGTGCTGTGTGCTTCTCCCTGACAGAAACATCAGTAAATCAACCCAGCGATTTCAAGCGAGTCATTCCGGAAGATTCTGTTACCTTTCAACAAGCAGAGGGCCCCAGGCTGAGGCCAGGGAAAAAAAAGAGGCAAAGAGAAAAGAGGCTGGAAAAATACAGACACCAGAGAGGAGATGTTGAGATTTTAAAGTAAGTTTTTCAAAGGAAGAAACAAAAAGGAACAAGGCAACAGTGCAACTCAGAAAACTTAGAAATAAAGAACAAAAAAAATAATAAAAGATGTGATATGACGGTGAGAAAAGATCTTGAGACTGAGAGAGTGTGTGAGAGTACTCAACTCAGTGGAAATCCTCGAGTTCATACCGTGTTCCAATCAAAGTCCATTGACCTGGCAGGCCTGTGACAAATTATCCCAGCGGCTCTACATATGACTCAATCAGCATGGTGGATAGCTTTCTGATGAGCAATAGGTCTCCTCGTATATCAGCCAAATCACCCCCTGATGACTGCATCAACATGCAGCCTACACTTCTCTAAGTGTATGGCGAAGGGAAATCTTCAAATCAGCCCTTACGCTGGTACCTGTTGTCTAAAGAGCACCTTTAGACCCATGCTGCACTTCATTTTTGTCACTCCTCCACAGTGGGTTAAGACCAGGGCTTAATGTTCAAGTCATGAACTTGACAATGTGACATCCTTCAAATATAATAAGCTCTTTCAAACAGACTACCTCATGTACGATAGAGAACATAGACTACAACCTGTGCAAAGTCCAAACAAAAACAGGCATTTATTATAGAGAAATGTTACTGTATAGAATAAGCGTAAAGGAGAATGCTTTAATTCTACTTATAAACACAGCAACCACGTACAGATGTACAGACTGTGAAGTTTTGTTTGAGCCTCTGCTAGCTGTCCATTACATAATGTCAAGACTGAATGAGTACTGGATGCCATTGCATTTAGCAGAGCCCCATTTGTGGCTGCGGGGTAGATACGCACCAATCACGTGTGAGAGACAAGCTAGAGGACACCTGATATGCAGCTGAGGGCAAGTGGATGGATTTGCTCTCTAGAACCCAACAGAGCAGAGCCCTGGGCTGCGAGTCGTGAACATTTAAAGGCTCAACTCTCTTCTTCTTGTAATTGAAAGTGCATTCACTAGCAGAATGTGTGTGTGTGTCGATATTGAACCGTTCGATACAGTGCTTTCGGTTCGGTACGCATATGTATCGAACAATACAACATTTGTAATTTATTTTATCAACTTTCCTTCTGACGATGCTGTCTGTGTGGAGCGCTCAGTGAATCTGCGTTCGACTACTCCGCCTAGGCTGCACTGTCGAGCGCAGATCCACTGAGTGCTCCACACAGACAGCATAGTCAGAAGGAAGAGCGCAGGGCACCTCCCCCACCCTCATTCAGATCTGGCGTTTGGAATTATTTTGGTTTTCATGTGACGTATGACCCTGAAGGTAAGCGAGTCATGGACTAAAGTAAAACAGTATGTTGGATGTGCCATGCAATGCTCAATTACATGGGTGGGAACTAGTGTGTTAGCGCAGTTAGCTCGTTAACGTGTTAGCCGTCTAGCCCCATGCACGGGGCGATCGGCGGTAGCTCGTTAACGGAGATTTGCCGTGTTGTGGTGTTAAGGTCATTTCAACGAGATTAACCTGAAAGCACTAGTGGGAACACAACGAATATGACTGCACATTTACGCCGACATCATCCTAGTGCAAAGACAAAAACAATAAGCATGCTACTAACTTTAGCCGAGTCATTTAGACAGCTGTTAGCACATGATTCTCCTTATGCTGCTGAGAATATAGCCCAGAAGAAGCGGATAGTATAGCTTTTATTTTGGAAAGAGCCATTTCTCTGTAATAAACTCTCTTTTCCAAAGATGAGTGATTCCTCAATCAGATACAGGGCTTGCAATATCGCTAGCCTGACGTCCTGGGGCTAGCGATTTTTTCAGTCGGGCTACCCTGCCCGTCGGGCTATTGTAGGAAGGAAAAATATATGTCAATGCTTTTGCATTCTTTCAGAAATGTAGCTGGGTAATTATGTCATTGGCATCGGTGAGCCACTGTCAATATGTGACATATTGAAATCGCGTTTGAATTTGCGCTTGTTTTTTTGCTTTCACTTTGCAATCGTGCGAACTGTGTTTAGAGAGCGACAGCACTGATCTGTGAGTGATGATAATTTGCGCACCAATTCCTCTGACATCGTTTTATTAATCGTTAGCTTACTATGCAAACATGACAAGTGAAATCTCCCGCAGCTTAAACATGTGAGAGGTTGATCGCGCAGAGAATCGCTGAGCTTATGTGAGTGAGTGTGTAAAAGCATTTCAGTTCTGCTGAGCCAAACAAGACAGGTCAGGGTGAAGAAGTGACAGCCAAAGAAAAGCTTACCACAAAACGGAGAAGTTATGACAAATCAGACTATAAGGCAAAAAGAAAGTGCAGCTTTATGGTTTCATGGACAAAATAATTTCTGTGGCTGCAATATGACGAGCTAAATAACCAGGGCTGCACATAAGTCCGCAGGTGCGCATTCGCTGTCAAAATAAAAAACACGCACAAGGGTTAGGGTTAAATTTAAAAACTGTACTTTTGAGTTAAAATATATATTTATAATTTTAATAAATGACAAATTAAAAAGGCATGAACATTTTGTATCGAAAAAATACCGAACCGTGACACCAAAGTATCGAACCGAACCGTGAATTTTGTGTATCGTTGCACCCCTAATATATATATATATATATATATTAGGGGTGCAACGATACACAAAATTCACGGTCCGGTTCGTTGCACCCCTAATATATATATATATATATATTAGGGGTGCAACGATACACAAAATTCACGGTTCGGTTCGATACTTTGGTGTCACGGTTCGGTATTTTTTCGATACAAAAAAAATGTTCATGCCTTTTTAATTTGTCATTTATTAAAATTATAAATATATATTTTAACTCAAAGGTACAGTTTTTAAATTTAACCCTATCTTTTATATATATATATATATATATATATGTATATATACAGTGGCTTGCAAAAGTATTCGGCCCCCTTGAACTTTTCCCACATTTTGTCACATTACAGCCACAAACATGAATCAATTTTATTGGAATTCCACGTGAAAGACCAACACAAAGTGATGCACACGTGAGAAGTGGAATGAAAATCCTACATGATTCCAAACAGTTTTTACAAATAAATAACTGCAAAGTGGGGTGTGCGTAATTATTCAGCCCCCTTTGGTCTGAGTGCAGTCAGTTGCCCATAGACATTGCCTGATGAGTGCTAATGACCTATAGAGTGCACCTGTGTGTGATCTAATGTCAGTACAAATACAGCTGCTCTGTGACGGCCTCAGAGGTTGTCTAAGAGAATATTGGGAGCAACAACACCATGAAGTCCAAAGAACACACCAGACAGGTCAGGGATAAAGTTATTGAGAAATTTAAAGCAGGCTTAGGCTACAAAAAGATTTCCCAAGCCTTGAACATCCCACAGAGCACTGTTCAAGCGATCATTCAGAAATGGAAGGAGTATGGCACAACTGTAAACCTACCAAGACAAGGCCGTCCACCTCAACTCACAGGCTGAACAATATATATATATATATATTGTTCAGCCTGTGAGTTGTGTGAAACACCCCATGGACACCCTCCTGGATTTATATATATATATATATAAATCCAGGAGGATGTCCATGGGGTGTTTCATTTTGAGTTGCTATCTGTCACATGGGTAAACTAATCAGAGAGACAGATGAAAGGTGGGGGCTAGAGGAGGGGTCAGCTACTCAGTGATGGCTTCCTCTGATGGCAGGGTGACCCCTGAACCCCTGCTAGAGGATCCCGGGTAAGGGATAAGCCATCTGTGATGATGAAACTGAGAATGCTAGCTCCCAGGGACTGTGATGACTTAATCCAACCTACACAATCTGTCCTATGCATAAAATTCTATTGATACAGATTTATTTAATATTTGCAAAGGGGGTTTGTTTAAAAAATTGATAAGCTTTTGCTCAGTTCCTCTACAGTAAAACAAATGTTTAATGCATTCATCCTTAAGGACAGGTGAAGCTCAAACCAGAAAAGCATAAATAAAAGCTAGACTTTTCCATGTTTTCCTTTTAAGGCTTGTTTGGTGTAATGAATTTTCCATCTGCCTTCAAAGCCCAAATCCAGTCATCCATTTATACATTTATAATTGGACATGTTGCATAAACCAGATTCCTGCACTCAATGGAGCCTTTCATGGCACACTAATCAGATCAGACGCCACCAGACAACAGATATATTTACTTGCATCATGTCAGAACAAGCCTCACTTGAAACAAAATACGCTTACACTTTGGATAAGGTGTCTGTGTACAGCAGCAAACAAAAACAGCCGGGAGAAACATGGAGTCATGGAGTTCAGCCACATCATCAGTTTGCTCTCACTGTACCGTGCTCTCACTGTACCGTCCCCTAAGTGCTGGTCAAATGAACAGCAACAGCTCCGCAGCAGAGAAGTTGTAAAAAGTTAAAAGAAATCCCCCCCCAGTGAACTGAAAGCAAATTTTCACCGCCTTTCTTCTCTGCACGGAAGCAGTATGAACCTAATGCTCAGGGGAGGGGACATTAGACTGTTTATAGTTTATTAATTGTTTCTGAGGGAGTGGCAGTCCAAGCGTGACCTGCTGTTAACTACCATATAAAACATCCACATGTTCACAACATCTGGGGGCTTCAAAGTAAACAATACAGTGAAATATAGTTTGAACATATTACATTTTTTCTGGCTCGAGCAGAAGTCACGTCTGTCTCGGCAGCTGCTTGGCCTTTTTAACTCCCTCAGTCGTGTCGGCACATGTCCACTGTCAGGGAGCAGTGCCAAAAGCGACCACTGTGTTCAATTATATTCCAGTAATTGTGCATGATACACATTAATCAAATCTAATAATCAGTTTTAAACAGCATATGGTTAGCAGAGCTGCACTGTAAAGTGGAGAATATCTCCAAAAAAAAAACTTCACTTAGCAAGTAAGTATTCTGAACCTTAGAATACATTAAGTTAAAATGTCATAATCAACTTTATAACGACCAGAAATGTAATTTCAAAGCCAGCTGAGGTTTACAGATGCAAACGAGCATAGTAAACAACTGAATGAGGTCTCTGTGTGTGCGCGCGTGTGTTTGACTGGGTGTATGTGTGGGGCATAAAACACAGAGTTGGAATTAATTCTAATGTCATTAAAGTCTGGCAGAGTATCACATTATTTACATGATGTAACCTTCCTCTGCCAGGACATGTCACTCAGGACTCCATCTGCTATAGCTGCCACACAGGGGATCATTTTGAGTGTGTATATGGCCGCGAATGCGGGTCTGTGTGTGTATGTGTTTGTGCAGACACCATGATAATACAGCCTCTAATACGTGACCTAAGTGATGGCCTAAAGCTGTCAGCTCTTTCCTGTGGGAAGAAGAGGACAGCTAAACAACTGATTATCTGTTCCAGTCATCCACAAATACTACAGACAATACCTCGCTGCCAAGAGAACATAGTTCAAGTGTGACATGTGCATGCACGCGCTCGCGTGAGAGATGAGGGGAAGCCTGCAGTGTAGTATGTCTTTTTCTCTTTAAGTCATCACAATCTCTCCCTTATAATTGGCTGAATTAAATTTGTTAATAAGAGATTTTGATGTGGTAAATGTATTTAGGTACTTCAGGCAGGCCTCTTTAATTTAATCCTCGGTTTGCAGTTGTCCAGAGGCATTTATGAATTGATTGAGCTGTCATCTGCTTTGATGTTTTCCTCATTTTTCTTTCCATATTATTCTTTTATCCCCCACCCTGTTTTTATACCCACAAAATGAACTAGTTCCACAATGGGGCCTCTTTATTAAGTTCACCTGTTCACTTAAAAGTAAGCAGGCATGTTAAATATTTCTACTGTCCTGTCTATTTTTATGTTTCTTCTGTTTTAACATGATCAAACAGGAAGGCACACATTTCCTGTCTTTGGACCGTGCGGACTGAATGGTAACATCAGCAGGGATACGCACATACTTTCATCTTCTTTTCATATTCTTCCACTTACTCACTTTGTCAGTCTATCATGCTCTCACTGTCTTTGTGAGGCGTGCTTCTGTAAGTGTGTCTACTCACTTTCACACACACAAAGAAAAAGGTAACAAAGTTTTGGTGGAGCTTTGAGTTTTCCCTTGATCTGAATACAAAGCTCTGTGGTTCGTGTCGGCTCACGTTTTGCTTCCACTGCAGCTCAAAGAGCTAATTGTGCTCAGCAACATCCCAGTGTGATACAATCACTGACTAATGCATTAGCCATCGTCGTGTTTGATGGAGACACAAACACACACAGAAGTCCCGGCGCCGCTCTTAACACACCTCAACTCTTGTGATGTAGATATGGGAGACTTGTCGTGGGTGCTCGCTTGTTTTGATGGTGGTCCGTGTCGTGGCAGGTTCACATGTTGTTTTGATCCCTGCTGTCAGAGCCCAGTGAGCTCACACAGACACAGCTGGCTAGGGTGGAGCCAACAGGGGTACATAGGGAGTTGAAGGACATGGATCTTTGCCAGCACATTTTATACATAGTGCATATCTTACAAGTACAGCTGAGAATTAGAGATAGTGGACCCTCGCCCCTCACTGCCCACCCTACCATCTGCCCACCTGGGGCTGGGGGCTCTGTGGCTTAGCTTCCATATTACAAGGCTTGACAGCCCTTGCCCTCAATCAACCTCACACGCATGCACATGCACACATACACATCTTCCCTCCTCTTGTATTCCCTTTCTCCCATCACTTTTTTTTAGTGACAGAAGTATGTTAGTGTGAAAACTTGCTGCATATTAATGTCACTTTAAATAAGAGATTAGTGGTCTTTAACAGCAGCAAAGAGAGATGGCTGTATTTTCCTCTCTTTAATTTGGTTCTTACTCAGAAGGGACTACAAAGCCAGCGAAGGTCAGGTCTTAGTAAGGGTGTGTGTATGTGCATATATCTGGTGTCGAAAATGTGTCAGTGGGTGGTTCAGTGTCTCAATGGAGGTTGCAGGTCTCAGAGTGGATATAATTAGAAACTTCCGTGGAGCTTTAGGAAAAATAGTCCGCTTCCCCTCGCTTATTTTCCTCTCACCATTTATCTCTCTTCTCTGATGACACGATCGGGGAGTTAACCACCAAATCCATCTTTGTGTCTCAGCTTGCTCCTGTTTGTCTCTGCTGGTGTAAATCTCACATCCTGTTCCCCGTCAGCCAAATAAAACAGCAGGACTCGATAAAACACATGGAGGGGAATCCCGAGGAATCGGGATACATGACGCTTCAGTCGCACTGTCTCAATCCTCTCTGGAACAAAGGCTGATTAGAGGACTGAAATGTTTTGATGACTGATATTTGAAAGATGAAAAAGATTAAATAATCTTTGTTTAAAACTAATTTAACAACTTGTAACTACATATTTCAACAAAGGAAGTAAAACACAAACAAATCTTTGCACAACTTTTTGCTGAAATTTATCATTTCCTCGGGTTATGTGTTTGAAGGTGAGAAGTTGTGGACGGTCTGATTTATAAATCATCGCTGCAGTCTCTGAGATGTCAAGATACTGGTCACTCCCTCAAACTTGAAAGGGCATATACATTAAGAGATGACAGTTATTCGTTTGAACCTGTTGGCAGATAACAAAGAGAAAATTTCCCAGTGCTTTTTATCCCTGTACAGTTTTCTATGAATAATGACAGTAATGGCAGGTTACTAAGGATTGGCTGAGTGACTCATAGACCTTCTATTGGCCTGTTTAATCTCCTATAGCTGTTGAAGAGCTTGTAGAGGCACACATACACACACATTCCCATGTGCAGCTATATATTTGCATTGTGTTATATTACCTAAGCCACCAACGAGGGCTGTAGATACAGAAAAAAGTTAGCTTTAGCTTATACTAAAGGCCTCAAGTTACAGTAAGGGGAATAATTATTTGATATCCTGCTGAATTTGTAGGTTTGCTCACTTCCAAAGAAATGAATGGTCTCTAATTTTTATGCTAGTTTGATTTTAATAGATAGACATGTTACATAAAATTTATTAACTGATTTGTATGTCATTGAGTGAAATAAGTATTCGATTCCCTACAACGTAGCCAGACTACCACAGATTGGCTGTGTCCATGTGGCACACAGATTGCAATCAATCAATCAATAACAGATACTCCTGAGCTCACTTATTATGTGTATAAAACACATCTGTCCACCGTATCAGTTTCTTCTATTCCAACCTATCCACGATCACGAGGAAGACTAAAGAGCTGTCAAAGGATGTCAGGAATAAGACTGTAGACATGCACAATGGGCTACAAGGCCATCAGCAAGAAACTAAGTGAGAAGGTGACAACTGTTGAGATGATTATTCAGAAATGGAAGAAATACAAAATGACCATCAACAACCAATAACCCGTGGTCTGGACCTCACGATGCAAGATCCTGCCTTGTGATTTAAGGATGATAAACAGTTGGGACCACAGTCACCAAGAAAACCATTTTTAACACACTACGCCATAATAAATGATGTTTTGCAGTCCGTACAAGGTTCCTCTGCTCAAGAAGATACAGGGTACAAACCCGTCTTTGCCAGTGAACATCTAAATGATTCGGCAAAGGCTTTTGTGAAAGTTATGTGGTCGGATGTACTTGAAGTTACTTGACCTGCTGTGTTTGAAAGAAGAGAAATGCTGAGTGTGACTTAAAGAACTGCATCCAGACAGTCAAGCATGCAGGTGTAAACTGCAAAGGGTACAGGACAACTTCACTGCACTGAGGGACCAATGAACTGGGCCATGTACCATAAAATCTCAGACAAGAATCTCCTTCGCTCAGCCAGACAAGATGCACATTATGGAGCAGGTCATGGAGTGGCTTAGCCAGTCTCCAGACCTCAGTCCTAGAGACAATCTGTGGAGTGTGCTGAAACTTCGAAAGGCCTACAAATAGTCAGGAAACATGAAGGACTTTCTGTAAAGAAGATTGGGCCAAAGTCCCTCCTGAGACGCAAACCTAGTGCCAATTACAAGAAATGTCTCGTCGCTGTGCTTGCCAAATAAAGTTTTGCCACCAAGTACTAAGCCATGTTTTGTTTGAGAATAAAATACTTTATTTGTGTGTGTTTTTTCTGGATTTGTGGTTGATATTCTGTCTGTCCCTATTAAAATCAAACTATGATAAAAACTTAAAGATGTTCATTTCTTTAAAATTGGGCAACCTTACAAATTTAGCAGGGGATCAAATAATTATTTCCTTCACTCAAGAATGTTTCTGTGTTCCTAAGATTCATATTCCACTTTAATACAGCTAATTAAACATTTTAATCAAGGACAGCACTGAATTGATCTCAGTCCGTGCTAAAGGGAGTTTGTGTTAACTATACCACTGTGATTATTCCTGCTTCACTAGAGCTGTCACTCACCCATCAGCTCTCATTTTTGCCACTACCGTGACAGAAGACCAGGAAAAACAAAGAGCTGAACCCATCCCTGACTTATAATTAATCTCTTGTCGACTTCTATTGACACATCCTCTCTTTGATTGAATAATTGCCTAAGTGCCACAAGCTTCTAGGATTGAGTCATAATCCTGAATAAGATATGACCAACTTTGGTCACCTCGTTCACTACAATTAGCTCATCATTTGCTTGGCTGCGAGAACAGCAGCTCCCCATCTGTTGTGCTCTGGTTATGGACAGCAGTTTTGGGGTTCATTTTTTTTCTACAGAGCCTGGCAACAAGTTCTCATTTGACTCCTTGTACAGTTAGATGAAGTGTGTGAAGGTACTGACACGTGCGCAAATAAATTCACATGCATGTCTGCACACTCTGACAAGTGCAGTTTCTCACATTATACTACCGCTGCTCAAACCCAACCACAGCAAACCACACGCACACACCTCCCTACACACATGCGCTCGCAAATACATGCATATCTACCCACCTGCCCGCAAAGCATTCCCACACCTCACACATAAACAGCCTGGCATCTGTCACAGCTTGGGTGGGGGTGGGGTCACACATGTACATGCACGCACACACACACAACAACACACCCAGAAACACAAACACAGTCCTCTTGTCTACAGTGAACGTACCCTTTTGACCCTTTGACAGGTACATGGAGGATCTCAAAGTGAGAGGAGAAGCCTCAGAGCAGGTCTACAAGTCAGAGATGTGCCCTCTCCATAGGTAGCTGTCTAACTCCTCAGGACTCCAGGGGATGGCTGTGCCTCTTGCAGGAAGCCATAACTCTCCTCTCAGGAAGTGAGGTGTGTCTGGAGTGTTATCTACATCTGTCTTGGAAAGAAGCGGGAGCACAAGAGGTCAGACAAGAATGGGACCACTTATATCATGTTTTATGTATGACGTGTGGCATGTGTTTGAATATTTACATGTGTCTGAAGGTGATGCAAATAGAGAGGGAAAAAAACTGGGAAGAAGTTCAGACAACTCTGCTTCCTTTGTCGACAAAGAGTCTCTATAAACAGTTCAACATGATGCAATTCCAGAGTGGAACCAGTAACAACCACATTTTTTTTCTATCTATTGATCAGAGCCCGAGCTGCATATATTAGGGTTTGTATTTCAGTCATCAAGTCCCTATTGACAACTAAATTCAATTATCTGTCCTAAAACTTTTTAATCAAACAGATGAACGTAAATATTTTGCTGCATTAACTTATCGCTTCTTTAAACAACAGCAGTGACCTTCAAATGATGCCAAAAGTTTCTTTCTTTCCCGTTCTTGATGGTGTGACAAATTCCCTCCGGTCCTAAGTATGTCGAACGACCCCTGAAATAAAACGTTTGAAGAATATAAATGATCAGCCCCCACAATGTGGAGCTAAAAGCTTTCAGGGTGATCCTTGTGAACTCTTAGAACACTCCCAGGCATATAATTAAAAGGTAGTTTCTAATTTCTATGAGAGTAAATTAGCACCTCGGCTTCATTGTTACACCGTGGCTGGTGGCAGGTAGCCTGGGGAGATGGATTGAATGGATCAGAGAGGGTTGGACAGTCACTGGATAATTTTGACAACGGGGTTCGGGGGTATCATCCATCACTCAAGTGCTTACATGAAAGTTTTGACAGGTAGAGGTCATGGCAATGTGGCAGGAGCCAACAGAGATGGATGCCTTTAATTTGGGTAATGAAGAGTTAACCATCTTGGGAGAGCAAGAGGAGCGTTAAATAGGAGAGCCATTCGCCATTAAAAGAAAGTCTTATTTAATTCCTCCAACCCTAATGAAAGACATCGAAACACAATCCTTGATTGACAATGAGGCCCCAGCTGTAATTCCCTGCAGACAGTTCACTTAAGTTCCCTCCCTTGTTAATCTCAAATATAATGAATTGCAAAACTAAGGTTAAACGTGGCAGCGTGAATTCATTATCACTAATATGTTAAACCATAAGATGATTTACAGTGTGGTCTCTCTCTTATTTTCATTAACGGTGAATGGCTTTGATTTAGTCGAGATTCCGCTGGCCTGTTCATTCTCACCATCAATCTTGCCGTCTTGGTCATTGTCCTCTTTTATATCTGACCCCTTCGCTCGAAAATGGAGCGAAGAATGGAAATATGTTGGAGCCGACAACCTGGTGAAAAAAATTATTATTCTGCTTTTTAGTGTGAGTACAAGACCCCTTTTTATCGCTTCCTTGCAAATTATATTCATCCCGAGCTGTCATTCAACTTCATCCTTGACCCAGGTCTTATTGTTCCAGGCTTAATGGTAGTGCTTGTGCCGAGATAACGGTTAATGCTCCGCTGTCTAGCAGCAAAGACCTGCAAATGCTATCTTACACTAAAACACCGGGGACCCTATCTGCATACTGAGCTGATATTTATATGGACATTCATAATCCATGTACCTGTTCCCCGTTCATTAACCAAAAGAAAAAGTATTTGAAATGCAAGTTTCTTTCCAAAGTATAATTCCAATATGCCAACCACAAACTATACTGACATACCTTTGCAGGCACTGTGTGGCTTGGGCAACACTCCCTGTTTATTCATATTAATGCTTGAAGGAATATCATACATAAGTCATCCCAGTAAGTTTATACACTCTCAAGCAACATGGCACAGGCCCAGTTTACCTCACCAAAAATGATATATTTGGATTGTCTTCCTGTACTCTGTGTAATGTTTGTGTGTAAATACACATATTATTACAGTATAGCTCTGAGCATGTATGCATACTACCAGACCACAAGATTACTGTGCATAAAAGTGACAAATTGTAACACTGCATCAAGGAGAGGCTATGCTGAGTGATAGGAAGGTTATGGACTCCTAATGACAGGGTTTTAAAGCTAGAGCTTCTACTAATTGGGGTGATGTGTCCATTCCTTTGTCCCCCCAAGACATGTCTAGCTACCAGGGATTAGCCATGATTAAGGTGCTGGTCTTCCTGGTGCTTGAAGACCCCTCATGGTATTTATCCATAGTGGTCAGATTATTCCAGTGATGGACACCTAGAGATCACAGGGGTTGTGATATATCTTGATAGTTAGTATGAGGCCTATTATAGCCACTTTCATTTGGGTGGCTTTAAAAGTTACATATATCAGCAGGCACATTCAAAGAGGCAGTGTAATATTTATGCAGTGGGATTGTTATATAAAAGTAGTTCAAAACCAATGCCTCAGGATATTTTTCACATTTTCTTGTTAAAAGAAAAGGGAGGCATAAAAAACACAATTACAGAGTGTAAAATCATTATGTTCTGTTGGCAAACAATTTAGTCTAGCATCACACTAAGTGCGCTATAATGGTTCTCCCCAATTACCAAGACACTAATTATGTGTTGCTTCCTCCACAGGTTTATCTGGAACACAGTGTTTTATGAGCTGCCCTTTTATTCTTTCAATAGTTTCGTGGTAAAACTGCAATATGACTAAAGCACAGTCTTATTTCTTTATGACAATAGTTGCGCTGATCTTAAGGGGAATAAAAACTCCTGAAGTGAAAAATGAGAACAAAGCTTCTGTCTGAAAGTCAGCAATCATAATTCCCAGCACTTATTCATTACAAGGATTCATACAATGAATCATATTGTGCAAAAAGAATAAACATTAAGCATGAAAATTTATTCAGCATCTCCTTTCCTACTTTTCAACAACTGATTCCCTTTGGCTACTATTAAACACTGCAGTAGTCACAATGAACTCCTTTCCAAAGAAGAAAAAAAACATTCTCATTTAAACCATTACTGTTACTCTGGGTTTGAAATGATCAAAAATCCTCAACCTTCTCTTTTCTTTCTTTAGTCTGTGCCTGTTCCAAAGGAACTTCTCTCTGTGTTTTCATTTGTGAAGCAATCTGCGAATTTAAAGGGAGCAGAACACTCTACCTTGTTAAAATGAATTGTCATGTATGCTTGACAGACACTTATAATGAGATTAGTGTAAGAACCTCAAAGAGGAAATGTTAGAAATAAGAGAAGCGCTAATCCGCTCACACTTTTATGACTAAATTCATTCTCTCTATGGTTTCTCGAAACTTTGCTTTCCTGTTCATTATCCGAATTGTCTTACAGCTCTCATCTTGTAATCCTGAGCTCCTCTATTGACACTCGAACTCAGTTTAAAAAGATCCCATGAGACTGGAATAATAAAGTGGAGATTTTGTGTCGCTCATATCAGATCTGTGTTAATATTTTGTATGCAGGGATAAATCCTGCTTATGTTTTAAGACATAGATTACCTCCACACATTACATTAAGGAGTTAAGAAATCATAATAATGTTAATGATAGATAGATAGATAGATAGATAGATAGATAGATAGATAGATAGATAGATAGATAGATAGATAGATAGATAGATAGATAGATAGATAGATAGATAGATAGATAGATAGATAGATAGATAGATAGATAGATAGATAGATAGATAGATAGAAAAGTAGAGTCCAATGAATACAGCTTACCCTTTGCCTATCCCTAAGTCTCCTCCAATGACCTTTACTGTTAAGATAAAGATAGCTCTTGGCACATACAGAGGGATGTGGAGGATTTGCAAAAGTGGACATTTATGAAAATCTTTCTTGAAGCCTGTCTTAGAAATCCTTCAGAGGCATGAAGGAAAGGGCAGTGAGTCAGTATATGGAGAAGACATACTGAGACTCTGATACGGATGGAGAAAATACCAGTCTATATGTGCATATGTAATGCAAAGTAAAAAGGAAGTCACAGGACTCTATTGAAGATTTTTTTTCTCCTTTTTCTGTGGCACCATTGCTCTCTGCAGACATACAGCATAAATATGTTTGAGGAAAACTTTACTTGCGATTCAGTCAGCATATAAAAGATGATATTGAAGTGACCTTCTGTATTGACTTTCGTTAGTATATAAAGGAGTGTAAAACCTGCATGCAAGACAATACATTTTTTACTGCTCGACAGACACAAAATGAATGAGTGAATGCGATGAATGAGTTTGCAAAATGAATATGGTTAGTCTCTTTGAATTGAGAATTGCATGCAACATCACCAGAGTTGGCTCAGTGTCTGGGAAAAATAAAAGTATGCTTTCATTGTGGGCCACATGATTCTGATTGTGTTTACACAGTTGTACAGTGTTTACTTAGGAACTTTTACAGTCATGCGGAAATTACTTTTTTTTTTCTTTTTTTCAATTTAGACTTTGTGGTTTCTGACTAAATAAAGCTGTTGAGGGTATAACTAATTTTGCTTCAGGTTTTGGTGGTTATTTGTCACTATATGTGGTTTGAGGGATTGATTTTCTCCCTCCCACTACTCTGATGAAACTCCTCCTGGAGGTTCCTCTGGGAATTCATCTTGTGCTGATAACTTTGAGCTATCTTATCTGGTCACTGTTCAAACAAGAGTGAATTCTCAGATTTGCTTCAGGTGTTTGTCTCTCCAAGGGTCCATTTCTTCTTGTTTTTGTTTTCAAGGTTAAAGCCTGATTGATGTGGTTGATTTTTCCCAGTGCTGTTTTGTCCAGCCACGTTGAAGCGCTGTGATTGTTTAAGAACATAAAAACTCACCAGACTGTAGGATATACATTTTTTCTTAAGACATTGGCTGCTTTTTCCTCTTCTTCAGTCCAGCTCTTGTACCTGACCATTTACACATAAAACTGACCTATGAATCAACCCTGCATAAAAAGGGCATCTAACATAAGGGATTAACTTGTGTCGCATTTTAAATTGTATATTAGCCAAAAATAGCATATCTCGGCAGGGTGTGCGGTGTATTCTTAAACAAATTTAAGGAAACTAAACAGAGGCTCTATCATAGTTCAGGTCTGCATTGCTGTGCTGTTGGTGGGCTTGTCATAATTGATGGAATTATCGATGCAGAAAACTACAGTCAATTCTTGATCCGACATGCAGCTTCATTTTTCAGCAGGGCAATGATCCCAAACACAATGCCAATGCAGTAAAAGCATACATGGATAGAAAAACACTACCGGAGCCCGGACCTCAACATTTCTGAAGCAGTGTGGGATCATCTCGACAGAGAACAGAACAAAAGGGAGCCAACAGCCAAAGAGGAGCTTTGAATGTCCTTCAAGAAGCCTGGAGAACTATTTCTTAAGACTACTTAAAGAAATTAGGAGAAAGCTTATCTAAGACAGTTGAGAATTTGTTGAGGAACAAATTCAGATAAGCTTTCTTCTTCAAGCTTGTTGGAATTTTACTCACTCTATTTATGCCTTATATATAATTCCATGCATGTTTAAATATGTTGCAATATATTTTTGCAACTATTTCACATTTTCCACATTTTCCTATAAAGCTATGAAGGAGGGTAGGTTCAAGTCTTTTACACAATACTGTAGATACCCCACATTTTAGCTTAGAACTGTCATTGCAAGGGCGTTTTTTTGTGTAGTCTATAATAATTAATTTACCTTAACTATCGATAAAAAAGTAGATGTGAGAAATCTGTCAAAAGAAAAATAAAAGCAGAACCTGAATCCATTTTTTTCAGTTTTCTATCTAGTAATTAAAAAAACTCAACAGCCTAAGAAAATCCTGCCTAGGATCTGTCCACGGGGCAGGGATTCTCAATTTGTCATGCTACTTTGAACTGTCAGGATTCGACTGCTGGTGCAAAGATCATAAACCAGTAAAACTTCAGAGCACAGGATGTGAATGAGGGTGACTAAGCGCACTGGAGGCCCCACACTAGTCTCTACACACTAGCCTGTAGTCAACACTATCTTATCTCGTGAGAGGGCAAGTCTGGGCTGGCTAGTAGGGAAGCAGAGCCGCGTGGCTTCAGTGGGAAAAGTTCGCTAATTCTTAGAAAATGAACTTCTGAGTGAAACACGATCAACATATCTAGGTATCTTATCCTGATGTTTTGCTACTTGTTTAACTAGAGCAGCTGCATTTTATTGATGAATTCTTGTGACCACTCCAGACAGCTAGAAACTATAAACAATCTCTTTATTATTTCTGGTGACAACATGTAGTTTTTCAAAACTACACATTATCGCCATTTCTTCTCAAATGAATAAATGGAGAGAGCATGACCTCATGAAACGTTTCCTTGATTCTTTTATAAGCCTCCACCAATATGTAAGAGTGCAAGAACTGACCTGGAGCCATACAATCCATCAGTATTAGTCTTACACGGACTCTAGACTAAACACACTCTCATTACAGTTGCTGTGAGTGCCTGGAGGGCTCTTCCTCCACCCAAGTTTATTAACACAAGGCACAAGTACAATACAAAACTAGGTACCCGGGACTCTTACAGTAAACACTGCTTCGGTGCTGCTGGTACATAATTAAAGGATTTAAATAGACGGAGCTTATGGGGAATGGCATGGCAATATGATTACTGTAGAACGTACTGCACTGTGTAAGCCAGTGTTGCTCCAGGATGATGTAATCCCTTTCAGGTCATTTTGGGTTCCCTCTGCTTTGGGGATCAGATCTGCACTGTGAGCTGAGACAAGAGAGCTTTTATGCTTTTTTTTAAAAATTCTTTCACAGAATTCAAACAGTTGTCATCTCCATAGAGGCTGCGTATACGTAGCAAGCTAATAAAAGTCTAATTCAGATATCCCACATTCCTAAGTGAAAGAATTGCCTTAGTCACATAGTATTCAGTTACCATACTTGTGTTCTACACCCACACTGTTCCTCGTGTCTCTCTCTGGCTGCACTGAAAGATTATAGTCTCCCTGTGGAATTATTGCATGCTGGAGTGGTCGAGTATTTAAAGACGTGGTTGTTGAATTTGGTTATATCATCACTGATGAATGTAGCATGTGCATTTTTTATTTAAGGATAAGTGGCAATAACTACAAAGTCATTATACATCATAATTAAGTATGATTATAATAATTATTATTATTACAAATGTAAAATGCCATTTTGGCTGGTGTTTACCTTATGGTAATGTATATGACTCTGTAAAGTTACTCCTTAGGTAATATCCACCATACATCAAACATACACGTCAAATGCAATTTGGGGCACTTTAATTCTCGTAAAACTCGTTTGTGCACAGGTTCTTGTGCAGGAATATAAATTTACTTAACAAGACGCACTGACATGCTTCCGTAACTTGGGAGCTGTTGCAAAATAACTGTACGAAGGGTACCTACAGCTTTGGCCTCTGACTGTATTTGTGTATCCCTGTGACAAACATTTCCAGCAGAGTGCTCAAACGTCAGCTGTTTACATTCACGACATGATACTCAAGTTTCAAGTATCCGCCAAGTATCAGACCTTGAAAGACAGAGGCCACATCAAGGAGGTCAACAAAGAACCTGACACCCTGGAGATACATTTGCATTGAGTCGAGAATGTAAAGCAACAACAAGGCATAAAATGCCCTTGGAGGAACCAAACACTCCAGTGGTAAAACAACTACCCACAAACTGCTGTGAGATTACCCTCATTGTCAAAGCTTTTCTTATCTTGAAAGAGAAAGACAGCATGATCTTTAAGGAATGAGACCACAGCGACAGACAGCCAGTAAAATGCACACAGGCAGCTGATACAACTTGTTTTAGTATCATCTCACAAGTTAAGATAACAAACTGGGTTGCGGTAAGTGGTATAAACTTACAAACAATAAATCGTCAGACTCATAAGCTGGATAATGCATGGCTAGAGATGACTCTGTGTCTGTGGGTGAAGTATATTCACTTGCACACTGCTGGAACTTGTTACATTATTTCTATGCATAACATCAGAGCAACATTAAGTGACTCCGCTGCACGGGCCTGAAAATACCAATTTACTGCACACCAATAAGCATTATAACCTGATTTTATAGGATATCCAAGAGTACATTTGTCAAGTGAACAGTTAATTTGCGTTTTCCTGTGCTATGAAAACAAGCCCAGCTGCCCCACCGCCCGCTTTCAGGCCCCCACCACTTCTTTACCCCATTGTGAAGCCATCAGATAGTGGCTTCCAGGACTCCACACCTGTCTCAGGGCTATGCAGAGGAGATGGATCCATGCATTTTGAGCATCAGATAGCCTCTAGCAAGGGTTAGTATTGATCTAACGCTTCACTGGCCCTTTGTGAGAGCAGCAGCTGCTTTGGGGGGCTTTTAGATAAGCAATGCAAAGGGAATTGTTTCTCCTGAAACCCTCTTTCAATGTTCATACATGAAAACCATCACTTAATTCAACACTCCATCGCTTTGGAATAAAATGTCCTCTCCCTTGACACGCACGCACAAAAATCAGCAAATAAGCATTAAAGCATTTGCCTTTGGGGTATTGGAAAGGGTATTAGAAAGCAAACATGATAATGCAGCTTTTACTGTTTAATTATATGTAATCTCTAGAGTGAAAATGAAAAAAAAAAACACGGCAAATTTCAGTGTCCCACAACTCTCTTCATTCTGATGACAGTCCCAGTCACTGAATGAGGCAGCTGGAATGGGTTTGTGTGGGGGGGGAATACCACTGGTGCATCTGTGTGAGACAGGCATGGCGATGAGACCCTCCCTAAGATGACTCACAGGCAGTATGAGCTGACACCAGCACCTCATTCACAGCCAATAATGAGCCATGCTAATGAGCAGGACAGCCGCCCTGCACGCTCATCATTAAGCAGTCTTGTGATTCACGTCCAGCATATATATATATATATATATATATATATATATATATATATATATATATATATATATATATATATATATATATATATATATGTATACAATTTCATTCAAATATTTGCAGTAACTGGCACAAATAAATCACACCTACATTTGAGGCAATGCCATCGGTTAATTTGACATAACCTCCTTCCCCACATGTGAACTAATCAGAAGATCAAATACTGCTCAAATTAATTCAACAGAAAAAAACAGGCTGACAATAAAACATGCATGTGCGTGTGCCAACCCCATGAGACTCTGGCTCTGACACATATATCTGATAAGGCTTAATCAGCAAGGGGTGGTCATGATAAAGCATTTCAGTCCTATCTCTGTCTGGGTAGACAGACACAGGGTTTGCCTCAGTGTTCCAAGGATGGAAAGGCAAGACGCCCTCTATCTTAGCATTTCTCTTCTTAGCCTTGTCTCTTTTCCCCCTGTGTGCCTCTTTTTCCCTATTTCTCTCCCTCTCTCCACTACCTTCTGTCTGCCTTTCTAGCTCCCTTTCTCTGTATCAGGAGAGACACTTCTTAAACCCCAGCTGGGGAAAATACGGTGGCTGGGTGGGGGGAGGGTTTCAAAAGGGTAAGTGATTGCCCTCTAGGGGACGAAGCAGAGAGAGAGAAAAAAGCAGGACGCCTTATCGCCCCAGCCTCCAATAGCACTGCTGGCTAGCACCTAGCGCCAAGGGGGAGGAAGAGGGTGGAGGGTGTGCAGGAGACGCCAGCTAGATGCTACTCTGCTTCTTGACACAGCAAACTCAGCGGGGAGCCTTCCATCTATCCCTGGCTGTATGGGCTCGATTCAAAGCTGTATACACTAATGTTACCATCTGAATAAGGGTTATTGATTCAATCGCATGTTTTATATGAGCATCTATTGAAAGGTTTTAATATATATATATATATATATATATATATATATATATATATATATATATATATATATATATATATATATAGCATGCTTTTGTGTTTTACCGTCCAGATTACAGAAACCCAGTTTTACATAGTGTCAGCACAATTACATTAATTACTATTTATACGCATGACGTGTTTTTCTCTTATAGCTGTATTTTTATCCGGTGGGGTCTATGTGATGCTGCAGGTGTTTAAAGCGCTCACACACTATAAACAGGATCTGTGAGGCAGAGTGTTCTACTGACCTATTTTCTTAATTCAAGCACAGACATGGAAACGCGCAGGAACGAGCCACGCCAAAACATGTGATAACACGTGGCCACTCAAAACACACACAAAAAAGTGTCAAACGTACAATGTTATACATAAAAAATAAATTTAAAAAACAAAACTACAAAAAAACAAAGTCTTCCTCAAAAGCCATTAACGGCTACTAAAATGCATCCTTTTACAACAGACAAGCAGACGTACCGACGCATCCAGGCGCCTGCAACTGTGTCCAAGCGCCACCTTCAGTACTCAACCTAAGGAAGAAGAAGGGGAAAAAAACAATCATACAGCCTACATCTTTTTGCTCAAGATACATATGCAAAATTGTATTTGTTTTAAGAGCAACTTCTCACATTTTTTAAAGTTAAAGTAAGGAAACAGACATATATCTTATGTGCGCTTTGGCGCATGACGCTCATCTCAAGAGCGCATTTCGTTAACTGTGTGTTTAATATGCCTGTCTCGGCCGGCGTGTTGCCCCAGACGCTGTGTACCACAAATCCCCACCTCCACTCCAATGAGAGCTTCGGGAGGGAGGAATAGGGTTACGGGGAGTCTTGGATGGAGTCTGCTGGGCGGAGTGGAAGGGACGTGATTGGATGAGTGACTGTGACGCAGGGGACATGAAAAAGCTGATAACTAGTTAAGAAGGCAGTTTGTAACTCTGGAAAAAGAGTGCAGAGCTTGAGACACAATACGCAGAGGACGTGAACGAACCGGCGCAAAACACAGAGAGCTGAGCCGTCTTGGCAGTGTGGGGCCGTTAAGACACTGCAGCGTCCGGAAACAAAGTGACTTTGAAACAGGACAATGGTGCAGCACACGGACAACAGCGAGACGGATGGGAGCATGTCCAGGGAGGCTACCGATTCGGAGGAGAGTGAATTTATGGCATGCAGTCCGGTAGCGATAAACCCGGACTGGTGCAAAACAGCCACCGGTCACATCAAGAGACCCATGAATGCATTTATGGTGTGGTCCAAAATCGAGAGGAGAAAGATAATGGAGCAGTCACCGGACATGCACAACGCAGAGATTTCCAAGCGCCTGGGGAAGAGGTGGAAGATGCTCAAGGACAGCGAAAAGATCCCGTTTATCAGAGAAGCCGAGAGGCTGCGGCTAAAACACATGGCTGACTACCCCGACTACAAGTACAGACCGAAGAAAAAACCAAAGCTCGACAGTTCAAAATCATCAGCACCGTCTCCGGAGAAGTGCGGCAAGATTGCAAAGACTCCCAACAAGAAGAGTTCAAAGATAAAAACTAAGAGCGGCTCGAAATCCACGCACGGCTACGCGGAGGATTGCGTGTTTCCCAGCTTAAAAGTTGCAAAGACTGTAAAGAGTGAGCTCACCGATGAGGACGATGACGACGAGTACGAAGAGGACTACCGGATGGGGATTAAGCCGGGTGAGGAGGAGCGCCTGAGGCCGTACAATGTAGCCAAAGTTCCCGCTAGTCCAACTTTGAGCTCCTCGGCAGAGTCCGAGGGGACGAGTATGTACGAAGAGGTGCGGAACAACAACAGACTGTTTTACAGCATCAAAAACATTACCAAGCAAAGCACATTGCACGCTGCTTCCGTCTCACCAGCATCCTCCAGGTCGGTCTCCACATCCTCCTCCTCGTCCAGCATCAGCTCCTCTTCCGGCGACGACGCGGACGATTTGCTGTTTGACTTTAGTTTAAATTTCGCTCCCAGCGCCCCGGGCTCTGAGCTGGGCAACCCCAATTCAGGAAACCTCTCCCTGTCTCTTGTGGATAAGGACCTGGACTCGTTCAGTGAGGGCAGCCTGGGCTCTCACTTTGAATTCCCAGACTACTGCACGCCAGAACTCAGTGAGATGATTGCCGGGGACTGGCTGGAGGCGAACTTTTCCGACCTTGTCTTCACATACTGAAAAAAAAAAAAAAAACAAAACCGAAAAAAACAGTTGAGCTAGTAATAACAGAGAAGGGAGATATGAAATTATATATGTCCTGGTCAAATTGTCCCCAGCCCTGCCTCCTGTGGGGTTTTTTTCTTTTTTCTTAAGGGTCCTGGAGGGAGGTGGAGGACCAGGAGGCGAGGTGAGGTTTGAGGAATGAGATGCTTATGAAGCTGGTAGCAAAAAAAAAAAAAAGCAAAGTCTGCAGACTTTTTTTATCTGGCAGCATGACAGGGTTTTATGGATTGTTTTCCCTCGTAGGTCTGCATTTACTGTTCAGCTTAAAACGGACCACAAAGGGAAAATACATGAACTTCTATGCATCTTTTCCTCTTAAAACAACAACGACAACAACAACAAAAACTGCAGGGAGCTGAACACGGACTGTGTGGACTGTCTCAAAGCAAATCTGTGAACTGACAAATTGTTCAGGATGTTACTTTACAACGGTTTATGTAATTTTTTCTTAATGCCGCAAATGTTTGTTTGTTTTGTAACTGATTCCGTTTTACCTCCTGGTTTGGAAAAATTAAGCAGCCTAAACCTCTGCAGAATACAAGTGTGGAGGAAACATTTTGATACATAACAGACCTCATCTTTTTAAAAGAAAAGTAAGATATTTTCAGGCATATTTTTGTACAGTTGCAAAGGGAATGTTCTTACTGTGCTTTCAGTGAGTTTCAGGCACTTCTTCCCTTTATCATTTGTTTTTAGCATGCAAGGGAGTCCTGGTTTTAAGGATTAAGTTAAATTAAAACTTGCATCAAAAATGCCTTGTGATTTTAAACTAGGTTTTGTACAGTTGTAGAGCAGATTTGTTGAGTATTTGTAGACGATACAATGGCATCATGGGGAACACATACCTCAGAGCTGGAACTAGTTTCAAGATTGTATATGTACTGTAATATAGTAAAGTTAGGAGTTTATGTATATCATACTCGTGATATGTGGATGGGTCCCAATCGCAGGTGTGAAACTGGATTTTGGTATTTTTTATGGCACATACTGTTTTTCCCCCCTTCTCATTTTTTTGTGCAATATATACTCTTAAGATACAGACCATCAACAATTGTAGCAAGTGATGGAAAAACAGACTTGTGCACTGTCGACATCATTTCATGTTATGATGCTGAAGCCTGTCCAGGCAGGAAAATAAACAAATCAGCTGGAACTGATACAAAACAATTTAATATGGCCTCATGGTGTGATACATGCTATTGAAACACATTGATATCGCAATTTGAATGTTATTTGACGCATGATATCAGATAATGGGCATATCTGACACCAAACATCTTAAACCTGACTGCAAATTAGGGAAAAAAAATCATACTAACTCCAAAAGGGCATAGTCTCATACAGTGGTGGTCTGGCATTTTTAACAAGCAAGCAAAAAAAAGAACATTCCATAGTCCTGTTTCATGAAATGAAACTTTATTTTAAAACTGAAGACTGCCTTCTTTTTTTAAAACATTAACCATAAACCTGTATTTTTTATTTCTTGCACTTAAAAAAAGCAGATATTGTTTATTTTTATGTGGGTCTTACATATGAAGTTTGTTTGATAAAAAAAAAAAGTTTTGGAATATGACCTAATTATATGCCAAAACATTTTGTTGGGAAGTTCTAGGCAGTAGTTACTTCACATTCCAAGTGTGAATCTGTCTCTGACTCATCTTTTAATAAATAAGTACCTACCACCATCGACTGTCCTTTCAGTTTGTGAATATATGTACACAGATGTGTTATTTGTTGCGTTTGAAAAGGATGTGATGACGGAATGATGCCTATTTTGTATTTAGGCGGATTCTTTAAATGGATGGGCTCAAACTACCATGTGAATTCACATTTAATAAAAAGAAAAAAGGAAAAACACTTTTAAACTGCAGCGTTGAGGTGCTTTTCTATTCGTCTTCTTTTTCAAATGTGTTGTTTTTTGGATTTTTTTTGGCTGTACTTTCTTTCTCTACACCTCCCTGATAATGGACACTGCGGCTTTAAGAAATTGAATTGCCCGCGTGCTTGCGCCGAGCGATGTGATTGGTGGGCTTGGTGGTCCCCTTGGAAACTGAGCTGGAAACAGGAGCGGCTCCTCTCTGCATGTGGGAGCTCTCAGTCTGTCTGGCTTTCATTCAGAAAACTAGCATACTGCCCAGCAAAGAGCAGCATGAAAAGTGTATGAAAGGAAGGATCTGTGGCATATGCAGCTCAGGGATAAACAATGGCACTTGCACTTAGTGTTTAATCTTTGGAAAAAATCAGGAAGAATATAAATCTTATGTAAAAGAAAACTTTAAAGGGCAACTAAGACCACAAATTCTTCATTTTGTCACTAGTTAAATGTGCATAAGGGGCACACAGTTAGATCACTGTGAATAGTAAAGATGGTTAAAAAAAATAATCCCAGTGGTTGTCAGTGGAGGGTTTTCTTTCTACCCACTTATTGTCTGATTTCCTGTTTGGACAGTAAATAAATAAAATTCATGGGACAAAAACAAAAAGGGGAAAAAATAGAATGAGATGATTTCTTTAAAACTGGCACAGATCTGTATGTAGCACACACTTATATCACTGATTTTAATTATTTAACTGTTTATCACCAGAGCAGATTAAATACAAAATCTTAGTCCTTGATTCCGCTGTATTTTCTTTTCTCTGAACAATAGATCTCAGCTATGTATGATGTAATATAAATGAAGCATTAGCCCTATAACAACAAATCTTTTAGAGTGATTGCATCGCTCCAGTGTTGTGCGAGGACAACAGATGCTGCCTTTTGTCTTGTCTGGGGCCAGATTAGAGCGACCAATCTTTCACGCATTATATTTAAAGAACCAAAGGCCTTGGCCACTGAGAAATTTGTGTTCATTAAAGCAATAGCATCTCATGATGAATATTTGCCTTGCACTGCTGCCCAGGTACTAGCCTCCTCCATTAGGTCAGTTTGCAAATCTGTAATAAAACATTTATCTGGCTATTACTTTACCTGACCTATTGGTCAAAGTTGCTAATGGGTTTCAGAGCTATTCCCAATAGAATCTCCACATTGATTTTGTGTTCCTCTGAAATATCTGCTCAAGGCTAAAGCCACTGGTACACGTTGAAATGAAATTAGCGACCCGCGGAAATTTCCTTCTATTTCCTCCTTAAATAAATAAATGGAAATCGAAATTGTTTGGGAGACACTGAGTGAAATACTGTCTTCCAAGGAATTCAGCTCTACACTCCGCCCCAGATGGTCCTATTGTGGTGACGAAAAAGTAATTTCCAATCCCACGAGTGCTGAAATCATTCATATAACCTGCAATATCACAGACACACACAGTACGTGACACCTATATAAAGTCCCTGCTGCAGAGCTTGGGGAGGGGGCTGGAGGTAAAGCTCTTAGTTTGCGAATGATCATCTAATATATGTCTGCAATGTCACAGTGCTCAAGGATGAAACTCTGCTCTCTATTTCATCCTAATCATGTTAAATCCAGTAACAATAAGGCATGTTATGATTTCTTCACATCTTTTTTTCCCCCTTTCTCTCTCTCTCTCTCTCTTCCTCTCGCCAGTGAGCTCAGAGGCATTACATCACTGCTTAGTCTGTGCCGCCGCTCAGTAAGATTCCATGTTGTGTCATCGTTGATCCACATGTGCTCCTCTTGCCCCAGCGGGAGGCTAGCTGATATTGCTGTGGGAATACTGATATATGCTCTCCTAGCTGGAGGTTTCATCACAACAATAACATCTCAGCTCGCCCAAATTTAAACCAGTTTACTGATTGTTGATTGTTAAGTGGGCAGGATTTATTCTATCAGCTGAAGATCTCCTGTTTTGTGATCAAGATTGTGTTGACACCAGTTTTGGCCAAGTAAGCCCCCCCCCCCCCACCTCCCCCTGCTATGTTATACAAGCATGTCATGCTGTTTCACACTGCCAGTGCTTTACAGGTCCTGCGAGGTGTGTGACAGAGCACTGAAATGACACACCAGCAGTCGGTCTCTTGTGTAACTGCAATATAACCCAAAATGGGGAAAAAAATAAATAACAAAATAAAGCTATTTGAACCATAAATAGCATTAATCATCTTGTGAATATATATGAGAAAACAAGATGTTTATTACTCAGATGTCTATATACCATGAAATCTTAGACGCAATGACCTTATGAGTACTTATTCCTAATGTTGTGTGGTTCCCTTGCTGATAGTCAGGGAAAATGTGTCTGTAAAATTGCCTGCCTGAGCAACAGTGTAGTCCCTGTGTCCTCTGCTCCAGTCTTGGCCTGGGGCGACTCCTGCTGCTGTTGATGGCTATCCATTTGCTCTGCCCTCTCTAAGGATGGGAGGGAGGCAGAGAGGGAGCATCGGCCCCATCTGCCACGCTGATATTTACTATCCCCTCACATTTGTGAGAAGTGGGGGTGGCAAAGGCCCAATTCCCTCATGGTGTTTTAGCACTCTGGCAGATACACACATGTGCATACAGGAAGAGAGAGATCAGAGGCAAATGGAAAGAGTTTAAAAAAAAGAAGTGCTGTTCATATAAAACAGAGTTAAATTCTGATTTAACCTGATGTGGCTTGGATGCAAAAAAGACGACATAATGGATGAGTGTAAACAGAAACAAGAAACCTGCTCGGCATTCCATTCACAGCATCATTGCATGCAGTTTTTCACGATTTAGCAAGAGGCAAAGAGACACTGAAAAGAAGTTTGAGGGAGGCGCTGCACTGAAAGCAGACACAGCAGGTTGCCATGAGCAGTTTAAGCTGGCAGCACTATTGTCCCGGCGCTACAAAAAAACAAACAGTTCAATCACTCCTCCCAGAATCTGCTCTGACACCTGGTAAGATCTCATCGCGAGGAGGTCGCATGTTTTGTGTGGAGCTGCTGGAGGTCACACATCACTCACTTGAATTATCTGGTGAGAGGGCAGGAACTCAGCCGCACACCTGCTTCTTCTTCTTTCTTTCTTTTTTAAACCCAAAGCCCGTGAGTATTGCTCTAAATGAATGGACTTTTCTGGATGTGGGCTTTGCAGATTTAGATGGCGGGCAAACATTCTGTTTGCATCACTCAGCGTGTGAGGGAAAATAAATGGAGCCGTTTTTCATTTAAAAAAGAAAAAAGAAAAAGGAAAAAAAATGCCACAATAATGGGCCCGGTGTAATTACAGTCAACTCGTAATGACATCTAGCTCTGTTTAGAGTGCAATCACACAAGTCTGTTGGCCTGATTGTGGTCAGTTCAGGATTTACATAATCTTGTTTGGAATTAATTGTGACTCCACGCTAGATATTTATCTTACGGCTTTACGGCAGCTGCAGGAGCCCCTTGCACTTCCATTAAGAAAAAGGTCATAAACCCCCTACAGTCTAAAGGACTCATAATATATGCAGAATTTTTAAATTGAAATCATACTTTAATCGAGATTGGGTTGTATTGGTGTGTTTTTTATTAAGCACATACATTTGGTGTAGTCTTTATTGCTTTGGATAATTCAGTAGTCCATACATGTTTGCTGTAAAAGTTGCCGTCAAGCCGCTGGTGCTGTTGCTAATCAGATGAACTGAATCTTGTATTATTAAAGCTCAGCGCTCCTCTATTACATGTGTGTGCCTGAAGAGGAAAGTCCACATGGGCTTTCTGCCCAAATGCCTGGACTAAGACTGCAGTATTGCCTCTTTCATTGTTTTTGGTGTTGGTGATTGCTTTTAAGCGTGAGCATTTGGCTGTAAGTGATCTTGCAATGCATTATTTTTTTCCTTGTTTTTTTTTTTTGGATTAGCAATAAAGATAAAACTTGAAATGCAATTACCGGTGAGCACAATGAGGAAGATTTTATTTATGGCACTTGGTTCTCTGGCTGTAATAAAACTGAGTTTAAGAAAGGTACCCTGCTCTCCTGGAACTCTTCATTTTAATGATACCAACAACAGACATTCATGACCGCCTACCTTCCCACCACAGGATTAAGTCAGGCAGTCATCTAGATTCTAAACTGCAGCCCAAGGTTAGCCCATGCAATTTCCCCCTAAAGCTAGAGCACAGCCAGCAGTTGGTCATTCATATGCATCTGAAATCTAATACCCTGCTGCTGTGCCCCACAGCGGCCCCACCTTTCCTGACTCACCAGTGAACCTCGACTCCTCCAGCGCACTCTGACCATTATACACCCTCCCTGTCTTTCGTTCTTGCCCTCCCCCTGTCTGAGTCTATTTGCATGTTGCCCAGGTTACACTGTCAGGGTACACCCCCACCCCCACCCAACCCCACCCGTGCACCCCCACCCCAATAGTTAGACTCAACACAGGGTTTCATTTGATAGTCTTTGCTGCTTCAGTAAATAATTAGCCACTGAATCCTCTGGGGGCCCTACACAGGAAGCATGGCTTGCTTAACAGGGGGGCTAAGGTTCTAATGACTGCTTTCCTACAAGGTTTCTGATAGCAAGCATCATGCTGCTGTGTGGACAACAAGAAACAGAATATACCCACCAAATATTAATTCTAAATGTGAATCTGAATGAAGGCTATACGATTATTTTAAATCTTTTGCCTATATTGGGAAATACTCTGCTTACCTTTTTAGGTCTGCTTAAGCAGAAGAATTTTCTTGAAAACAGATGTTTTTGGGAACTTTGCGGAATTAAATGTCATTATGTTAACAAATCAGCCAAATTAATATGCTGATGTACACGTCACTTCACTGAGATGGTGGAAACAACACCACCGTGCTGCGAAGTTCAACATAAACTTTCGTTCCAAATGACAGCAGCTACTTGAGCTCTATTACTTTCAATAATCTCATCATTGTGGTAAAGCAAAGCATATTTTACCAAACTAGAAATATCAAACAATTGCTAGATGGATGCTTAACCTCAATGATTTGCAGAGCAGATACTCACGCAAAGTAATTCCCCATCAGGATTGCCTCTATTTAAAAAAATGACAACTCCTGCCAAAAAATCCATTAACCGCATATAGATTTTAATGGTTCTGTCCAACTATAGATGCAGCGACAACTTTAGATGTTATTTCAAGAGATCAGTGTGCCCATACCTGAGTGGGACTTGAAAACTTTCCTCCCTCCATGTCCTCCTGTGCATGTTGAACCCCAGAAAGGGCAAAACCAATCATGTTGCTGAATAATTAATACATATGTGTATGAACAATTCATATGCATCAAGCTGAATGTACAGTAGTCTATATCCATTATGGAGAAATGGCTGCGTTCATAAAAAATACAGCACACCATAAGCTACCTCTCGAAGACTGTCGGGGAACGAGCTAATAAATCTAGTTCCCTGAGATTTACTTCTGTGAATTAAGCACAAATTTGGCAGCTCCCACCTCTTGTAACAGGATTTGTAGTTTGATTTTGTTGGCTCTGCGACGCTCCCATCACAACGCAGACTTTGAGGCTTAGAAGCTTGCGGTCTCCTCAAGATGACAAGCGAGACCGTGTAGAAATGCACTGTTTGGGCTAATGGCACAATCGCAGTGCACACAACCTCTGTGGGAGGTTATGTGTGGCCGTAGATTGTTGTTGTAGCCAGTGGGGAGTGGAGAAGTAGTGTCTGAAGAGATGTGACAAGTAACCCCGCCAGTGATACGCACAAATACACTCACACACACATGTATACACACACACACACACACACCTTATTTCTGTGGTCAGAGTTATTCATTTTGTTGAGCACCTCAGCCGCCAGCGGAGAAACGCTGTCACTGGGTTATTACAAATACCCACAAGCAGTTGCGAATGTCCTCACAGATACAGGACAGAGAGAGAGATGTGGGCCTGCATACCACTGCCTGACTGCTGCTGTTTGCTGGTGTTCTGAATGACCTAGTTCCCCCTTTCGGATAATTCATACCTCACAAAACCATGACACCACAGAATACTTATTTTGTGTCATATATCAAAAGACTGAAAATGACAAACATACTGTACCATCACTAGTTCTATTTAACACACTAAAATCACCCACAATTACATGCTTATGTTCCTTTTTCATGTATGCAACTGACTCGTCCATATATACCTTATGTATGCAACACTGAATACTTCACTGAGTATACATATTTATTCATACATTCCAGACTGCTGGTAAATAAACTGAGTTTTGCTGTTCGGACATGACTCACGCACTGAATCTCGGCTTCTTTACATGTAAGGTCTCTATGTTACTCACCTCTGTGGCGGGACTGTCATTTTCCATTTTTACAGAGTGGTATGATTAGGGACACCGCTGTGATCAAAAGAGGGCTACCGGCTGATTTTCAAAACCACACGTTATAGTGCAAATATATATCAAAGGGAACAGGCTGCATGGGTCTGTGTGATATGTCCAAAATGATTTAAACATGCTATGACCATGTTTAAGCCTCAAGCGAACATATTTTAACAGAATAACAAGGTTTTGCTGCCTCTGTGTCTTCATATAGAAGTCTGGGAGAGTTAAAAAGACATGAAAAAAATAAAGAGAAAATCAAAATTGGTATGGAGGGGGAAAGAGAGAGTAACCAAAATAAATAAATAAATCTGAGGCTGCTATCCAATGAATTATTAAACTCCCTGTTACAGATTTCCCAATTAGAAGGGGTAATCCAGTAATTAACCCAAGGACCAGCCGGCTGGTACAGTATATCACTGAAACGTACTGTCTAATCCCTCTACCAGTATTACTGTGAGCTGCAAATTTCCCTTGCAGCTCACAATAAGAAAAAAAAAACTCCACCTCACTAATAATCCCATTAGGCTTCGTTATAGAAATACTCTACTCATCTTTTAACTGCCAGCCTCAACTATGTAATGGCTGTGTTTTTAAAGCAATTTGGTCAGTGGTGACAGAAACCTGCTTACTGGTGAAAAGTTAATGACACTGAAAGCCAATACTGTATCCTGACCACTTAGCTCTGCCATTTGACAGAATTTGTCATAACACAGTTCCTTATTTTCAAAAAGAAACTGATGAATTTCATGTTTAT
Source organism: Maylandia zebra (assembly GCF_041146795.1). Lineage (NCBI taxonomy): Eukaryota > Metazoa > Chordata > Actinopteri > Cichliformes > Cichlidae > Maylandia > Maylandia zebra. The sequence continues at coordinate 26,946,684 of NC_135185.1, forward strand.
CTTCTTTGCACTTAACTCTAATTTTACAAAAACGGCAAAAGAGAAAAAAAAAGCCTCTTACCAGTATGCCCGGACGGAAAACTACAGGATTATTAGTGCACAGGGCTCAATCGTGGATTATAGAGACCTAAATTGTGTTTAAATAGAGATACAAGGCTGGCTGAACAGTCACAATATCAGATTTTGTTGATTTAATCCATTTTCAATGAGGCACCTGGCTCATTTCAGTCGTGATAGGGTCCCCTATCGTATTGCATGACTGAAACCTCATACTGTAGATTTCTCAAATCAGTTCAGCCTAAAACCCAAATAGTCCAAGCCTATTACACCACCACATCCTTGGCTCTCCCTTTCCTAAAACTTCTGCAACCCTCTGCATCATCCATCCAAGCCAAACCACCTTTATAAGATAAGATAAGATAAGATAAGATAACCTTTATTAGTCCCACATGTGGGAAATTTGTTTTGTCACAGCAGGAAGTGGACAGTGCAAAAGTTATGAGGCAAAAATTAGAATACAATAAGAATAAATACAGTACACAACTGTACAGAATAGAATAAAATAAAATACTATATACAGTAGAATAAAATAAAATAAATATACAATAAGATAAAAATAGAATACAAATACAAATACTATATACAACTGAGTAAAAATACAACTATGACAGAAAGGATTATTGCACTTAGTATTATTGCATATGTATGGATGTGTGTGCTTGATCAGTTAAAGTCTTTATTATGGAGTCTGACAGCAGTGGGGAGGAAAGACCTGCGAAATCTCTCCGTCCCACACCGTGGGTGCCGCAGTCTCCCACTGAAGGAGCTGCTCAGTGCTGTCACAGTCTGCTGCATGGGGTGGGAGATGTTGTCCATCAGGGATGACAGCTTAGCCGCCGTTCTCCTGTCACTCACCACCTCCACTGGGTCCAGAGGGCATCCTAGAACAGAGCTGGCCCTTCGGATCACCCTGTTCAGTCTCTTCCTGTCCCCAGCAGAGATGCTGCCGCCCCAGCAGACCACGCCATAAAAGATAGCAGAAGCCACAACAGAGTCATAGAATTTCTTCAGGAGTGGGCCCTCCACTCCAAACGACCTGAGTCTCCGCAGCAGGTACAGCCTGCTCTGCCCTTTCCTGTAGAGGGCGTCTGAGTTATGAGTCCAGTCCAGTCTATTGTTCAGATGAACACCAAGGTACCTGTAGCTGTCCACAGCCTCAATGTCCATACCTTGGATGTTCAGTGGTTGCAGTGGAGAATGCTTGTGCCTGCGGAAGTCTACCACCAGTTCCTTGGTTTTACTGGCGTTGATCTGGAGGTAGTTCAGCTGGCACCAGTCCACAAAGTCTTGGGTCAGACCTCTGTACTCCTTGTCGTCCCCATCAGTGATGAGGCCGACTATTGCAGAGTCATCAGAGAACTTCTGCAGGAAGCACTGGGTGGAATTGTGGGAGAAGTCTGCAGTGTAGATGGTGAAGAGGAACGGAGCCAGAACCGTTCCCTGTGGGGCCCCCGTACTGCAGACGACCCTGTCCGACACACAGCCCTGAGTCCTCACATACTGTGGTCGGTCGGTGAGGTAGTCCAGGATCCAGGTAGTGAGGTGATGGTCCACTCCAGAGTTCACCAGCTTGTCCTTTAGAACCGAGGGAAGAATGGTGTTGAAGGCACTGGAGAAATCAAAGAACATGATTCTCACAGTGCTTCCAGCGGTCTCCAGGTGAGCGAGGGAACGATGTAGGAGGTGAATGACGGCATCATCCGCTCCAATGCCAGGCTGGTAGGCAAACTGAAACTTATGGCCACATTTCTGCAAAGTGTGCTGCTTTGATTTGCTTTGGCATTCCTGTCCTTATTCATCCAGTGGGGCTGTGAGCTGGAATAATTAGGAGAACGCCATAAGGGCCCTACCACCTGACAAGTGATCAACAAACAATGATTTATGAGACCATCTCGTATCAGGGGATGACCATTGATTTAAACACACAAAGAAAACACACATTTACGCATGGACACATGCACACACGCGCACCACTTCTGAAACAGATGACCAGACACATAAATCAGACTCAGCATCCTTATATTTCAGGATCTGCTGTTTTATGCTGACCTATCTTATTTATCCTTCGTTCGCTTTAATAAACACCCAAAACTCATAAGCTCAGAATTGATATGGATTTCATAAGTGATCTGACTGGCAACATCGAGAGCTGCTGAAATTCCCTTGAAAGCTTGAATGAACCTCCCGCAAATCAATTTTGTCACTCTTTTATGACAAAAATGCTGATTCCACTTTTTTTTTTTTTACAGTTTTTTTACTGCCTGGAAAAAGTACAACTACACTGCAATATCTATATGTTGCTGTATGGAATTAGCGCAGTAGATCACATTGGCCTGTCTGTTGTTTTGGCATGCCTAGGTAAGATTTCTTGACAGACAACTTGCATACTGTGTTTTATTACCCTGCCAGCTGCACGGTCATTGTATATCGCTCTTCCTGCGAACGCGCAGGATCATATTTCTATGTGTACTGCAAAGCGGCGGCTTCAGATACTGATTAATGAGTAATGAAATAGCTTTTAGTTATTACAGGATGAAAATATTAATATGAGAGATGCTGAGTGAGAAGAAGGGTGCCTTTATTATGTTACCAGTCTGCTTCATCATCTCATAGATTTGTCTTAGGTTCACAGCATCAGTCAGATTAAGAAGCCATATTACTCATCAAATGTTAAGTGAGCCTGGTCCTATTAGACGCGGTAGAGGATGTCATCATCATACAAGACTCCTTTTAGCAACTCAGTAAATCTAAGTCTACATTCATTTTGTGCTTTTGATATACTGTCATGGGCAACATTTCCAAAATAGTTAATTAATAGTCAGTAATGGGCTTCTGACTGTTATAGATTCAGTCGTTTACTGTTGGGACTGGGAAATAATTGCTGTTTTTTACAAGTGTACGACATATGCTATGTGCCTAGAGACGCTGCGCAACGTGTTGATGAACTGTGCATTATTGTCTTTCCTACCACAGATTGATCAGAGCTGCAGTCAGGTCAATATGTGTCTAAACATGACTTTAATAAGGTGACTGCACAGACACTACTGCAATACCACAAAATGTGGAAAACAGAGAAATCTGTGCACATGTAACAGAGTGACAGAGATAGTCTACAGCTTTAGTGCTTTTTCCCTCATTCTTCCTCCACCACCGGTGTGAAGTGATCACAACGCGCACTGTTATGGTCACTGCAGTTATACTGTTATTAGCGATTGTTGTCAGTCAGAGGCAACAGATCAAAAAGAGTGAATCCATATTGATTAACCGAGTCGAGCTCTCACACACTGGCAGAATTTGCGCTATGTACATGATGATTGACTCCTCCTTTGCTTTCCCTTGCACTGTGGCAATGGGATAATTGAGCATCCACCATGAATCCAGTATTAGAGATTCATGTGTCTCACCCCACCTCTCCTTTTCTGTGTTACATTCAGCTGGCAGATGATTGAAAGGCCTCCGGTGTCCCCCCTGCTCTATGTGGATAAGCAGTTTTCATATGAAACATCAATACTTGAATGGATAGACAGTTTTATCCATTGATTAAACACTGAGTGAATGCGCAAGTACTCACCCTTGCAAAGACTGACGCCCATGCAAGCAGATTCCCCCTCTCCATTTTTGTGATTTAGGGCACATTTGTGCAATGGTTTCTAAGTGGAGTGTCATTACTTCACCTCACCATATTTGCAAGGGCATAATCAATAACTTCATTTGAGCACCGATATGTGTGGACTGAGAATCGTGGTAGTGGGGACCGCAGTGTTTCTCCCCCTTGGAGAACTGTTTGAAAATAGCCCTGTGAACATTGATAAAGCAATGACAAATGGGGATTATGGTATGACAGGTCAAAAACTGCCACTTGAAAATTTTTAATCAATCTCTATTCCCTTCATTTTGCTGTGTGAACTGTGATGTTTCATTCATTGTTTTCACTTTTAGACTGATTAAACAACATACATATTATTTTAAGGATAAAAATCCACTTTTCCAAATCCCATGCATAATTTGAATTGTATTAATCCAAATACACAAGGATTTAACAGACACTTGCACACCTGCAGCGTCTGGTCAAATAGGATGCTTATTGGAGTAGGGATCTCATTCAGATGGTCATTAGACAATCAAATGAGAATAATCTGCCAGGATCTCTATTACGAGGAAGCCAATTCTCCTGGTGCGTCAATGGCCTTTCAGAGTATTACCAGGTGTGTGGCTCATATACTGATTGCTCATTTGTGCCTGGGAGAGATCACTATATATGAATGCCCTTTATGATTTAAATGCCAGTGGGAAAAGTACTGTTCGTCAATATGGAATTGAAAGGGTAAAACAAGCGCAAGCTCTTCCTGGATTTCATTCATGACTTTCATTATGAAGTGACACAGTGACATGACATGTTTTTTTAAAGTGTACAAGTTGCTGATTAGATCATAAACTACTATAGATTTAAGACACCCCATATTTGTAAGTGACTCGCATATGTAATATTATTTTTATTTTTGTCCTTTGTTGTCTTCAGTATATTTTTTATTTAATGTGCTGTTATGGCCTTAGGCTCTGGTGTGTGCTGGTGTTCTGTGTTGCAGAAGTTTCATGGGTGGAGATTCAGGAGGAAATGCACAACACCTGGCCTGTATTTTCCTTGGATATTTAAAACTCTAGGCCTGTTGGTCTCTACTGTTACTGGTCTGCTCCAGTCCTTTCATGGTGTCTGCATTGTCTCGATGCCTCTATGCCCCACTTTGGTTCTTTCGTATAAGTTATCTTAATTTGCTCGTTAAGTCACACATACTTGCCAACCTATGTTGTTTATGCTTCAGCATGAAATTTACACTGTAGCCATGTTGTAACTGCAAACACCTCTGAAACTCTGTAACCTGCTGTAACCTGATGTGCAGGGACACATATGTTTGCTTTACTACAACAAAGAACAGGAGAGAAAAAGTCACATCATTAGATTTGTTTCTGTGAGCTAGCACTGTAAATAAAACAATGCGACCCGACCACAGGCTAATTAACACATGATGCACAAGTGTAAGCATCAATATCAGCAATGGCATCGGCCACTTATAGGTCCCTCTATAGGCACTAAAAAGATCAGGCCTTTCATAAACATCATTATCAAGTTAAATCATTATTTGGTTATTCATATTCAGTTGGTGGTGTAACTCTATTGTTGTGGCCTACGAGCTAGTAATAACAATACTACATATAAGCTAAAAGAAATGTAAAATCCATATATGCCAGTCTGAAGCATGTTCTTTTCAAGATTTTCATTTTCTCACTCCAAGGCCAAAACACCTCGCCCTCAGTACTAACCCCTGCTGGTGCCTCGAGGTTAACGTGCTCTCTTAATTTTAAGCAAGCGGTGGACACAGGCAATAAAAAGATGTACATTTTAGCTGTGTCATAGAGAAACAAGTGCATGATCTCAGCAACAGACCACCCACCTTCCTTTTCCTCAAAAACATGTTTCATGGCTGTTGCTCTCAAATCATGGAGGAGTTTTCATTTGAGGAGGGTCAAAGACCTTTTTATCACCTCCTTAAACACTCATTCAAGGAACCTCTTGTATCGCACGACTGGACATCCCTTCTCTGTATCTCCAATTGTTGGTAAAATGGGGCAATCTGTAATCTGTATATCCAGTTTTGCCAATGAACTGTATGTAAGCAACCTTGGAGAATATTCTGTGCTTTCAAATTGTTTCATGTCAGCAATCAACTCATTGTTTACACTGTTTATAGTGTTAACATTTACCACGCAAACAGTGCACATCCAGCATGTGGACATCCTTGACATCTGCCTTTTGGCTCAAGTATAATGGACAGATTAAATGTCACCTTAGCACTGGGTATTTTAATCAGTTTATGTATGGAGGATATTTTGTAAGCAATTTTGATGTTTGTTTCCACGAGATGTTAGTGTTGTGTCTGTCAGTCTTGTTGGTGTCTCTGCTTCTCCTGTCCCGACGTGCTCTGCTGCATCCTGCGGCATTTGGCACCCTCTCAAGTCACCTCCTCCTTTGCTATACAGACACACACTCACACACACAAACACATCCACAATTAGCTGAGATAAGCTGGGATTCTGTGACTTCCTGCAGATTCTTCCTCTGATAAGGGAGAACAATTTAAAACCCCTGCATAGAAAAAGACACGAGTATAAAAGAACCTTTCTGGAAGGCTACAAGAGAAAAAAAATACAACAAAAGTCAATGCAACCAGGCTCTTGGCTGCTGACATGATGACTGGTCACAACATCATCCTGTCATACTATATTAGTTTTGGTTTTTGCACACCTCAATTGCACTCTTTGCTGAAACTCGTTTATCACATTGCAGGGAATGGACACTACTGTAATATATCACAGGGGCCTTTTCTGAAAGCGTGACAATCTGCTTTTGAAAGTGCTCTGTTTTGAGTGCCTGCAACAGAAGTGATCACAATAGCAAATAACTAAGAAAAATATTGCAGGGTTTGGCATGCATTTCAATGAAAAATAAATATTGAAATAAAATTTCACTTTGTTTTACAGACTTAGTTCAATGTGACCTTTGTGAGTTATTCCTTGTGTTGGTAGCATCTGTTTTCAGTGGAAAAGTTGTTTAAGTTAAGCACAAAACCGAGTAGGTATCTAAAAGAATGATGGCTTTTAAATGAGGGCTAAGGGCTACATCTGTCTCACGTTCTCTTTGTTAAGAATCTTGGAGTCTGAGCTGTCCACACATGAGATAATGGCTGGATGAGATAAAGTAATCAAATCCCCTAAAAAAATCACTTAAGTACCCCTCTCTCCCCTCTAAAAAAAATAAAATAAAACTTAAAGTAGCTCTGCTTCTAGTAAAGAGGAGTCTGTCCCTCTATTGTGCATATTACTGCATCTCATCTCGCTCATTGCTGCCTAGAGTGCTATGACAACAGAAGTGAGAATATATTTAATCTCTCCAGCCCTGCTAATAATACTAAGCTACTGGCTGAATGCCGAAAAAAGCACAAAGGGCTAATCATCTCTAGTAGTAAGCATTTTCTTACACATACACATTTTCCCCGCTGTTCTCAGAACTGTCAGGAGTAAAGAGATAAAGAATGGGCAGAAGGGGTGGAGGGGTGGTGGTGGTGGTGGTGGGGGAAGTCAGTTGTGGTGTGAGAAGTGTCTGCCACCACAGCATCATTAACACCCAGTGGTGTTGGAGTAAGGGAGGGAGAGCAGACGGGGCCTCCGAGCACTAGGAGCGAAATTGCAAACCCAAGGTTCCTGATACAACCTGTTATTATTTTTGACACAAGCCATTTACAATAGCTATGAAGGTGGCAATGGAAAATGTAATATTGATTGTATGCCCTCAAGGCTTTGCTCCCCTGACTTCTCAACGTCACACGACTCAAATGTTGGGTGTGATGATATGCTTCTCCTTTTATTTATTTTTTATTTTCTTTTGTTTCCTCCACTTCCACATATCCTATTTTAGCGGCTTTGCTGATGGTCTGTTTGATGAGGTAATTACGCCGGTAGATTGAGAAGGCAAGGTGACGTTTTGGGAGTTGAGAAAAATAATAGAAAGCTGCGTAACTACAACAGTGCAATATGATATTGGTCTGATGTGACAGGTGTTAATATACCCAATGGCAATCTGTTTTTCATCTCTTTTTCATGAGGGTGCTTACTGAATTACTTCCAAATGATGTTTATGAAGCAAGCGACTGTTGCACCATGGGGTAGCGGCGGCTCATTCCAGCGTTATTAAGACGCGCTAACACAGAGCACCGCAAAGAAATGCACTTGGAAAAATAATCAGGTTTTGCTTAAACACAGATGCGTGATAATCCTGGAGACATTTTTGTGCAGGCATGTAGGCTCTGAGCTTCAGCTGGAGGCGATGGAAAATAGAGGAAGCTATTAAGCTCCTGAAACACAGTGACTAACTAAACAAAGCGTGGAACAACTGGGAAAATAGTCGGCCTTTGGAGAAGCCTGTCTCTGTCTGTCTGACAGAAACCTGTCAAAACCAAAACAAACATGTATAACAAGGCCCTCAAAGGACTGGAGACAATTGTGCGAGCCTGTGTGAGCTGCAGCGGAAGTCTTCGTATCTGCAGAGATTGCAAGGGTTATCTGCCAGTGGTAATTAAGCTAGGGCTTCTGTGTGACAACTTTTCACTTGTTTCTGAAATGAATGCATGACCTGCACGCCACCTCTCCATGTAGCTAACCACTGATTGCTGTGCTAAAAGCTATCTTTGTGAAAAGTGCTGTCTAAGAGCTCTTTCCCTCTGGTTGGAGGTGCTTTGGAACACATCATTATGGACTTACATGATTTAGATGACCCCATAAAATTTCCCTAAAAGAAAATATAGTGAGGGCAATACCTTTGTGCTGTCAAGGGTTCTTCACGTTAGATGTTGTGTTTCACTGTTTAAAATTCAACTTTTTAAAAGCATTAAATATTCTCAGTTAAACCTTTGATTTCTAAATTATATTATCCATATTAAACTGTCCATATTAATTACAGATGTAAGTGAGAAACTAATCAACCATCAGTGCTGCTTTTGAGAAACACAACTATGAGTCAGTTCATTGTGTTGCTGTGAACATTTTTCTGGATAATAGCACCTCTCGTTCTCATGTACAGTTAGACCAACATGTTTTTATCTCTGTCATCACATTAGGTTGAGTGGAGGAAAATCACTCTTAATGACACAGAGATTATTGGCTTTGTGTTTTGGTATACCAGTAAATGCTGGCTATGCCAATGGGATTTCCCCACATAAGCCTTCGCTATCAGTTTACAGTAACTTCTGCATTCTGCAGTTATCCACAAGGATATCAAAACACAATACAACAAGTCTGTGTGGCTTCACTCAATGACATTATCTTGCAATAGTCATGGAAAAAAAAAGAGTCTGTATCCTGTAAAAATGGAGTGAAAAGAACAATAAATGTGGAGAAATAGTTTTGTTCACTGTTGACTAATGTGTTAAGGATTACTTTCTGGTTTTAAAACTTCCTGTCATGATCTCTTAAAGGAATTCTTCCCAGTATATTCATACAGCAGCACTGCTACAAGCAGTGATTCAATTAAATTTTGAAATCAGGAAATTGTGATATATTGAAAAGAAGGATTGTTCACACTTGGAGTTATAAGTTACACTTCCAAAACATTTCTCAACATTAAGTGCAGAGGACACAAAACTCCAGTGCTAACTCTAAAAACAATAAAAGCCATTAGCATCATGCTAGGGTAAACATTAAAGTACTACCTATTAGTATCTATTAAAGTATTTAGTTTACAACTTTAGCACGACATGTTCAATGGATAAATGCTGATGCTGGTCAGCAGGGGCCTTCATATGTGAGGTTTACATGTTTTGTTTCCCAATGTGTGCTCTGGTTTCTTCCTACAAGCCACATAAATGCATGTCAGTTTAATTGGTGATTCTAAATAGACTCTAGGTGTGGATGTCAATGTGGATGGTAGCTTGTCGCTCTGTGTTAGATATGTGATAGGCTAGTGACATGTCCGGCCTGTACCCTGCTTCTCGCCTAATGTCAGCTGGGATAGGTTCTGGCCCTCTGAAACCGTAGTTATTTAAGGGCTAAAGAAAATGAATAGATATTGAAAGCAAGGACATTGGAAGTAGTGGGGCCAAGGAACCAAAAGACCAGAGGATATCCTGACAGCTAGCAATGTTCCTTTGCTCATTCCTCTGATGCATTGTGCACTGCTGACCTGAAAAGTTGATTATTCTAGATAAAAAGTCAATTTTTATGAACTAGGTATCTAATTTGCTTTGATCTCTTGGATGACATATGTTAAATGAAAGATATTCAAAGTCAAACATACTAGAACAGCAGTGCTCTGAGACTGTGAAGGTAGGCAGTGACAAAACGAAATGCTTAAAATTTATCATATGAACAGTTGCAGGATTATCATGGACTATCAGGAGTGTCATGGTATAGAATACATTTTTCACTTGGCACTGTTGCATCATTTTGCAGTGTGCAAGATTAACATTGCATACAGCCAATCTTGGAGTCTGAGCTGTCCACACATGAGATAATGGCTGGATGAGATAAAGTAATCAAATCCCCTAAAAAAATCACTTCATTAATAAATTCCTTCTGCTACTAAATGGGAATGCACACCTGTTTTTCAATGATATAATCCATAAAGATTAGGGTAATTTAATTGTGACAGATGTTTGCTTGATTGGATTAGCTAAGCAGGAAAAATGGGAAATTTAGAATTGGGTCCAAACCAGTTTTTGTGCAAAATTTCACTTTAGAATGCAAAACATAATCTATCCATCCATCCATTCGCTTCCACTTAACCTTTTCAGGGTTGCGGGGGTGCTGGAGCCTATCCCAGCTGTCATAGGCGGGGTACACCCTGGACAGGTCACCAGTCTGTTGCAGGGCTAACACAGAGGCAGACAGCCATGCGCGCTCACATTCACTCCCGTATTCACACCTATGGGGCAATTTAGACTAATCAATTAACCTATCCCCACAAACTGCATGTCTATAGACGTGTGCCCGGAGGGAACCCACGCAAACACGGGGAGAACATGCAAACTCCACACAGAAAGACCCCGGCCTGATGGTGGAATTGAACTCAGGAAAGGGTTAGGGCAAAACATAATCTCACTTAAAAAGTTTTCATTTAGGGTAACTTGGAATCTAATACATCCATGGTTTCTTGTAATCTTTTTGAAGCGGTCTTTTTCAGAGCAATAGTTCTTCAGGCTTTTAGTTTTTAGACATTGATTGCTGTTTCACTCATTTTCAGTCCAGTCCATTTACCTGACCATAGTGGCGTTTTTTTTTTTTTATTTGTTTGTTAAGTCAATTTATACTGGACAGAAAATGGATTAAAAAGCAGCCAGCATCCAAATAAGTGCTTTAAATATCCTTCAAGAAGCCTCGAGAAGTATTCCAAAAGACTATTTACAGAAAGACATTTAAGAGAGTTCAGGCTGTGTTAAACAGTAAAGGTGGTTATACCACATATTGACCTTCAAGCTCTTGAAAATTGGGCAAACTCTGTTTTTAGCTTATATAATGCATTTCTGTGTATGTTTACATATTTTTTGCCTAACAGGAAAGAAAGTAAAAAATGACAGTAGAAAAGTATACATAGCAAACAGTGTTTTTGACAAACTAGGAACAGTTAAACTGCCAAAACAAAGTTTGACTCGTCTTTTACTGAACTCCAACACTGATTTTAGCGGGATAATAAGAGGCCACTGTATACTCTGCAAGAGATCTGTAATTCATTTGACTTTAAAAGAGCTCAATTATAGTTATTGATTATTTATTCCCCTTTAAAGCGAGTGAACTCTTGCAAGGGCACTCTTATGATTCATGCTGCCCGCTAAAAGGAATGGCTTTTAAATATTGGAAGAGCTGTTTGAAGGAAGGATTGCTGAATATTTAGAGTTCTATTGCTTTCATTTAGTTTGGCTGATGTGAAGTTTAGCCGTTATTCTCTCTAGTATTCCTGTCCTCATCAGCCTCTGCACTTTCACAGATGATGTCTGTTTCATAGACATGGCGAATCGCATTCGTACCAGGCTTCTTCAGGAGAGTGGGCTGAGAAGTTTTGATGAAAACTAGATAAAGGCTGTGAAAAAAGAGAAGATCAAATCAGCAACTCCATCAGCCCTCATAAGAGCTGATCCCCCCTGCCCCGAGAGAGCTTGTGGGATCACAATACTTCCCATAAAACAGCGGGAGCTTGGCCAGCCAACTGAAAAGGACCTGCCTCTCATTGGAGTGAGAGATCACTGAACTGGAGAAGGGAAAGAGTAGAGAGAAAAAGAAGAGGTTTCTCCTATATGCAGGTTGAATGAGGGTCTCAGTGGTCAAACCTATAGAATTAAAACAGGAATGGTGGAGTGGGAGGTGGAGTGGGAGGTGGTATGTGGGGACTGAAGAAAGGGGGAGTTGTTGGTCATTATACGAAGCCTAAGTAGAACACCAGCTCCTCATTCTCCTCCTCCTGAAGGTTCACATCCCTGCTGTGTTTACCACAGCCCCCCTATGGATTCTATTAAATCAGACAGGAATAAGAGGGAGAACTGCATGCCCCCACTGTCTTGCATTTACCTGAGGCTTAGCCTTTTGACCTCAGCTCTGCATGTTTGTGAAAGGAACAAATCATATTCCTGATTAAGTTTGAATGTCTTTATCATAAAATCTTGTTCACTAATTTGGAACAAAAGAAAGTTCTTTTTATGATATTTGTTAAGCTAATTACAAGGTTTATTAAATTGCCCTTTCAGGGTTATGGTATTATTTTTAAAGCCTCATTTTAAGCAATGTATAGTCATTTGTGCTTTTATTTAAGACTGTAGGTAAGCTTTCCTTGTTTTCAGATAAAATCAGCATGCAGAAGCATTGCTGCATAATGCAGCAGCCTAAAACCTGCCCTTTAAACTCAAAGCTAAGTGGGGAAAATGACTGGGCAAATGAATCATTTCAAGTTATAGAGCCGTTACCTGGTTGAGGGGACATGTAAGTATGAATGCATGGAATAAATATGTCGTGGCTTTATGAAGTGTGAAATGGACCAATGCAAAGGCTCTCCCTGTTTGTTGCTCATTGTGGAGGTGACTCCACATTTATGAGCATTTACACCCCCGAATCCCAGTTTGCAAACTTAAATTTATGGGTCCAATGGCACTTAAATTTTTACTAGTAAAAAATATTTAAGGAGTTGGTTCATTCACATAATTGTTATTTATCTACCTCCTTGGGGTGAAAGCAGAACCAAATTGCTATTTCCATTTAGAGGATGGAATGGCATAATGATGAACACATTTATAAAGTGGCTGTGTTTTTTACAGAACTTATGCCTGTGTCCAGGGGCTGCAATTAAAATGGTCTGTACACAAAATTGTGAATCCTATTGACCCACCAAACCCAGACACTCAATACAATTTGCTCATTATCTGTTTAGTTGGCTGGTTGTGTTTGTCATCAACTAAGTGACCCTGTCTAAAAATCATCAGTACAAATTGATCAGTTTCATATTCTAAAATACGGCTTAGTTAGGACTTTCTGCATGTGGGATGATAAGAAAGTTGGGTCATATATCCATCCAATATATTTTCATTATTTAAAATTCATTCTCATGCATGTACACCCAGAAAATCTCCATTTTTTAATGCAACCATGTTAAATATAGATAAATTACTCTAGTCCATGTCCATTCTCTGTCTTCATTCTCTTCTTTCATTCTGTTTTTTTTTCTATCCCTTTTTACTTTTCCATTTGTCCAGTTGGTATACCCCACTAAGAACATGATTGCCACAGGCCTGAACCCAGTATCCACTGATTGTGTGGTTTCAAGTCACATCATGGATAACCTTTGACCCCAAAGTCAGCTCTGGCTCTTAGCCTCAGTGTGCAGCTGTGGTGAGAGTTGGCATTCCTCCCCTGCAGGTCAGAGCACCATTAGCCTACACTGTAAGGAATGCAACACCATTTGTAATGACTTTACAATTGACAATAGCAATCAACGTGAAAAACAACTGATGACCTCTCACTTTTTTTTCTCTAAGTGGTCTTGGGGAAAAAAAAAGCCTCTTTGCTAATTGTCCACCAGTTAAATGTTTTTGTGTTGCATTTGTTTATCAAACCATACGAGTGATAAATTGTAGAAGACCTATTAAATGTCAAAAATATGCATCCTTATTTGGATGTAAATATATCATTCATGGTAAATTTACGTGATAAACGATTTTTAAAATCTTAGAACAAGATTTGTGATCTCTCTTGTTGCACTATATAATAGGATTTTAATGGATCTGATAGTCAAAACACATGTTCCAACTGAGGCCCAGGATGTACGTAAGTTTGGTCAGTGTGACCAAAGCACATATGGTACCTGTTCTCCACACCATCTGAATAATTTGCCCAAAAGCGCTATATTATCTATTTTGCCGTTATTTTATTATACTTCTTTTCTTTTTTTTTCTAAGTGATTTTCTTTGTTTTTCTCAGTTTACTTCTAACTTCTTTTTGCCTTGTGTTTGGTGCAAAGTACTAGACTGATGCACTGCTGTTTTCGCTAAGTTCTTCTGAGTGGTAGTGAAAGACTAGAGACATCTCTAAGCCTTCTGGGACCCCACAGCCACAAGTGTCTGCAGGGCTGTCTATGATAGAGTCTGTTTTGTTAAAGTAGGAGAAAGAGAAAGACCTCATAGTTTTTCAAACCCTTTGAAATGCTGTTTTTGTGATCGATTCACAGACCAATTCAGGGAACCCAGAGGAGCAAACCCCTGCTCATATGCTCCAGGGAAGATCATAGTTTTTTGAAGCTGATGGTATTTGCGTTTTATGCAGGCAAGCTGTGAAACGTGTTGATTTGTTCTGGGCATCAATTGCTCCACAGGCTTTCAGATGAAGATGTTTACCCACTGTGAACTTCTTGCCAATTTATCTCACTGAGGGACAGAGAGTCTTACTGTTTTCCCCTTTGTCTTCCTTGCCAATCCTCCACTTCTCTTATCATCTCTCCCATTTTATCTTTTTACCACACCTTCTTAAAACTTCTCCACTTTCCCCTTTCTTTCGCCCTCCCTGTTAAAGTTTTCTACATACCGAGAAGAGTGCATTTTGCACAAATTTATCAAAGCTGACACTAAGAATAAACTTTTTTTCCTTTGGTCTGAATGCTTAATGATTGTTCCTGTCTTACCAGCGCAGATGGTTGTCGGATAATGCAACCCCAAACGCTGGGGTATGTCTTTGATCTCTTTTGACTAATAGTGATGGCGTGTTTTTGTCGAGAGGGATCATGGTTAGCTATGTCAAATGGGGATTTCATCAGGGCAGGAAATGTCTGTTTTTTGTATTGCTTTACATACAGAGATCAACTTAACTGAATGTTGAGAGGACGTCTCTGTATTGTAGATAAGGTGAAAAGATGTATAACTACTTGTTGTGGCTTATTAGTGATCATTGTTTGAGTTGTTAATCGCTTGTGTGCTTAAAACACTCATATCTCAGTCGCTGATTTGATGGATACCTTCAAAACTTCAAGCCCAAGCACACTAGCACATTGCCATAGAGACAGTGAGAGATAGACTGGGTATACAGAGGCTAAATGTTATTACATTCACATTCTTGTAAGTTGTTCAGAAATGTTACAGTTAGCTGCTCGTGGTTTGATAGATTGACACACTACTTGATTGTTCATGCCATGAAGTGAGTGCACCTGTGATGAATAGTACCTCTATTATCATTCTTTAAGTCAATTAATCAAACCTTCCTGAAACATTTCCACCACTTGCTACCCAGAAATGTAGAGATGAATCGCATGTCTTCCTGAAGGCAGAAGGAAAAGAGTTAAAGTTGAATATGATGGGTTCTCCCCCAGGTTTCTACCCCCATCCCTTCTTTCTTAGGCTCCCTTACCAGTCTAGTGGTGCACTTGAAAGACACTTTTCCAGTATTAAGCCTCAGAGGGAAATTTCAGCATACAAGCTCTTAGCAGTCGATGTGAGATGGTAGTGTGGGGTGCGGTGAAAATACCAAACAACTCATGTTAAGTTATTTTTCCACGAAGGGAGCGGAGAGACAGCTGAAAGGGACATGTTTAGACAGTTGCGTTTCAACAGGGCATTCCTCAGTCACTACCATGCACACATATTCATATACATAGGCATCTGTCAATGTGCTATACTTCATTTAGATACCACCCCCAATTTAAACAAATATATAAATAAGAAAATACTGGGCAGGGTTCCTGACTCATCCATTACTCTCTGCAACCATGTGCACCCAGATACTGAAGGACATTCCTGTCCTTCTGCCAACAAGCTACACACACACACACACACACATTGCCACATATGTGCACACTAAGACAAACATACAAACGCATGTGAGGTTGATTAGGAAGCTGTGGTCAGTTGACAAATAACATGGTGTTCATATTTTGCCTGAGGCATGGTAGCAGTAATGATTCAATAATTGTCCTGAGTGCTCAACGTTCACTTCCAATCAGCATCCAGAAAAGCTTTGCAGCTGGCAACCCACGCTTTGTAACCTGCAAAGACACACACTTAGACACATACTCACTTAACCACAAAGATTTAGTTGCAACTGTGGTTAATGGGAATAATTAGTGTATTCACATTGCTCATCTTTTTGCTCTCACGTTTGTTATGCGATCCCTCTCTGCTGTTATATCCACTGCAGCCACGCCTGTAGACTAGGAAAGATAAGAACATGTGGAATTAGTTCCTCGCAGTCATGCTCATAACTTGTTGTGATATTCACTTTGGTACACCTGAGCTTGTAATTGAGAAAAGTGACCCTGTGCCCTAGAGCTAGACTGAGAACAGCATTCGTAACTCACATGTTACATGTGTGATCTATCCCACATCTCTATAGCAAGGCCCTTATCTGGGTCACACTGGGAGATGCAAAATCTCTCTTTCTCTCTGTTTACACTTAGAGGAAAACCATTTCAGCAAATCAGCACACTTTCCATGATATCACCCAGCGCCTAAAATGGCAAAACATCTTATCCAAATCAAAGCACTATTATTCTGCATAGCGGAGTTGGAGATTCACTGGAAAAGACTCTTCCCCATATCTCATGCAGACTTTAATTAGTGACAAATTTAGCCTCTGGTCTCAGCTTGTTCAAACATGGTCCCTCTTTAAGGTTAGTTCTGCTTGAATATTTTACCACTGACCTCTCTGAAAGGCTGCCAAGAATGTCAGATATCTTAGATGCGTAGGAGTGCCTTGCTGAGTCTCTCCTGGGTTGGTTGGTTGCCTTCTCTGCTCTGTGTTTCTTCCATTAGCAGTGCCCTCTGCAGGATGCCTGGACTGCATGTGATGATGTAAGCACATTTCTTCTGTGCTGTGCAACTGCCTGTGGCTATGAAGCGATGCAGG
Organism: Maylandia zebra; assembly: GCF_041146795.1. Taxonomy (NCBI): domain Eukaryota; kingdom Metazoa; phylum Chordata; class Actinopteri; order Cichliformes; family Cichlidae; genus Maylandia; species Maylandia zebra. The sequence goes on from NC_135185.1 coordinate 26,963,661, forward strand.
GCAGACGGTCTTTTAACTCTCTCTCCCTCGCTCTCTCTCACACACACACACACACACACTCTCTTTTGCCTGTTTTTGCTTTTGCCTCAAATACAAATTGATCCGGTCTTTATAAGGTTTAGATACATAAAAGCTGCATCAGGTGTAGAGATGGACCGATCCGATATTACGTATCGGTATCGGTCCGATACTGACCTAAATGACTGGATCGGATATCGGAGAAAAATAAAAAATGTAATCCGATCCATTAAATATCACGAAAGCACCTCACAAAACTTGCAACACGCCGTAACTCACCTCAGAACGTTAGCATGTCGGAGCAGTATGCATCACGTGATAGAGCGGCTGTGGCATGCAGGACCTGTCGGTGGTCTGGATAGCATTTGGAGCTTCCCTAGCAACCCGGCATTTCATCTCCGACAAAGTTATCCCCGAGAGAAGTAAAGCAAGTGTGTAAGTCCATCTCTGAATGTTTGTAAAGCATTCCTGCGTTAAGCTTAACGAGCGACTGCCTCTCGCTCTCCGGCTGCTACTTCAATCGTGAAACTGCTTAAATGATCAGCTGATCGGCTTTTCTGTCGCAAGTCCGTCTTTGTTTTTGGCCCACTTTGCACCAGAAAGAGGAAACCAGCGGCTGAACAACAGCAGCACGTTTAAGCTTGATAAGCTGTTGTTAGAATTTATTTAATATTACTTTCTACACCAGGATCTTTTTCTACGTAGCTGACGCTGGTAACTGTGCAGGGGCGGATCTAGCAAAGTTTAGCCAGGGGGGCCGATAGGGCATTAACTGGGAAAAGGGGGCACAAAGACATACTTTTCTTTCTTATTCTCATTTAAAATGTCTAGCTTTTAATAAATAATTATCTGACACACAAAGTTTTAATTTGATGTAAAATGAATAGAAGTCAATTACTGTATATAGTGACTATTAAGTCTAATATATATACCCTAGTAAGCTATAGTACTTTTTCCTTTGGGAAGGTACCATCTGTGCAGTCTGCAATTTTGTTGAAGAAAGATGTTGAATCTATTTAATATTTCTTGAAAAATAATTGATTTCTGTGCATTTTTTTTCACACTGCATCAAATTAAGGTTGATTACGTCGATTAAGCATCATGAGGTGGCGCGTGAGGGGTGGTTCCCTATTTTTTATTTATTTATTTTTGTTGTTGCTGGGAGTTGGAACCCTATTAGTTAGGTTGCTTAATATTTACGCTAAGTACTCTTTAAAATACCAGAATAGGGAGGATGGTGTAGGTCTAAGTTTATTAGATTGATCAGTATTGCTGAACTATGAAATTTTTTTTTGTATACAGGTATAACAGAATAGCTTTAGTGTAGTTGTTGTTTTAAACTTGAGTATGAACTTGCAGACTTGCAAAATGCAGCAAGATATTTTAAAAAACAGTTTTGTTGATTAAAAAACACTATATCGGATTCATATCGGTATCGGCAGATATCCAAATTTATGATATCGGTATCGGACATAAAAAAGTGGTATCGTGCCATCTCTAATCAGGTGTTGCCGTTAGAAAAGCTGATATATCCATAGAGCACTCCTCACATTGGGCTGGGCAACACCCACTGGATGGGAATGTGCATAATCACTCAGATGCTGTTTGTTGTGGGAGAAGATATAACATGACTGCCGGCTAAAGATGGCATGTCACAGGGAGACAATCCAGGCAGCCTATAGCCATGTATGATTATGATTTTGCAGTAGAAAGCTGATGGAAAGTGAGCCAAAAAAAAAAAAAACTGACAGCATATTTCACACTGATACAGAATGGACAGATTTCCTGCTTATGTGTGAATACAAAATGTGAGACTGACACTGAATGGAAACTGATACTGTATATGGAAGATCATCCAGAGTTGTCCTCGTGTGTGCGAGGCAGATGATGGGGGGCTGGTTAGTTGGTCTGTCTATATGAAACTGCTTAGTAAAAGCCTTCAAAGTGTACTTGGTTTGAACAAAGTCTATATAAGGCTGTGTTGGGAGGCCTTTAGGGTCCTCCATGTTAATTAACTAATTACTTTACTAATTGGACATGTTCAATGTGGCCCTCTTTCCCCATAGCCAACCTCTTCCTTGCTATCTTATCTGAAGCCCGATAGCAGCCTTTGACGCATGGACGCAGTGAGCCTCCCCCATAGCCAATCTTCTTTGTAGCCGTGTGTCAAAAGTAAAATTATTTTAAATTCAAAAAATTCCCATAAGTGACAAAAAGCTTTCCTTCAATTACCTTATTGATATGCAATCACGAGTTCAAATTCATGCTATTGATTTGCATTGCAGACTGGTCTATTTGTTTTTAACCAAAAGCGAAAGAGTACAAACACAGTCTCAAGGGAGGACTGGATAGTAGTTACACAGAGTATGTAGGGGATGCTTGATTTCCCAGACAGATTAAGCTTGGATGGAGAGTAAAATGCTATCTTAAATAGAGGTTTTCCATCACAGGGCATATAGGCCTGGATTTGGTTTAATCTGTGTTTAACCTGTAGAAGTTGTGTTGTCAGGGTGCTTTGTTGTTTGTGGAACTTCAAACTGCGGGTTAATGATACAGTTTTCTTTCTTCCGAGAGATTGTTTACTAGATTATTCTCTAGGCTGTTAAATAAATTGTTTCTGATGGCTAATCTTTAGTTATATGTGTAGGCTACTCTGAGTTTGCAACAGAGGTGATAATGGATATTTTTTCACCTGTTACTGGGTGCGAGCTTGGTTGTGTATTTGAGTGTGCGATCGCCTGTGCGCGATTGCCCGTGTCTCTTTAACCTGTTCTTTCTCCCTGTTTTACTTTGCTCTTTCCTCCCCTCTCACTTCCATTACCTCTCCCTTCCCCTCTTCCTCATAGCTTTCCAATTTATTTTGTCAGCTCGCTCTCCATTCCCATTTCTACTGCTCTTCCCATTTTTCCTTCATTCCTGCTCTCCCCGCCCTCTCCTTTTCTTTTCATCCCCAGCTTCCCCCACACATACACCTCCACCCCCTCTCACCCTCCTTTGGAACAGGGAGTCCTGGGTTGGGCGACAGCAGCAGCTGCAGAAGGAGCAGCTGCTCTATGTGCGTGTATGTGTGTGAGTGTGTGTACATGCCACAGCTTGTCCCCTCCACCAGGCTGCTTGGGCAGGGTTGGTCCCAGCAGGGTACCACAACCCTGCCAAAAACCCACCAACCAGCCAGGCGCATGTGTGCTCATATGCACGCACGCACATACACATGTGCACAAACACCTCTTGCAGACATAAGAACCATATGCACAGCCACATACAACGCAATTTCACAGATGCATTCATATTCAAATGCACTCCTTTTCAGTGAGAAAGCTTGTGAATCATTCAGTTATGAGCCTTAGTAAAATGTATGGAAATATACGCTCACAGCTTCTCTAAGTCATCCATCCCTTTACAGAGTTTGTGACAGAGAATGCAATTTAGAAATATTCTATGTACAATGTAAAAGGATGAAGGATGAAGCAGGTGTTTTATATGAAAAAAGGGCTGTGTTAAGCTGAACTCTCTTGGTGTCTGAGGGTGAAGGGGGATCATCACATTTCATAGTCAATGGATAGTCCTCAGAGGCTTTCATCCTGTACAGAGGCGATTTCCATTCGCCCTCCCTGCATGATTGCACAAAACGCCCCCTCCTTCCCTCCCACATACACACATGCATATACACCATCATCAAATTATAGGCATTTTTAAAGCGTTCTCAAGTTGCTGTTGTCTTTGTTTGGCTACTCTAATGAGAGATAGCCCTGGGCAATGATTTTTCACAGGTAAACAAACAAAGCTATAGAATAATGTTTGTTTTAGATGGCCGCTATCCTGTCGTTTCACGAGATAGGTTGGATATGATTTCAGCTGAGGGTGAAGGAAAGTATGAAAGCTACAGCAAAAAAAAAGAAAGAAGGAAAGAAAGATAGATTTAATGACAGCAAGCTAGACAGAAAGCGAGAAGGGTAGCGAGAAGAGAGAGATTGGTGCTATCATCCAGTTAGCGGCTGGTGCTGAGGGAATACTGTCTTGTCATCGGAGCCAGCCATGCAGAAGGGGAAGCAAGCTCTTCTATTGCACCTTGGCGTCTGTCTGTGTCTGTGCAGCACCATCTTATTGCCTTGTCGCAACTTACTTCTTCTGACCACGCTTCCGTGCACTCCCAGCTCTCTCGACCTGCTTTTTTTCTTTTCTTTCCTCCCTCTGTTCATTTATTCCCCGTATATCTGTTCACTTTCCCGATTTCCTATCCTATGTGAAGAACATCCATCTCCCACTCCTGTATTTCATTTATTTATTTATTTTATTTCCACTCCTCACAACCTTACCTCCGCATACCCTGGTTAATTTTGCTCGACTTTCTGCCTTTCTCTCTCCTTCTCGTCATGCTCCATTGCTCATGTGGGAACTTCGGTATTATGCCTGTGGTGTTGTGGCCTTGGCCTGGGGGTCAATTCTTAGGCGCAGAGGGGTGCTGGTCCTCTTGCCTCCGCGAACCAGCGGTACTGGACAATGTGCTGGACTGGAAAGATGAACAGCTGGAGGGTTGGAGGCCAGTGGGGGCCAGCAGAGGCCACAGAGGTCACAGCCATTCAAAACTTTGGCTCCCAGCTCAAAGGTATGGGGTGAAAGAGGATCACGCTTCTGCAGGAGAAAAAGAGCTCTTGTTTCTCTGCGCCTCACAAAGGACGCGGCTATGCAGCCGGCAGAGCAGGCTCTCCCTAACAACAACCTCAGCGTTCTGATGTCATGTGATTACATTTTCTGTACTTCTATGCACAGCAACAGGAAATATTACATTTGTCCTGCAGCATGCTGATAATATATGGTGTTTATTTTTAATAAACCAGCTGTGACTGTACGCATATCTGGAGCTGTGCTGGTAATATATAATACTTGGCTGTGGAATGTTCATCTTTCACATTTATGATGCTCATATCGGTAGGAGAAGAAGTCAATAACTTTCATGGCCTAGTGCAGACCCACTAAGCCATTTGCTGGTTCTATAGTATTGAAAAAGCAACTTTTTTTGATTAGTAAACAGTGGAGCATGCCCTTCAGGGTACTTCCCAGGACTAGGAAGGACGTAAAGGTTAATCTTCAGTTTATTGCCACCAGCAGTCAGACAGATAGTATCTTTTAAAATTCCTTGTCAGGGGCTATTGATCCACTGACGTCAGAAAGCCCCTGACATGACATTTCTCGTTTCCCGTGCTGCCCGGACCGTTGCATGACTATCTATGTTCATGCCGTTAAAGGCAACCCTCGGCGTACTCTGTGGCACCTGGCTAAATAGTCCACAGCATTGCTAATAAAGAAACTTCTTTGGATTTATAACACTGGTAATGTTGGTGTCCGCTTACATCCTCTGCTTACATTTGATTTTACTCGGCATGATTCATCTCCCTGGAAAACAAAAGCAGCCAAGTAAGTGACTGGAGTGATAAGGCATCCGTTCCCCACAAGAATGAGCCATCACTCTGTGTTATTGGGCCTATTAATCTAAGTATGTATTTTATTTGAAGAAGACAATAGGGTGAGTGATCAGACTGGCGAAGGCTCTGCCTTTCCTCTTCTCCTGCGCTTCTCTTCTCTCTGTGTCTTCTTTAGATGCTAGCCTGTGATGGGAAATCTATATGGTGCGAGAGGCCAATTTAGGTGGCTCCAACAGTGTGGGTTTGAAGAGCGAGCAGCCAGGGTAAACATAGCGAGTAACGCCTCCACTCTCTAAATGAATTTCAGCGTGAGGAGACGTGAAGGGATGGTATTTTTCATCAGCTGTTTTCCCAGGATAGGTGTGATGAAGAAGCGAGGGGCTCCAGGTAGTTTTCTTCTGTTGTTTGCTGCTCGTTGCGGCTAAAGCCATGCAGCTATCTATGCACTGTGTCAGTGAGTGCCAAAGCTTGCATGTGTAGTTCAGTCGCTGCTTTTAGTAGGGTCAGTCCAATGAGCAAAACATTCCCAGAGTGTTTGTTTTTGTTTACTGTGCACAATTTTGAGCATAATTTCCTTTTTAGGCCTTTTCTAGTCCAGGCTACAGCACTTATGAGCAGCACCCTCCTATTTAAGATATGTTGTATCAGGCTTAGTGGGCTGCAATTAATTCACTGCCTCCAGGGCCTCTCTGGCTTTGTATGAGGGGTCAGACTGGGTCAGGCCAGACTTTTTTTTTTTTTTTTTTTTTTTTTCAGAGTAAGCAGCACTAGGTTTGTGGTGGATCAGATGAGACTGGGCTAATTCTCCACAGCAGCTGGTCCTTTTCACTCACTGTTTACCCTCTAATGCAAAATCTGCTGCTTTACCCTGCCTGCCTGTAAAGAAATCTCTTTACACTTCAGCTGACCAAATTTAACAATCCTCTTAATTAAAAGCAGAACCAGTGCTTTCTCTATTCAGGGTGTATTGATTCAGTCAGGGGCGTTTGGTCTGAAGTAAGCAAAAGCTCTAGATCGGACCGTGCTGAATCTAAATTGAGTCGTGTCATGTATCTTTAAGCCAACCACTTCTTTGCTTTCTAAGCCCCATCATTATCTCTGGTGTCCCTTGTTTTTCCTCCCCCTTGTTGACAGATTTAGCTGAAGCTGAGCAGCTTCTCTGGTTATTTGGTTACTTGCTTGATGGGTCAGCCAGTTCTCTGTGCTTTCTGCGGCCACCACCTCTACATTTGGGAGTTGTTTGCCGAATGCTGTGTCATCAGAGCTTTGCTGTCTTGCCCCGGAGCAAGCTAAGTCTAAACACTGCACTTTGTGGCTGAAAGGCCATCTGTCACGGGGAGGGAATCCGGCTTCTCCTCCAAAAAGCATAAACAGGAGCGGGCTGTTAAGCCGTGGCAGAGCTCACTGTCATGGAAATGCCCCATCTGAGTAAGGCTCAGGCCTTAATCCTGCACCCTCCCATCTTTGCAGCTGCTTTTTAGGGCTCCGTGGCCGCCTGTGCATACTCACTGCCTGTTTAGCTGAGAGAGAGGGGTCTTATGAATAACATTCAATCAGAGGTGGTGGGTCTGGTTGTTAGCTGGTGGTTTCCAGCATGTGTAGGTAAGTCTAAGACTGTCAACATGCTTAACCCGCCCTTAATGAATTGATTTAAATGACAGATAAATTATAATTTTAAAAAGTAAATATAGGGAGTTATCACTCAGAGAGCATAAATTTTTACATTTGTATAGGCACAGGTTGAAATTTTGAAGACATTACTATGTGTTTATATCCACTAAAATCCAAGCATTTGATGCCAACATCTGTTTCTAGTGAACTCAATCAGTTAAGTTTATTCTCGACTTTCTTTGTTCAGTAAAGTCACATTTTATCATTGCCTTTAGGTTTTTTCCTTCATGGAAAATCCTGTTTGTAACTACTTTTTCATTTATTTTATTTTCTCTTTTTAATGTGAATATGATCTATAACAGCACAGTCGGTCAGAGCTTTGGCAGCTCACTATCTTTTTTCTTTCAACCACAGGACAAGTGTTGTCTGAGCCTCAGAAGAGCTGCTGAACAATTGAGAGCATATGAGCAGAAGATTCTGACATTTCATACATGATTGCAGAGATTTACGTGAGGTAATTATTGGGGCTGTGTCTGCCAACTCAGAGAGGATCAATTCTTTCAATCAATTCCACTTTTAAGAGGATAGGCCAGATTACCAGAACTGAGGGCTGGACGTGGGGTCCATAATGCTCTTAATAGGTCACTAAAATGTATGTTAGAACCTCTGGTTGCAGTCAGTGGAGGATCCCTCCTCTCCTTTCCTTCTCTTGCTTTTTTTCCTTCTGCTCTCTCTGCTACTTAGTCCGAGTAACTCATTTGATGTTACAGACTATCTGTTATTGAAAAATTTAGAGGGTAATATTTGTCTTTAGTAACTTTATTGACATTTTTTCCAGACAATCAATAATGTCTTTCAATGTTGATTTTAAATCAATAGTAGCACAGATCCAATTTTCCATTGTTTTGATCAAGGCCAGATAATGGACTTGAGCATGACCTGAAACAAAAATGCAAAACCTGTATGTAGTTATCCTAACTGTGAATAATTATTCAGAACAGGGAGGTATTTGTCAATCTGTGGGCTTTGAAGTCAAAGTGTGTGGGTGACCCAAGAAAACGCACTGTTTTTCAGTTATTTTTCATCATGTATCCTTTTTGCAATTAACATTTTTAAATTAAGTGTGGAGATGTGAGCTTCCTACTCGAATATGAAGTAGAAGGGTTTCTGAGTGTGGGGGATTTGCCCCATAGGTCCAGTTGTGGCCTGCATCAGATAAGGATGAGGAATTGTGACAGGATAAATGGGAGAGGTAGCCTTAATCCAGCCAGTGTTTATTTAGCTATAGTAGCAGGCTGGAAAGTCAACACTTAAAGAGGACAGCAAATGCACACCAGCGTGATGGAAACTTGAGACCAGACACCTAAACTGGTGTCAAGGATCTCTGGTCAGAGATCAGTTTTGTTTGTCGCTTCACTGGGAGCAAAATTGCGGAGAATGGGAATTGATTGCTGATCTCAGATCTGCAGCTCCAGTCTTAAAGACATGGTAAACACAGACCCTGATTATGGTAGCCTGCCCAGTGTTTTTAGCACTTACAGAGAGGAAGGTCACTAGAGGCTTGTCAACATTGGAAGCAACAATTCACCCCAAGCTTTGTGCGTGTAAGGAAGGAAAAAGGAGGAGAGAAAACACCACCATCCTTTCAGCCAGCTCCAACAACTTGTTCCCATAAGTCAACAGTCAGTGCTTTGGTGAGTATATTAACATCTGTAACTATTCTAAAACATCTGTAACTGTTCTAAAATTTAAGGTAAAAAACATGTATATATTTGAAAAGCGGTAACTGCCAGTTTCTTCAATATCTATTTGTAGATATTTGCTGTTAAATCTACCGCTAGCATCTAAACTCAGTAACCCACACTGTTTTGGAAAGAGAAAACAATTATGTGTGGGAACTTTGTGTAAAACACTAAATGAACGTTTCATTCATCTCACGACAGCATTTAGTGCCCGTCAGCCTTTACCGTACCACCATACAATTAACTGGATCAGGATTTAGTGCCTGCTGCCGAAAGCACTTCCTTCAGTGGTGGTTATACTGTACTTTCAGACATGTTAATCACAGATCCTAATGACTCTGCCATGCATTTTGTATAGGAATTCTGTCTGGATATTTCATAGCTGTAAATAACTTCTGAAGGATTTCGGGTGATTTTCTGGAAAGACTCAAGTGCTCGTGAATGCCTACAATGCTAAGTTGAAACTAGCTTTTTTTCTTCTACTTCACATAAAGTTGAGATTTTTTTAAAATATTTTTTCTCTACTAGATGATTAAATGTGAATAATGTCAGCCATGTCGGTGATGAGTTTTCAGCGCATCTGATTCTCTATTTATTCCTTTTTATTTTTACCCTCTCTCTGACTCACTACTGTCATCGGCACATACCTCTGAGACATCTGTAGAAAGGTTGGCATTAGCATGTGAAAGGGATCATGCAGACAATGCTATGCATTATGTATTCACAACATTTGTATGAAATGCAGCCGCTGTCATTCTTGCTAACCTGTAATCTGCTGGCAGTATTTCAGACAGAGCAGGGAGAACAATCTAAAGAATATGCATAGGCTACTTCTACATCCACTATACCATACATGCCGCTGCATACTTGAAAAACCCACTGTGTCTCCCATCCTAAGGAACATCAGATGCACGAAAGTGCCACATCTGTCAGAACTGGCTGAGCCAACTGTCGGGTAAAAAGACACACCAAGTGGCCTCTGTTAATGAGGAGGGGGTTGTTTTTCTTCTTACCCAGAGGCAACACAGGCAAGCAGTAAACAGCACATTTGATCCCGGAGACTTGTTGTGTAGTTGTCACTTTACAAAATCAGTCACACTTTTTCAGCACCATCCCCTATATGAGGGTGCAGAAATCCTGGTTTGTTATGAGATACTATAATGTTTAGTGAATATGAAAGTTGAAAACACACAACGTTCTATTTCTGTGACAAACAGTGATATTATTGAAAAAGTTCTTTAACAATAAAATATATGAGTGAGAAGAATATATATTCTTCTCACTCATTGCCAATCTTATATTGCAAATATCTGTATGTACTGAGACACAAACCTGGACAGCACAGTTTGTAAAGTTATGGTGTATTAAAAATATAATTCTATTATGATATTTATTGCTTTTGGAATGCCTAAACATTGGCACCAGCTTATTATCTGAAGTAAGTAAAGCATGTGATTAATGAGCTGTTTATATGCTCTCACTGGGCTCACTTGTATAATCTCCAATTCCCACACAGTTATGGTATATCACATAAAATATTTGGCAGTAACAAACAAAATGCCCTTTGTGGCCGGAGCCGTCATGGTGTACAGTTTTGCAGATGATTACAGAGTCTTAAAAGTCCCTGAGCTTATCTGCGTGCTCTGGCTGCTTGTCCTCAGCCCATCACGTGTCACAGTAAACTTAGCTTTCAGCGGTAGTAGCGGCCATGGGCTGCCACAGCTGCCGCTGCTTGAGCCGAGCAACAGCAGTGTTTACTCAGACACAGACAGAGACAGGGCGGGCCTATGTGAAACACACAACCCCAAAATGCCATCTCATTCTTTGCCTTAGTCCATTCTGTGATGCACACTTCAGGCTTCAAATATATCTGTCAGCCCTTCCTACATTTTTTTTTAAAAATTTTTTTATTGTGTCTGTGTTTCTGTGGCTTTTTAGATTAAAGCCTGTTCTTCTTAGATGCAATGATGAAACGTTGTGCACCCCTGGATTTTGTGTCACAGCTAAATGTGTGTTTGCATGACTATTAGTGAGGCCCGCTGAGGGATCTGTTGCACACCCTTCTGACCCCTGCACACTCAGTGACATAGCACTCCCTCTCTCTCACGAACACACAAACCCACACACACGTCCCCTCTCGCTCTTTCTCTAAGTGGTTTAAATTGTTCCAGACCAACCATCATGTTATTGACAGCTTTCCATTTCTGCATGCAATTTGTGTTTACGCAGGACTAAAAACGCCACAGAATAGATCATCAAGTCCAAACTGTAATTACGAGCTCTGAGTCTTTTGTAATTCCAAAAGTGAGAAACTTTCTGAAGTGCCAAACAACAAGAACATCAATTTTATTCTGCATGCTTAGTGGACTGAATATGCATGCAAAACACATGCCTTGCAGGTCTAATGCCTCTCCCAGGACACACTTACCAGAGAGCTGCTTAATGACAACGTCAATATTGACCACAGCTCAGCAAAGCACTGTAGTACTGTGCGGTTAGTGGGCCAAGTAAGGGAAAGACGTGCAATGATTTTCCTTTTTTTCTTTTTTTTTACTTTCCTCATCCCTCATTCATTGCATCCTGAAAAAAGGTCAGACTCAGCAGTGCTCAGTACTTACCTTTCTGTAGTTCCATCTCCTTTACATCTACACCCTATTCCATTCTGAATTACCATGCGCTAGTTTTCCCATATTTGCTCCCTGAGAACATGTGGGTGCTATGGGTGTGAACATGCCCTGTTTTGCCTGCTGCATCTCTATACAGTCTTTAGTCAGCACATAATTGCACAGTAATGTGAAGTAAATATGGGTTAGAGAAGTGAAGAGGGGGTGGAGTCCAATATATAACCTGCTATGAGACGTGTGTCACATTTAACAGAGTTGGCATGATTGCATTATGCTGCATATACCTCTGCAGAAAACAGGCTTTTCTCTTCAGCTCACTTCACAAATGCACTACACCTCACACTACAGATAATTTATCTGTGTCCTGATCAACAATTATTGATTATCTTTTTTGCTAATTGGGCACAAGTTAATTACTAGCCATTATAATCATGAATGATGTATTACTGTAGATGCGATTTGCACTGCAGTGGGGACATGCATGGACACTTGTATATGTAAACATACATTCATTCCAAACACACCTTCGCTGCCTTTATTAAACACAATGTCACACATGTGGAACTAATTTAATTTTAAGCCCCTTACACTTGTAAACAAAACAGTGTAGGATTTACATCACTTTTGATACATGCTGCTTCAGTTGATGTTAAGAAATGATGACAGGGAGAATAAAGAGATGAAAGAGGACGGCTTTTATACTTAATTCCTGGGGAAACGCGGTTTTACCTGAAGATATCTGGTGCCTGGGATCTTCTTCTCCAAAGCCTCACAGCTGGTCCGATAAGCTCTGCTGACTCCCCAAACCTAGGTCGCATTCCTTTTGATCAGGCCCAAAATTCAGCCGAGCGTGGCATTCACCTTTTAGCCTCGCTGTCCTTAAGCTGGTTGGTGGCTGCCTCTGCTCCCATACTGCAAAAACAAGAGGAAATGAGGGAAGTTTTGTCGACTGGCACCTTATCTGGTCAGGGTCAGTGCAGTGATCCCCCGCAAATTAACTCAGGACCCGACTTTCCTGCAGCTCCACAGCTTTCGACAGTTAACAGAATGGTCAGGATTTTTGTGGTCAGACATCAAAGCAGTCAAATGAGAAGTGAAGTGAATACATGCTGTTGTTTTTCCCTCTTTATGCTGCACACACTTGCTGTTTGTTAGATAAGTAATGTCTGTGGAGCCATAATACAATATATGAAATTAATGAAGTCATCTGAGGAATTTTAACTGTATTTATTTGTCTATGAGATTTTATAGTACTGATTTTGGTATATCAAAGATGGATGCAGTCAGCGGCACAGTCTGTTGCGAAGCTCAAGCCAAGTATCGTCACTGTTCCCATCTTGGTGTTTTTAAAAAAGGCATGAGGCAAATCAGACTGAGAAAACAGCCAAAAGCAATAAAACACATGTGTCGTACTATTGCAAAAGCTTGGGGGATTGGACTCATTACTTATAGAATTATTAAGCCAACACTGATGTTTTTCTCAACCTCTTCTTTACTTCTTTATGTCCACTTCACTAATATAAGTTTTCCCAAAACACAAGAGATAAACATTTTCGATCTTTTGAAAGCAATGCTTGGTTTAACTTTTCTCTCTCTCTCTCTCTCTCTCTCTCTCTCTCTCTCTCTCTCTCTCTCTCTCTCTCTCTCTCTCTCTCTCTCTCTCTCTCTCTCTCTCTCTCTCTCTCCACAGACTTGAGCAGTTCAGAGTGCTGCTGTTTATCAATGACAAGGCTGTAATGATGTGGAAGATGAAGTGCTATGAAAAGAACTCACTATCACCTCCTTTCTTGGGCTTTCTTTGGCTAATTAAAGATTCATGCAAAGCAATGTAGCAATTTTAACAGATCGGTTGCAGGCGGTCCGGGTAATGCTGTAATGCCTTTCAAAGCACTTCTTGCTCTGGACTTTTAAGCGAGGCCTTTAAAGAAGGGCAACTCTGACAAATAGAACCGAGTTAAAGATGATTGATGTGTCTTGAGAAAATCCATCCCATAATATCGCCTTTTCACCTCAGTGATGCTTTCTCCTAAGACTCATATTAAAGCTTAATTCTGCCAACGAGAAGCAGACAGTGCTTTAAAGAGAAGAACACATGTCTGTGAGGCCTGTTTCTCCTTATCTAGCAGCTTCAGCCTCAGCCAAAGATAGATGTCTGCCATGCCAGCATGTTTATTTTCCTAGCCGATTAGCTTCGATTAAAAGCAGACCATGTTGTCTCTCTTCTCCTATTTGTAGATTTGTGAGTCTGCTTGTGTGTGTATGTGTAAGGAGTCTTCCAAGCCTCCCTGTGTGGGTGTTCATGTGAGAGTCACCGTTATTTCATCTCCACTAGGCTGCACATGTTAATTAACCCACGGAGGGCTGGGAGGGGGAAGGTGGGTTACAGCTTTGAGTAATTCTGCGCCCCCAACCCCACTACTGCCCCACCTCCCAGAACCACTGCCTCGCCCCTTCCCCTGTCTCCTTGCAGCTTCCTTCTCCCCTTCCCCCTTCACCTTAACTTCAATCCCACCTCAGGCTGTGGGAATTTTCTTTAGTCACACTCGGCTTGCCAGGTAAACAAGCCTGAATAGGGAGATGCGAGTAAGAGTCCATAGGAGCAAATAAAACAGGGGAGGATGTAAATGGATTTATCACTGAGCCCCCTCACCCGCCTGGAACACCCTCACCCCCACATCCTCCACCCACACTCTTTACTCCTGAGTGAGGTGGCAGTCTACTAACTTAGCAGGCTCTTTAACAAGTTGGATACAGACCTCTGAAAATCAGCTGCTAGGGGAGCTTTAAATTAGCCAACTGATTTGTTACGCAGATATTTTTGTTCTATATACATATTGATATGCGGGGATCTAGAACCTAACCTTGCTACCACAGAGCAAGAGGCGGGGTACACCCTGGAGAGGTCGCCAATTTGATGCAGGCTAACACAGAAAAACAGAACAACACATTCACACCTATGAGCAATATCTTTTCAGATTGTGGGAAGAGGTCAGAGTACCCGGGGAGAACATAGCAGTCAAAACCAAGACCTTCTTGCTCTTAGGCACCACCACACTAGCATGTTGCCCTATAACTGCCCTATAACAGCATTACGTTTCAAAAGCACAGACAATCTTCATGTCTTCAGGATGTGTGTTTTCATCCTTTCTGAAATAATCTCTGTCCATATAAGACCATCTTACATATTTTGTCATATTTGAGTGGCCTGATGCATTATTTATTTACTAAATGCAAGATTAATATTGTGACTGGGTGTATTTTGACCTAGCAAAACTAAGTACAAAACATATCAGCGTTATTGTTATGTTTGTTCCATACCTCCATACCTCTGCCTCTACAACATTACAGAGTAAGAAAGAGTGATTGCAAAAAGGATGTAACTATTGTAGTGTTTACATTGTATTAGATGGAGGAGTTGTACAGGGAGATGGCCACAGGCAGGAATGATTTCCTGTGTCATTCAATGGTGCTTTTTGGTAATCCCAGTTTCACTGAACACGCTCCTGTGGCTAGCCAGTATGTCATGGAGTGGGTGGGAGATACTTTCCAACATTGTCTTTATCTTGGACAACATTCGCCTTTCTGACATAATCATGTCTGATGTTTTTCATAAAATAGGTAACATGAAAGGGATGTGACCATAGAAAGTTTAAAACATGGATGTAGCTAACATGGTTTTTGAAGTTCTGTTTTGCAGCTTTGAGATGGGCATTGGTGCTGCCACCAGTTAATTGATAACAAGAAATGGATGTGATGCAGAGGAGAGGGTTGGACTGTGAAACCACACACTCATTGGCTAATGAATTGTGACTGACTAGTTGTTAAGCAATATCCCTAAATCATTATAATGTCCTGTCTTCCTTGTGATAAGATTCAGTCAGGAAACAAAGATAGGCATCTCCAGCTTCATTTCCAATAAAACACTTTTAAAAATTTTTTTAGAGTTTCTGAATGATCAGAGTTTTAGGCATAAACATGGCAAAAGTTACATATTTTAAAACAAAAGTGTAGTACAGATGTGCTATATTAACAACTGTTTGTCAATGATTATGCCTTTAATTTCTTCTGGAAAAAATCACGTGTTGGAGGTGAGGATAATTACGGAAAGTGTTGAAAAAGACAGAATCAAGTGAGCATGGGTGGCTGCATATCAAAAGATATCTGATACAAATGTATTAGTGTGGGTGTGGCAGTGTCTTTACAAAAGAAATTAAGGTGTTAAAGGAGGTGGTAAGAGGCAGCTGTGTCAACTCTGTCTTTAGTTTGACTGTGAATGATCACAGTCCACTACCTGTAAGCTCTTCAGCTCAAGAAGACAGGAATTCCCTGCTCCTGTCCTCCCCAAATTATCTGGCAGTAATCCAGATCACAAAGTTTAAAAGCAGGTCAAGCGTGAAAGTCTTATGCTGAGTAAAGAGAGAGGAAGACCAATGTCTGTTCCCGTGTTTGTCAACGCACTTGCACGGTTGAACACCAGTGTGAGCGTGAACAGAGTGCTCGCAGGATACAATCACTCCACCAGCAAGGCCTCATTTTTAAGAGTCTTTCAATGTGAGGGCGGGCGAAGTAGACTTAAACCAAGTCCACCATAAACAGACAGAAGGCCAAATTTATGTCCCCCTGCTGACAGCATTCAGGTGTGTGCAAAAGCAAAAAATCTATCCAGATATCGATCTGGATGAGCAAAGCTGAGGGAGAGAGATTGGATTGTGTACTGCTCCTGTTTCTCAAGGGAACCTTGATCACAGTTATAGCCCCCATGTGTTAATTAACATGCTTTGAGACTTCAGCATTAGCCCGGGCTCTCATCTTGGTGCTTTGGCAAACTTTTTCCAGAATCCTAAGAGGTTGTGTTGGCCACGATGAAACGGTGCTATGGCGCAGTTTATATAAAGGGGACAGGATGAACGACTGGTCCTCCATGATCCACCACCACTATTCACGCAAGTGTGTTTGTCTGCGACGGACTGCAGCAAAGACTGCTGCTAACCGATTGATCTTCCGAGGCAGCATTATCCGTCCTAATCCCAGGCTGTCATTAACACCCACAGTGTCATTTGTTATGTATTGAGCTATTGACCAATTGATTGGATGGTATACAACTGATAACAAACACATTGAAAAGAAGAGAGTGAAAGTCAAGGTGAGTTTAAAGAATTAATAAGGGTTCACTTTGCCTCTTTCAATACCCTTAAGATGATGGCCTAAGGAGTGTACCTGCTTTGGGATAAATAAAACAAATTGGACCTAACCTAGGAGTTTGGTTAGGTTTAGAAAGTAATAACCATAATTTTTATAAATCGTGTATGTTGTAATATATTTTTCCTCATCATCTGTACTCTCTTTAAATGTGAGATTTGAGTAGTAAACAGAAATGTGTTCTTGACCCGGATAAGCAGGGTGGATGGATGGCTCAATAGATCAAGATTTGCAATGACACAGGTATTTAGGGCTATAGATGTTTAACTGTATGCAGAGAATATTGTACATATTAAAGCTATTCGTAAATTGAGCAGGTTTTAGAAGAAATATGACGTACATCTAATAATCAGAAGGTTGGTTCAATCGCTGTCTGCTCCAGTCTGCATGGCAAATATTCTTGGGCAAGATACTAACCCCAAGTTGGTCTCCAATTGGATGTGTGTAAATGTTAGATAGAAACCATTTACGTAGAAAAAACATAGGACAAAGTGCTTGTATGAATGAGGCAAGTTGCATAAAAGCACTTTGAGTGCTCGGGTAGAGTAGAAAAGCATTATTTAACAACCATTTCCCATCTTCTTGAACAGATTCTCCTGGTACCACAAATAATCAGAAATAGAGGGAAAGCTTGTCATTGGTGTTTAGGGCAGCTAATCCTGTAGGGTTTGATTTCATGGGGTGATTATTTGTGAGTTGCAAAACATTCCAAAAATGTCCTAGCTACTGGATTTGCACAAGAAGCAGAACTTCCCGATGTGTCTTCTTTCACTACCTTTAAAAGATTTTCTTTTGTTTTTCTATCCATCCATTTTTTTCCTGCGTATCTAGTTCAAGGTGTTTTCTGTGCTTTATGATGTTTCTTTCTGTAACTGTTCCAGCCTTTGAAGAATATCGCTTGATTTGAAGACAAAAAGTGCTTTTCAGGTAAAAAGAATTTTTCATTTGTACAACTAACAGACTTCAAAGATGCTTTTTGACTTACAAAAGACATTCAGGTTTCTGTTTTCTAAGACTGTATTTCAAAGTAGCACAATCGCGCACTTAAAGTTTCGAGGTGTTGAAGTAAATAGAAAAAAGCTGATGTTGTCACTGAGGTTTAAAGAGCCTAAAGTGGTGTTAAAACTGTGGTCTCATCTTTTCATGAGAGCACTTTGATCAGGTGACACTGGCTGCAATTTTAGGTTTCCTATTCCAGGAGATCGTAGCCAGCCATAGATGCGAAGTCAGGTTGCTGCGATGGTGATCTCCCTCTAAATAGTCATATGGTTACTTGGTGCTGTGTTACATTACTGGTATAGTCTCAAGACCAAGAGACTTTCATTGTATTCTTGCCATCATTGTCAATGGTGGAGGTTGTTACTTGAGAAAAAAAATTACTGGACATAAACCATTACTTTTCTTAAATATAGTGCTATACTTAATGAAAGTAAAGTAATTAGTTACACCCTTCTCCTTACATTCTTTCACATTAAGGCCATTATACACTGATTTTCATAAGAAGGCGGCAGCAGAGAGAGTTTTATGGTTTGATGTAGGAGTTCAAGCTGTGTCACAACCGCTTTCGTACATATTTCAGAATGTCAGTGGGGCAGTCTGAACTCTTGTTGGCAGAATTGAGGCCATATTTGAAGAGGCAGAGAAATAATTTCTCTGAGAGCCAAAAGATAGCCAACAACGCAAACGCAACGAGTTGAGTGTGTAAATACATTGCGTAACATGTTTCGCTGCTCATTTGGTGTTTAAAGGCCTTTAGGCTTCAAATTCAGTTAATTCAAGTCACCGAGTTGGGCCCTTAAGGTGCATTTGTTGTATCAGTATCTTTTTAAACATTGCTCATGCAACTAACAGACAAATATTATTACAAAAATTTTACCAACAGCCCAAACAAGAAGTGATTCCTCCAGTTTTGATGAAGAAATTCTTTTGTTTTATATCTATGCTCTATTTCTATGCATACACACAAACAATATCTCTCTCACACATAAATGTAATTTAAAAAAACTACATTTGTTAAACTTCCTGATGTTTCAAGCTCAATATCTAACCTCACTTATGTGCACTTGTGTTTGCAACAGGCCAAAAGTGGATTGAAGAGTAGTGATGCTTACGATCCCTGTGATATGGTCACCCACCATGTGAACAGGAACAGAGAGGCATCGTTGAATCTCCAGTATATAAATGCAAACACAGAACTGCAAACACGCATGGTAAAGGAGTGCAGGCACCAGTTCTGGGCCAGAGCCTGTGCATACTGACTGACATAAAAAAGAAGCACTCAGAAATGGTTAGCCACTGAAAGACTGAGTAGGAACACCAAGGGCCATAAAAAATAAAACATCAGAAGATTATTAAGTTCAACAGACTGACAGAGCAGCTGTGGCATATCAGAAGTAGAAAAGGAAACACAGCAAATTGTTTGTTCCTGAGAGCCAGTGGGAGTGTGGAGAGAAGTATATGGAACAATGGTCAGTCCACCACAGTTTAAGGAAATCCCCCTGTGATTTGAAAGTTCAGTGAGCGTTGCTCTCTCTTTCCTGTCTACCACTGCACTGCTCCATTTCCCTTGTATCCACTGTTAAAACGATTTTAATCAGCTCAAAGCAGTCACCATTAAACGAAGGAATGAAATGAGAAAATATGGAGAAATAGTGTGTTGTACTTTTCTTCTTTTGCCATTTGCTGATGTGCCCACATGCTTTGAAATTCTCTCATGACAGCCCACAGTGGGAAAAATCTTTTTTGTCCACTGAACATTTAAAGCTGTTTAGCTACTCTACTTTTAAAAAAATACAGAAAAAAGATGAGTACAGTAGTAATATGCTTCTAGTCTTCAGGGGCGGTCTGGTGAATAAGAGAAAACACCAAAGCTCTACATATACTACAACACAGACTGCACAGTCCAAGTAAGCATGTACGTCAAAATTAAAGCCACATTAAAATTGCTTTGACATGCATTCTTATGGTAATGGCAGTTTTCCCTCCTTGCTTTCATTTGGCTGTCTTAATGACTGCGCCCTGGAAGTGCAGCAGCATCCAATAAGGCTTCATTTAGAGCCCAACACTATTCAGAGTGAATGAGGGGTAACAAGGGGCCCTAGATGAGGAGTGGAGTACTGGTTTGGTTCTTCATCAGCTCCACGTGGCAGTTGGGTTGGTAATTACGCACATTATCAGTCATTAACGGAGTCTGCCACAGCCCTTCAGACAGGCAGGGAGTTTGGTCTTGTTGCAGGGGGAAACGGTTGATGGAGCTGGGGGGGGGTTTATCCACTGGGGTTAGAGGCCTGGGCTCATAAACACTTATGGATCAAACCATTCTCAGGACAGTGAGGGTTACTATCCAGGAGGGAGACCCCTTCAAACTACATAAATTCAGGGCTTTCTTTTATTATTTGCTTGCTTTTCCAGCACCAGTAGGAATGTTGAAGTAATAACTGACCAGTGATTGGCATATGAGTCAACATCTTTTCATATTTTAAGCGAGAACTTGAGTGTCAGTCTGTTACTCTGTCTTTTGCTCCATTTTTTAAGCTAATGTTACAGGCTAGCATTCACATGCTTTTAAAAACAGTGCTAAAATCCTGCATCACTCAATGGTTCATCTTGAGCCGGGAGACAAGTCAAAAACAAAAAACAAAACTATAATCTAAGATCTAAAAACCTTTTTTTGTTTTTTAAAAAAATTCCAATTCCAAAGCACCTATAGAAAGGCTACATTTAAGGTAGAGCATATAGACAATTATGTTGCAGTCAGACACATCATTTGCAATTCATGATGCCATAATTATACAAACTCATTTACCCCATGGAGTAGGAAGCCTGTTTTTAATCTATTGTAGTGTCTCCATTAGTTTTCTTTTTCTTTTTGCATTTTCACAGTTTTATTTTTCATCTTTATTTCGTGCTATCCTTTTTGTTTTTCAGTATCTCCCACCTATTTCTTCCTGAGCTCTTAGTCATATGGCTTCCCCGATGACAGCATGTTCCCTTTGCCTCTTTTTCTTCTTGTATTCTTCAGTCTTTTCTGTCTTTCTCTCTCTCCCTTTACATCAGACTCTATAGTCTTTATTTCTCTCTCTCCTGACAACTCTTTGTGTATATCTTCTGGGCTTGCCGGAGATGCAAATGACACAAGAAAGTGATAAAAGTTGCATGCTGGCACCACCGTAATTAAATATTAAAGACTCATTTTTCCCCACTTTTTTTTCCAGAAGAAGGGATGCCTGTGGATATTGCTTTCACATTACAGCAGAAAGAGTGGGAATTTTATAGCGGACTCAAGCAAGATGCTCAAGCTTTTATCATGAGAAATGAAAAAAGTTTATAGGAAAGACATGGTAATTGTCACAGGAGATGCATCATCATTCCTTTGTGAAAACTTGATGTAGAAGAATCATTGGAAACCACGTTGATGAGTAAGCGGTGATACATGTGTTGTACAAGGAGTTCTTTTTTTTCCAAGCAATATTACACTTTTTTCTAATGTTTTAACATTTTTTATACAACAATTTCTTTATTAGTTGTTAGCTGTTACATCATCTTTACATGCGTTATTCTAATGCAAAGTGTGACCTACTTTCGTCAGTTGTATTGTTCCTGGGCTTAGTCCCATCAACCCTGTTTTCTATTCTGTTTCTATTCAAAATGAGGATAAAAAAAGATCATTGTATGCGTGAGTGTGTTCATCTCCCAATGTCTCTCTCCCTTGCTCTTTTGCACACACTGTGTATTTATGTGTCATTGTGTGTTTGCATCATCTGTAGGCTTAGTATTGCTTTAGCAGTGCCCCAGTAAGTGTGTGTCATGACTGCATCACTACATGGGGTATGGGCCTTTCTGCTGTGCTCATCCAGGCAAAGCTAAAAAAAAAAAAGATGATGATGATGATGTGGAGGAGGAGGAGGAGGAGGAGGAAGAGAAGAAGAGGAAGAGGAGAGGGAGGTGGAAGAAGGGGCTTGTTGCTTTTAATTGAATTGTAAATGCATGTGGAGGGGGAATGGGGCTGCTCCTAGCTGGGACAGACAACAGATGGAAGGCAGGGCCTGCCCTGCAGGGTGAGAGGGGTGAGAGGGGAGATGGGTGGGTGGAGGGCAGATAGATGGATGGATGGGGGAAGGGGAAGGAAAAAGGGACTGGTGCATGAAAATGACCAGGGTCTTTGGCCTTCCTGGAGTCTATGATTGTTCTCTCAGTTTTCTCTCGATTGCTTCTCATCCTGTCTCTTAAAAATCAGAGTTTCTCGTGTGAAAAATGACACCACCTATCTAACTACTAATCAATAACTCTAGAAACACTGCAGTCACTTCAGGCAAATAAGTTTTCTTGTCCTGTTATGAAAACCCATAGCTCATATGGTTAAATTAAAGTTAAATCCACAAATAACATATATGATAGTTCACATTCACTGTGTGATTTCCTGGTATGTCTGTACAGTTTCAATAAATATGGAAATTATAAACAATGTTTTTCTGTCATAATATATAAATAGGAAATCTCAGTAGTCAGTTCAACGTAAATGAGAAAAAAAGGAGTCTTGCTTGGTAATTAAAAATAGAGATTTCCTCACAGAAAAGCAGAAACAGAAAACCATATGAAATCCACTCTTTCCATGACACCCCCACTACCACCATCACCAACCCCCAACTCTCTTTAAAGAAAGGAAAATTACCCCAGTCTGCCCTCCTCAGGTGAACATGGCTTAGGGATTTTGTCACTGCACTCAGCAGACTAGGTCAGAATCTGAGACACACACATGCACTCATACAGCATGACTAGGTCAATACAGGCTTTACCCCTTGACTAGATTAAGGGTATTTGGGTTGTTTGTGCATTTGTGATGATAATAACTCCACATGGGGTTGTTTCTCATTTTACTCAATTGATCAACACTCTTGGGCTGATTTACCTTTTACTCTGGGTCATGAGTTCAGAAAAAGCTTAAACTTTTGTGTAACTTCTGGGGGAGTAAAGTAGCAACACAATCACACGCTCAGCTGGAAGCCATGATTTGCCATATGCCACAGGATTCATTTGCTGAAGAGAGCACCCTGAATCATAGTGTATTCTAATATTATGGGCAGGTGCTTTTCTTTTCAAATGTTCACTCTGTGATATCCTTGTGCATATTTTATTTTTATTTTTTTGTACATGTCATTTTCAGATATAATTCTGAATATAAATATGTATATTTTTCTTATTACTTGTAGGCGATGGTTGTGATGGATACTCCTCATAACTGTCTCTGCAGGCATGATGTCACTGAGCTGCCTTAGTTAATCTCTCTCCTCCCAGACAGCATATTCACAGCCTTGGGGCTAGACCCTACTCCTACATCTATCTGAAACCACCACATGCACTGTTGCTCTCCAATAACTCCACTCAATTGCCCATCATTCCTCCTACGCCAACCCCCATCTCCAAAAAAAAAAAAAAGCCTTTCAGAGTACACTATCCCCCGCTGCATTTTTATTCTGTTATTAATCTGCAGACACGTCTGCCAAATAATTAGCCTGGCCAAGATATTTATTCCCTGGGTGATATTTCCCTACCTGTGTTTGAGAGGCAATGGGGAGGACAATGCCATTGAAATGCCCTTTTGGAGCTGAAGGAGACTAAATAGTGTGTGTATGTGCCTAGAGGAGGTTAGCAGGAATGGTTTGGGGCCTTGCCTGAACCCTGGGTATGCAGGGTATGCAGGGAATTCATTTGGAAGTATTACAAATGCGCTAGTAACCTTTTCAGTTAATGAAAAAAGGACGTGCTAATAAAAGAGAATAAGCTGGAGAAAGACACTTATGAGGGGATATGTACTGTAGGCTTAGGTGTAATTCCCAGTGTGTGTCTATTGATAATCATATACACTTACTGTATGCATAGGCACAGCAGCTTCTAGCCGATAGAAACATGTAAATAAGCTTATATGCAAGCAGCCATAGACATAAATAGAAAAACGGCATCACTTGCTGGTAGTACAATGTAGCCAAATCTCACGTCTTGCTGGGTGTGATTATATCCAGGAGGTAATGCATTGCCCCGGAGGTGGGAGATGGTGGAAACATGAGTGCTTTGGCCTTGAATTTCACCCAGGACTGCCTCCCCATCTCCCCGTGCCCATTTTTCACTCTTAGGGGAGAGCGCTCTACGAGCTGCTGGAAGCGTGGGGCCATGGGCTGACTTTTTAGAGAACCACCTTGTTGCACTGAAACACTCTGACTGACAAGCCAGTAATGAATATCCATGATTGAGCCAGTGTCTCTCTTATGTGTAAAGAGCAAGCAATTTATGTCAGAGAGTCCAACCAGTGGTGATGATGAATACCAACATGTGGCTTTTTTAATGCAAATAACACGGATTCATTTTTGTCTATGCAGTTGCTATATGTTTCCACTGTCACTGTATTTGTTATGATTATATAAAGTCTTATGGCTCTTTTTTTCTCTTTACTCGTGGGTAAATTCATATATGTGTACTAAAAATGATTTTTATTGCCTTACACCTCTTATCTCCATCTTATCCCTTATTATGAGTATGACCCTCACTCTCCAAAGAGCACACAATTTCTCTTGAGTTAGATCTCGACGCTGAGTGAGGCCTTCATGCGCTATCATATGACAGCATGAAAAACACTCTGTGTATTGTGGGGATTTTTTTAATACTCAGCCAAGTCCAGACAGGAGAAGGAAAAATAGCCACAAATGACTGGGCAGCTGTTGAAGCCCGTCGACCTCGGATGTCAGCCTAAGTGTAATTATTTTTCACGCATGCCATGTTGACCAGATATACACCGCTTGTGTTCTATTTATCAGGCCTATCATGTGGGATGAAGGTGGGGCACGCGCCCACGTATGCGCACAGAGACACGTACTTATATGTATCAGTAGTGACCTGATTCCACTGGGTTGGTGTGGGCAGATAAAGAACATCATCGCCCTCAGTAAGAACTTGCTGGCACATAAATTTCAGTCCAAATCTGATTTGGGTTTGAATGAGACTGGCATTGATTAATTGGAATTTGCACCACAGGGGATAACTCCCATCATTCACATCAGCAGATAGTTTGCATGCGTGCCAATTTGATCATCTCCTGCATCTCTATTCCCCTCCTTTATTGGCTGGTGCATACTCTGCTTCTTTGGCCACAGTTGTGCACTTGTCACCCTCCCTGTCTGTCTCTGTCATGATGTCTGAGCCTCAGATGTCTACTGTCTTCAAATGTCTCTAAATGCCAGGCAAAGAGATGGGAATAATATAAAAAAAAAGAAGAGAGAGAGCAATTAAAATGGAAAGCAGCAGGTCATGTTGGGTTAGACCTTCAGATAAAAAAGGCCTCTGAGCAAGCCAAGCAGTTTTCACCCCTCCTCCCTCCGTGCCTGCCCCGGCTCCCTTCTCCCTCGTTCACTCTCTTGTCACCCTGAACAGCGGATTGACATTCAGTCGAGGACAGCCCTGGCTGGCGGTTAAAAGAAGT
Organism: Maylandia zebra; assembly: GCF_041146795.1. Lineage (NCBI taxonomy): Eukaryota > Metazoa > Chordata > Actinopteri > Cichliformes > Cichlidae > Maylandia > Maylandia zebra. The sequence continues at coordinate 26,988,748 of NC_135185.1, forward strand.
GAAATTAATATGTGAGTTGAAGAGAGAGTGTAGCAGGGGGCATAGGGTAGAAGGGGTGGGGATGTGTTGGTGGTAGTGAGTGACTGACACAGTTTTTGATGGAGTGCAGACATGGCTGACTCACCCTCTCTCTCTCTTTCCACCTCTCATTCTGCTCCTCTCCGTTTATCTCTCTATCTCCAGCCCGCTCACCAGGGTCGTCACCCCTTCCTCCCACTGCCTCCCCCCTCAGTCCCCCCTCCCCAACCTCCATCCTCTCCGGCCTCATTGTTTTACATCTCTTCATTCAGGCTTTTATGGCTACTTCGTCCTCGCGCGGTCTCATCTCACCGCCGGATGATGGGTTCCTCCCCCAGTTATCGCGGCTATTTATTATCGACGTCGATCCACATCACATTTCTCTGACTTTGGGAAGATGGTTTTCACATTGGACTGCTTTACTGACTCGCCATATAACACATCCGCTGCGCAGCGCACACAAACACGTGCGCGCACACAAACACGTGCACACTCACACACAAAATGGCACGATCAAAGAGGAAACATCACATCACTATATTACACTGCAGATTTACTGGGTGCTAAAATGCTATGTGGAGTTTTAATGCCTCATAGTGGAACACTTTGACAGCATTTTCAGATTATTCTTTGCAAAAATGTCCCACACTGTTTTTTGTTTATTGCATTTTATTCATTTTTATGTTTGTATCTCGATGACTTTTCCTGCTGGGTCAGTATTTATGGGAATGTGAAAGAGCTTGGCTCTCCCACATAATTGCTGAGACATGATTGACATGGGCAAATCATATTTTAGGGCAATGCGTCATTTAGTCTTGATGACATCACAAGAATTCTTGGAGGTGGAGAGAGGGTTAGCTGAAGCCACATGAAGTCAGCAGGAGAAAGAAATGGTTCTATCACTTTAGTTTTTAAATAAAAATGCACTAAACCTACTTCTCTTAAACTTTTACTGCTTCTCTCTCTTTTTTCTACCGATTTCAAATAAAAACACTCACCCATGAACAGTGTTATCAGATCATCACTTCAGCTTTTCCATTTTGTTCCCCTCTGACAAACTGTTGAGCAGACTACTGCAAGATAACTAGAAATCTATTGGCGCTATACCACTGTGAGTTATGTAGAGGGGGGGAACATGTTTTAGCACTTAACCTCCATAGTGGGAGCAGCTGTGGGGCCCAGAGGGACTGTGTGTTCAAAAGAGGAAGGCCAACTGGTTGCCTAATTAACTAGGCTGGCTTGATGACACAATAGCATCTTTTGAAATGGCCAATACATTTCTGGAGCAGCAGCCCAGCTGCAGTAGTGAGGAAAGAGGGGAGGAGGATAAAGACAAAGAAAAAGAAGGGTCAGATACCCAGTGCTCATACTGTACACTCAAACACACATTTGTTGTTGGCGCCAACAAACAGAGTATGCATAAAGGTGTAAAGCTTGCCTGTCTTGTCATGTAGTTTTAAATTTGCAGTAAAGAAGCCAGAAACTCCTATCCCTGTTAGGGTTAGGTTAAGTGTTGCACATCCTTTTTGGTTATTTAGTTACAATTGATTCTATAAATGTACTCTGAGTGAAGTGCAAAATATTCTGCAGTTCTAAAAGTAAAAAAAAAATGATTGTAACAATGCAAAATCAGCTTGAACAACATTTCCATGGAGTGTTTTTTTCTCCAAAGACATACTTTGGGGAGTTGATGTAATCAGCCACTGTACTAAGAGTTGGTAGATTCGCTGAATTTGAGGTTGGTGAGAAGAGACGAGGCTTGAGTGGAACCCCAGGTAGGGCTCCACTCATTACAGATCGATCCCCCCGTCTCCTGTGTCAGGTCCTCTGCAGGCCTGATTGAAGTGTTTTCACCTAGTCTTCGTGAAACTATATATAAAAAAATAAAGAAAAAAATCTCTCTGCTTCCTATTGATTTCAAAATGTCAAAACTTAAATCTTAAGAGGAGCAGAACAGACTCCAAAAGGCTTGAAGCTGGCCTTAATGGCTGCCAGAGAAAAGCTTTTGGGAAAGTTTTACCCAGTTTATTCTTTCTATAATAGCTTCCCCTTTGTCTCACTCATCAGAATGGATTTTCCAAGGGAAGAGGTAAGTGAAGCATATCACCCTGCCATAACGAGGCAGAAACTGTCAGTTAGGCTAGCATCCTGCCTGGTTCATTGAGGATTAGGCTGGTTGGGGAATGTTGTGAATTAATCCAGAGCGTCAGACATCACACCGAAGCCTCGCGCTGGATTAGTATTAGCTTTTGTTTGATTCGTTGTGAATTAACCAACATAATCCACCTGGTGTCAGACACAATAAAAACACACCAGCTGACACAGAAACAGGATTAGGCTTACAGAGGAAAACAGCAGATCTGACTGCTATCAGTCAGTTAACCAGGAAAGCTGTTCAATCAAATTATAAAATGATAAAAAAAATGTCCTCTTCCTTTTGCTGTTGCCTGAACTCTTTAGTAGACTGAAGTATGTTTGTAGTGTTAGCATTGGAGAGTTTAAGTTTTATTTCACAAGCTTTTTTACATCTTCCTCTTATTATATAAAATGTTCGGAAATGTGAAAAGGCACACTTGAGTGTTGTTTCTGCGCTCCTTTTTTTTCCTCCCAGTTATCCGGCCTGCATGCCAGTAGATGTGTCGTCATTCCCCTGGCTAAGGATGAGATCCTGCAGAGGAGGAGGCAGACGTGCTGGGAACACCTGCTGGGTTCCCTGCCTCCGCTTCTCTCCTTGCTTCCATCTCTCCACCTCTCCCTCGCTGCCTCTCTTCTGAATCTGTCACTGCCGTTTCTTTCATCTGTATCTATTTCTCCTCCCTTCCACCCCTCCCCTCCATCTCTCCATCCCTGCGTCCCTGCATCTCCTATCTGCCCACTCACAGGTGCAACTGGAGTGAAGCTCAGCAAACACTCCCTCTGGTGCTGGTCCACCTTACATACAGTAATGTACCTTCTCTGTAATACACAGGATGAAGGAAGAAGGATACTTCTGGGCTGCCATGTATTGTCAGAAGACACTGAGTTTACAGTCTTTATTTTTTACAGGAAATAGACATCTCTACCATCCCAGCAATCCCAACAAGTCCTCCCATATTTCTACAACTAAATATAAAATAGACAAAAGCCCAAAAGATTGATATACAAAGACAGAGTTAAAGTTCTTTTAAGGTCACCTGTAATTATCTTTAGAATCTAATTCAGTTCAACTTAGCATAAATCTAACACTAACAGACTAATTTTGCCATAATCATCAATTAGCAATGGTCTTCTCATGACTGTAGCATTAATAGGTGACCACTAGCTGCTCCAGGAAGTCTCCACCCAGAACAAAAAACACAGTTAGCTATTTGTACTTGTGTTTTTTATTGAGTAAATAAAATAATAAAAAGTTGTTAATAAGTAGTCTTTCAGTTACTCTGATGATTTTTTACATAGATCCTGCAGAATGACTTTTCCCTGTTTTCTGGCTGCAGTGCATTTTTATATTTAGCATTGTGAGGTAGTGTATGGCAAGTGGTAAGGAAAGTGATAAGTAGGCAGCATCAGCAGACTGGAAGTGTACTTTTTTTCCTGGCATCGCCATTCTACCATCTTAAAACAACAGTTGTCGAAATCTCACTTGTTTTATACAGAATTTTACACATATTAAGAAACATTAAGAAATGGGTTAGACCAAACAATGCAATCTAAACAAAGACACAGGAATAAGATTATTCATCCAGTTGACAATCTCATTTACACAGCTAAATGGTTTGAAAAGTAAAACACTGCATACAGTACTACTCAAAAGGTTACTTTAAGGAAAATAAACAATACTATGAAAAAGGAAAAACCCTTCATTTGGTCGTACCCAGTGATGCAGTCGGTGACATCATGACCCTATATAAACAGGAAGTGCTGAGTTGGCCCCTCCCACACACCTGTTTTGGATATAGGACCATGGTAAGTATAACCAAAGCAACATAAGCTCACATAATTTACCAGAAATGTACCTGTTATCAAAAGAAGATTCAAATCGCCTGATGGTTTAGTAGTATTTGCTTTAAAAGCATATGCATGGATGTAAACTGTAACATAATGCTACCACAAACAAACCCAGGATAGTATGTAGAGCAAAGTTACACCAGTAATGTCTAAACTAAAGCATTATGGTCAACTGTAAAAAAATAGATGGGATAAATCATAAATATGTTTATCCACTTCGTCATATCCACTTCGCCAAGGAACTGATCGTGGACTTCAGGAAGACCAGGAAACACTTGACCCCTGTTTCAATCCAGGGGGTCAGTGTTGACATTGTGGAGGACTATAAATACCTTGGAGTACACATTGACAATAAACTGGACTGGGCTAAAAACACCACAGCACTTTACAGGAAGGGCCAGAGTCGTCTCTATTTTTTGAGGCGACTGAGGTCCTTCAACATCTGCCAGAAAATGCTGAGGATTTTCTATGAGTCTGTTGTGGCCAGTGCGATCCTCTATGCTGTTGCATGCTGGGGGAGCAGGCTGAGGGTCGCAGATGCCAACGGACTTAATAAACTGATCCGTAAGGCCAGCAATGTTGTGGGGATGGAGCTGGACTCCCTCAAGGTGGTGTCGGAGAGGCGGATGCTGTCCAAGATAAAGACAATGTTGGATAACACCTCCCACCCACTCCATGACATGTTGGTCAGTCACAGGAGCTCGTTCAGTGAGAGACTGAGATTACCCATAATGCACCACTGAACGACACAGGAAATCATTCCTGCCTGTGGCCATCTCCCTGTACAACGCATCCACTTAACACACTGTTTGCTGCTACAACTACACATGTTTCTTTTCCAACTATTTATTTATAAGTGACTTATGTATGTATGTATGTATATATATGTATATATTGTACTATTCTTAGTTAGCGTATTGTCTGTCTTGTCTTAATGTTGGTTTAAAATGGAGCACTGTAACAAAAAATAATTTCCCCCAGGGATCAATAAAGTATTCTGATTCTGATTCTGATAAGCATGTGTACATTGCGTTAATCTATTTGTTCCCATTAAGACAGCAAATACGAGTACGTCCCAAAACATCAAGCTTTTTTTCATTTGTTTATTAGCCCCTCCCCCAAATAAAATGAAGTAATAAATGAAAACTGCTTCTAAGAATCAGAAGGAAAACCTGAGTCACTGATGTGTCTAAACATCGCGTAGTATACTATTCATCAGCCCTCCTCCTTCAGAGCCAGGGGTGTAGGGTCAAAACCTAAAGCTGTTGGCTCCATCAAGACTTCAAGCATGGTCTGCCTTCTCAAAGCCCAATCACCTGAAATGCAAGCTTCAGCAAGATGACTGATACTTATTGATGGTTTCCCCATCATCATGTTTAGACAACCTCAATAAATTATGCTGCATGTGATGTTGTGCGTGCGTGCAATATGGTCATACATGTTGTAGACGGGACGTAGATGCATCAGTCTCAAAGGGGACGTGAAGGATGACTGGCTGTCTTCCTGTGTGTTCTGAATGGAAAAACTGTCACGGATTTCTAAATTGATTACGCGTCCTCACATCTAGCTTGTAATTGCACAAGACTCAAGGCAAGCCTCGTTTCTGACCAGATCATTCAATCACTTTTCATCTATTATGAAGCATATACTCAAAACTCAATACAGATAGAGATGCTTTATCAAGTCTGAGATATCATCATGGTGAAAAATTGACCACATTAATAACGTACCACTTCGCTATGTTATGGTTCATATTCAGCTCAGTGAACGTTTAGTTCCTACTACAGGATCTTCTTAAAGGTGGCTTTGTGTTCTCTTGTCTGTGCCACATTCATTATTTCAAAGTAAGGATACCTCTCTCTGTGCTCCACGCTACTTGAAATCTGAGGCTTTCATAGTGATAGAAGATGAAAGGAAACTAAAATACCTGCAAAACAGAATCCTAATACCATTCTCGGCCTGCCTGCTTTGTTATCACTTAGATCATAGGAAGACACTCATAAAAGGCCGGGCTCAAAATAAAAAGCATTTTCCCAAGTGGACGATGGCACATATAAGTGGAGCCACTTTGAAATGCAGACCCATCAGTCAGTTAGTCTGTGTTGTCCTCCACACCTCACACAGTGCAGTGGGGGCTCTCTAATGTCATCCCCACGCCATTTTTTTGACCCCTCCTATGTGTTCTGTGGAAGCAGAATGAGGCAGGCCGCCAAATGCTTTCAGTGCTCATAGAACAAAACGCCTTGCTGGGCCTTGTTTTATTTCCCTCAAGTAGCATTCAACACCTCCCCATCACATTTGCACAGACAACCTCCCATTACCCTACGATTCAAATCAAACATCATCTTTCATACGTTGTAAAGGGCACCCAGAAACATGTAATTATTTTCTCTCTCCTCTCCCTGAGATCAAAGCTGAAACAGCAGTGATTACAGAGAGTCAGGTTGTCTTTGAAGACACTCTTCAGTTCCTTTCTTTCTCTTACTGGTTACTGTATACAGAGGGCTAAGAAGACTCTGCAGCCTCTCCTCAGTAGGCAGACAGTGGCAGGTGTGTCCAGGGTTTTAGGGATCCCCTGTTTATAATCTACTTCACCATTGATCCATTCCAGGATTTCTGATGGATCCTTTTTACCCTTTCTCCAGCAAGCCCATTTTCTCTGACTAGTGCCAATAAATAGGCAGGAGGCTCCACTGCTTACACTTCTGTATTTGAACCCTGGCTCTAAACCATAGTTTTACATGATCTGTTTTTGGTTTGTGGGGTTAACATGGCAAGGAAGAGAGATGCACTGATTGCAGTGTTTATAAAGAGAGGGTAAAGTATAAGAAGAGTTTGAAAGAGTAATCGTGAAGAGTGTATACTCTCTGGCTTATCATAGGAACCATATTGCAGATTTCTTTTTAATTTGGCAATCCAAACATCATCATTTGCCCAGAGCTTTGCCATTTTCCAGTTGTATATTTACGGTAAATGGCTGACTGAATTACAACAAGGAGAAGTGAATCAAGTGCTGCTCTCTCTCTTACACTCTGTTAGTTTTAGGTGGAGGGTAAAGTGTTTTCTCATCTGATAACAAAGGCAAACTAACAAAGCTATTCCAAGATTTTCAAAATCTTCCAGCTGTGAGTGAGAGCTTTAGTGGACAACTAATAACACAGAGTAGCAATTTCTTTGTGTTGGCTGATGCCATGAATAAGAAATGCCATGAATCAAAACAGAAATAGTCTTTGTGTTTCATTCACTGATTGTATTTGACTGAACATCGCCACAACTCACCGGGTTTGTGGAGTGTTGCTGTGAAGCTGAAACTTTTTAGATGAGTTGGTGGAGCTCATTGAGTGACCGTGGGGTGTATATAAAAGTAAAAAAAAAACAGGGCTGTGATGTCACCCGTGGGTTCGTGAAGGCTTGGTGGTGGTGATCTGAAATCCTGAACACCATGATGAATTTTAATGACTTGCCAGTCACAACCTAAAAACGTAACCTTACTTTCTTGTCTGTTTTAATGTAAGTGAAAGTATAATTTCCAAAATTGACTTAATGTATTTTTAAAGAAGATTTGAAACTAGTGATTTTGACCATAATCTTTTTACCAAAGTCATACATTTAGTGAGTTTCAGTTGCGTCAAACCAACCTGCTCACCACTAGATTAAAAGAAAAAAAGATATTCATGTCCGAAACAATGACTTTTAAGTATTTATGTAATTTAAGTTATTGTGCGTAAAATTTTCCATGTACTTTTGTTATGTGCAACAACAAAAAAATAAAATTCATGAAATCTCATCAAATTCAGTTTACACAATTTTATTATGTATGATATTATATTTTCCTTAATTCATTGTTTGAATAATAAAGCTTCGATTTGACACATTTTAGTTATTGTTTATCTGTCTCTGTGCTTTTTTAACTAAGTTTGTATTATCTCTGTTTTTTATCAAGTATGCTTCTTGATTTAAAAAAAACAAAACAGGGAATATTACTGATATTTTTTTCCTAATTCATGAGAGAAGCAATGCGGAAATGAATAAAATCATCAGAGTTTTGGAGCCTGCACCTACCATCCCTCAGCGATATTACCCTTTAAGACACTTTGACATTGACTTCACTTTTCAGTGAGCACTAAAGTGTCATCTGTACATGTTTGCTCCCCTGCTGATCACCTGTAATTTCAACACTTCTGCCCACTGGTCTTCAGGCATCACTGGAAGCACAGAAATATCCCCAGATATTCCAAATGTTTCACCTCTTCGCCAACACACACCAGCTTCCCTCAGTCGACTCTACCTCTGCAGGAGTAATGGCTCACATCAGCTGAGCACAGAAAGGCCTGTCGCAGGGGGAGCAAGACACTAACCATTAGAGAATTTACGTCAGCCCAAGCGCAAGGGTCAGAGCGGTCAGACGGACCACCCAACAGCTTGGTCATCAAGGACAAAGACACGGAGGAGGGTGAAGGAGGGAGAACGAGGGAACGAGAAAATGAGGGAGGGAGGACAGGAGCTTGGCTGTCTCCTTTCAGACTGTCCTGCTAAAATGTGCTGAGATGACACAAGCATTTACATACATGTGTGCACTCAGCTGTGAAGACACATGTACTGTCAGCATACTTAAAGTATTGTCCCTTATAATGTTAGTGTGTGATTTTATGCATCTGACTGCTATGAGGTGCTGCTAGAAGTACACAAGTGCAAGTCGGCATTAAAGAAAGACATTTTTCAGGAGAGTGGGTTGTTTGTTCTCCTTGCAGAGTGATGACAGGGTCCAGTCTGCTTAAACACTGAGCTAACAGCGCAGCCATCACAGACATACTTTCAGCTTCATATTTTTCAGCAACTCCTGCTTGGGTTATTTGGGTCGTCATGACATGACAAAGTAATTGGTTTGCACAGATCACTCCCTGTATTTGACAACCTGCCCCATTTACTGTCTGAGCACTCAAGTGAAGCTGCTTATAAATCTTTCACCGGCTTGATTAATTGTCTCAAAAGTGCTCTAGTGCCAGGTAAATAAATAATGAGCAAAGCGATGATTTCTATTGTTGTCCAGTCAGCAGGTTGACCTGCTCAGAGGTCAACTGTAAAAAAAACATTTGTCAGGAAGAGGGGAAAAAAAATAGAATATTATATGAAAATAAATAAATTGCCCTGTAATTTTTATGGTGTATGTGTTTTTGGCTTTGTGTATGCATATCTGCATATAAATATTTAAAGGACTCTTTAGGTGCATGCTTTGTCATCTTCCCTCTCCTTCTCTTTGCAGTGGAAAAGCCTTCAATTCACTGTTCTATTTAGGAAAAGGTAATGATAACCTGCCCTGTGGTCTGGCAGACCAGCAGGGGGCAGAGGTGTGTGGGTGAGTGTGTGCAAAGGTTTTGGATGGTTTTCACTCATTCACTTAATTACATCAGAAAACAGACAGTTGTTCACTGCTGGAGAGCATACCAAACAGGAAGCCCCTTCTTTTCTCTCATACAGTGTCTCCTTGGGTGTTACAGCTCAATATGAGGTGTTCTGTTTGGCCTGGCTAGGTTTTAATAAAAGCTGACAAGGATTTATCACCTGTTCACGGCTCAATGTGCTGCCACTCTGTCAGACAGAGGTTGTACGTGGGGGGGGGGGGGGGGGGGGGGGGGGGGGGGGGGGGGGGGTGGAGAGCTCTGGCATGCAGCAGTCATATTCACCTCATATTAATGTGTTTGCAAGAGCACCAAACTCGCCTGGAGGAACGAGGCAATGAGGTTGGCTGATGAAGTGAATATATTAAGGAGCAGAGTGTCACTTTCTTTCAGTGAAGCAGTTTTGATGTGCGCATCCTTCAAAAGTCTGCAGTGATTGAGTCACGTCCAATTTTTATTTTACTACACATCATGTGTGGAAATAACAAGGGGGAGGGAAAACAAAAAGCATTCAAAGTTTATTGGAACAATAACCCACACCTGTGGATATATCTTGTGGACAACGGCTGTCTCATGTTAAAATGTCCTCTGGAAAGGTTTCATTAACCTCCTTCCATCTACCCCCCTCTATTTTTCATCACACTCTGTCCCTCCTGTTCCCTCCATCCCTCTTTCTCCACCCCATCTTCATTTTTTGTGTGTGCCTCTCACCAGGCATTCCCATTGAGGACTTCCTCAGCTTGGTTGCTAGGTGATGGGCCCCCGATTAACGAAGGAGCAAGAGGGTAAGAAAGGGAGGGTGTGTGCGCACACACGCGTGTGTGTCTCTTTCTCTGCAGTTATCACTAATTGACAGCTGCCGGCCCTCAGGGCTGTAGTCTAACCCCTCGCCCACAGTGTAATCGGAGGGCAGGGCTCTGTCGCCCCCCTTAGGAGAATGAGGAGGTTGGGGAAAAGGGAGGGGCAGTGGTGGATTGGCTTTGGCCTTATGTTGGGCCAACACACTGCGAGACCTGTTTAGATAAGCAAAACGATCTGGGGAAATAGGCAATGACATCGGGGAGGGGCTGGGTGGGTTGGGGGGTGAAAGAATGAGGTGAGAGGTGAACAGAAGATGGGGAGTGAGAGATAGGGGAAGGAAATCAGGAGGGCACCGAGGGACAACAATACTGAGTATTGAGAAGGAAAATGAGGAGGGTTGAGGGAAGTGGTCCCCAGTTTTTTTCTCACTACCAGTCTGCCAGCTCAACACCATCTGGAACTATTCTCAAAGACTGCCCAACTCTCCCCACCCTAGCTGGGACAATCTGATTATTCAGTCCCCACCCCCCCAAAAAACCTTGTGCAATATAAATCAAATTAAAATGAGATTATTGTGATCATATTTGGGGCTCTGAGGTTGATAATGAGTTAGGGCACATGCAATTGTGGCTGTATATGAGGTCTGTGCGATATACACTGCAAATGTTTGCCAACTTTGGTCTCAAGTTTGCATTCGTCTGGAAAGGCTTTCAAATATTTGCTCAGGGTGCTTTCAGTCAAAAATTGAAAAACTGTCAAAGAAACTGGGTAATGTTGAGAAGCAGGAAACCTCAAACTGCCCTAATAAGAAATCATCAGTGATTATTAAACAGAGGCTTTCATGAAATTACTGTTTAACATTTATTCATTATAACATTATAATTATCCTCTTATCATTAGTGCTTTGAAAGCTGTCTGAAATAACTCGCACTTTTTCCCCATTATAGCTATTAGAAAGTGGCAACAGGACTCAAAGAGCAGATGTGTATGCGCAGCTGAATTTTAAAAGATTTTCTTCCTTTCAAAGGGAAGCAATTATAAAGGGCCCTTGTCAAATATTAACTGAGCTTAAATGTATAGCGTGAGGCACAGACTGCAGTACATCATCATAAATTCAAAGTAATTAGCAAAAAGCTTTTGATGCACGTATTCCACTCTCATCACAGCTTCTCTTGTGAAAATGCTTAATAATAGCACTCCAGACTGCTAGAATGTAATTAATATGCAAAATAAAAAGTACGTTATGCTGAATCTTCACATAACGCATAGAATTCGTTTGCCAAAGTAAAATATATAGCACACGAATTTAAAAGTCATGCGTCTTGTACAGTGGAACAGAACACCGTTACAAATGTGTCATCTCAACTGTGCACAATCATCATGACTGATTGTTTTCACAGGAAGCTTAAACTGAATCACTGTATAGGATATGTTTGTCTCAAGATAAAGTAACATTGTCACCACTGTAATTATCTTTGCGTGACTGTAATTATTTGAAAGTGTTCAAAACGGATCACTTTTTCCCTCCGCCTGACTGCTCCGACTGCTCCGCCGACTCGCTCTCATCTGTGGCCGAAACCTGTCACACGCAGTCTGCCTCTATGTCTTCATGCAGACTTTGACATTGCCAAGCAATCAATAGATCTTCAGCACAGAAATGCGTCTCACCCTGATTATAATGAAGATAGCTGGTCATTTAAAATGCTAATGGGCAATTTCACCTAATAAGAGACATTCAGCCTAACAGTTCATTAAAATTTAGAGGTGGAAAAGTCTATTCCAATTAAGTTTCACCCTCTTCCCCTCCAGCACGAAACCCATTAGGATTTTAAGAAATGTTGAAATGTCCCATCTTCCAATCTAAGTATATCTAAGTATGCTTAAAACTTGAGTGTGTGTGTGGGGGGGTGGTCTTTAAGGTAGTTGTGGGGGATGGCTAAACAAAGGCACCATTGATGAACATAAGTGGCGTATGACCTCATTGGCCACCACATTGTCCACATATAACCCCAGTGCTCTCTTCTCGATTCTGCTCTTAAATATTCTACGACTATCTACATATCAGGAAATTACTCTCTGCACACATTTTTTTTTCAAACGTGTGTACCTGAGAAATAAGCTCATATAAAACCGACACCAAATATTTAAAACTTGTGATGGAGATCTGTTTTTATGATGTGTATGTTGTTTTGTTTTTTCATTTCATAGTGGTGTGATCACTTTCTTTTGGCCAGCAGCCTGTGAGTCTATCTTTAAAGTTTATTTTTCATGCAGATAATTAACGTGCGCCTACCTCGTGGAAACCTGAGGCCAACTTGACAGCACTGGAGCAAAAACTGATTTGTGCTGTTTTAGATTTTAGTTTTATGCCAACATGTAGAAACTAACTTACCTCAATGCATTCTGTTTTTTTTACTTATATTTAACGTTTTAGCATATCCTTGCTAGTTTCACCCTGTAGCATCTGATTTGAAACATGGCCTAAAAAGTAACTGACCTGTGATGTAGTGCAGGAATAAATCCTATAAACAATGCAGTCCTCTCTTCTTTTTTTTGGCAGTGGTTCATATTAAATTCACAGTAACCCTGCCAGTAACAACAGGATGAACACTGGCTAGATCGCAAGAGGGAGGCATATAGAAGGTCCTAGCCACTTGCAACACAAATGGAAACCAATAAATCCATGAGCAGACAACTGAGTTTTGTCCAAAATCGACTTGAGAAATGCTCTGTTAAGTCTAGATAAAAGGTCAACTAGCAAGTACAGCGAAAGTGGTTCCATCTGCACGTCGGTGCATTCGAGGACTTGTTGTGGAGCTTAGATCAGATATCAGGATAAAAAGTATAATGAAAACAGTAGATCTGAGTAGAATCTCAGAGAACACGAGGACACATATTAGATTTGAATGCTTAAACATTAGAGAATAAGGTGTATGTGATTCATTCAGTGCTCTAAATTTTCTTACACACAATGATATTCTGCTTTAAAAACAATATTTATCTTACATCTTTGTGTTGCCCGCCTATCGATGTCGATTTTGTGTCGCCTGTCAAAGCACTGGTTGAAAAAACATTTTTCTTGTGAGTTAAGAGATGGGACATAATGATAAAAACTATCTTTAATAGATCAGTTTTTAAGAGATAGTGCTGTTTAAAGGGTGATCAGTGTCTTATGTACACCCATAGTCCTCAGTTTTAGGATTTCATTCATTAACCAATATTCTTGCAACACAACCATAAGTTACGATAGAGCCAAAACCCTTTGCACAGTACCTATTGTAACACTTGTATTCAAGCACAGTCATAATCCAGTCTTGTTCTTCCTTTTATTTTGACACCGAGAGCAAGTTTATTGGGAGAGTCAGATATCGTGTATCAGTTTATGTGCACTGTGTCACTGCTCACTGCGTGATCTGAGAGGAGTCTGTATTAACATAGTGAATCAAGCAAAACAAAGGCTCTGCCAATGATGTAAACAGAGGGAATTAAACCTCCTGCAGTTCACCGCACGGTCATCTTCAGCTAATTTGACTGTGCAAGAAATCAAGTCTCTACTCAATTACAGCATCTGCTTGTCATGCACAATTATGAGAGAGATAGAATTTATGACTAACAATTTCTGAGGCTGTATTTGAAAGAGAGGAAAGTAAGTATGCCTTATAAAAATATTTTTCTTCTCTAAAACGCACAAAAGTGTGTGCATAATGTTGATATCAATGCCTGATGGGATTTCATTAGAGATGCAAGATTTGTTCTTCCCCAAAGTCTCTCTCTCGATCGCTTTTTTTTTTTCTTGTTGTTGCAAAAGTTTTCTTCCTGACCTTTCTGGTCAGAACAAGACCTCTTCCATGCTCTCACAGCCAGAGAGCCATTGGCAGGCCTTGGGTTGGCAATTATGCCTCAAACTGCTCCCTCCTTCTTTCTCCAAACGCTCACAAATGCAGAGCATCTACCACCCACTGCATTCACAGTAAGGTCTCAAAGCCATCAGACCCCAAAAAAACAAAACAATATCTGCTTCATAGTTTAGCTATGATTCCAGGAGAACTGTTTGTATGGAAGTGCTTCCTGAGCTACAGACTTCTGCAATTCAGTTTTTCTAAATGAAAATGTTGATCATGAGTGTAAAAGATTTCTGGCATGATCTTAGAAATCTGTGAATAACATAACATCCTGCATTTCGTATGCCATGCAGGATTGCACAAAGGCATTTTAGGCCTTTACATTGCCTTGAGAAGTTTTCCACAGCTTAGATGACTTTTTTGCAGGTTGATTAACTGCTTTGAAGGTAAGTTGAAACAAAATAGTTTTCAGAGCTTTCCTACATCTTCACAGGCTGAGACTTGGCTGATCGAAGCGTGAACTTCCTCTTAGCGCACTGTAGCAAATGGACCAATATGTTGAACCCTACATCTCTAATGAGTTTGAGATCAATCACAACTGATAGAATTGCCATATTTTAGTGGTGGAGCAGTGGGTGCTTCGGTGCATAAAATGCAATCATTTATTCTGAGCAGCATTTAGTGAAACTGTGCTTTTTGACTAATCCTCTGGAACTGATTAAAATAACTCCTTAAAGCACAAACATGATTTAAGTAAAGCCATTAACAATATTTAATCTGTATTTTTCTTTGAGCAAATCCCTGCATTAACGAAGCAGAATGATTTTTGGTTTCCTCTCAGCCTTGTATGCTGTACAGTGTGAAACCTGAAAAGCAAAAGTATTGAGAAGTAATTACGAAAAAGAACAAGTTGGAAACTGGGAGCTGCGCCATTCGAACCCTGTGACTCATATTCTCTGAAGTGGTTTCCCTTGTCTCACTGCAGCTGAATAGCACACAAGGAGGCAGTTAGTGACCCAGTGACCCCATCCACAGAGAAACAGAGCTGGGTGGGATTATATCAGTGTTTGCTGGACTTACGCCAGTGCTTAGCCATAACATTCTGGCCAGAGATAACATACTTTTTAATTACATATGCACTACCAGCTATGTTAAATTTTTCCAGTGAACCCTCCCTTGGGAGGTCACCTCTAAACTTGACACAACACATCAAATACAGCTTAATGTGATTACCATGTACAGGGGTCTGCCGTTAAGTCAAGAGTAAGGGGGAAGTTGCTTTTGTCTGGGGATAATCTGTGCAAAGGACAATGTTTTTTAACTTAGGAGATGTCAGTTTTTATAAAGAAGCAAAACTCAAGCTGCTTTAAAACTACACGTTTACATGTGTGTAAATTTGTATTTGCCCAACTTTACTGCTACTTGGGTAAGAACTGAAATACTGCCTTAGTGATATGTTATCAGGATAAATATGAAATACTGAACTAATCTCTGCCTGGTTCCTGCCAATGCAAAATATGAATGATGGGAAATTCATTGCATAAACTATGTGCTTATGGCAGTGAAATCCTTGTTATATGTATTTAGGTTATTTTTAGGTAACTTAAAGCACCGGCTGATAGGCTTAATATTTTGGTGCTCATCATGGCTGTCATTAAATATTAAAATCAAGACTTACTTTAAGCACATATGAGATGCTATGATTTTATTGATATTCAACCAAAACTGTGATTTTTCTTTTGCCTTGCTGAAGAAATGTTACAATATTATGGAATAAACTCCAAGTATTGCATTTAATCTGTGTTTAATTTATAATTGCAAAAAAAAAAACAGGAACATTTGTGCTTTTAGTGGTGTGTTACTGCTTTATGATGAACATTTCCAGCTCTTAAGGTTTTAAAATACTCACTGTGTTCAGCAACAAGTCGCAAACTTTGTCTGTAGTTTGTTGTAAAGTGCATCATTCAGGTGTTACATCCATTTAGTAGAAAACAGCCTGTTCTGTCTAGAAAAAGAATAGTTAAGATTGATGAGACTAAATTGTTTCAAAACCAAAACAACCCAAGCTTGTGTTTTCTCCAAAATACAGTACTGTTCAAACTTCTTGAGCCACTCCCATTAATCTATACTTTGGTTGGAAAATTTCTGATGCTTGAAGCTTGAAAGTCAATATTTGGCATGACCACCTTCATTATTCAAGACAGCCTGACCTCTTAGGCAAGCGTTCTTGTCATTTCTTTAAGGACTCTTCAGGAATAATTCTCCAGGATTCTTGAAGTAAATCCAAAGCTCTTCATTGGATGTTGGCTGCATTTTGTTCTGCTCTCTATCAAGTTGATCGCAAACTGCTTCAGTAATGTTGAGGTCCGGGCACTGAGGAGGCCAATCCATGACTGGTAGCATTCCGTTGTGTGTTTTTCTAACCAGGTGCAGTATGTCTGCACTGCATTGACAGTGTGTGTGGGATCACTGTCATGCTGTTGTCAACCAGACACTTTTAAGATGGTATTGCATTGTAGTACAATCCAGTGATACTTGTATGTGTTTGTAATTTCAGTAATTTTGACAAGATTTCAAGCACCACTGACTCCAGTTGAGCCCCAAACCATGACAGAGCCTCCACCATAGCTCTCTTCTCACAGGCTCTTGCAGATTGATTAGAATTTGAACTAAAAACTGAACATCTGGATTCACCCTTCCATTGAGGCCATTTCTGATTAAGCTTCAGCAAAGAGTAAATAGATCAACTGAATAGTCAGATGCATCTACTGGGTCCTGCGTCAGGTTTTGATGGATTTTTTTTTTTTTTTTGTTAATCGTTATTTTAAGGACTTGACTTTAGATATATTTTTCTGCTCTTGATAGTTTTTCGCCACTTCTTTTTGCCCAGTTTCCACATATTATGTCCTCATATTACTGCACACACAGCCAACAGCTCTATGGGAATCACTATGTTGGTTCAAACTGTGTTGTCTTTGGCATTTTTTGTATATTTGATAAAAGAAATGGATGAAATTATGTGTTTTGCAACAGGCTGCTAGCAACAAAATGCCTAGAGTTACAATTTAAAATGGGTTCTATCCCAAGTTGTCAGTCACATGCAGACACAACACAGGTTCGTGCCTTGAGTTAGGTGCCTTTTTTATGCTTCAATGATCCGTCAGTGTTAAATGGCTTAAAAGAAGAACAAAAAGGGGGGGTCTTCAAAAAAACTGGAGAACTATTGATCAAGACCAATTTTAAAAATTACGACGAGGTGTAGCTGCTTGGAAGCAAAATATAAAAACATATGAGGGGTGCCTCAAAGGGGTGTGCATATATGTAGTATCTGTACTTTTTTAATTCATGTATTTATTTTTTCTAATTGAATGTTGCAGGAAATTTTGTATATAAATCTACATAAGGATTTTTGAGCTGCTTCACATGCTCTTCTCTGCTTAGACGAATGAATACTAAAAGCTAACGGGAGACGGTGGCAGACGAGATCCTTGATGTTCAAATTGATGAACGGACGTGAAGCAGCTAATGCAAAATGTCATGACATTTAAACTATATCACGATGCTTCTTCTGTCCATGAAAGTAATTAATACATTCATTTTTGAATAAAGAGTTGCCGTTTGTTTTTTTAACTAATGGACAAATAGATTAATGACCCAATTTCAACAGTGTGGAGTTTTCTTTAACCATAGATCCCATGCACTCAATTCATGTTATGTGAGTGCATAAAAAAAGTAGTCTCATCCATCAGATCAGTGCCATTTCAAGGTAACCTCATGATTCTGTGTCAAACTGTCAATGTGGACAGCGATGTAGCATGGCAGCAGTGCCCTTTAAGCTATAGCTTTGAAGCCAAAGGTGTAACAGCAGGGGAATCATCACAGAGAGAAAAATGAAGCTACTGTAAACACCCATTCGGCAGGATGTTGAAGCCGTCTGCTTAAATCACTCTGGTTGTTGTAAAGGTGCCTTATTTAAGTGTTTGTCATCACAACCTATACCTGTACACAATATTTCCCAGCTCTAATCACATAATGATATCTGATATAAAGTTCAAAGGAAGTATTCTGCTTAAAGGCCCATAATCTGGTCTATCATACATTGCCTTTTATTTATAATGCCTTCTTTTGTCATTTTATATCATCATAAAGAGAAACTTTACAATGTGATGGCACAAAAAAGAAGCCTGTCAAATATTTGTGGCTTATCTTTAAAGCACACTGCTCTCTTTGTTAAAAATACATTAGTTATCCTTAAATTTGCATTTCAGGGCTAAGATCCCCAACATATTTCCAGTGATTTTTCATTATACGGATAAAGT
Source organism: Maylandia zebra (assembly GCF_041146795.1). Taxonomy (NCBI): domain Eukaryota; kingdom Metazoa; phylum Chordata; class Actinopteri; order Cichliformes; family Cichlidae; genus Maylandia; species Maylandia zebra. Next base: position 27,007,111 of record NC_135185.1, read on the forward strand.
CTGTTGAACAGACAACTTGATTTGCATACACACTTGTCAAAAGTTATACTTGTGCCCTTTATACTAATGAAGCAATTATGTTGTTAGACAGCAGGTCTGCGAGTCTATTTGGGAAGGTGTTGTGGAGTTGTTCAGTTGCAGTATTAACATGGTTATCCGGACCTCAGAGAGACAGGGGCAGACAGAGATGAATTGCACATGGTTTAAAGAAAAGACAGAATTTCTTCACACTGCCCTTTTACTTCTAAGAGACTTTATTTGAAATGCAATGTTTCAGTTTCTAGATTATCAGCTTCAAGCATGAAAAGTGAAGAAAAAAAAACTAAATTACATTTTATTCTGAGCATCACTACACATCCAAACCCTAGCATCCTGGATTATAGCTTGTGTGCCTGTCAATCTTGTGGGTAAAAAAGAAAAAGAGAAAAAAGGCAAAAAAAAAAAAAAAAACCATGATGTAGCTGATAAAGTTACTATACTATACTGCTTAAGTAAATGAATCTTAGAATTACTATGGTAAGACCTTGTGGTCTTCAGACAGTGATTCAGAGATAAAGAGTTTACAGAAAACACAACAACACAACACTATCCAAGAGAGGCTGTTTAGCACCATAACAAAACAATCAAAGAAATGCAGCACCATCAAGCCTTTAAGTACCAAGAGCTTGATATGTACATTCAGTGCAGGTGAGCAGGACGACTCTGACGAGACCGACCACATTTCCTCCTGAGGCACAGAAAAAACAAGCTTGTCACCTCCATGACATCCCTTATATATTCTCAAAGTACCTCATGTAGTTTATGTTCTGCCATTAGGCCACCATATTACACTTAAACCTGAATACCATGGTAACCAAACTAACCTCCCCCATAATAATAACACCAATATTAAAGCTGTATCTAAGAATAACATGATATTTAAACTGTTAATCCCTGTGTAACCCTTTACACTGGCAGTAGGTACACATTCCTTTGTCTTGACAATATATTATATTATATTATATTATATTATATTATATTATATTATATTATATTATATTATATTATATTATATTATTATATGCATTTTTTTTTATAATTGTTCATGTAACTCATAAATAGAGGAGGGGGAAAAGATTTACATTAGACTAAGAAAATGTGTAGCATTTTGGATCAGAAACTGAAGGTGTGCATTGGCATTTACAGTCAGCACTGTCAAAAGGGGATCTTTCACATTTCATGAGACAAAATAAATCATTTTTAAATAAATGTATTTAATAGAATGAATATTAAACATGGGCTGTTACTTTTGAATGGTTTTTCATGATGATATATTTTATTTTAAGGAAGGCCATCTCTAAACCCTGAACTGTATCACAATCTTCTCTGGTTTTTTTGGGGGGAATACTGATAAATGTGGAATAAATTATCTTAAACTTTGCCATGCTTTCACAGAGCATGGCAAAGTGACTTCTGCAGCGTCCTTTTGATGACCGTGCTTTCCTCTTGTCATATTTAAACATACTGAGGATAATTAGTGGCTGAAGTGTGCTAACATGCATGCACGCTTAATGCATGCATGCTCTCTTTCTTGTGCCACTCCAAATTCTGTAAGATCTGATAGCTGCTGTGATCATAAATGAATAAATTAGTCCTCTGAATCAACTGTGTGAACAAGCTTGTTTGACCAACTGTTACATTCACAACTATCTGCATTAAGACAAAATACAGCTTTTACTTTCGAAATTCAAATAAGATGTTATTCACCAAAATAGTAGCGTGTCATAACAGATTGTTCTAATATTAGTCTGTTCATCTTGCTGTCCCTCAGCATCTTCTTGTGGCATCCATTCAATTGTATTCTTGACATCTTTGTTCCAATGATTTTAATAGGTTAAAATCAATGTAGGGAACTTTAGGACACTGTGAGATTTATTGTCAGCCAGGAGTTTGTAGGCTACATGTTGGTGAATAATGAGGAACAGCGAAACATTTAGCTCAATCAATCTGGAGAAAATTAGGCTTTTTCCAAAAGCCTAATTATCCTCAACCCTTCGATTAATGTCTCTAGTAAAACTACAGCAAAAATACCATTCATTTGCTCTGAGAAAAGTCAGGGTTCACGAGAACAACAACAAAAAAAAGATGTAAAAACTTTGCATTGCATCCTCCGGACCCTGTTTATCTGTCCCTGCAGTATACTGTGTCCTTCCGTTCATGAGAAACAAGGCTGACTGTTCTTCATTCAGGTTCAGTTAAAGTTACACATTAATATCCACGGATGACCTTTTAGATGAGCTGCAGCATTATTCTTGCGCGTTCTAACCTGTCCAGTTTGGACATAGAGTAATGTGCTGGTTGACCGCCGAGCTGACCCTTCCAGGCATTAGAATGTAGACCACATGTCTCGACTGTGTCTACCTCGACTGGAACATGCGATAAAGTCTAAGACAAATACAGAGCAAATGTGTTGTATGAAGTCTTATCTGTTTTCTCCATACTGTGCAGACGGAATAAGCTCTATCTGGTTTGTTCTCTTCCACTTAATGTGCATGGCTAAGCACATGAGCATGCACGCACCTAACATATGCACATGTAAACGCACACCCAAACGACATCACCAAAACAGATCAACTGTACAAAGATTCTGCAACCTTCAAATATCATTGAACTCCACATTTGTTTTTGTTTTTTTCAGCCACAACAATGACAAAAGCTTGATTGACAAGTTCAAATAACTGGAAACATTAGCATCTTAATTCTGGGTACTGTCACATTTGGTTAGCATCTCCTTTTCAAGGATGCAGCTAATAAAGGAAAGGTATTAATTTTACTGAACAAGCGCTCCTTTATAACCTAATTGCTTTTGGTTCGATGGCTTAAAAAGTCATTAATTACAGGGCCAACAGTAATGGAGGTTAAGGTGGCTTTTTCACCAAGGTAATGAACCGATACACACAGCGGCCAAGCAGATTTTTATGTGATAATAGGAGGGGTGAATACCATTTTCCATTCTTGCCCAATGACGGTACTAGTTCAGAGAAGAGGGTAGGTCCTTTCATAGTGCTTGAATTAAAAAACACAAATCTAAAAAGGCAACAGATAATTGAATTCCAAGCAGTGCTGTTTGTAAAGCTATCAGCATATTACATGTGAGGTGCAAATGGCCTTATCCAAATGCGGATGACATTAAAATGATGTGTATTGTGGTAGCGCAGAATGTAATGCGTTTGTATGTGCAAATGTGCATGTCCATTCTCCGGGATTTCATTATAATGTCGGTAATGGAAGGGTGGCTTTCGGTCTGCTTGCAGCTCATCTCTTTTTGTTTTTCAACTTCACAAGACATGCTATTTACCGCTCTCTTCCTGGCATGACATCGGTTACCTGCTTAAGTATTTAAAAATAAAAAAAAATACACCGTCCTCACTTCCTCGCTTCAAGCATGTCGCTCAGTGTTTCCGTGAGTTCCTCCTTCCATCATCGATCAGAGCAAAACAAAACACGCACCATTTCCTTTCAGACTGTCGCAGAGCACATCCAACAGAACATTTTTGTCCTATGACCTCTAACCCCCTGGAGATCTAATGACATTTCATTGATGGCCTTCATCACGTGAGCTGGGGGAGAATAGAGGGACAGTGAGAAAGAGGGAGCAAGGAGAAAAGGAGGAGGGGAAATGGGGGTGATAGCAGTGGTTGCTCAGTGACTTTGGAGGAGATTAGACGATTGAATTCACCTTTAATGACGGTGGAGATAGTCTTTCAGTAGGGGGAAATGCCAGAGCTCAGCAGTTTGTTTTGTGTAGCTTTAAGAGCTTCCTGTGTCAGGTTCAGGTTGCCTGTCTCTCTCCCCAGCAGCGGCCCATTGTCTCCAAGCCACAAAAGACAGCACAGTGTTGGATGATCGACAGAGTGTCTCAGCAACCCACTTCTCTGCTACAGCAAACCTAAACTCCGTAGGGCATTCCTGTGTGCGACTTCAAGGAATCTCATGACAGTGTCCCATTGCAAAAATGAATCACCATCACCCACTCACAAACTTAGAAAATATTTTCTTGTGTAAATTAAACTTCAAAAGAAACTATTTGGAGCTCATCTTTAAAGTCTGGGCTCATGCTGTTCAATTTATGGAGTCATTGTAATTCATACAGATCTGTACAGTACACAAAAAGCCAGTGTGTGTGCTTGTGTGCGTCAAGTCTTAACTTGAAACAAATATCTGTCACTAATGTGTTTACTCCACTGAACATAAGCAGACACATTATTTATTCATTTAAAAAAAAAAACATATGGAGCTTCAACTGACAAGTGCACACACAGATACTGCATGCACTTATTGTGCATCTAATGTATGGATACAAATGCAAGTGCTGTAGTAACACCATTGCAGATTTGAAATGTATTAATAATGAATTATCTTCCCTTCACTTCTTATAGCATTAAAATGTGTATATATAATTGTGTATATAAAACTGTGTCAGTTGGTCAGGGCTGAAGTGAAATGTAATATTTGGCAAAGCTGACCAACAATAAGTGTTTAGTGTGAAAGACTTTCTTTGGCTTAGTGAGGTCAGGGAGAGGTTGAAGCATTGCCTCGAAGCAACGGGGAAACACAAGCTCTACACACTTTCTGCCACCTCCAAAAAGCGCAGCTGATCCAGGAGCAGGCCAAACAACCCCAAAAGCCTTTTTTGCTTTGCAGCCAATTTTAATTAAAACAGCTTCACCCTGCTGCAAATGAAAAGGGAAGCGCTTGATTGAGTAAGGTCCAGAAAGGGCTGAAGTCCTGCTGCTGACCAGAAAGTGAGACCCTCCACCCTTTATGTTCAAACTGAGAAATGCACACACGCACACACACACTGACATACACAAGTCTGTTCCTTCTTCTGCTTCACCCTCTTTCTCTTGCTCCCTCTGGTTCTGAACCTGGCATTCCTGCTGGCCCTGCCTCTTTGAAGTGGCTTGTTGGAGCAGGCTCCCATTACAGGGGCCGAGACTGGCGAAAGCCGATCTGTCTGTCTGAGGAGAATGGCCCTGGCCCAGGGGTTAATCAGCAGACCCAGTACACTGCCCACTCTGTCCGCACAAGCACATACACACATACGTACAAATGGAAACACTGCCCACTCTGTCCCCACAGTGCAGCTGTAACAAGACCAGCCAGATTTGGAGGTTAAGAAAGACAGCCACAGCCCAACTGCTTTGAAGTTGACTGGCAGCCACCAGGATTTGGACTCTTAAAGAGGAGAGCTGGCTGGCGTTCAAACATATACAGGGTCATGCAGTGTAGAGAGTGTGTGATTTTGTGCTTTGGGAAAGGAGAGAGGAAGCTGACTAATCGTCCTTCTTAGCCAATTCCTAAATGGTGAGCTTGGGTTGTGATCACCAGCACAGCTGTATTTAAAAAAAAACTTAAAAAAATCTGAACTATGTTGATTGTGCAAAAAAAAATCTCTGGAAGCCCAAAAGAAGCTGAAGAGCGCATCTGTTAAGAGCAGTATACAACTGTAGCAAATGGGAATGTTGAATATGCATTAACCTTTTATTATGAGAAAATGAAATCATTAGTTGGGTTCATTTGGCGTAGCCACCATGTATATTTATATTTAGATTGCTTTTATCTTGACTTAATGCATCAGTGCTGTTATTGTTAGGGAGTTATTCCACAAAATAATCAGTTGGCAATAAACCCTAATATAGCACAGCAAACCGCGACTAGACCATCAAATCAGAAAAGTGTAAATTCACAATTTTCTTTCCCTTTAAAAAACTCATTATAGAGTCAAGTATATCATTACTATAATAAAGGTGAGGGCACACCAGAATCAATATGCAAAACCAAATGGTTATTTTCTCTGCTCTGTCAAATTGTATTGGTTTTTCATTATGTAAAGGCAAACTTCTGGGGAAAGCTGCTTCAGACATGTTTTCTTAATGGTGTTTCAGGAATAATTCCAGTCTTCCATTCTTCGTGAGTCTTCATGAGCTAAGCATTCAAATAGGTAGCTCTTGTTACATATCTGGCCTTTAAAAGCCACTGAAAACATTTGATACTACCAGCAGTTTTCCCTTTTTCCCCCCTTCCATTCTTCAGGCTGGGCCAAGTTGATGTCAGTGTAAAACAATCCATAATAAAAGAGACAAAAAAACCCCCCAAATCACTTCACTTTAAAGCCCTATTTATGTTCTACTATCCACAGATTCAGGGTGAATATATGGGATCCCTGACAAGCCTGTTCTGTACAATCCACTTATCTTGCTAGTAGCATCTGGGCATGGATATGATGGAGTGGATGTTATCCAACATGGCACTGTGACAAAATCAACAGTATAGTGTGCTCTGCACAAGGGCAACGACTGGATCATGTCTCTCTCTCTTTCTCTGTCTCCCTCTCTCCTGTTAGCAATAACAGTTGAGAGCATATAACCAGATGACACAACTAGAGACAAAATTAAAGCTAAACCTGTGCATTTGCTTATTCAGCTCATTTCTTACAAGCACAGATGACTGCTTTTCAGTCCTGAAGACATTTGGGGAAAAAATCAGACTTTTTTTTATGTTTAAAGAAGTAAAGGACAGAAATAGCGCAGGCCATGTGGAAACTGCACACCAATTTGATAAATGATCTGCAGGTGTTGATAGCTTTCATGACTACCGCCAGTCATCTTGTTTCTAAGTGCATTACCAGATTTGACCCCAGATGCGCGTTAAATGTTCCAGCATGTTCTTCTCTTTGTTTACTCAGTGTAGTGTGCCTCATGCCCAGAGATGAAATTTTGTCCCCTAGTTGAATGCTGTTTGGCGAGCGTTAAGATCATCAGTGTTCTGTCCCGGTCCTCGGGGGACCATCTTCATTTGCGTCTTTTGTTTATCAAGATGTTTGAATATTAACGTAGGCCATTTTTCCGGTAATAATGAAGCAGTGTTGCATATCATCACATCTGCACATTTCCATACTGCTCTGTAATTCTGCCTCTCTCTATCTTAATTTCCTGCTAGATGTATTCCATGAGTACGATCATTTGCATATGAGTAAAAGGTCCTCAGTCTGGGGGAAACCCTCCCTTTCTTTCTTTGTATTCGGATATGTGTTTGTTTATTCTTCATTTGCATTGGGTACAAAAAACAAAAGACAATAACGTGATAACGTGATGGTCTGTTGCTGTCGCACTGTTTTAAATTTACATGTGTTGTGTGACAAGGGCCTGAAGACAAAGATGCTAATCACGTCCTCTAATGAGCATTCTTACTCTTCAACCTTGGCCAATCTTAGCACCGGTACCTTTACAGCCATGCTATTGCACTGCGAGCTGCTCATCTGCTTCATTCACTATCCACTGCAGTCCCCGACAGGTGCTGGTGACGGCAGTGTTTATACCCAAGATCCCCCTAGCACAAAACTTTAATATTCATGTTGCCCGATAAAAGGAATTACTTCTGATTGCTTGGAGGAACACTGATACATCTGGCAGATAGTGGAAGGGACTAGTTTGAGGATTCAGATTATGTTTTATTATTTATTTATTTATTTATTTATTTTTGGCTGGGCTGAACTTTCTCCGGGAGCTAAGTCTTTTAGCTGTAGTCATTTCTTATCTCACTTGGCACACATTTGTTCCTCTGCGAGCTCAAATATGTCTTACAATGCACATGACCTGTGAAGGGGGAAGAGGGATTTGGAAGTACAAGCTAATGGCCAGAAAAGCAAACACATTTCCTAACATTTCATGAAACTGGGATAACTCTGTGGGGTTGTGCAAAAATATTTCATGTATTAAGCCATGGAGAGAATCATACTGCTAATCAGCAGGTTGGTGGATCGATCCCTGGCTGCTCCAGTCTGCATGAGAGTATTCTTTGGCAATGTATGAACCCCAAGTTGCTCCAGTTCCTTTAATGGAGTGTGAATGTTAGACAGAAACCATGTAGATATAGAAAAAGAGTGCTTGTGGGAATAAGACAAGTTGTGTGTTACTCAAGTAGAGCAGAAAAGCACTATGTAAGAAGCAATTTATCTAGTATGTGATATAGATAAAATGTCCTGAGCGCTGCGAAAACGTATCCGTTATAGATATTTCTGTATTTATTTATGTAAAAAATAAATAAATAAATAAAACTGACATGGTGCGTGCACTATGATGAGGCTGGTGAGTGACTATCTAATCCAGACCTGCAGGGTCTTTACCTACTGACACAGGCATCTCTAGGTAAAGAATGACCCTCATTTCTTTGGACACAGCACTAGGTCCGCTCCCCCAGATCTGGGCGCCCATTCCATTTCATGGTGCATCACCCCTGCACGTGATTATGCCGTGCTTTCAGGTGCAAAGGAGGAAATGTTTCGTGAAACTGATGTCCCTGTCAGCGATGTGCGGCTCTCCCTTCTTTTCCTGAGTGTGTCACCTTACTGATTGGTAAATTACCATTCCAATGTGAAGAGTGTCCCCACCCCTGTCCATAGCTCACAGGTACTGAGAGGATATGAGGCAAAGCGCTCCTGGCCTCATTTGCATTGGCTGAATGGAAGTCATCCGGTTTAATTTCGAACCAAAGCTGGTAAATGGTTACGATGTCACACGTTAAAAACATATGCTCCCGCAAACACAGCTACATGCCACATGCTCATTTGCTGACTGAGAAGCAAGAGGATACAATATTTGCTAGCACATAAATAAAAGAAGTAGTGCTAATGGATTTGCTGGATTTCCTTTAGAGCCAAGAAAACAGTGACATCATTTTATTTCTGAGAATGTGCTTCTTATGAATCTATGAGGGGAAACTTGAATGTCAGCCAGTGACAGGCAAAAACAATATGCACGGCACAGAAAAGCAGATGATTTGAGCTGGATATGTGTAATTAATTAGTCATTAGTTGATTCTTTGGGCTCCTGAGATGACAAAATGAAATCGACTCAGCAGTTCTGCAAAATTAACACTAAATCTCTTGCTCGCTCACTTCGACGTTCCCTGGGTCGTACGCGGTCCAGATTTATTTTTAAATCCAAATCCCACAAGAATCCCACCAAAAAGTGCAGCCAACATGAGGCTGATGATCTAGGAGTTATTCAGAGGTCGTTTTTATACACATTTACAATTAAACATTCAAATACAATCAGTTGTTGCCTTGGTAAGATGCATACATAGTTACTTATAAGAAAGCTGGTTTCTTTTACCGACTCCAAACATGGTAAGCAATGCAGAGGAAGTTTGTGCGTGGTTAGGTCTGCGTGTGTAATACATATGGGGGAGTATATTTGCAGTTAAGTGAAGCCTGGTGGCTAAGTATGTGCATATACAATTGCTAATTCATGTTACTGTGTGTAATCTAGTGAATGTGTCTGTCTTTTGTTTGTCTGCCTAGTGTTGGTGTGCCTTGGCAGGACAGTGTGGAGCATGGGCTTCTCATCTGGGTCTGATGGTCTATTCTAGACCAGAGACGCTGGCTCAGTAGACTGGAATCCTTCAGGGCACCAGGGACATCTGATTCCCCCACTGCCTAAGCACTGAACTAAATGCTCCTGCATTATTCATGTGTATATCACTTTATTGCTGTGCAAGGTTTTCACTCAAAGTTTCTGCCGCACCATTTACTGTACCTACCCGATAGATGTTAACTGACTAAACTTTCCCCAAACTCCATCTCTCTTTCTCTAGCTCCCTGCCTCGCTCTCACTCATCCATACATTAATGATGACAAGATATTGTGGAAATCTAGTTAACATAGGCTTCACATTTTTCTTAGTCACAGAGTAACAGTCTACACTATGCAATCCACCCCAGGACACACTCCAAGGAGAATGCCATTCATTTTTTTCAGCCCATTCCAACACCGATTGACTGTCATAAAAACTATTTTTATGGATTCATAAAAATATACCCATGACTAAAGTCTCTGATTTAAAAGTTCCCTTTTCTTTTGTCTGTAGTGCCTGCCAATTTTATGACCGTGATCAGTAAAATTCAATGTTAAAATAGATAATACTGATGAAAAACTAAACAAAAAATTAAGTTCGAAGGTCTTTTTATAGTAAAATCAACAACAAAATAAAATGTCTTGGTTCTCCACTTTTGGACAGCATATTCTTAAAGTGAAGACAGTCAACTTAATATAATCTCACAATTGAGGTTATTATGTTTAATTAAAAGTAATTTCTGTACACAATAAATGTGACGCTTCTTTTGTTGTGTGAGTCATGTAACAAATTAAACTGAGGTAGCCTAGGAAGCTGCTAGTTTGCCTTGATGATATTGCCAGTTATTCTACAGTGCTGAGATAGTAATTATAGCGGCACTAGTTTTTGTTTAGAAAAGAAAAGAGAATCTACTTTCAGTTGCTGCCTCATTGGGGTTGTCACTGCAGGTAGCTCCGCATGTTTGATTTTGCACCGCATGCCCTTCCTGATGCAAGCCCAAGGGATTTGTGTCTCCTCCTGAGATTAAATCAGGAATCTTTTCCTTGTTAGGTGTGTAAACCACTGCATTATGGAGCCACTATTGTCTTAAAACGCTTCCCTCTTTTCACTACCAAGTTACAGTCCAAATCAGTCAGAATTTGCATGGTTGAATTTTGGACTGCAATCCACCAGCTGGAGTGCAGAGGTCCTGAGTGATAGAGGTTTGATTAAAGTCTGTTGAATGGGAAGATGTACTTGTGTGTAGAGCTAATGCTCTTCTTGTTGGAGCCTTGTAATGTAAAGCCTTTCCATAGATCTGGAGATCTACTTAATCCTCTCTTTAGTTCCCTGTGGTGCAAAACAATGAGGCTGGAGATTTGCCAGTCCTAGCAACAGATAAACATCCAGGAAAGCAGATGAAGAGCAGAGCTGGCTCAATAGCTGGGCTGTTGCTGTGGAGCAGTGTTGAAGATAATGTGGTATGACATGCCGTTTTGATCTGGACTGCTTTAACACAAGATGCTTTAAGCCATACACAGGGCAAATGGAAGTCTGTGCTAATTACCTGCATGAGTCAGACACAGAGCGCGAGTGGGAATTGCTAAGCTCTGCCAACATGCTTCCACACCTTTTGACCTGCATTACTCGAGCCACCGGGTTTCTCCTGGTCAATGCATTGCAGCACTGGGCTGCCCTTATAGGCTCCAGTCTGACATGCTTGATGGCCTGTCGGCTTTGATACGACATCACTCACGTTTGCCATCCTTGTTCACTTGCCTGCATGCTTTCAGTTGGATTTGATCAGGAAAAGAAGGACAATCCCACTCGAGTTGTGTGAAGAATTTCTGTACATGGTTGGCAAGTTAACTGGACCCTTAGCAAATCACAGGGCCTCGATCCAAACTTTTTCAGATTGCTAGCTGCCATGGTAGCCAAGGCAGCGCGGCCTTTAAAATGTCAAAGCAAAAAATGGTACAATGCATAACCCTCATTCCCAGAAACACAGCATGTGAACTGTGAAAATTACATCTGATAAATATAATGAACAAGACTCCCTGCTTTATAGCGGTACATCTGAACCCGTTCGTGATCTCTACTGGGTGTGAAGGCCATAGCTAAAATTGCCACAGTCAAGGCATCTATGCTCTTTGTGCTCAAAAATAGATGGTGACAAAATAGAAAGGACAGCTTTTCTAAAATGTCAGACAGTAGGGGTCCTGCTGAAATATCTCCCCTCTCTCTCTCTGTCTATCTTGATCGATAAAGCTACCTTTGACAATGCTGCATGTTGTCACCATGACATTTGGTCACCCTTCTTTATTCCCTCACCTGGCTCACTGCTGAATAGGAATATAACAATGAGATTTAATACAGGATCAATAGCTACACACCAATGATACATTCACTCGCATAATGAATACTGATGGATGAAAACAAATACCTTCATGGGGAATTTGTATTCTGGACAGTGTGTCTGTAATAGCCATGCCTATGATGTTTCATTATGGTCTTATCGCTTGTGTGTTTTTCTCTCCATCCATACAATCAGGGAAAGGATATAGGCATGATTTAATCAAGTCTATGGCAGTAACGACAACACAAGCTCTTGTGTATTTATGAAAAGTGCTCTATGTGTGCTTGCATCTGTGTGATCTCATGCCCGTGAATAGCGTGCCATTGTTTGCATTTCATTCAACAGTTATAGGCTTAGTGCAATATGCATAATAAATACTGAAAATGAATTGATCTTTACCACATGCCTGAATATTGAGTTATATTTCAGGGGTCCTACATTTATAATGTTTGTACTGCATGCACGGATTTGTGACTGGAATATACATGCATGAGTTATCTGTATTTACATTATTTGTTTACTGTACATGTTGAGTGCACTTTAGCGGTGTGTTCATACTTCTAGGCATATGTGATTGCTTTCATTTCCATGTGCAAAGTAGTATGTACATGCCCATGAAATAACTCCCATTATATAAATTACATTTGGTGCATAACTTTCTCCGTGTTTGTAAGTGCCACTCCAAAACAAATTCGGTATCCTCCAGCCTGCTGTTGTTTGATAGCCACCTTAGTGTATTGTGTTGTTTGGTGTTTGGGCTTTGGGCCTGCATCTACGCCCCTGCATGACTGACGCCCAGTGTTTAAACATCTCTTCACGTGTTTCCCTTTTGATCAGTGTCTGCCATTCTTACTGATTTTCCAAATCACTGATGCTTGTCAAAGAATTAATTACCTGGATCGTTGCTCCGTTGACTCCAGCACCAGCTGTGGGGTTCGCCAGAGAGACCTCAGTATTCTTCCAGCATTCCAAGCTAATCACCCACAGTCCATTTCAAAGTCAACCTGACTGCCCACTACCCGGAAAATAATGTGGAATTAGACTGCATTCTGACATTAACGGTTTCATATTTGCATACAGCGTAGAGCAGAAGAGCGTGCAGCAGCTTGTCAGTGGGAGGTGAATATCAGCATCAGAGACAGTGCCTGTAGCAGTTGCCTGCTATAGCTGATAAGCATTGCACAAATTGTACATCCTCGCTGTGTTATTAGCCGATGTATAATATGATATATTCATTCATTCATGTGCTACCTGCACATTCAGTGAGAGTCACTCATTCTTGTAGATCACAGTTTAGCTAAAACAAAAGAATGCAATCATTTGCAAAATTCTTGAATCACGCATATAATAGTACAAAGACAATGCACCAAGTGTATTTTGACTCATGGAAAATTGGCTTGGGAGCAGAGAAGGCACTGGATTTACTAAACCGCTTTTTTTTTTTCTTTGCATGATAAAGTTCACCAACAGTTGTTTTTAAAAGATTTGGGACTGTACAAAATCATTTCTAATTTTTAAACCATGAGGACCATCATATCATGATAATTCAGTGTTGGTCTTTTGTGTGTCGATATTTTGCTGGCTTTTCACAATCTTTTATTGTGTTTCATAGATGATTCTCACAGGATTGTGAAGAACTCTGATTGGTTATAACTGATTAGTTATACTGTTTATACCACTTTTAGTTTATTTTTGATTGTTTCAAATTACACAACCTATCCAGACTTTTGTTTCCTTTATCCTTGCTTATTTGAAAGCAGTTTCTGAATTAAATTCAAGTGCTACAAAAACAACATTTTTCACTTTTAATAGTATATAATATTTTTATTGTGCTATTTTTTGCTTCATTTTCAAATCACTCTAGGGTTTAAATCACTTCCACATCACTGCATTCTGTCATATTTAGATTTTATGAAGTATTTTGGACAGAGCCTTGCAGAAATCAGTCTTGGTGATTCCACATTATAAGCTCGACATATTCAGTATTGGTTTGCCTTCAGGGAGTATCAAGCCATGCATCTTTCTGTGAGGCTTGCATATGTAAATAGGCTATAAATACACCGTGCCCGCTCGCTGGTTTTGTCTGTCCGTCTGTCCGTCTGCTCGCCTGCTGGTGTGTCTGCAAGGTTGCAGCAGCATGACGTCAGCCCAGCTCCGAGCACTCACTGACCTCTGTCACAGTGAGGGGAGTGCAGTGCACGCTAGACAGCCATGTAACAGTGCAGACAATGTAGGCATAGCATAAACAGAGAGACCTGAGTGCAGAAGGAAATTAGTTGCAACATGTTGCAGTATAGCCAGAGACTGGGCTTAGTAAAATAAGGACTGGAAGGGCGTTTTGAAACACTGCTGTTAACATGTTCTTTAACTTGAAAAAATAAAAAAAATAAGGAGGAATAATATTCAGAAATGAACCATATGAATACAACTTTAAAATTTGCCTTATGAATATACAAATGAAGTCAACTTCAACAACATATATACATCTAATCAGCACAGGGAACTTAAGTGCATCAATGTTATTGAATGTTTAAGTGTGTTTTGATTATGCTGATTATAATCAGAACATTTGCTGTTGGAATAAGCACATTAAGCTCAGCAGACATCCTTTAAAGGAACCAGTCGCAGCCACTGTAACAGTGTCAGTGTCAGTAAGTGTGTGTGTGTGTGTGTGTGTGTGTGCGTGCGTGCGTGCATGTGTGTATTCACTTGTGCGATCATTGTAGTCATTACCTAGTTTCCGTTCCTAGCCTCAAGCAAAATAAGAAATAGCAGTCTTTTATTCTGACAAGTTGTCATTCAGGTAGGGTTTTTTTCCCCTCCCAGTTTGTTTCAAAGGTTGTCCGACTTTGCTTTCAGAGACTTCTGTCAGTTTGGTGGCTGACAGCTGATAGTGCGCCTGTCCACAGGAAGTTAGTTTGCAAGATTTCTCTTAATGAATAAATATTATAAACTTCAGAAGGGCTCTCAGAGCAGCAGAAATGCATTCAGTCACGCTATCTTGTTCATATTTTTGAAGGCTTTATTTTAACACAAGATGAGGGAGAGATTTTTTAACTCACGGCAATGTATGACCTTAAACTGATTTCGGAGAGATTTTTGACACCGTTCTCAGCAAATAAGTTCTGTCAGGCTTTCGAGCCATCTTCTTTTAACCTTTCACAATTTTAGCTTGCACATTTAATACAACGTCTCATTCCATTATTCAATGTCCCATTTCCTAGCAGGCTCAAAACCGCAGCAGGTCTCCCCAGGCTTTTTTTTCCCCAATCCAATCCTATTTCACAGAGACACTGTATTAAAAGTGAGTGCATTCTTTGGCTCGTACATACTCTCTCTTTATTTACAATCTCTCAAATGACGAATGTATTTTGCCATATTTACCTGTGGTTGCCTCAGCACTCTGAATTCATTATCTGTAAATTTGGGCAACAGAGAGCATTTTCCCCTCCAAAAAAAACTCATGGATCAGGGCTGATGGAAGACATCCACAGAGCCTCAGGGCCAAATGACAGACCCAGAATGGGAGATTTGTTAATATGCTGCAGGAGTTTGACCTCTAGTTTGGAAGGCCATTGCTAATGTTTGGGTATCTACTGTAGATCATAATGCACCAAATAAGGGGGCAGGGATTGCTCAGTAGGTAGAGTGGTGGCCCCATGATCGGAAGGTCGGTGATTCGAATCCACTGAACGGCTATCCTGAGGTACTTCTGAGCAAGGTACCATCCCTACACACTGCTCCCCGGGCGCCCCATGACTGCCCACTGCTTCACTGAGAGAATGGGTTAAATACAGAGAGAAATTTCCCATGGGAATCAATGAAGTATACTTTCTTTCTAATTTCTGAGCTGTTATGAGTTGTAAAATCAATGGTTTAATTTGGTTTAATGTGTCTATATCTTGCATGTGCAGTTTTTTATTAAGAAAATACAATACTGAAGAACTTTTCATTTCCATTTCTTTATGGAGCAGTTATTTTGATGTGATATTCTCTGTATGATCTAGCAATAGCATGCAGTGCAGCAGCCAGATTGGTCCGCTTATGTTTCTTCCTTTGTCTGTCTCTTTAGTGGTTGAATTTAAGAAAACAATTTAGGTTATCCATCACTTTATGTTTCAATATGGAAATCTAACTTTTGGACTGAAATCACTGTTTTTAGTGTTTCAAAGCATTGTCTACTATGGTATGAAAGCAATCAGGTGAAAACACATTGCTTGCGCCCTGGGCATTGCTTTTCACAAACCTCATCTCAACTCAGAGATATGGTATAACACCTTTGGATCCATGAAAAAGCACCTTGCACTGAAGTGAGAAATTGGCTACGAGTCATTATGCACAAACACCTAATGCCTTGGCATTTTCTGTCCCTGCCAAACAATCATCTTCCTCTCCTCTGTCTATTTGCAATTAATGATTGAATTTCAGCCCCCCAAAAAATCCCATTTCTGCTTTGTGTATGTATCCCAATACACACAGCTGCTACCAGTCCACACAGCAGCATGCACAGCAAAGCTTATCTCCAGCCTTTAGATTGGGGCCTATGGAAACAGTCTTGATTATTTCCCTCCTTCTCCAAAGCACTGCTGTGTGCTTTGGGATTAGAGGCTTTCTGTGGCGGCTGCACATGCACACTGACTGGCTGCAGGCGAGAGAGAGAGAGAGAGAGAGAGAGAGAGAGAGAGAGAGAGAGAGAGAGAAAGAAAGAGAGTTCTTCTGCTCAATAACACCCCCCCCCCCCAAACACACACACGCACACACACACACATACACACCTCCCTTCGCCAACCCTCTCTCTCTCTCCGTTCAGCACTCAGCCCACCCAACCCTTCCTTCTCCTACCTTCCTCCCTCCCTCCCCATGCCTGACACACTAGCCAGTCCTAGGAGTATTACATCACCCTGATGTAATGTCTAACCAATCACAATACAGCGGCATTAAACCTTCCAGGATTATGGAAGTCAGTAGCTCAGACTGGGTAATGAGTGAGAGAGGGAGACAGGGAGAGTAGCCTCCGGATCAATTTTGCCCCTCTTATTCCTGAAGAACGGAAATAGAAATACACACTGTCAAGGTGCCTTATATTCTTGTACTTTAAACTTAGGAACTGAAGAAACTCTCCAGTGTTCTTGAAAAGTGAAGCAGATGACTCACAGGATAGTATAATTGTTTTGATGTGGACTTCCCAGATAAAAACCCCTCATATGCATTTGTCTAATTCATCACAACAAATATTCACTATAGCAGAATTTTGCTGTACAACATAGTTTAGAAAAACTGTACTTGACCACCACTTTATTGCTATTTTTGTTAAAGAGGCTTACCACTCAAGAGAGCTTTCATCATTAATCACATGTTTGTTCACTTGTTTGCTTGTTTGTTTGTTATACGTAAGCGACAAAGCTGCAGCATATGAGTTGATCAGATCAGAAACAGCTTGTATGCCTTGTTCCGGTTTATAGTTTCCATTCATGCACTTTTACTCTGCTTGCTATAATTTTATTTTATTATATTCAAGTTCAAGATTATTTTATTCCATATTGTATAAAGAATTAAGTTGAGTTGTCAGGTTATGCAGTTGCACAAGAAGCCTTTTCAGTGAGACATAATTGAGTAAAATCAGCCAATTGTCTTGTCTTAATAATGTGTAAGTGTCTACTTCTGGATGTCTGGGTTAGAAGGCAGTCTTTAGTGTCATCTGAGTCTAGTCTTTCTATTAAATGTGCTCTTTGTTGTCCTTGGTCTCTAAGGAAGATGAAGAGTGTCTATCACGGTGATTGGCACTGCATAGTACCTTCTTTTAACTCATGCACGCACCAGACACCTGCACGCCCTTCCGCTGAGCCACTCAGACACATACATGCGCTCATTCCTACATACACCCTGCAGGCACAGACAACATCAGACAGTGTAGCAGAGGCAGCATCAGCTTGCAGTGTGTGCCGCGTGCCATTTGCTACGGTGTGTATCGCTGATTTCAATGTGTGTGCACAATCAGTGTACTGCCACACCAGTACACTGACTGTGCCACACTGCTGCTCTGGACGCCAGGAGGGGGGGGGAGAAAGAAAAAAATGCATGTAGCTGCAATGGAAGCACTGCTGGGAAATAACTGCATAATGTAGGACAGCATGGGAATGCTTGGGTCTGCCAGGACATTTCGCAGGGAATGATGAATCACTGATAGGATAGCAGAAGGCAGTATCCTGCAAAGAAATGCTCACTTCCAGGATCAATGTTCCATACCATCCATATTTATTCACACTTTGGTTGTGTCAAGATGTGTATTGGCAAAATGCAGTTTTTACAGTATTGCCACTTGTACACTGTACACAAGTGGACAGTTCATAGCAAAATTGTCAACAACAGTTTGGCTCAGCATCCGATTTTAAAACCATTCCAAAGTAAAAATGAAGAAAAAAAACTCATATAACAGTTCTGCAGAGGCTCACATGGTTTCATATTTAGCCTTGTGTGTGAGTGTAAGCACAGCTGAGGTAATTCTAACACCCTCATACTTTCACCCCCGTATGCAGCTTGTGTGTTTGAGAGAGGTAGTAGCATCTGTGGTGTCAGGTTTGCTTTTGCTTCAGGTCTTGGTGGGGGTGGACACTGAGAAAGTTGTGGCTGTTTTACCTGACACACTTCTAATTCCTCCGCGCCATGGGACCATCTACCCCCCAGCTTTTTTGTTTTCCTTTCCCATTTGAAGCCCTGCCAAATGGGACAAGGCCAGAGGAAACTGCCACATTTTTGCTTGAATGGCTGCTACTGCTCTTAGAGCTGGAGTCAGTACCGCTTGCTCTCTCTGTCTCTCTCTGTGTCGCTCCCTCTTGTTCTTGTTCTTGCTTTCGTTCTCATTTTCTCTGTCTTTTCACTGAAAGATCAAGCAACCAACCCCTACCCACCATCTCCCAATCCCTTGTCTTGCCCCCCTCCCCCCTATTCGTGAGCGCTACCATATTTGCTGGTGCAATATATGCAACTTTGGGTTGCAAAACAGGTAGAAAAATGAGCCATCCTGTAGCGAGGCCATCTCATTAGAAATATATATTCAAGTCGTTCTGAGCGCAGCTTTCAAATTTTACATACAGCAATGTGCAGAAGAGGGAAAGTGAGCGCGAGAGAGAAAGAGAGGGGAAAGATTAATGTAAATCTCAAAATAAGGAAGGCATTAATATTTCATTAGTGTCTTTTTTTCTCCGTGAGTGACAGAGGAGGGGAGATAGTGGCTGATTTAATGATTTTAGAGTCTCTTTCTTTCATTTGTTCTCTCCCTCCCTCCACTGTCGCTGCCTCCCCTGGTTTCCCAGTCAGCAGATGGGCTTAGCTTCATCTTTTTTATGAATTCCTCACAGACTCAGCTGCACGTAATTACAGTCAATTCTTCCTTATCTCTCAAATTAAAAAGATTAGATTATTTGTGAAAGAAATGTATGCAGCTCCTCTCAGCTGATAGCATGAACCAGACTGCATAGTAGGTTATATGCATTACCACTGTCACCGCCTACCCATCTCTGAAAAAAAGCCCACAGGCACCTTCGCAGACCTGTACTTTACACAGCCCTGTGTACCTAGATATCAGCTTACTTCATTTCAATATAGGTGCTATGTCAGTGTACAGTATTATCTTCAATGAACTGTCTGTTCTGAAAGAATATTACACTCATGTTTTCACATTTTTAGAAACCCAGTGGATATGGATATGTACTGTCTGTTACAAAGAATATAGACTCGGCTATGAATCAGCAACCAGCTTTGAACCTTTGTGGGACTGACTCCGTATCAGTATTGCAGATTGCCTCTTGCTTTGCTCAGATAAGACCCAGTAAGGTATTCTGATATCTGATACACTAGTCAGCACAGATGCTGTGTTTTTGTACTTCATATTGTCATATTTTGCAAATCTTATGGGTGTTAATACATTTTTGTGCAAAACAAACATTAGGGTAATGTCACTCACATAAAGTCACACATCAGGTCAGGTAGAAAAACTGACAATTGACTGCATATGTATTATGCAATATATGTTAACAAATGAGCTCAAACTCAACTTTATGAGACTCTAAAAGAGGATAAAATGTAGAAGTTTAGATTAAGACGTGGAACAGTGCTTTTATTGACTCGATATTGATCTCTTACAGTGATGTTGTTTGATTATTCTGCTCTAGCTTCCAGGAGAAACAGTCATTGTTGAGTGGAAATGGAATAGAATCCAGATTTCTCTTGCTGCCCAAGGGATTAGTTTACTCACCATCACCTCCAGCATTACCAATTGATTGGCTCATTGAGAGCACATCCATTCCAGGTCATGAACTGTATTCAGCCCACAAGCAATGGAAGGATTTCTCAGATCTGCATAGATTCAACTGTTTTTCTTGTAACCCTGACAGTCCATGCATTGATAATACTGCCGTTTTTTTTGAATCTCATGCGATTAAATGTAGCAGATACTGAGAAACATTGAAATCAATTTTTAAGGAATATCTTTTTCATCCTTTAACATTTTGAAATTTTTATAAAGCTGACTGGTGTTTACATGTCCGGACTCATCTATTTTTTGT
The DNA here is from genome assembly GCF_041146795.1 of Maylandia zebra. Taxonomy (NCBI): domain Eukaryota; kingdom Metazoa; phylum Chordata; class Actinopteri; order Cichliformes; family Cichlidae; genus Maylandia; species Maylandia zebra. The sequence goes on from NC_135185.1 coordinate 27,027,405, forward strand.
TAGACTGTTTTGTGAGGTTAAGTGAGTGAATGAAACATCATAAAAATATTTCAGATTTTTACCAGTATAAGCCAAAAACCAAAGCCTTTCATAGCATTTGTCTGCCTTGTGCTGTTGGGCCCACAGGACTTTCTCAGGATGTTCTGAGGTGTGGGTTCTATGGGTTGTAAATTGTACTGGTGCAGACCCTGGATGTTGATCAAGCTGGAATCTTGGAAGTCTGGAGGGCTGGTCAGTATCTTGGGCTCTTTGTTCCCTTTCCCCAGCTGTTTCTTATCAGATTTTGCAGCATAATGTACCGTCCTCCTGTTGAGGCTGCTGCTGTCGGGCAGTGCCGCTGGCATTTGCTCGGGTATCTGCAACAATCTTTAGGTAAATGGTGCATATCAAAGCAGAATCCACTCAAATACTAGGACCCAAGGTTTTCCAGCTGAACATTGCTACAAAAGCATTGTGGGAAAAGCATCAGATTATTAAACATAATCTAAAACTACTTTTTAAAAATAGTCTATTGTGGCTAATTGTTTGTACATATTGTGTGGCTTTATAGCCAAAAAAAATACTGGAGGTGCATTTCAGTAGACTCAATTTTCCACTGCTGTAAGTAACTTCTGCAGTATAGCAATTGCAGGCTGTTTGGCAAAATCTCAAAAACAAATTAATAGGAAGACCAATAAATTGACCCTGGTACTATTTTTTACATCTTTTTCTGTCATGTGGAAATGGAGCCTACTACCAAACCTATGCTAAAAATGTGAAGATTGACAAAAAGGGAATAACTAGTGGTCAGTGTCATTTTTCTTTGGCCCAGGCTTTTAGCCAGTAAACATTTGAAATGCCGCCTTCAGCTGAAGTGGGGAGAGACACTTGACAGCAATGTCAACCTTTCAGTGATTAGCTGATCATAAGTCATAGAGGTGCTTAAGTGAGACTTATATAATTAACTAAAAACTCTAAACTCTAAATTGGATATGATGAATCCCTAAAGCTTCAGGAAGTCATACTTTACTATAACACCCCAGTGAGAGTTAAAATGTCAGAGGCTGAGATTTTTCTTTTTAGGACACAAACTGTTGTTTATGCGTTGTTGTTTTTTTGGGGGGTTTTTTTGTTTTTTGATGCACAGATTTCTGAAAGTACAGCACAATACACTTCTGTCACTCTCAGTTACTGATTGTGATTGGACACTGACGCACATTTAGTAGAGTAGAAATGCGTGTTTGTCCTTCAAATACAGATGCTTTATCGATTGGGATCATTACATACCAATTAAATCGCTGTCTAAGTGCTCTTGAATGTATGCGATTAAAGCTCTTAATGGTTGTGTTACTTTATTGTTGATTAAGGCTGCGTTACATTTGAGGTGTTTTACAACTAAGATGTACTTTGTGTTTACTGTGTTTTATCACAGTGTTTTGCTTTTTTACTAGGCACACACAGTTTTGTATTGATCAGTTTCATGAGAAGAGGCAGCATCCTTAGAGGTGACTTTGGCACTAAAACTATCATGGTTAGAACATCACTGAGGTCTATGTGATCACAAATTGTCAGCTGTATAATAAAATAATAATTATAACAATTTAAGTGCTATACCATAATAACACTGCTTCTGTGAGTCTTTCTGTGTTCAACTATTTCAGATGGAACAAGTTTATCAATACTATTTTTTTTTCCTAGCTGGCAATGATATAGATACAGATGGAATATGTTACATGAGGTTAGATGAGGCTTCATTAGCATTTGTTTCTTACTGGTTGATGTTTGTGAAGACAGTCATGCTGTGCTGTTTAGTCTTAGCAGAAATTCATGTGGAGTTGGGACGGATTTCCCTATTCATGCAGGGAGCAATGAGTACACTTTGCATTACCGTGTGCGTGTGTGTGTGTGTGTGTGTGTGTGTGTGTGTGTGTGTGTGTGTGTGTGTGTGTGCAGAAGTTTAAATTAATATTACTGAACTTTTTTTCTAATTAAAGCTCGAAGCCTTTAACAGTAACAGTTTCTTCCTACCTTCATTCAGCCAGACACACAACCACATGCATCACACAATCTGTGCTGCCTGTGTTGTCATCAGCTAAACAGATTTTCCTCTTAACTCAATCATTAAGAAACATATTCCTGATTTTTAAAATATCAAAGAAATACTTATATTCCTGTAGGGAGGAAATAGGCCAAACAAAATATTTATGAAAATCATCGTGATTAGATGAACAGCATGCTTGGGCCAGTAGGTTGTTGTGGTGATGAGAAACATAAGAAAATGTGCTTTTCATGTGCATGCAAAGAATAAATGTGAAGGAGTGTGTGGATTCAGAAAGAATGATAGAAATGCCTTGAATCAGTTAAGGCTGTGATTTTTTTTAGTTTGTGGTGCTCCTTAAACAAATAACTTGTTTTAAGTTTGCACGACAACATATGTAATCTGCTATCAATGCATAAAATATGAAATCGCAAACAGTCTTTGTATTGCATTGTCTTGTATGAAGGAACAAGGTTTTTAGGCAGAACAAGTTTCATTCACCTCCTTCCTCAAAGGTCTGCTAAAGTGTTTGGGAAGCAGCTCTATCCACATCCAATGAATTACGGGAAGTGATGTAAATAGAAAATTCTTTTAATCAAATGTTTCTTTCCGTTAATGAAATGTCTTCCCCCTTATCTGGCTCCCTTATGATCCATATGTTAATGTCTAATATACAAGTATTTATCTGTTCATTTCACCCTCTTTCTCTCGTTTGCCCCATCTCTCTTATCTAAAATTGTGCTCTGAATTTGGCACTGTGAATGATTATGCTTATCGACCTGCCCATGGACCTCATATTAAAATTTGTGTGGCATGATTAGCCTATTTATCTATATAATTGGATTGGAGTTTGTGTCAGTGTGTGTGTGTGTGTGTGTGTGTGTGTGTGTGTGTGTGTGTGTGTGTGTGTGTGTGAGAAAGCTGATTTAAAGGACAGAGGAGTAAATATCAAGAAAGATGGGCAACACAATTGTTCCTTAGATTAATTCCATTTGCATACAATCACTAGATTTACCCTTGGAATTTTGGGGGAATTTAATCAAGTTATAGTTGCCTATGAGATTATTGAAAGGAAAACAACCTCGGGCATGGTGTTAAATGAGACAACATAGAATTTACTATGCTAAGGATTAGTGTCATGAGACCAGGGAGATTTGCACAGGCAAAATGTGAACACTGCATCACAATACATTACAATCGTTTCCGGCATGGTGTAATTCATGCAAACATCCCCGGGCTATTTATACCACTCTGCAAGAATCTAATTGTGTCCGATATATAATCCAGCTAAGAGTTGAAGTGGCAGGAGTTCAAGTCCTGTGTTATATGAATATTAAAGAGGAGTGGTGTTCAGGACAAGTGTGACAATTTGTCCACGGGGCTGAGTGGCACAGTAAGGTATAAATGGAAAAACAAGTGCTTGATTGTTGAGTCGATTTGAGTTCCACAAAGAGGATAAAAAAGTATTTCATATCTGTTTAATACTTGCATATGTCTAAAATTACACATTTCAATAAAATATATTACATTTTATGGTTTTTGGCTGTGTGTGCATGCACATTACTTTGTGTGACAGGAGACATCTGCACCCCATCAGGGTGCGGCCTGAAAGTCAAATCTGACATGAAATTATGCTGTGATGTTTTGAGTTTAGCAAACACACTTTAACACACTCTCTATCTCTATCTTGTGCTGTTTTCACAAAGTAAAGGAGTTTCATTAACCTTCTAATTGATTGGGTAATGTTTTTTTTTCTGAAATCAATTACACCCCAGTCTGTTAACTAATTGGATTACTTGTCTTTTCGTCAAATATGTCCAAATACCAATGCAATGTGACTTGTTTATGAAATTTTTACCTTGAAAGTAGAAACCAATGTCAGTGGCTAATGCACCTGTATTTGCTCGTCTCCCCCGAATATGCTTTCATAAAACACTCACAATAATAACACAGGTTGAGCTACTGCTGGCTGTGAATGCCAGTAACTGGGATATTAATAGCCTTAAAACTAATCATTAATGAAGCTGTCCTTATTGAGACTGCTTTGAGGACACGCTTGTTGAGTGTTTATTAATCAGGGAATAATAAGTAATCCGTGAACATTAATGGAAATGGATGAGACTAATGGATGACGCCTGCTCTCTCCCACACTTAAGCCTCAGACTTCATTACTGACAGGCAGATTAGTGCAAAGGAGAAAGAGCATAACAGACTCCACCTGTGAATGTGTGTGCCCACGCAAACACACACACACACTCTCGTTCCCTCCTGTGACAACATGATGGAACACTGTCAAGCTCATTTGCTCTTCAATAGACTATATGTAATTAACAGTATCCTCTCAGAGAAGCTGCTGAGAATAAAATGAATAGACATCAAATAAATCATCTGGCAAGGTTAGCTTCTTCTGTGCTTCCAATCTTATTATGACATTTTTCACCGATGCCGTCACTGTCGTAGAAGGTGCTCTGAATGGATATGGGTGGCTGGTGATTTTTTTCCCCCCCTCATACTCTGTCACTAACCGTGAGGGCTGTAGTTGTTCACATCACACTAGCTGTGCAGCACGACGTTAATTTCACCCATGCCCTGAAATGTCCTTTAACCATACTCCATGAGCACACATCCAAGCCTCACCATGCATCATCTGGGTCTTATGCATACGGGGAAAACTATAACGTATTACAAACTCTTCAGACTGCGTATCGTTATCACATCAACCATAGGGTTAAGCACTTAGGAGAGACATGACAATACAGAGTTCTCCCTGCTGCACTATAACCTGCTCTGTGAAAGCGATAAGAGCGTCTGATCATGCATCCCAGCATTCTATATCGCTCTCTCAATAACGGATCCCCACCCCCCAATGACTCTTTGTGGCTGCATTATTTAAATGGAATAAAATGTCGGAAGGACGTGAGGAAGGAAGCTGAGATTCAAGTAGTGTGACTGTCTAAATATCATCTAGAGCTGGTAACAATGAGGTAACTGCATTTATAGTAGGGCATTACTATGGTGAAAACGTCCAAGTTATTTATTATGTACACATACTTTGTATATGTTGTGAGTGGGGGGGAAGGATCAAGTGATAGACATGCAAAGCTGTCTTGTTTTGTGTATTCTGAAAGTAAAGTCGCACATATTAAATATGCTGACAGTTTTATGCAGAGGTTTGCTGGACCATTAGCAAATTATAATGAGAGTGTTATTGGTTTCATTTCGGTGGTGTTGCAACACAAATAAATACTATTTTAAGTGATAATATATTTTTCCTTTCTTGTGATCAGTTAATTTGTTTTTCAAGACATTTTATATGAAATAACCAGATAATTTAAAAAAATAAAAACGTGATTTTTTTTTTTTTAATAATTTATTTATTTATAAATCATTGGCATGGTCGGCACTGGTCCCAGGTCCTGGGTTCAAAGCCACCATCTGGCCACAGCTTTTCTGTGCGGCGTTTGTATGTATCGAGATAACCAGCAGAGCCTCATTCACCAATCTAAATAAGTGCATAGGTATATTAAGGGTTAGTAAGTCCATCATATACTTTGGAGTGAGGCTAAAAGTCACCAGTAAGATTTTTAAATCAATACCAAATTTAACAGGCAGTGAGTGCAAAATTGCCGGTAGATTAATATGTTCATATTTCTTGGTGCCAGTTAAAATCTGAGCAGCCGCATTGTGAATCAGCAAGAATCAGTGAAGTGAGCTCTGACTGATGCTTGTTTAAAGAGCATTGTAATCATTAAGGCGGGAAAAAAGCATGCATGATCCTGTGCAACTCATTAGCAAAACAGACTGAATGGATTTTATAATTATTTACATTTTTTATTTTTTGCTGATAGAAGCATGACTGGATAATATTTTGTCACAAATCACTCCTAGGTTACGAGCAGACTCAATAACATTTTTGTCAGTGAAGCTAAGTGTAGGACAGGCTGGTGGAATTTTTTTCATTAAGAAATGGATTGATCATCGCTAAATTTTAGGATGGAGGACTTTACATGTAACCTTTAAAGTTCTAATTTATCCAGTGTCACTTGTTGAGCAGTCCCTACCTTGAAAAATCCTCTTTAACTTTCCTCTTGTCCCTTTTTTCTGTCTTTCCCCAATTTTCAGAGTGGAGTTATCACAAATTAAGATTTTTTACTCCTAGCAGCAACTACACAGTCAGCTGGTTGCCATGAGGATATTCAAACTACACAGAAACTGAATGGTTGCTGCTATTTGTTGAGCTGCATGAAACCTTGCATCTAAAATGATCGACGCTCAACAAGGTTAAATTTCACCATTGCTGGTTTTAAGAATTCTCTTTAGTTGAATTTACTTAACTTTTTTTGTACTTGAGTCGTCAGTTTTATTTCAACAAAACATTGTGCACCCAAAAAAACTAATTTTGGACTCACTTAAAAAAAAAAGTTAGTCATGTGACTACACATTGAAGTAGTTGAAATCACTCAACAACAAAAAAAAAAGAGAAAATCCATGAAAACGTTTTATGAGTGACACAAACAAACAAACACGGTGCTCCATTTAGGCTCACTCCCAATTTACCAAACCTTTACAGACATTTTCAATATGAACACAGGACCTTCTCTTGGGATGAGAAAGAAGAAAGTATGCATTGAGGATGTAAGAGACTGCGAGACTGACATTACTTCCTGATTTATGGAGTCTCTCAATGGCATCAGCTGAAAGCAATCCCAGACAGCAGCATATAAAAAATGAACTGTCTTTATATAATTTTATATTAAACTGCCTTATTGGATTTATTTACTCAATTAAAGGAATACTATTTGGGATTGGTCCATCCCATTTTAACCCCTGAGTGTGTATACATTTAGAGCCAAAAGGACTGTAAATGGAGAGATTATGTTAATGGTTTAACTTGAGTGTGTTTTCATTAAACCATGTAATCAAAAATCAGATGTCTTTGGTTATAACCCAGCATCCAAGTGACATGTGTCCAGCATATAGTTACTAATTTACCCATCATATTAGTAGAAAAAAAACATTTTCTCATAACAAATGTGCAATTTACTTAATAAATCAATTAATTGATTATGCATTTAAAAGAAGAATGAATAATCATTTAATTGAGCCCTGGCTACACATCCTAGACTATGCATCCAAAAGACGTGTTTTGAGCCACAGGCATCCAAGCTCAACACAAGTGGTTTGTTTTGTTTTTGCATATAACTCTCAGAGACAGCGGTGGCCAGTATAGTCTGGAGGTGTGAGACACTACAGACTCACCTGATGTGACACACTTACAGGAGAAGTGACGTTGTACGTATCCCCGTTATTTAGTTGTTGTAAACTAAGGCCAGTGTTGTAAAACAGACTAAGATGCAATGAATGCCATGCAGTATTTGTTCGGGGTTACACAACTAGATCCTGAAATCACTTGACAGTGTGTCAACGATGTGATGTGATTGTGCCAAAACTGAGGCAAACCCAAACTGGGTAACTTCAGGCTGAACATAGAGACCTAATTTCTGTGTCAGCAAAGCATGTGCATCAGGGCACAGACTGAGGGATCTCCAAGCCGTGTGAAAAGTGCCACTGATCATCATGCTCAAGATTTTTTTTTAACTTTCTGTCATGGCTGTCGCCGCTGAGCAAAACAGGACCCAAAAGTCTCCATCATCAGCCTTAGACCCTGGGGACAGGAGAAATCACATTATATCTGCTGTCATACAAAGTCACCGTCAAGGTGTGAAGAGAGCACACAGCAGCTCTGGTGTGATGCTGGAGACCCATAATACCCCAGACGCTTCATCTCAGCCGCTGGCTAGAACCAAACTGCAATTCTAACAAGTAAGATACATCTGACAGTGATTTAAGGTAGAGAAACACCTCTCTCATCTAGTTTGTACTTACAAAACCCCTGTGTCTTAAAATTCTGCATGCTAAGGTGATGATGAGTGTAGTGAGTTTAGCAGAAGGGATATGCAATTTAGTTAACCTTGTGTTCACTTCAGGCACTTCACCACAATTTGATAAAGAGGGTTGCATTTTTACTTGCCCCTCTCCAGGCTTTCTAATAAGAGGAACTGCCTATCAAACCTGTGCTTTGGATGATGAAACTGCAGTGCAATAGTGAATGGAGAGGTGTAGAGCAGGGTGGTGTGTATCAGCATGCTTGTTCAGCATGCTCTTTTTTCTCACACGCACACACATTCTGCTCTGCTGACCATGTTGCATTGATGGAGTTCCAGAACGATGGCGTCTCAGGAGGAATGGCCGCTACCCAAAGTGACAACAAAAAGAAAATAGGAGCTGGACTATCTTACCATGCTGGAGCTGGAATTACACACAGAGAATAAAGCCCTGTCCACATCAAAAGTGATTTACATGTTGCACATTGCTTTGTAGATGACAGTTGGTCATTGGTGGACATTCCAGGTCGTGCTTGCCAAAGTAACCCTCTTGTATATTTCCGACACAAAAAGTGAAGCATTCAGTGTTGCAGTCATATGTACAGTGCCATACAGTGCCATGATAGTGTGACATTTGTCACACTATCATGTTTCAGATCATTAAACTAATGTTAATATTAGATAAAATGCAGTTCTTAAATGATGATTTAATTTATTAAGGGAAAAAATTAACTGTGATTAACCCCTTAACCATAATATAATTTAAATAGAACCATCCGATAAAGTGAAGAAGGTAAAAGCAGCACATCAGAACGTCCTCTGTCAGTGGTAAAAATATTTACAATGCAATTTTTAAGACTTTGGGACTCGAGTGTGTCACAATGAGAGCCATTATTCACAATTGCAGAAAACTTGGAACAGTGGAGAACCTTCCCAGGACCAGCCACCATAAAGGTAGAAAATATCTTGACCATCCATGACGAAGATTTGGGGGAAAAATATTCTGTGGACTGACGAGACAAAAGTAGAACTTTTTGGAAGGTTTGTGTCCAGTTACATCTGGTGTAAAACAAACACAGCATTACATAAAAAGAACAGCATACCACCAGTTAAACATGGTGGTGGTCTGGAGCTGATTTGCCATTTTTGTTTGTGTTCTGAAGCTTGGGTTATGCAGCAGGACGATGACCCAAAACACAACAGCTAATGCACCCCTAAAAAAAAGACAAGAAAAAACCCCAAAATGCAGGTTTTGCAGTGGTCTCACAATCTAAGTCCTGACTTAAATCTGATTGACAGCTTTGGATCACATTAAACAGGCTGTTCACGTTCTAAAACCCTATAATTATAATGAATTAAAATTATTCTGCAAAGAAGAGTGGGCCAAAATTCCTCCAGAGTGATCTGAAAGATTTGCGCTGCCAGGGTGTTAGGTTCAGGGGCAATCATTTTTCGTTCAGGTCCTAGGTTTGGATAATTCTGACGATGATGATCTGAAACAGTGAAGTGTGACAAATGTGCAAAAAAACTAAGAAATCAGGAAGAGGGCAAATGCTTTTTTACAGCACTGTGTATCTGCCAATAGTATCTGTAGTCACCTCAAGCTTTTATTAGTGTACCTTGGTAACAGCCCACTTCTTGTTGCCACCTTTTATTACCAAAGTCACTGAATTTCCTTGACATTCCACGGTCTTTTGTTGTGACATTGCTGTCTCTTTATCTCCATTCCTAAAGCTCTGGAGGAAAGTGGTGTCACTCCTCTCATTTAGCCATGTCGGTGAGTCAATTAATCATTCTTTTTATCTTTTGCTTCAAGCTGCAATATGTGTAATCTTGTCTCAGCTCGTGTGGACTTAAACAATGCTTTTCTTTAACTCAGTGGTGGATGCTACAAGAGAAGAAAAGACCAAAGAGAAAATGAGTAAAATAGGTGCAATCGTTTGTTGTCATTAACCACTAACTTTTTTCCCCAGCATGAAAACTAAAGAATATCCAGGACTTAAGCTGTTTTCTTCATTGTCCGAGACTCTGTACGGACTGGATGTCATAAATCTTTTTATTAAGTTTCCAGCAAAATGTTTGCAATTCCAAAAGCTTTTATTCCCTGGAAATTACTTGACACGGTATGCTTATACTCTATTTGTATTCACCATCTAAATTCCCTGGAAACTTAAAAGCAGGCACTTTGGTATGCAAGTGTAATATCTGTGTTCGGGTAATCGGGTACAGTGTGCTAGTTATCACTGTTAATGACAGAATGGTTTAGATTGTTATTCAGTACATTAACATCCGAAAGTGACTTTTGGCTCAACACTCGCTGGACCTCTGGCTCTCTCCAGCTCTCGGGGCAGCACCGGCCCACCTTGAACTCCCTCACCACCAGAGTGGAATCAGCAAAAACAGACCTCCAATCCCTCAGAGAGGCCAACTCTATTTCATGTCAAGAATAGCTAATGGGCTGTGTATAGTAAAAGAGGAAAAAAAAATCCGCATGCACTTTTCTTTTAAGTCATAAGCTACAGACATGTTGCTCAGCACGTATCAACAAGGTGCATGCTGTTTGGCACAGCTGCCGAAACACACAACAAACACAGCGCCTGGCTTCGGTTCAGCACGTTATAAAACATACAGAGGCTCGTTCCTGTGCTTAATAGAAAATATATTCTCATTAAACAGGAAAAAAACAATTTGTGGATTCTGCTTCAATCTGTTTACATGCTGAAATGGTATTAGAACTAGGCCCTATATACAGTAACCGTGAGGTGATAGATTATCAACCAGGATAAAGAAGATGTAACTCATTCTCTGTGTCTTAAAATGTGGTTGCTTTGCATTATCTCTCTGAGTTAAGTCAATTTTATTACCGGGCACCATGCTTTAATAAAAATGTATCGACATAAGTGGCAGGCACGGGACGAAAACTGCTGGATGTGCAGTGCCTTGTGGAGACATTTTGGATTACATAAATGACAGATGTTTTTCTCATCTTGGAGAAATGTATGAGGTTGATTAGCTGCTGCTCATTATGACCTGGATGGTGGAGCGAGAGGAGCCTAGCAAATCTGGCCTCATTTTCCTTCATGTTACTGCAAATTAAATGGATCTCATGTAGCAGCAAAAGCTCAAGGCTTGGCCTTGGACTTCATCTGATGAAACGGTACATCTGTTATGGGAGATAGGATGTGTGAGGTGTGTGTGGGAGAGTGAGTGAGTAAGAGCAAAAAAGAGAGGGAAGTGCTGGAGTAAGAGAGAGACAAAAAGAAAAAGAGAGAGAAAGGTAGTTGGTAAATAGATCAGCACACCCAACTTCACTATGGGCCCACTGATGGAGTGGGTGAGAGAAAGTGAGAGAGGATAAGATCATAGCACTGTAAATTATTTGCTCTGCATGCTGAAGAGGCCTGGAAAGGCTGTAGACCATAGGATCAGACCCAAAGACTATATATTAATATAGTGATCCATTTCTGCACATTCAGGATCTCTTAGTTTCTACATGAGGAGCCAAGCACCTATGAGTTCCACAGGGGTAAATGATGTATGAAGTAGCTGCTGAGGAGAAAGGAGAGAGAGAGGTGGAAAGGACAGAGAGAGCAAAAAAGGCAAAGAAACTGAACAAGTGGTCCAGTTGTGCTGCATAAACAAAGCCAGGTATATGTATTTTGTAGCTGCTTCGCAGTGGCCACGTTAGTCCTTAAAGGTTGTTTTGCATATTATGCGTGCAGTGATGTTATTGAACGCCTAACCTCTACCTACCCAGCTTCAACATGTGATGACATACCAGGCAACACAGATGGTGCAAATTCTATTTTGGACAACTCATATGGTGACAAGGTTCTGTTGTCCCACCTTCTTTGTGCTGAACAGGCTTTTCTGAATTGCAGATGCTTAATCTCACACATTGTGAAAGAGAAGCAGCCAGTCCACTGCTCTCGGTAGGGGAGAACATATGTAGCACACTAACATGAAAAGGCGATGACAGACATTTATCAAGTGGCGTATTGAGTGTCACAGGGGAAGTGCTGATGTGGGATCACTGACGAGGCCTCTTTTTTTTTAACATCCTCTTCTTACATCCTCATTCATAATAAAGAAGGCAAAGTTTTCTACCTCAGCACTCTCCTTTTTTTAGATGCAGTTTTATACACTGTGGAACGGATTTGTTGGCGTATTTTAGAGTCTGTTCATTCTGTTTGTTTACATAATGGAAGACAAAGGTGAGGAGATGAGTCTGTATGAGAGAGAAAACAAAAGGAAGAAGGCAGTCTGCACTCTCATTGCATCTCGGAGAAAGACTTGCATATGTTGATACACACTATGCAGTTTCTTCACTCGCTTTCTGCATCTTTCACTCTCAGTAAAACAAATATACACTCACACAAACACACCTACTCCCACACACAGACAGAGCCAAAATGAACAAGTCTACAATGATTGAGCACTGAGAACTAAGGGGTGAGGAGAAAACCGGATTGAACTGCATTAGCGATGAACCAAGAGAACAGCAAGCATGCCTCTCACCTGCTTCCTTGGAGACCCCCCAAATAGGCCCACATCTCAAGCTCCCTGGTAAACATGCACACACACACAGATTCACCAGCAACGCGCACACGCATACAGTAACCCTCAACTCTGACCCAACTAAGCTAACACGATGTGTTGTGCATTTATAAACATGAATTTCATCTTTAGAGAATAAACAGATGCACGTGGACATGCATGCACAACACAGGGTGTAGTTTTCAACATGCCATGTTTTTACACTTCTAGCAATCAAGCAACAGAATACATGTTTTTACCCAAATAGAGGAGAAATTAAGCGTATATAAAGTAGAATCTGGCCAACGTACTGCTTATCAATTATTGCTCTTGTCATTTAATTGTGTGTGGGAAGAGCAGGAGGAAAAACGTGAAAGGAAAAGTAAGGAAGGAAGCGCTGACAGTTATGTTTGGTGCGTTGTGCTTAACTATACGAACCACATCGAGCAGTAAACCAAGTGAGTGGTAGTGGTCTTGTGGGAGAGCCATTCATTTGCATGGCATTAAGTGGAAAGGCAACATGACAGCTAGCGGCTCCACAACATGTTGTCAGATGACTGAACCTGCATAAAACCTCCTTATTAAAAGCATTCAGACATGTTGTGGAATTTATAATACCGTAGTATCGTCTGTAAATTGTTTTTGTCATGGTGCCGAATGCCGCTCATGCATGGAAAGGCATCCAGCGGCCAGAGGATTACTAGCGTTTGTTTGGAAGACTGTAGCACTTGCCAATGTCATTTCAATATTCACTTTCCATTCAGATCCATTTTGTTTTATGTCCATGAGCTAGTCGCAGATTTTGTCTCGTGTTTGTTGCTGGTCAGATAGCACAGTCTGTTTATAAGAGCATCTGCCTGCTACAGCTGGGAATGAGTCTTCATGCGAGCAGCAAGACAGAGAAAATCCACAGTAAACTTGTGACATTTGTAAAAATTCTTTCTCTTTGTTTCAACCTTCCATCTAGACTTAAACAATGTTTTCTCCCTCAGTACCAAGCTTGTGAAAATAAAAAACAAAAAACAATTGATGTTTGGGTTTCTACTGGATAAAGAGAGTTTTTAAAAATGGATGATCTAAACAAGCCCAGTCAGAGTTGACACTCTGTGGCAGTGAACTTCAGGCAAACTTTTGACTTTTACCGTAATCCAATTAAATATTTAATCCAACTCCAAGCAGTTCCTTTAACATTATACAGTATCTTTTAACCCATTGTTAATATGAAACAACATATTTTTGAATACTTAATAAAAATGTTCATATTTATGTAATTCAATGCATTATGTAGTATTTTCATTCTTTTATAGAGAGTGTATGTAATAAAAGTTTAAGTGCTGGAAATGCTCCCCGGTGGTTTTGGTCCATATTGGCCCGATAAGATCACACATATGCTGCAGATTTGTCAGCTGAACATCCGTGATATCAGTCTCCCATTCCGCCTCATCCCAAAGGTGCTCTGTTGGGTTGAGATCTGGTGAAAGTGGAGGCTGTCTGAGTACAGTGAACTCGCTGTGATCGTCAAGAATCCTCTTGGATATATTCAGCAACAACACTAGGTAGGATGTGAAAATAAAATCACATTCATTAAAAAATAACTATTGAATTCTAAATTAAACTCCAGGAATATTCTAGCCCAATTCCCATTACTGCCTATTTTTTTGTCAAGCTAATAGCATTGATAAAGATAAAGCTCTATCATCTAAAGTACATTAAGGTCTAATGCTTTGAATAAATCCAAAGTCCAGAGGAATGCCTGAACTTTATCTTGTTGATAACTGGCCGAGGACTTTCGGTAAAGCAAAATTTAACAGTCGCGTTTAACTCTCTCTCCACCCGTTCCTCTCAGAGAGATAATGATATGCCAAGTGGCACAGTCATTGTGGTCCAGTGGTTTACAAACTGTTTCATCAAGCAAGATCAAATCGGAAGGTTTTGATTGATGTAACGGCGCAACGAACAATCAAGGACCCCTGATTTCTAACAGAACTTAGCAAAGCTGTTTTAAAGTGTGGTTAATGATGTATACCCCTTTTTGTTTTGCATATTTATTTGATATTCATGAAGTGTCCAAGCACACCAACTTGACATGCATCTCCATGGTGATAAATTATTGAGAGGTCTTTTCAGTGAGGCAGTTAAAAAGCAACTCCATTAATAATGAACAACTCTTTGTACTCTTCTAATTGTGTTATTTTCCCTGGAAAGTTGTGTACACCAGCTTTCAGTATCGCTTTTGTTGGGTAGCTTTGATATGTGCGCGCTGGCCAGCACGCAGGAACATGTTCTTTAAATGAGTCCATTTGGTGTAACTTTCAGACATAATGGGGATTTATCAAGTTACTCGTGTTGTTGTTTGCCACAGTGATTGTACAAACTGACACACATTGCTCAGACACATTTGGTTTTGTTTGTCAGTGGCATGTTAGGCCCTTTTACTTATCTTTTCTGGATGTGCTTATATTCCAAACAAAAGGGTTGGAAATTCTTTCCTGTTTCTTTCTGAAATTCTGATCTTTGCTTCCCAGTGAGATTACCCCCTTGGATCACATGCCAACCCTTGCCCAATTGTAAGGGTAAGCCCCAATGTTAAACCCTCGGAATAATTCTGTTGCAAAGACTCGGGATCACAAAGCATCACACAGCCATGAAATATCGGTAGTTTCAGCAGTCAGAAGTGTATAGGCCTGCTTTCTACAGAGAAGCTCCAGCGACGGTTCTGTGAGAGGATTGGAGAGGACATGTGTAATATGTGTGAAAAGATGTCCTGTTGAGTGAGAGCCAGCCTCATCTGTGCCAGTTCCCTACCTCTCTTCCTCTTCTACTACCCCTCCCTTTCTTCTCAGTTTCTAACACGGTTCCTCTTTCTCTTATTTTCCCCTTTTTCTTGTTTTTTTGTCTCTGTAATATCTTATATTTTGTTATAACACACAAAAAAAGCAACTAGAGTACACACTCTATGCTCAATGTCTCACTCATGTGCAAACACACACCCACACAATCTGTCGCCCTGTTTCTCTCTTTTCCACCTTTTTTTTCCCTTTTCTTTTCTCTCATCTTCAGTCAATTATACAGATGTCTAATGTTTTCTCCCTGCTGTAGGGAGCGGACAGAGCATCTATCATCCTCGGGGGGATGGTGATGATGGTGGTGGGTGAGGAGGGGGCTGAGCCCCATGCTTTGCTCCGCAGTTGAACACTCATTCCTCTGGGCTGGAAGGACGCCAGACGACTGGGGACCAAACCTTGGCCCCCGGCCCGGCATCAGGCTTCTACAGCTCCTTCCCATTACCACCAGATCTGGGCCATTTCCATGTGGGCCAGCAGAAGGCATCTTTTTTGCTGGTATCTAATCTGTTGTTTATTGTTGCGAGCGTGCTGTAGATGAGCAGAGAAAGATGCTGGGGAGGAAATAGAGGAAAGAAACATGCTGATATTGGAGATATCAGAAGAACCTCTGTGGCCCTAAGGTGAAGTTTAGCTTCATATTTCAGGGGGATTGAATCAGTAAGATAAGACAAAGACCAATGGGCTTTGGTAGGATGTGCGCCTTCTGTAGTTATGTCAGGTTATATTACCAAAACATTTTAACACTCTTCATTTCAGCTAGGCTGTGTTTTCATTATTCCAGCAAAACTCAATTTTCACCACCTTACATATTCTGAGAGATATATTTCAGCATATTTCAGAAAATTGCGGAGTAATTTTAGGCCAGCTAACCAAAGTCAGGAAAGCTTTTTTCAAAATATGTCCTGGGTCTTTGCTGAAAACCAGAATCTCACCTTATCAATATGTCAGCCAAGTCACAAGAAGTGCTAGGGGAGTGGGGTAAAGGTGAGTTAATAATCCAAACATCATGTAAAACATCTATCAAGTTTATTCAGTTTTGAACAAAACTATAGCATTGCCTGTTATTTCGTATACTGCAACTATAATATACAAAGTAGTCCACATCCAAAAGGTCAAGGGTTAACAAGTGTAACTTGATGCTGTGAATGTGTCTGTGTGGGTGAACACAAGAGTGTGTAATCAATACACATAGACATGGCCTGTTGGAAACATTTCAGCCTCAGGGTGTGTAAGAAAGCAAAACTACATATTGTAAAGGTGGAAAGGGGTTGTATGGTTGATCGTGATATGTGATAGTGGTGGTGTTGAAGAAGAGGGGCTGAAGGTTCATACAACCCTGAAATAAGAGAGAAATAATGATCCTGCATGGCATCCCTGTAGTTCAGGTACACTGTAACCTCTGCCTACATGTACCTAGCCTGTGTTTGTGTGCTCACAGGCACTGCA
This sequence comes from Maylandia zebra, assembly GCF_041146795.1. NCBI lineage: Eukaryota > Metazoa > Chordata > Actinopteri > Cichliformes > Cichlidae > Maylandia > Maylandia zebra. Next base: position 27,044,135 of record NC_135185.1, read on the forward strand.
ACACCATTGAAAGTGCAGGGGGAAATGGCAATTCCCAGCTGTCAGCCTGACCTACAGGTTAGCCGCTGTACTTCTGCCTGACCGGCTGTAAAATTAGGAGCAAACAAGGTGCTTTTTAAAAACAAGGGCTAGCATCCAAGCCGTGTCTCTCTGGGGTGAATAATTCATATTAAAAACATCACTCACAAAAGCACTAAAAATATGCCCAGGGCTCTGAAGACCCAATGATGTGCCAAGCTGAGGGAAAGCTTGTTTAAAATGCACACGTTGTGGTGTAGGAACACACGATCTTCTCACTTGGATGTGTGCTGGCATCAATACAGCTCATGAAAAAAAAGATCTTCCTGGAGCTAAAATCCTCTAGTTCTAGAAATAAGTGCAGATAGCGCTGGCGAATTTCCCCATGTTCACTTCTTATTTTTAAGTATTAGAGGTTGGATACCTACTCTTGATGTACACCTACAGTAACTAAACCGGGTCACTGAGCTTGGAGTGACTCTATTACTCAATGAGTCACACTAAAATTTGCAACCGTGTGCCTTTTCGATCTCATTTTAAACAGATGCCATGGGCTTCGCACTGCACCCAGGAAAATAAAGCAGCTCTTATTTTCCCTTTGAAGAACATGCTCAGAGTAATAGTAAACAGAGCACAAATGTTGATCTCCCAGCAATCCCTCTTTCTGTGTAATACAGCTTTACTACTTGCAAGTGGATGAGACTTGAATCAGCAAAACGCTCATAGAACAATTGCAGTAGGATGAAGGGTCTTTGCTAAGTCCAAATATGAATCATGCTTAAAGACAGAATATATTCTTTATTCAGCCATATCCAACCATTCATTCTGGTTAGGGGACATGAGTCAGTACTACACTTTACAAATGCTATATGTAGCTATCAGTGCAGCAGTAAAATAGGTCAATAGATTGTGTGTGTGTCTAATCTTTGATCAGATGGTGTTCTCATCCAGGGCTATTAATGTGCTGATCCACTAATTGGGAGAGCTTGCTCTCTTAATGCAATGGCCTTCTAAATGTGTCCGTCCCAGTAATTTAATAATGGCCATTTCATGGTACTCTGACTTTTCAAACAGCTTGCTCAGGGCAGCTACAGGGACTGGATATTGATTGAAACTCCTAGGTTGCCTGGCGCAAGGCTGTGGGTGAGAGAGACTGATCGGCCTACTTCCCAGAGTCCAGATGCAACCGCAGTCCCCCCTCCTCCCGTGTCTCCACATGCTACTTATAAACACACAAACACGAAGCATAGACTCACAAGTGCATACTTGCAGATTCCACTGAGATCCTCTTCAGCAGGCTTGATCAGTAGCGCACAGATGAGAGCTATAAATGGCAAAGAAAGTTGTGGGGAAAATGTCACAGGACTGTGAAATGAAGACCTGGGACCTCTTCAACAGCCAACTCATTCTTCTACCATCATCTGCAGCTCTATGTATAGTCACCAGGGCCCAGTGGCTGCATCTGAGGAGTAATGAGGAGGGGGGCCAAGGAGGAGAGATAAGAGGAAGAGTGATGGGGGTCAGGCTGCAGCATCGCTGGCAGCCCTCACGGACCTCACACACCACCCTCTTCCCCCTCTGATGGGCTGCTCAGGACTGCGTTTGTTTGCACAAGGTGATAAATAATTTGGCCTGCACTGACATGGATTAATGTGGCCCTTAGACACCCCCCACTCCTCCTCCCTACCCCTTTGGCATTTGGTCACACAAATGCTTGGCCCCTCAAACTGGCTTTCCATTAAAGGCCAAAATGCATGAAATTCTTATCAGCACTGAGAGGCTATCATACACCTTAAGCATGCTTCCATATATTTAGAGCAGAGCCTTGCATGTTCTCACAGGCATTTAAAAGATTTTTGTAGCTCCCAGAGTGCACTTTGAAATTATTTTTTATTCCATTGAGGAATGTTTGTTTTATTTTATTTTTTTACCTGGATTAGAAATAATTAGAATATATAAATGATAGAAAAAAAACAAGGGAAAAATAATTAGAAGGATGCAAATGGAATACTGATAATTATAACAATTAGATATGATATTTCATATTTTATCTGTAATCTTCACCTTAATCGACCACATACAATCTATCAGTGCCAAACGATCATGGTGAAATATGAGAATCTGTCAAATGTTTGGCACCCTGATATTATAATTGGACATCCTCACAGTAACAGTGACAGTAACCAGGTGACACTGGGTTGTGTTTTGAATACTAATCGCGCTTTGTACCTAAAACAACTGTGTACTCTCAAGTATAGTGATTTCATATTTCCTGTAATAAATTTAGCTCATTTGGCCTCAGTGCTACAAAGTTCTCTCTTACTTTAGGCCAAATCAGACAGCTTTACACCATGAAAGACCAACATCTTCTTAACAAACTATCTTACACTACTCAGCAAATTAAAAGGTGTTTTCTTGCCTTTCCTCCAGTTTTGTCTTCACAGGGGTGTTTCTTTTCAAACTGCATTATTAGAGGCTCTTTAAAATATCTAAGATGTTTCTTGTTTCAATAATTAAACAGTGTACAGCTAAGGGCTCTCGTTATATCTCTTAATGTGCATGCCCTATGGCCTTTGTCTTTGATCTTTCATGCTGCTCAGTGTGCTTTTGCATAATTTGAAATATAACGAGAAACCATCCTTCCTCCCTCTCGCTCTCATTCTTTCTCTGTTTCGTTCTTTCGTACACAAACAGGGGAATGGTTTCACTGTTCAGCCGCTGCAGACATTAGATTTGGTGAGCTTATGTATGATGCACAGTAATCGTGTGATTAACTCATATTTGCATATTTGAGTCACAGTGATGGACTGATATGACTAATTCCCCCCCCCCCCCCCCCCCAGTACACATTTGGCTTTTGAGATTACTAAAAACTTTTAAGTTACAGAAAAACTGTAACTTTGAAGACTTGGATGTTGTTGAAGCCCTGTAGCTGCTTTGCTTGTAGCACACATTTCTGGGACGAAACATTCGCATCAATCCACTTTGCAGTTAATCTGACAGAAGGAAAAGTTCAGTTTTATTGAATGAAAGAGCAAAAGCATGTTGGTGAAGTCCAAACTGCGTGCAGGCCAGAAACAATGGCATTACACCGCTAACACAACATCTGCTCTTTGCAAGCATCTGCACAGACAAGCATGTTAACATTAAGCTAGCAAAGGAGCCAGAGTGATGCTAAAGCTCAGCGTGTGCTAACCCCAACCCAACCAATCTTCAGCTGGTCAGGCAGTGTGCGACAGTCACTTTAAAGTCTTTTTGAGCTGCCTTTAAACTTTGCTTTGTTTTTATATTTAAAAACTGAAACAAAGAAAAGTCCTCATTAGGATAAGGATTTCTTTCAGTGTGGGGGAATGTAGCCTAATACTCATATTGCTAACTTAAAACTTAGTGACAATGGGTTTCAGGACACATTTAACTCAAAGGTAATGTAACCAGTTCTCTATCCAGGGAGTAATTAAGTAATTATCTTTGTTAACACAATGCCTTACTTAAAAAAAAAAGTACAGACTAAAGTGTAATGCATTGCTTTTTTTGAGTAACAATATCAGGGAGTAATACCGATGGGTCATAAAGCACAATGTACTGCATAAGATCTTCTGTCTATGAATTGCCCATGGATATTTTTCTCCTCTAGAGGCTGGTTGTTGCTGTTTCCTGCTGCTAGCCTCAGTAAAGCCTCTGAACAATGTGTTGTGCTGAGTTTTTAGATCTTTTATCAAACTGCTTGTGTTACATGAGAATTTTTTACTTCTCCTCCTGACAAGTGAACAGAGCATTTAGTCCTAATCAAGTCCTTGCATATAAACACACGACTTTCCTATCTCCAGAAGTGGCATTGAAAAATAAAATAAAACACAATTTTTATTGCAATAAGACCAGCAACCTGCCCAGCCTCTCAGCCAGTGACAGTTGGGATAGGTTCCAGCCCCCGTCACGAGCCAGAACTGGATTAGTGGTTAAGAAAATGGATTGATGGATGGAAAATAAAACTAAATGGCTATGTCTTTATCGTATTAGTGATCTCGTCCAACAGTATCGTCCTTATGCATTACACAGATTTTTATAGCACCACTGATGTTACATACTTCCAAGAGAGTGGTAATCAGAAAATACTTTGCAGCTATTTAGATATACAGTGCATAAATTGAAAAAGCTATAAAGTGCTTCACAATGAATAACCAAATCCAAAGTACATAAAGAAAGAGAAATGAAGACGATCAAATGAGATAGCAGTAAAGCAGATAGCGATATGATAACAAATATACAAAGAGAATCAGCGGCACACATCATTTTTGTTTCAGGTAATTATCTCATTTAGTCGACTAAATAAGAAGAGCTTCACAACCACATTAGTATTACCCCTGCTTTTTATGTAGCTTGCATTCAGATGTGTGTGTTTATCAGTGTTTCATAAAATGCCTTACGACGTGATCCGGTACAGGATGGTGTATATTTTGTGATTTTATCTTTTGCACCTGTAAGTGTGCTACCTGTTTTAGTGTTTGTTACACAAATAATGTGTAATTGCTTTCTAATATTAGTTGTTTTACAGCGTTAGTCACAGTACCCCATGACATCATTGTTAGCTTCTGGGATTAAGCACACTGTAATTAACATTAAGTAGGCTCCCAAACCTCACCTTTTTTCCTTAACTCCAGACTCTCTGTCTGTTATTCTCTGTCTTTTCTTTTTCTCTTTCAAACTGGCAGTAGCACCAAACAGCAGGCCCACACAGACCAAAGCACCAGCGATGGTGGATTAGTCTGATGAATTATTCAAAGCCAATTCCCCATTGAAATGTGTAAAAGGTCCCTTGCTAGGTTTAAAAACAGAGAGTACAGTTGGAGCTGACAACAAAAGGTTCAGCTTCAAATAAAAAGCCCCCATCACTTTTCCTCATTTACATTGAAGTTATTCATTTTAACACCAGACTTTTTTTGTGAAAACAAAAAAAAAAAATGTAATAATATTTTTAAAAACACTGATTTTCTGGGACTCTTCTGCTGTTGACTGGTTTGACACAAAGCAAAACAATTAACACTGCAGGGTGTTTAGAAGAGTATATTCTGTTTTTACTTTGCCCCCAAGTTTCTTTCAAGATGTTGATGATACAATCTTATTAAAGCAGAAATGTGGAAGGCTCTGCCATGTTTCATGGTGTGATGTAACGCAGAGCCAATATTTCCCCGATTGTGCGCTGTAGACAGTGTTCATTGAGCACAACAAAGAAAGCTGAGAATACCTATCCCTAGATTAATACACTTGAATGAAATGGTAGCATGTGGCGCTGTGGAATGATTGGTGAGACAAGCTTAGCAGCCATTTTATTATGTGCATGTACAAGTTATTCATTTTCCAATGATATAGACATGGAGTTGGAACATTTTGAAATGGATTGTGGGTAAGAATTGAAAGAATGTTGGGTTGTGATATTTGAAACTCAAGCCAAAACTGTCCTTTTCTAAATCTCTGTCATAATTAGGAAACTAATTGAGATATGCTACAGTTATTAGCGGCATACCTTTTATTTACTTTTTTAATACAGGAAAAAGCTGAACTCTGCTAACACATCTGAAAAACAGAGACGGAGCTCCCGCATTGCTTTTCCAGTGAATCATCCGCACTGCGCTACCTATGGTGTCGTCTCAAAGTATAACTTAGCAGGGAACAGTCCCAATGTTAACAGATGCTTCTGAATTTGATTGAATCAACACACGAGAACTATTGGCATAATGGAAACATGGAATAATAGACAAAACATATTTTTCTTTAAATAGTTGAAACAGTCCTGTCAACTGTCCCGCTCAGTGCACAGTACTGCATTGATGTAGTGATTTTCTTTTTTATAAAATGTCATGAAAATCATTGTGGATGAAAGTCCAATATGGCAGAGATAGGATAGATAGGGTGTTTTGATCCAAGGAATTGAACTAGTACCTTCTATCTAACTACTACCACAAGGCACTTTGTTCTTGGAAGATAAAGACCTGAACTTAATCAATCTAAATTTTTGCCTTCCCCTAAACGCACCAAAAGAAATACTCTCACTACATTGCACTACTGATATATTCTGTGTTCTATCCATCATGGAAATATTAAAGAGCCTGATGGTTATTTGGCTCTTGCTTAATATTTACATTTAAAATCACACCAAAAAAAAAGAAGCACAAAGTACTCTGGCCAGCCTAAATGCTTCCATTTTATCCCCAAAAAATAGTTCCTGTGTAGTAACTCTCATTGTCTGTGTCATTTTATTGGTCTTCTATGTGTTTTAAGTAGGGGTGAGTTTACAGCCTCGTCTAACAAGTCTGTCGTCAACATTGCCTTTTCTTAATTGCTCTTTCACTCTCAATTTGCATATTAGTTCTTTAGCATTTCAAACACAAGAGGGTTAGTTTGTTTATCAAAGAGTTTCATTCTCCTCACTGGAACAGCTGGACTTCTTGTCCTCTTCAGCTCATTTGACATGTTTTAATTGCGCTTATATAAAACTTTCAAAACGTTGGATTTTATGTTTTTGAAGTTGAGAAAACTGAGATGGAATTTCAGGCCTCAGTTGAGTAAACTAAACACTTCTTCAGAGGTTGTCACTATCCTGTGGACACGGACAGCTCAAAAACCTTGATAGCAGAACCATTTTTACCACCACAATGAATAACTTCTTCATAGCTCAGTTTGCTCCTCAGTGCTTGTTTGCTGTGTTGTTTGCTCACGTAATTTTCATCCTTGTCACACTAAGGAAGCTTGTATTCATTTTTGTCCTATTTCCTGCCTTCATTTTGACCTGCTCATGTTGAAAATGCTTCACACCTCAGTCCCCAGAACTTGCAAATTCTGTTAATATGCTTAAATTTGATGCCTTTTCAAGTCATTCACTCAATCAAACATTATCGTAATATAACAAAAGACTTATTGACTACTCGAAGAATCTCTTTAACCGTGAAATCTTGTAATAAAACTCCCTTAACAAAGCTAACGAAGAAAACCAAAGCAAAAAATGGAAATATTATGAGCCAGTAGTTAATAAATGATAGATTTTTGGGCACAGCCTTGGATGAATACCCAAGTGTAAATAGCTGGCGCTGAACACTTTAGATTGTAGTGTTACACACTGCTGTGGGCTTTATCCTCCATTATGAAGGGACAGTGCACCACCTGCTAACACATATCCCCACTGGAAAACTAAATCCACCAGACCTACAGCACCACACAATTACAGTCTGAAATACTCTGTACCCCAGAGAGGTGTGTATGTGTGTGTTTGTCTGTTTCTGTAATATAGGGGGAAGGGAAGATGTGTACCTTGATGAAGGAAAATAAGACGAAGGCAGGTATTCCAGAGTAACGAGAATAATAAATGATCTTTGCACGTACCTTTAGATTGATAGGTATTTCCTTAAAATGCCTTCCCTCTGGTCTGTACATCTGTCTTATTCTCTTTTGCTCACTTTATTTAATCAATGCTGGAAAGACAGATATATAAAAATATTTTTAGCCCTCACTTGTGGACAGGTTCATAAAGAAACACTGGACTTATGTGTCTCCTGTGCACGTTAGAGACCATAAGGCCCCATTAACAGAGCTTGTAGTGTACACAGTCTGTACTTCCCATTGTATGCCCCAAGAACAGACATTACAAATCATTTGTTAGCATGGTAATATGTAAAGGGGGCAAATATGGATTTATGTTGTGGAGCGGCACCATCAAAGGATCACTCTGATGCCAGTGGTGGGGTTCAATAAGCTGGAGAGATGAAAGCTAATGAAAGGCAAACATGAGTATGGTGTTGGTGGGTAGGTATGGAATGAGAGAAGGAAAGGAGGCAGTGGGCGAGTGAGGGAGGGTTGCGAGTGATTACAGACGATGTGAGAGATGCTGTCTGGTGTGGTCCAATCAAGCCACAGGATACAACCGTAGTCAATAGGGAAAGATGAAAGGGATCTCAGTATGGAGGCTGTGTGGTCTCACAGAGGACCGTGTGCATATGTGAGTCTGGGCCTTTTTTGTCTGGGCTCTGTGTGTAAGCGTCAATGAAAAAGCGGTTGCCAGTGTCTATACATTCATAACGGCCCTTGCATTTATGTGCAGCAGTAATAAATATAGAGGTGGAAACACAGCCCCACCGCCTTGACTGTCGCACATTAAACATGATTCCTGCAAGGTCCCAAGAGTACAGTATGCTATGTTCCAATCAGGCTTCCTTAGATCAGACCTATCTACTGTAGTGCAGCGTCTGAAGGGCCCTCACTATTTTTGCATATCAGCCAGAGATGAGTGAGCACACAGAAAAAATAAACTTGTGATCAGTTTAAATGAAAGTGGAATACCCTGCAATCGCACACCTCCTACAAAAACTTTCTTTGCTACAAACCTGCAGCATAGTACCAGTGCAGTTGAAATTGTGGTGTTATGTGAGTGAATAATGCATGTGTTTCAGTCTTGGCTGAGCTAATAGCACACAGGCACTCATTAGCTACTTCTGGCTAGGTTTCAGACACATAAGCCCTTAAGTGTACATGTCATCGATGAGACAAATCCAGCAGCAGGTCAACTGCAGAAAGATACCAACACTTGACATGCATTAAAAAAAATGCAAGCGTCACCGTGTAAACTCTTTCTTTATGCTTTCTTCCTCATAAAGCCCAGTGAATGAAAATGCGGATCAAATTTGCTAACTCTTCAAGACTGCAACTCTCACATACAAACGAGGCAAATCTCCATACATCATCACCGCTACACCTGCACTGTAATAAAGTGTTGATTGTGCAAAATGTGTTCTGAGTATAGGGACACAGGTTAAGACAACACATGTGGAGAAACAATAGTAGTTTATATAAAATAGAAAAGAAAACCATTTCAACTGCAATATTCTTTTTTTTTATGGACCCTCATTGTCCTATCATGTGCTCTCATGCTCTGTGCTGCACGGCTTCCACTTGGGAGAGCTCCATGATCATTTTCACATTCCACCCCTGACTTGTGGGGTAGAGCGGGATGGGATGGGTACTTTCTTTTCACAACAGGGACAATTTCTTGAGAAGAGATGACCCAGAAAGCATACATTTAGAATACACGGAAGGCATAGCGTGAGCAGCAGCGGGCTTTCACGGACATCACTGAGTTGTAGGTCACCCATGTTTCTGGAATCAGGCGAAGCAAAGTCAAATACACAATCACTGTGTTTATGAACATAAGAAAATAAAAATGACCACGATTGGATCTGTGCAGATTTGAGTGGAATCAGAATGTACAGTATTTGTTCTGTCATGCAAGAGATGTATGATAAAAAAATAAATGCTGTAAGATGTGTTTATGTTAGTGCAGTTTCATCATTAGTTTGTGTGACTTCAAAATATTACTCTGCCTTTGTTTGTAACTGAGTTCACAAAATGTGGAATAGTTAACTAAAACTGATGAAGGAAAGGGTCACATCAGGTTGACTTAGTTGGCTCAGTTAGTGGTATAAAATTGACAGTTGAGTCCCTGTGAGTCATAGCACCGCTGCCTCCTAATTGGGAAGATCACATCATCTCTGTGTATTAATGGATAACTAATTACCTGACCAGGGGTATTACTGCTACAAGTCTGCAGGTAAGCTATGCTGCCAGGGTCACTGCTTCCACACAAGTCCTTCTCTCCACTCATTACTACGGTAATGAAATTATGCTCTTTTTCTCTGTCTCTCTCATAGCCCGTGCTCAGCTCATCTACACATGGGTCAGTGTGCTGCTGGGTAGTTCTGTGAAATGTCTCTGCTTTTAATGGCTTTTAGTTTACATGCTTTAACTGTAATACGTGATTCAATCAGTGCTAATGTAGGGCATTATTTTTGCACAAACAGCAAGCGAACAAACAGACAAAAGCCAAACAGTAAAATGGCCTTAAATAACTGTGTGCTTTTTATATTTGATACAAACACCAAAATGCACGCTACTCCCCTTTTTGACTGTTGCAAAGGAGTTGACTTTACTGCTGTGGAAGGCGGGTGGCTTGGTTACGTTGTAAAAAGGTGGATCAGTGACAACAAGGCTTGTCAAAGACAGCAGCATAATTTACAGACAATGACAGGCCTATGACATCATTTACACAGCAGTAACAGTTATTAGACTAAATGTTCATGGCAACACAGATTGCCTATTAACAGAAGAATGGTATGCTTTATTGTTATGTTGCAGCATGTGTGAGCATTTGTGAGTTTGTTGGCTGTGGGCCAGGGAACCTGTTATTTGGGCTGCTCTGTTTTTTTTTGTTGTTGTTGTTTTTTTCCCTCTCTCTCTCTCTCTCTCTCTCTCTCTCTCTCTCTCTCTCTCTCTCTCTCTCTCTCCCTCAGCCGCCAGGCATTTGAGAACTGGGGTACTTTTACACATTGTTAAACCCTGAACAGTCCAAACCCCAGCCTGCAGGCATACAGGCTCACACCACTGGATCAGGATAGCAGGACTGCCATCTGCTGTTTAAGACAGGGAGTGTATGCTGTACGCCAGCAGGAGAGAGGGGAGGAGAGATGATCTCATTTAACTAAATTTAAAGTCATCCTTGCCGACATCTGACGAGATTTGTGTCGGGACCTGAAACCCTCCCGTCAATCAGCACTTTGTTCACTGAATCAGTTGACAGTATCATTTGAATATCACAAGGCTCTTCAGAAATCCTCAGAATCTTAAGACACCAAGTTTTCCATCACAATATTAGCCCATGTTTTTTAAAAAAAAAGACCTATTATTTCCCCTCTGTTTGTTGTTCTTTTTCCACATTTTTCAGTTTTCAAATGCTGATATGTTAAGCACTGTGAGTATATCTTGGCTGTGCAATACACACATAGGATCTAATCTGGAGGACCAAGTACTGCTGTCTTTGAATATCATCAAGTTTTCAAACGTTTCACTGCATTTCTGAAACAAGAAAGGAGTGCTAACAGAGGTACAAAAGGGCCAGAGCTGAGGCTAGATGTTCCTCTCAGCTGAATGTGCAACACTCCTCCATTATTGTTAAAACTCAGTGGCCCAGGAACAAGTCTTTACCCTCTTCACCACCAACAAAAACTGCGTCTTTTCTTTTGCTTATTAGAAACTAACGGAAAAGAGGGCGATGACTAAGAGGAGAGAGGGGGAGAAGCTGAAAGAGAGACTTAGGATGAGTTGAGGGTGGTGGGTGGTGCACAGCTTTTGGACCCTCATTTACCCTGTCAGCCTTCTAGCGGGGGATAGTGTTCGAGATCTATTGATCACAACTCAGTGGAGCAGTAATCCTGCAGACTTGATTGATTCCGTCTGTTGCCTAGGCCTTACTGCACTGCCCATTCCTACCTCCGTGCTTTTTTTTCTGCTTCCTCACCTCTCCTCCCAGTCCGTTCCTTCTCTTTCTTTGCTCATAAAGCATTGGATATGCATGACGGCCAAGGGGCCCCATGAAGGAGGGATGCAGGAAGAATTGTGGGGACAGGAGCAGGGGAAAGCGTGTGTACACTGCAACAGGAAATAGCTGGCAAGGTGAATGGTCCCTCGACACGAAACGGGGCCCCATGGTGTCAATGAGCTGCCCGCTGCCTGATAAGTCTCCTGCTTTTTGTTTCACCAAGAATAATGAATCCTTACAAACTGTTTTGTCATTAGAAAGTGGGGTAAGAGGGACTGAGGGATTTTCTCAGGTAACGGCTTCTGTTTTTCTTTTTTCACAGTAAAAGTCATGGAAGCTAAATTTTATACTGTGTTTAGTTTAGTATATTTATTGATGTCAAAAAATCCTAGAGAGTTTTACACTGTATACAAACCACATCGCACAGTAAATTAAAATCATGTAAGGGGCAAATATATTCTTATACATTTAATAGTACTTAATCCAAAAGACTCAGTTACTATGAACAGATACAGCCTGCATGTTCTGTGTCTTCTGTAATCATGAAGCGTATTTAAATACGTGCCATAGCTGTGCCATAATCCCTAATAACACAATATTAATAATTTAACATTTTTTTGAAGGAGGACCCAGTGCACATGTGCATAGTTAGAAAGAAATGAGGTGATGAGATCTCTGACACCTGCTCTTCATATTTGTGTGAGAATAACTGCTTGAGGTTACATTAACCGCTCTTATCAGAGTAGACCCAAGCAGTCAGGTTACATAGTGGATAATGTTGGTATTTGCTAAGCTAAATGTGGATGGGAGTACTCTTTCCAGATCAATGAGAGAACCCCTTAAAAATGTATTTAAAAAAACATACTTTATGTTAACTTTTCATTTCTCTTTGATTAATTCTCATATAATCTATATAATCGCTTATAATGGGATACAACAAGCAAACAACATAGTTTACATCACACATGAAGTCATGATTGGGGGTGGGCTCCTTATGAATCATAAATGGGTTCAAATCTGCACCTATGATTTTTAGCCTGTCTGCTCTGCACCTTAGTAACAATGCGTCTGTATTTATCTGCATTTGTCCACTGGTAGCCCAGGGCTGCCGTCACACAGCCCACAAGTGTTTCGGGACCCATATGAATGTCTCTGGGTCCGCTTTTCAGAGAGTCTGACAGCTGCGGAGGGAGCTGGCTCAATACTGCAATTTTCCCCAGCAGTGCCTTGTGCCAGGATTGAGGCTGGCTTGGCTGAGCTGTGCCACACACTACAGAGAGGGCAGAAGCAATGGGAACTCATCCTCACACCCCCAACATTGACACACAGACAAACATGGGCACAGTAACAGGACACACATAACATTTTACAGGAAACAGATGGTGAGTTTAAATAACCTATAGAGTTTATAATGAGGTTAGTTTTTTTTAAAAAGACTGTCTCTTTGCGTTAGTACTAACGAGCAAAAAGTGAACAGGTTTTAACAAATCAGTTTGAGAGCAGCAGGATCATTCTGTGCCATAAAACTGACATGTATGTTGACCCTGTCAAAAGATGTTCCAAAAGTATGTGTTGAACCTGGATTCAGCTAATGTTCACTGTAATTAAAATGTACAGTCTGGATAGCAGAGGTGCTTATGAAAGCAGTTTTAAAGAGGTGCAATGGCTTAATCATTCGACAGACATAATTCACATGATTTAAGCGATGGTCCCATATGCTATAATGTTCACTTTCTGTGACATTGTTTCTGGATGTAATAGCATTCAATTAAAAAGCAATATGCAATGACATTCTTGAATCATTAAGGCCTTTTTGACATTTGAGCACCCCTTTCCTTACAGTCTAATCAGTGGTATCTTTCTTTTCCCACATTAGCTTCTCTTTTTTAGGCCAGTTAGTTAAAATTAGTCATAGACTCTATCCCAGTCTCAAGAAATGATATAGCCAAGTTTTCTACCTTCTACCAATTCACTCTGTGTTGTTTTCAGTCCTTAATTCACCAGCTGACAGGCAGCTCTGCCCATGGACTTCATGCTCAGGTTGGTTTTGAAACCTGATAATATTGACAGTTAGGCTGAGTTACTAAATCCTCGAAATCTCTCTTTTTTTTCTTGCTTTTTCCTGTCCATATACATTTCTGGGGAGCTGTCTTGCTCCCTCAGTCCTACTGTTTTTACTCTTCTTACAATCATTCAGTTTTGCTCTCCCCTGCTTCCAGCCCTCCTAGAGGTTCTGGTATTAGGGGAATTCCTGAGGGGGATTTTCCCTGCTTTAGACTTTCAGTATGGCCCTTAAAACTATCTACTGTCATAGAGGCTAGGTTGGTGCACAGACAAGCACATATTACACAGAACAAGAACTTTATTCTTAATACACCAATTCAAACAGCCCTGTTACTGCTGATCTGACTGTATTCTTTAAGTTTAACGATACATAATATACCAAGCCGAGATTTCCACCATGGTTTATTCGGCTTTTTCTGTAAGCAAGGGATCTGTTTTTTTACCCGATCGTCTCAGGAGAAAAAAGGTTAAATTAGAAGTGACATGACTTGTTACAATCAAAGCAATACAAACAAACAATTACATGAAATTTACCGTCTTTTTTTATTTGTCCATCTTATTGATTAAATATTTACCTTTTTTCAAGAGCTTTTACAAATTTGTGATTCTACTCATAATACATTTGCTGCACTTCATGAGTAAAAATGTCTCATTCATTTCTGGTAGGAGACATAATAGTGAGATAGGAACAATGAAAACTGAGTCATTACAAAAGAGGAGCAGGCAAAGAAAAGAAAAATATTTATAATATCAATAATAATGTCTTATGATTTGAGTTACAACTGTAGCTGCTTTCTAGATACTTGTGAATAAATCCCTATAGAGCAAATTAGCTTTTACACTTAAATCTTCAACAGATTGTCGACTAAGCAACTTAATGATAAAAAAAGAAAACTAAAAAATTGTACTTCAAAATTCTCACATGGAAAATATTGAGTAAACAAAAAGATAATGATCTGAAGATATTAACTCAGTATTTGAATCAAGAAACGATATAAACATTACAATCACATCACATTTTCTAGTTTCTCATGTTATGTGTCAAACACATTCATCTAACCTCACTGACCACTTTGTTAGGTACACCTCGACAGTACTGGGTTGGACTCATATTCTGGCCCTATCATCGAGATGTCAGAGGACAAATCAAGACTCATCAGACCAGTTAATCCTCTATTGTCCTGTTGTGAACTGTAGCCTCAGTTTTGCGTTTTGAATTGACAGGAGTCGTTTTCTGTTACTGCAGCTCATCTGCTTAAGGGTTTGCTATGTTGTTCTTATCAGCTTGAAGCAATCTCCCTATTCTCCTTGGACTTCTGGGATCAGCAAGGCATTTTCTCCCAGAGGACCGCCACTTAATAGACTTTTTTTTTCAGGGAGTCTTCTCTGCGAACTCTAAATATGGTTGTGCAATTAGCATTCCAGCAATTACCCAAAGTGCCTCACATGTAAAAGCATCTCTTCGATCAGTGTTGCTCTTGACTCCTCAGGCTCTGAACATCCTGCCTATTTGAAATAACACAAGGTATAATATGTAGGTATCTGTACCTGCACTGAAAAAAATGCTTCTTTGAACCATCTTAAAAAAATTACTCTAATTTGTTAAAGATAAATTTATTAGTTTTACTCAGACTATAATTTAATTTCAGCCTTGAAGTACACAATGGTAAGGACAATGGTAATCCATAATAAGTGACTTTTAATTTTAGGCAAAGTGAAATAAACAGTCTTAAACCAGAAATCCCAATTTTCCATTGCACCATGTTAAATAAATGTTCAAATAAATGACACAGACGTTTCACTTTTTTTCAGTGTGTCTACTGTGAAAATTAACTAGTAAAAGTAAAGCAAAACTTGTGCACATAACTATTAAACGTGTAATAGTACAAATATGCTGAGAGATCAAATTTAACAAATGAAAACATTCCTGTACTTGTTGTAAGCTACAATAGTAGGCTACAACTACTGTAGAAGGATCAACAACAAAGACAGCTCATGTACTTTGGTAAGTGTCTTAAGTGCGTTACCAGTACCGATACCAGTGCTGTTTGCAGATTTTAAAGTATTTTTTTTCTCTTTTAGACGCATGAATCATAGATTGATTTCTCTCAAATGTGTTAAGTATTTATGAATCGTCACTAAGATATTATGATAATGTAGTTTAAACATAATCTTGTTTGAGTTGTGGATTACTTAGTGTGTTTGTGGTGTTCCCAATATTTTGCCAACAGGGAAGTTGCCCTCTGGTGTATTACACTAGAGCTTGACCAATGGTTTCTACAATCATTGCATTTGACCAATACAATGACTGAGCAGTAGTAAAGTCTGACCATTGACTACTGAGCAAAGGGGACTGGACTCTACCCGTCTTCAACATCCTTTTTTTTTCTATAGTCTATTTTTAACTTTCTGTAGAGCATCTTTATCTGCTGTTTAAATGTGAGACTGGATGGGTTTGGTCCAAGAACACTGACATCACAGATAGGTGATCTGATTGTATCATGGTTTCTAGTTCTTTTTGCATATCCCCTACAATTGTTCTTCATTAACAGAAACAAAGTTGTCACAGTCCCAACTTGTATTTTTCATTGTGCTGCATCACTTATGTTTCTTATCCTTGGAAGAACCTATAAAACTTTAATTACTGTATTTATTATTTTACCCATCTGTTAAAACACTCTTGTATTGACATCCATGCTTTTGCAGCTGGTAACTGAAATAAGGCAGCACAAAACACCAGCTGTCAAAAAAAGCAGCCACAGCTTTGTGAGCACTGTTGAATGTTAACCGATTGTTAGTCTGCTACCTTAGCATTTGCAAATAAATACAGCTGCTGAGACAAAAGGAATTGAATGACAGGAGAGCCCTGGGGCAAGTGACTTTTTATGGATGACCACTAATGGTCACTCACTTGTGAATGTGCTAATGAGGTAAAAGGATTTTCTACAAAACCAAAATAGCAGCCCTCTAGTACAATAGCTGACACCTCTTTTTCCTTTACAAAACACCACAGATGGATTAGCACCAGTCTTCCAATAACTGGCGACCAGATAGGGAATGTTTGCTTTGGCCTTCATAACAATGTCTTCTACAGTTGCTGGGTTTCTTTATTGTGGGTTTATTAGAGTTTGGCATCTGCTCCATTTGCATGGGGTTAATCTCAGCTGGTTAAAGAAGAGAACTAAACTCCCCTGTGGCCTGAGAAACAAGGTTTGATATGCAAATGACATTCTCTTAACATTTACAAATTCAACACATTTCTCTTTTTCAAAAGAGGACTTCTTAGTGTTGCTGAGGCACGTAAAATATATATATTTATGTAGAAAAAAAAGAAGAAGATGGTAAATGAGGGTGGGATGAGTCTTGCTTGTGTGGTCATTTTTTTAAAGACTGCATGAGGGGGGAAAAATAGAGATTCCTCAGTTCAGTAGTCTCACTCTTTTTGAACAACAACTGGAGCATTGTGCTTTTTTAATGCTGTCTCAGTGGACTTAATACTTGTTATTTTCTCCCTTTCCTTTCTCTCCCGCTCTCTCCTTCCACCTCATATTCCCAACGCGCTGTCTGTGCTCTTGCATCTGTAATCACAACATTACCTCATTGGGGGCTGCCTTTGCAGCCTGTGTGTGCAGGTGCATGTGTAGGTGCACGTGCGTGGTGGTAGTTGAGTGTGTGTGTGTGTGTGTGTGTGTGTGCATTTTGAGGTTCTGCTGGGGGCTGCGAGGGGGCTTAGAAGCACACTGGGTTTCAATGGGAGCCCACACCACCGCTCTGCCAGTTCTTATCTCCTCCCATGCAGGAGAGCAGTGGCATCAAGCCGGTGGCTTATTAGAGAAGCAGGGAACATATTCCAAATATCCCCACCCCCCCACCCCCACACAGACACACACACGCACAACCCACCAACCCCGAATACCCCTCAGCACAATCACACATTCACAGACACACATAGTGGTGTGTGGACCAATGTTTCTATCTGGGCCAATTTTAGGGCCCGTGAGGAGAAAATATGTCTAAGTCATGCAGCAAGTGTTTATCGCTTTTCCTTTTGTACTTATGACAAAAAAATAAATTGCAGTTTGGAAAATGTGTTCTGCTTTAGGGTTGTACTTATAATGATCAAAGATAGAGAGGGAGAGTAGTAGCAAGCAAGACACATAAGAAATGCTTTATTTTTATATTGTTTTCTCTGATGGATGGGATGGCTCTAGCTGTGAATTTGCCATTATTGCTGCTCCTGCTGGATGACATTAAGTATTACTTAGGACCTAAATGAGTAAAATCTGGACATTCTGGTTTTTACCCAATTCTGCTGCTGCTAATGCCTTCATTACAAAGCTGTACCTCAGCCATTATCGCTGTGGCAGAAGGAAAGTAATCACAGAATGAAAGGCCAGCAAGTCCTTTCAAAAACACCATCAAAGACCCTGAACACGAGCATCTACCATTTACGTGCAATCAAACACAATCTTTCTGCTTCACCTTTTTCCACTTACCAAGGTAATTTCAGAAGCCTTTTTTATCCTTAACTATACTGTAGCAACAGCAAATGAATTTTCTGTATTTCATCACTCAGCAGTAGGGTTGAAGGTACGAGACATGTGCGTGTATGAAAAAGCAAAGTGTACATAGATAAATATGGATCTGTGTATTTTAGTCTTTAAGTCTGACTTCCTGTGCAGATGTTGACTTTGGTGTGCGTGTGTGTATGTGTTGTGTGCATGTGAAAGCAGGAAGATAATATTATGCATATGCATGCAGAGCTTTAGTGTGGGAGGATGTCATTGATTTATAACCACGATGAAAGGTCAGTTCACCTTATTAAACAACACATAGGTATACTGCAGCATAATATCGGATAGCCATTAGAAACCAATCTGTCCATTCCTGCTGTGATTGGTGAAGTCATTGTGTTTGAAAGTGGAAAAAAATAAAACCAGTTTTAAAAAAAATATGATTGCATTACCCTGCAAATGTGCCAAGCTATTATAGTTTAGTATACAATTCAGACCATTTTTATCGCTTAACAGTATCGCTATACTGAGGTTTTAAAAGAGCAGTTGTCTTCAGAGACATTGACACAGAGCCATGTTCAACCCTTTACAAAGTGTTGGCTTATACACAATCATTCACTTTCTATCCACCAGTCCATCTATTTCCCTCTCTCGCCATGTCCTACTTAGTTATTTTGTCTGATTAGACATTGTTTAACCTAAAGGCCCTCAGGCTGATTGAACATGCATTCTGGCTTCAAGCAAACACCATCTCCTCATCACTGGCTTTGCTGTCTTAAGGTATTAGTATATGTGGGGAATGTTGTAGAACCTACTTCCCATTGAATACATGGAGACAGATGCCAAACAGATCGGACATTTGTGAAAAAGATACCATCCATGTGTGGGTGGTACTATGTTAGACATCAGTGTGTGTCCACAGAATGTGTGTGGGAGTGTTTTGTCATATATATTAGCATTTTCATACATACATGTTACAATAATGCTGTTGTATCTTAATATAATTGTTAGTGGCATGCATGCTAGTCTTCGTTCTCTTTTTGCTGCATGTAAAATCTGGTTCTACTCCCACCTGCAATGTCCTGACAGGTGCAAACTACTGTTCAGATGCAGAGAAGCTAGATTTGTCCATTCATGCATAGAAAAACATGGTAATAAAAAAAATCTGAGTTGGCATTTTCTCAGTGATAGCCTCAAAACACCACCCATGCCAGTCCTTGCCGGGGTGTGGCCTGGATCAGGAGATGGCATAGAGCACGCGTTGAAATGGGGGATTCGGGCCTCAGCCTGAAGCTGCTATGTAAGGGAAGAAGAAGAAAAAGAGGAACCAGCAGGCCCTGGAGGTGATCCAGCAGGCACTCTCATCCTCTCAACTGTTGCAAAAGGATTGGTGGCTAGTGGGATAATCCACCAGTGTGGACGCTTCAGATAGCTGCCTCCACATACGAGAAAAGAAGGGAAAAGAATAGTACGCCCGACCAACACAATGATAGTCTTAGGCTGTGATGGTACAGTTACCAAAAGAGAAGCCTGAACTCTGCCAAATTATGGAAACAATTAAATCACAAGGCCTGGTTTGAATATTTTCATGCGAGAGTGATGTTATTTTTAATTAACTGGTTCATGTGGTGTACGAAGCTGTCAGTTCATGTAGATCACCTCTAGAGTAAAATTTCATTTATTGTTTGTCGAGAACAAAAACCTATGTGTATACATATATATTGTTGGTCATATGCAAATAGCAATCCTGGCTGCTCAGTTCCAAAACATTTTACACTAAATGAAAGATTATAGGTTTCCAGTGTTTCTGCTAGTATGTGGGTGGAGATTTTTTTAAATTAGCCACAATTCTGTTTAAATCAGTGCCATTTGTTTAGCTTAATCTTTTCACTTGTCATTTAACATTTAAATATTTTAAAATGCAGTTTTTAATGCTGAGTTAAGTAATATTTCTGGGGGGGTTTATTATTAATAAATGATGGGTTTCTTTAGTGTGCAGTTCAACAAAAGCTCATTGGTGTTTCAACTATTTTCAAATTGTTGTTGTGTCAGGCTTTTGTAAGCAAAAACTGCAAAAAGGCAGAGATAGGAAGCAATGAGTTTGTATATTTTATATAGTACGTTGTAAATATTGGAATATTTTTAGCTCTGGTGACCTTTCCAGGCTGAATCCCACCTCTTGCCCTGTGTCAGCTGGGATAGGCTCCAGCCCCCCCCCCCCGAATCCTTGGATGGATGGATTGAATAGTTTTAGTGCAAAATACTTTTTACTCTTTCATACAGTAGCAGTAGTCTGATACTTTAATTGTGCTACTTTTAGTGGCTTATTAATTTAAGCATTTGTGTCTTTTCCCTTGAAAAGCTGATGTGCTCCCAGGTCTGCTGCCAATGCCAACAGCCAATCATCGAAGACTAACAGCTGGAACTACAGTGATCAATTTTGTTTTAGACAAGCAGTCCTATTGTGGCTTCACAGTTTAATATTTTATTCTTTTTATTATTTAATCAGTGATACTGAAGGAGGGATTATATACCCCTTATGTCAAACCAATGATTTATGCCCCTTATATTAACTGCCTGCAAATGCAATGATTTGCAGTAACTTAAATCTTACATTTGATGAAAATGTATGATATGGCACATAACACTCAAACTTGAACTGCTTACCGGATTATAAAAACATTATAATGCATTATACATAAAGTATTATAATGTAATTAGTTTTTGTAGGGTTTTTGGTTTTGTTAATTTCTGTTATTTGTATGTGTTTTTTGTAGCATTGAAAGAAGAATATTCACCTGGGACACATACTTTTATTTATTTATTTTTGGTGCTTCAGACATGTTTGCCATTTCCATTCAAGGACATCACTAGATAATGTCCTAGACCCAGTATGTAGCAAATGGGAAAGATCCAGGGTGGCATAGTGCCAATTTCCACAGGGTCATCCCGGATATTAAGCCCACCGACATCAGGTGACTGATGATGGGAAATCTCTACCACATGCTCAAAAATGTGTGAGTCGATTTTCTGGCACAAGAAAGAAAATTCAGAAATTACCTTAAAAGGTATCAGAGACAAGAAGCCATATAAAACTGGGAAATAATTAGGTAAAGGGAAAAACGCAATATGTACTTGGGCTACGACAGTAATGTAAGATGTGCATGCTTTCAGATAATAGTGACTTAGGTAAAACTTTGGAAGTAAAGATGTAGTTCATAAGGGAGACTTAGACTTAGCAAAAACTAGCATACATAAATTGCATTTAATCATCATTCATATTATTATACACCGATTTTTAAATAATGGCCCACCCTATGAATATCTCTCACTGTTAAAATTAAGTTTAAAATTAACAGAAGACAGCTGAACGTAAGCCAAGGTCCAGATAATTAGTTTAATAGGTTGACCATCACTAGCTAAAATGCATTTGAACTGAAGGTTTAGTAACTATTGACTATGGCACATTGTATTGCTTTCATACATCATTTACGGTTCAGTTGCATAGATGTCAACAAAATATGTATGTCCGAAACAGATATGCCAATTACCCTAATGGAAACCGGGAAGCATGACCACTTCAATTAGCAGACCTGTTCCTGCTTCGTTTTTCCTGCAGCACATCACAGAGTTTGGAGAAGAAGCACAGTGAAGTGTGGGTGGTTATGTTGGCGAGTCTGCAGCTGGAAATTGAATATTCCTTCCGACAGTATGATGTAAACAACACGCACACTCTAGGGGCAACAATTTATAACACAGGTTGCTTGTAAATACGTGGTTTATCTATGTATCTTAAACATGTTGGGTGTCATGTAATTGGAATCAGCACTCTATGAATGAAACGCTGTGTCCGTGTCAGTGAAAGTGGTCACACTTTGGTGATCCTTCATACTGTATGATGCATTAGAGTTTTCCGTTACATGTGCTTGGAAGAACACAGCGTGTTCATGTGACCACTCAAATATGTGCGCACACACAGAGAATTACAAACACACTAAGCAAGACCTAAACGCATTATTGGTGTCTTCAATTAATTAATCAGCAGTCAAATTTAAAACTATAAGAAAGAATAATGACTGCAGCTTAAAATGTAACCACCACTACTGCAACAGTGGATACGTCTAAATGGAAGTTACAATTAACGATGCATGACCCATCACATACATCACATATTGTATTGCAGT
The DNA here is from genome assembly GCF_041146795.1 of Maylandia zebra. NCBI lineage: Eukaryota > Metazoa > Chordata > Actinopteri > Cichliformes > Cichlidae > Maylandia > Maylandia zebra. The sequence continues at coordinate 27,066,271 of NC_135185.1, forward strand.
GTGTAAGGACTGAATAGTTGTCTTAGACATTCGGCAGCATTTAGGATATGTGTGTGTGTGTGTGTGTATGGCCTACTATTATTTTTCCTTCCTCACAATGAGCACCAGTACTTGTCTCTCCCGCTTCTTCTTTCTCCATCTCCTTGTGCCTGAGGCTAATTTATGGGCTTGTTAGTAGGGAGACTCCTGCACTTCAAACTTTTTTTTCACTTAGGTCAACCAAAACATATTTTTTTCTTTTTCTTGATCTCTGAATATGTGGCAATTACATACAGGAAGAGCTCCCGGTCTCCAGATATTATGAGCAATACTAAACTAAAATCAGCTGGTCCAGCTCTCTTCGCGTTATTTAAGAGGCTGTGTTTTCATGAGGAAACCAGATTTGGCTCCTTGCCCATTTCCATTGTCCTGTTTCTGTGAGGCGAGCGGCTATTATGACTGTCAGTCATTTTCCGACATAAAGGGGCTCATTTGAAAAGACTCAATGCAAATCTCATATCTTACAAGAAACACTCTTGATTTATTTTTGCTAAGCTTTTCTTCCTAAATCGTCAAACAACCTCCCAGCCCATTTCTCACATCCCCTCCTGGCTGGAGTTACATCTTTCAGCATCCAGTCAAAGGAATAGGGAAGTGCTCTGTGGATGGTTGCCACCTTACCACCCCCATACACACATATGTGCCCCAGCCCCCAGACTCACCTACCCACTCCCCTGCTTTCCTTTCCCTCCAGTCAATAACAGCACAGCAGGTGTAGAGCCAAGCCCAAAGATAGCAGAAATATTGACAAGGGAAAAAGTATTGGAAACTTCATTTATTCTCTGCTCAGGAAACTGTTTTTTACTTTTATTCTGGGCAAAGCTGGAAGATACACCTTATTATCAGTAGCTGTTGCATTTTTTGTTTGTGGCTGTTTATGTTTTTTCCTCTGTGTGAAAGATCTAAAGTTGGCCTATTTGTCCCAGAATCAGGTTTTTCTTTAAATATCTCCACTGACTAAACTGACTCAGTGTTTAAAGTTGTCCGTCTGGTAATTGTGTATGATACTGATTCATGCTGTAAGTCCAGTTCTTCACCTTTGCTTGTAATCCTTTACCCCTACTGGCATGGAATAGCCCCCTTAGTGGTATGACCGTGTGCTGGGTTGATGACATGTGCTAACACGCTGTCTGAAACTGCCATCACAAGGAAGTTGGGACGTTTTGCCTCCTGCAGGATGGCAGCGGCAGAGAGACACTGCATCAGTGCCAGACAAGGCAGTAGGAGCCACCAATGAAGCAGCTGTGACCTTGCAAACAGAAGCTCAGAGTCTGAGCCAAAAACTCACCCTCTTTCCCCACGGTGAGGTCCAGTGTGCCAGCAATGCCAGGTGCCCCTCCAGAAGTGTTTGTGGAAGCCAGGATGGAGCTGTAGGCTGCCATCCTGGAGCCGTTTTACATAAGAACAGAGGGTGCAAGAAAGACAACTTTGACTGATTTTTTTTTCTTTTTGTGTGTGACTCAATATTCAAATATATCACATTCACAGATTTATTTTCTTCTTTAAAAACTTTTTTTTATCCACCAAACACCAACTTTTGGAATGACTTAATGTTGCCAACTTCAAACAAAAACATCAAATTAGGTACTGTGGATTCTTGTGTTACTTGAGTTTTTTTTTTTCTTTCCATTGCAAGCCACTTGGGCAATGTCTTCAAGCCAGTTCTGCATTTCTCAAGCTTATATCCCACAGCTTCAGCTTCAAGATCTCCATAATCACCAAACCACCCACTGCGAAAAGATTATCAGAGAACGCATGTAACAAGCCATCTCTCACCACACAGTCCTTGAGGCTAAGAGGGAAAACATGCATACATCAAGTAAAACATTGCTGAACATAATTAGCTACCTTATCCCAGTGGTCACTGGAACCTTAAAATCAATAGGAACATTAGTAAAACAGCAGTGAACACCCCAGCTTCGGTGCTTAATGCATGCTTATGAAAAACAGGGCTTGTAAGAATAGTTCTTTCTCTTTTTTTCCTTTAAGTGTTCAAGAGAAGACAAAAAAATCACTGTTGATCCACAGCTGTTCTATATGAAGAACTTTTCTCCAGACAGAAATCAAACTTGGTCTCAAAGCTGCAGTTGTGGTTTTAGAGGTAGTTCTGCAGACTCCCAACGCAATAAAATTTGTTTTCTGAAATGGCCATAGTGCAGAGTTCACAAGTACTCACTGTTTACCTCGTGATTTATGTAGCTTGGTGGACTTTGCTGTTCTTAACTTTTCTAGCTTGTCAGCATTGCACCTTTTGCATAATGTTACAATTAGTTTTGGTTAAATGCTATGTGCGGGAATGTGAAAGAGTAACCAAGGACACATGTAAAGGTTGATGAATACACTTTAGGTCTTTTGCCCTGTTTTCAATTTCCTTTTCCACATTCTCCCACATGAAACGGAATAACCTTCACTGCTTATATAACCTTCTGCATTTGATTACCATATTAACGTCCTTAACAGCATGAAGCTAATTTGTGAGCTATGGATGTCTTTGGAGAAGGTCACAGTAATGAAGTGTACACCAAGAACATGATTTCAGCTTCACTTATTAAACATTTGCTAATTGTTTATATTTGCGTGATTAGAAATTTTAATAAGAGAAGAATGCCCTGGATGTAATGTGCCATACTTGTGGCTGTTATCGCTTTTTTTTTTTTTTTTTCCGTGGACCATCCCACTCCTTTTTCCAACACTGGTGCTTTTAATTATCTCCTCTGACACAAGATACTATGGCAATTTCACCTTGTTATATTTAATAGATAGTTCAGTGGTAGAACCGTGTTTTCTCAGGTGGTTCTCTGCTAATCGTCTGGCTAACAGCCCACACAGGAAAAAGCTATCTAGGAAACCCAGTACAACTGTTAATGCAAAATTTGTTGTTTTTGTATTAGGTTCATGGACTTACTTGGTATATCCATGAAATTAGTTAAGTAGGAATAATTAGATCATCCTCTAAGTATTGTCTAACAAGACAAGAAAACTATATGCATGCTAGTGGCTTTGCATGTGTCCTCAAGTATAAATGTTGACATTAGCGCGCTAAGAAGTTCATGATGACCATGAGAAATAAATATAACATTTTAGGCATGTTAAAATCAACTGCAATAGAAAAAGCGGGAGTACTAAAATAAACCAATTGTTTTTAATTTTAACTATAGAGGAGAAGCAATCACTAAATCCGATAATCTTGGTGTTATGTATTTCTGTGCACATTTTATGTAGGTGTTAGTGTAAATTCATGGACAGCCTACCTGATCAGCTGGGGAGCTTTAGGTCCATATAACATATCACAAACCTGAGTTTGAAAGCCATTTATGTTGTTAGCCTTAATTTTTCTGGTTTTAAACCATGCCATATCTTGTCTTTACAGCTTCAGTGGTAACATATCCTAATCATCACTAGATTTATTATCAGCCAAGTTATTTTATTAATCTTTAAAATATCAGGCTGTGCAGAGAGATGATGACATCAGTGATTTTAACATGAGGTAGGGAATGCAGATTACGGTAAGTACTAATGAGGAAAATGACAGAGTAGAAAATTATATCACATGACCTTAAATGCACTTTATTTCAAACCATGCATAACAGGGAGACAGACCTTTTCACAAATTGAGACAAGAGCTCTGCGCGCGCTAAGGAGTCAAACGGTACGACGATGACGTTGTCTTTAAAAAGATAATTCTCTTTTTAAACTAAATACATCTTCAAAAGGAAAAAGCCCACAATGTCTTGCTGACACCACCTGCACACAGAGGGCAGGCTGCCACTGTTTCAATGGGCGCTGCGTGCACACCCCAGCGGGCTTCCAGATAGCGGCTAAAGAGCTTATTTCCCAAATCTCTTTATCCTTTCTAGAACTGTGAGACGTTGACAGAAAGTCAGTTAACTCTAGCCAGTGGCAGCTGCATGGGTTTTGCATAATTAATTATTTATATGGAGCCAGACATAGTAATTACCATCCAGATGAATATGATATTCTAATCAGGCAGGCTTTAATTTTAATTGCCCTCCAGCATCTAACTGTCAGTGCTGGCCTGGCTTGATAAAGTGGAGAGTCTCTAAACACCATTAGACATCTGCTCTGAGAGCATTGCCCCCACTACCCACCAGCCGCACCACCACCACCATAAAAAATCAATACAGGACGAGGATATGTGTGTGTGATCTTGCTCATTTTTCAATTGAAAGCCATTTTTCGTCAATGGCAAAACCAAAGTAGGGCTTCAAGCTATTGAGGCAACCTCTCCCCCTCCCCCAGTGATTGATGAGACCGCTAGGATTCTTTTTTTTTGTTTCCTTTTTTACTAACAACTTGGTGTCTCGTTTCAATATATTGCTTGGGAGTGCTTATCATGCTTCTTCTTTTCTTCTCTAAATTGTCTGTTTTCTGGCAGGTGCACTGGAACAATGAAAGGGGCGATTTACAAAATTTGTTTCCATGTGCATCACCTCTACTATACATCAGCTGTGTAAACATTAGCATTCTAACAAAAGGTGGTGTGCAATGATGATTGAAACTAATGTTTAGTTTTCAAATGAATTAACAAAATCTCCTTTTTTTTAATGGTGTCCTCGTGATTTAAGACTTCCTGAATGCGCGACACTTACTGCATGTCATTTACATTTGTGGCTCACCAGTTTGTTAGGTTGGAGAATTTCACATTTACTGATGCCCAGTTCTCAAAGACCCTCAGTGCAGCAGGAGCCATAATCCCAGCAGCTGTTACCATGGCGAGGATTTTTCTTACAGTTTCCAACCACAATTCCAGCAGAAAAAATATTATCACATATTTTACGTTCTTAGTTAGGGCCTGGGCCCACTGCACTACGCTCAAATTGTTGAAGCGTTAACAATTAAATGACGTTTTTATTTCAAAGTTAAGTATATTAGTGACTAACAGAATATACCTCACTCAGTAATGTGATGTAAATATATTTAGCATCTTTCAAAAAGACTGCTTTGAGTTATTAACTTGTTTGCTTTGTTTTGCTTGGTAGCTTTTTAGATGTTTACATTACAGAAGGTGCTGTAATAAAGTGACATAGTGTATGTCCATGAAAGAGTGATTGGGAAAATTGCACTCATATGAAATATGATTTTAATATAAAGTTATATAAAGAGGTGAACTGGGTGGAAATGAAAACTTTGGCACATTCTCGAAAGGCAAGGAAACCACAGTCATTATGGTTGTGCACTTTAAGAGAGATGATGGATGGTTTCACATTTGGGCCCGATAGACTCGTAAAATGTATGGCTTCCGCCAGTTTGGGACATATTTAAAAGTAATGACATAAAAATTAGGAATGGCGATTTATATCATATACCGTGGTTTTTTGGTTTTTTTCTTTCTTTCGGTTCTTTTCTCGTTATATTTTTTTCTAATAACTTTATGGTTTTCAGCTCACTGGTTGCCAAAAGCAAGTAAAAGTGAAATAATAATTGACAGCACTTGCCAGAATATTTGAGTCCTTCAAAAACCCTTGGTTTTCACCTATCCCTCCCACTGTTTCTCATCATCATTGTGCATTCACAGAACGGAGAAACATTCCTCTACGCAGCTCGGCTCAAGGTTTTTTGATCTCCACACACTGCAACTGAGGTGAAGGGAAGTAAGGTCCTCAGATGTCTATGGTTCCTCATGCCCAAAGTTTGAATTTTATTAAAGACCCTCTTGGCTTCCTCGGCTACCAGGAACAAAGCATGAGCTGGACTCAATGGTAATCCTGCCTGCGAGGCGAAGGTGTCAAAGGTCACTCGTCGCCAGCAGATGAATCCTGTGGTCGGGGTGGCAGAGGCTATGATGGAAAGGAGAAGAACACAGAGGAGCTCTTTTTCTCAGGTTATCCAGGCACAATCTAATGAGGAGGATTGGAGGAGAGAGAAGCATGCTGGTTCTTGGGTGGAGGCATGAGGAGTGCTGTGGGGGGGAAAACTTCACTATAGAAAGCAACAGAGATGAGGATAAGGTAGAGAGGGAGAAAACTGGAATGCGTAACATGAAAAGGATGGTGGAGTGAGACATAAGGCACAATCAGAGGTTGCATTCTATGGTCTTGCGTGAGAGCCACTTAGTGCCTCAGGACAAGCCCAAGGCTAATAAAGCTGAAAGTTGGTAGACGCTCTGACCTTGCTTTGGAAAGCAAAGCCCTAATAAGGACACAGTCTAAAGAGAGAAGAAAAAAACTATTTCTCTGCAGAGCAAACACTCTCTCCATCCCTATTTCATACCCTCTCCTTTCATTAGGCTATGGTACAGAGTGGAAGAGGAACCTATAGGCACCCTAATGAAGGGACTGGTGGATTGGATATATTAAAAAGGAGGGATTAAACAGTATCTGACATGGAAACTGACTTTGAGCATATTCACAGTGCATGATTAGTAATAGACTGTGAAATTCCAAACTCAATTATAAGAGGTAGGTTCATAGTAATAGGATTTTAGAATGTGAGACAACAGTAATTTTAGTTTCACGTGTCAAACGCTACTTTGGAGCATGTTACAGCTACGTGGCTAAAGAAAATCTGAAACATGTACTTTGGAAGTCGTTTCATGACTGATATTAACCCTGTTTAAATAGACAAAGCACTAAAAAATTTTTTTTTTTTTTCAATTCATAAAGGCTCCTTTTCACTTTAGGTTTGTAGTGGTTTAAAAGGTAGATCAGATGTATCTTTATAGCATTTGGATTAAAAAGTATTACTCACCCTTTCTTTTTAATTTTATGTGACGTATGTAATGACTGATTCAGGCGCTAAAAAGAGGACAAAATGCACATGTAAGAAGATATAAAAAATTATCAGCAGTCCATAAATTCAGGCAATATGTTTTCAATCCTTAATAACTGTCTCAGTAGAGAACTGAGACTTTTTGATTTCATGTTTGTGGTGCGAGTTCTTCCATTTTTGCCTGATCCTTTTCAGCCATCCGTTGAAGGAAAGGGTCTTCCACATGCTGCACTGGGTCTTCACAGCATAAGCTGGATGATAAGGTAGAGGTGCTTGCATTACAGAAGCTAGCTTAGAGCTGGCTGCACTAAGAAACTTTGACAAGTAGTCAATGTGAGTCCTCCCAGGGTGTGTATTTTTCTACTCAGACTCAGTCAGTCAGAGCGCTCTTTGGACCCCTGGAGATAAAAAGAACTTTCACCATACCATACTGTAGATAATTTGTGCCATGATGTTTTTATAATGAGGCCAGGGATTAGGGTTTCATTCAGGCTTTCTTTCATGAATTCAAGATTAACAACAGGCTCTGTCTGCAAAACCAATTGGAAGAAGGGGAGATTTTAAACCTGCCAGAAACAGCTGAGCATATGTGAGAGTCCAGCACTGAAGTGTTATCGGAAGGACAGAGATGGCAGGGGAGCTAAAAAATATCAGTCAAAACAAGTGGCTGTTCATGGAAGTGAACCCAGTTGAATAACCATTACATGCGTCTCAGAGTTTGTTTCTCCAAGACCTTTAACACAGTCTACTGAACATACCAGAGCAAATCCCTGTAAATTGCCCCGGTGTGCCAACATTAATCTGAGGCAGGGGTGACCATCCACAGTCTAAATTGAGCCCTCAGAGACCATTCACCCAGAGAGAAAGCGTTGTTAGAGAGCTGGAGGGACACTGACAGTACAGTGTACCCCCCAGTCCAACAGCTTTTGCTGCTGGAGATGAGATAAGGGCTATCAGCTGCCTGACTCCACTGAGAGGAAGTGCTGCATTTTGATGCAAAGAGTAGCAGCAGCCACTGACGAGCAAAGAGACCTAAATATGAGCTCAGCCATGCCATTGTAGAGCCAACAGAAGTGTATGCCAACAGAAAATGGTCTGAAGCTGAATGGCACTGTGAGAGGGCTGTAGATGTGGTGAAGGAAGCAAACTAAGAGGCACCTGATGTGTAATTTATTTACAGCACCCACAGATGAGAAGGCAAATCAGGATGATGTTGTATGGGAAAAAATAACAGGGCAGACCAATCCTAGTATTGATAGTATTGATAGCAATGCTGGTATTAGTGTCAGATCAATACTAGTGTGATGGGATTAAAGCTTTAGTATGTTTGTCTCCTGTAGGTTTCTGACATTGCTCACGTTAATCAGAAACAAGGCTTTCCTCTCATTCAGGAAAGCTTTGCTCTGCCCCCTCCTCAAACTGCCAGTTCTATTAGAAAGGTGCCAGAATATACAGTGTATCCCAGTTTGTTATGTATGGGCTACATAGACATACAGTAAACTAGTCAGGATGTCCATGTTGACCCCTGTCCACTGCAGAAACAGCCAACAAAGGGAGCATCAGAAGTGGTCAGAAGAACAATAGAAGTTGTCCTGGTCTGATGAATCACATTTATTTTTACATCATGTGGATAGCCCAGTGTATGGAAGCCCGTTTCCGCCACTAAATTTTAAAAAAAAAAAGCTAGTATCCATAACTCGAAATTTAGAGTTATTTTCTCGAAATTTCGACTCACTTTTCTCGAAATTTCGAGTTAATAAGTTGAAATTTCGAGAAATATAACTCAAAATTTCGAGTTACTTTTCTCAAAATTTCGAGTTAGCTCTGCCAATCAAAAATATACGCCCGGAAGCATATGGCGCAGAGGAATGCGCACTCAAAAACGGATCCCAACAAATTGGCGCTTTCGCGAGTACGTTTGCTGATAGTAACACCATGTGATTCAGCTAATAACACAGGGATTTCATCATTTGTGAAGCCAGGCTGAAAACACTCAGCAATCTGTGCATTCACGACTGGATGTAATACCGGTAGCTTAGCTGTAGCATTTGTAGCTGAGGGCTTCAGCTTCCGGGTAACAAGGAAATTACGTCATTCACGTAGATTACTGATTGGCAGCGCTAACTCGAAATTTCGAGTTACTTTTCTCAAAATTTTGAGTTAATAAATCGAAATTTCGAGTTAATATGTCGAAATTTCAAGAAAATAACTCGAAATTTTGAGTTATGGATCCTTTTTTTTTAGTGGCGGAAACGGGCTTCCATACCAGTGTGTGTGCTTAGCTTCCTTGAAAAATAAACAGGCACGGTGATAAACTATGGGAAAAGGCAAGCCAGTGGAGGTGTGATGTTTTGGGTAATGTTCTGCTGGGACGCAAAAGTTTCCCAGGAGAACATTTCTGTGAGAAGTAAAAATATGAGAAGCACTAACAAATGGCTTTGACTAATGGCTTTCATACTTTTAAAGTATGAAAATAATGGCTGTGTGGAAAGTTAGTTCTCTACAGGGGTACAGGTTACTCTCGTGACAGGCACTGATGCAGTCATCTGTGCCAAAAATGCACTGACTAGGTCTCTGTTGTGATGATAGTTTATCACTGTTATGTCTGTTCAAAGTAAGCAGTTTTATCAGATGTTTTCTGAAGTTATTTCTGTTTTTCTCCAGTTCATCCAACAAGTTAAACAGTTATTTAACTGTACGTCCACAGTTGAAAAGATAACTAATTTCTCTGTGGTAGTTAAAATTATTGTTTCGACCTCAGTAACTTTTTTTATTTGCCGCTGTTGCTTTCAGGGGAACCAGTGATTGCTAGTCATGTTCATTTGCATACAAAGATAAGTCTAATATGGTTGCTCGCTAATCCCTTCCCCTTAAGTGCTGGATAACAGACCATTTTTAGCTTTTAATCCATTAATGAAATTTGTTTGCTCATTGACTTGAATCATCACCATAATTATAGGGAAAAAATTTATCAATTCAAGCTATTTGAAATGATGTGTATTTTATGTGGCATTTGCATATTTGAATTAGTGACAGTGATGTGTCATTAATTGATACGATTATTTTAGTCGTTGTGGTGCAAACCGCATTTTCATTGTTGCCTTAATGAGATCTAAAGAGTTAAGTTGATAATTACAAGAATAGAAAAGCTAACTGCTAAATGCACGCACGTTTGAGTAATTCTTTACAATCAGTGTGTATAGAATAGTTACAGCTGTGAACACTTTAAAACATATGTTCTGTAGCTCCAGCAATGTAATGTAAAGGGGAGAACTGTCTCATAATTTATGCATATGGAGGCTTATTACTCTGACATGAATACATCTCACACGCTTAGGAAAGCGAGGCAGCAGTAAACAATTCAAACTATCCAAAGTAGCAGTTGCTAGACCTTCGTCTGGCATCCTTAAATGCACGTAATTTTACTGGTCAGCACTTTGAAAGCATTAACTATTGTGTGGTGTCTAATGCACATATTAATTATGTATGCTGGTGAAGATGTACCAACCTTGATATAGCCCTTTAAATCTCCTGTATTTAGCTGCTATCATTTATAGCTCACAGCTTACAGCATCCACCACAATTTGCAGAAGCAACATTATGGAGCGCGTTCCTTTCAAGCGGTGCTCTGTCCCCTGTGTTTTGATTTAGACAAAGCAAAAAGAGAAAGATCTTTTGGTGGAAAGTGTCAGCGGTGGAAGCTGAAGGTTTGTGAAGAAGTTGGCCCAGTAGCCTCGGATCACTAACACAGGGGTAGTCATTGCACACAAACCACTGTCAGTTCTCATCACTCCCAAAGACCCTGAGGGTTGGAGTGTGCATGTGAGTGAGGTGCTTACTTTGTGTTCTTCTGTCCAGATAGACACCCTTGAGGCGCCTTTCATCCAGAGATGTGCTCTCTTCTATTTTCAGCCCCTCTATATGTGAGCACTGGAACTATCAAGGAGCAGTAGATTGGAAAACCTGAGAGTGGCATAAAATAAATCTAAGGTTTCACAAGCATTTCCCCCCCACCTATTACAGAGCTCCAACTGGCCAGCCAACACAGCATCTAGTTAATAAATAGTTTCCACTGTGGTGACTCCCGGGAATGAAGGAGGTAAAACAAAATATGGTGTTTCACAGTCTGCATGAAGATCCTCATGCCAAAACCGTAGAGAAAAGGAAAGTGTGTTATCTTATATATTTATTTATTTATTTATTTGGTGTGATGGTGCCAGTGGTCATGTTATAATAATATGTCATCATTTTTTCAGTAGCACAGGACATGCTGGCTACAGCCAGTATTTGTGCCAAAACCAGCGTTACACTGTTGCTTCTTCCCGTTTCGCCTCCATCACTCACCCACTGCGATGATAATCTTCATGCATGATTAACATTTTGAGTCCCTCTGTTTGATTGAGATGAGTTCAGGATCCTTGAACCTGAAATTCAAAGCCATCAGGTGTTGCTAATGTGTTTCCAATTTCCTTCCACCTTCTTAATATAACCTGCTGAAAAACAACATCAGCATTACAGCGAGCAGTGCATTTTCACTACAATGCTGCCCGTAAGCATACAAGACAAGCTTTCACATCTGATCACGACCCCTTATAAGCAGCAAATGTCGCATCTCTCTAACTCCCATAAACATCGCTTAGGGCTACAGAGGCGTTCATATGGCCCCAATCTCTTCATGTCAGAGTGGCAGGAGGGTAATCACTGGTGACAGAACTGCCCATCTGAGTTGCTTTCTCAGCTGTGCGTGTGCAGATGCATTTTTGTCTTTCTGAGTGGCAGCTGTGGCAGATGCGGATATTTCTCCATCTTCAAAATAGGCCTCCAGTCTATTTCCTCCCTTCCTACCCTCTGTCCTCATCATTGCGTGACCCCCTGCCATTCACCTGGGAGTGCATTGAGTGATGATGAGCTTCTTGTCCCAAGGCTGCCTGCAGGGATCTTGGGATACTGTAGCACTGTCACGCCATGCTTCTGGGAGAATCAAGCAGACAAAGCACTATCTAGACTTTTTGTTGCAAGCAAGTGTGTATCTGTGCATTTATGTGTGTCTGTGTGTGTATTTGTAATCATCAGTGTTGGGACTAACGCGTTATTAAGTAACGCGTTACAGTAACTACGTTATTATTGTGGTAACGAGCACGGTAACTAGTTATTATGCCAAAATCAGGAACGCGTTACTCGTTACTGGGATTTAGATAGGGTCGTTACTCGTTACTTCGTGTGGTGGCATCGCGGAGTTTCCACAGATTCAGTAACATTAGCAAGTGGTGGAGGCAGCAGGTGGATGAAGGAAAAGGGACGCAGAAGGAAAAGAGACCCGAGGCGGCCGCCGGTCCAAGTGTGAACTGAACTTCAGGTAAGAAGTTATGACCTGCAGTCTCTCTGGGTCAGATATAAACCAAGTTTAGGTGGAGTTTATTTTCGTTATTCTGACTTTTTCCGTACTGCGTGCTAGCTAGCATGACGGAGTTTCTACACAGCTGGGTGGGTGCTATGAAGTTAATGATGTTGAACCTTATTTTGTTCATAAGTTATTAGAGTTGCCAACCGTCCCGTCTGGTATTCAGAGAAAATATTACGCGTTTCTTATTGAGGTGAAAAGGAACAGTTTGTCCCGTAATTCAGCTACAATGAAAAAGGCACAAAGCTGGAGTTATTCTGTGTCTTTACGCTGCACAGCTGCCTCTTCTTCTTTCATTCTCCCCCCTCCCTCTCCCGTTTCTACTTCAATCATGAAACTGATCAATGATCAGCTGATCGGCTCTCTTGTTTGTTTATCGCCCACTTTGCGCCAGAAAGAGGAAACCAGCGGATGTCGCGCTAAACAACAGCAGCATGTTTAAGCTTGATCAGCTGTTGTTAGAATTTATTTAATATTAATTTCTAGTATCAGCTGATGTTTGCTGGAGCCACAGCTGTAAAAAAAAAGCTGCTGGTCATGATATGGTTTGGTTATCTGGTGAGAGGGAAACATGAAGATGAAACCAGGAGATGTCCTTACTGAGCAGGTGATGGAGAAACAGGTTTACCTTTTAGGTGACATGAATGAGTTGAAGGGAAGTTATGAACTGTTTCTGAGAGACAAATAACACCAGGATCCTTTTTTAGGTAGCTGACAGCTGGTAACTGTGCAGGTGCGGATCTAGCAAAGTGTGGCCAAGGGGGCATGTAGGGCATTAACAGGGAATGGGGGGCACAAAGAAATACTTTTCTTTCTTATTCTCATTTAAAATGTCTCGCTTTTAAAAAATAATTATCTGAATCTTACAACAAACAATTGATAGATTGATGCATACATACCATCAAAACAGTGTACATCACTGTCACAACAGTGTTTTCATTCAAAGGCTTTATGATTTTTCCTATAATGGTGGGCCAGTTTCTAGTCAAAATGCCCGGGCCAATTTTCTTTCCCAGTCCAGCCCTGTATGCAGCTCATCTGCAGTCTGGTGTTACCTACATCTTCCTATTCAGAAGGCAGAATTTCTGAGTTCTGAGTACAATCGAAAACACCACGACTGCAGTTTTTGTGTTGGATGTAAAAGGCGCACATGACGCTGTGACGTAGGCTAGAATCATGGCAACAGTCAATGACGGTCCAGGCGTGGGATTTCTCTCGTGGAAATATGCACGTTATCATATCCTTTCTATTGGTAGGTGGCACAGTGCACTTGTGGCAAGTAAGCAAGCTAGAAGACTGGCAAAGTTATGGAAGAAACACATTAACAAGAGAATTCTGAGTAAAACCAAAGTTACTTTCCCTAGTAACTAGTTACTTTGAAAGTAACGAGTAACTTGAAGTAACTGAGTTACTTTTGAGAGAAGCAAGGAGAGCTCACACAGAAGACAGAGTCAACTTCTCAACTAGTTTTGTGAGGTGTGAACGTACAGGATATTTGTGGTACATGGATGAACAAATATATTTTTATACATGAAGTGACTGTATTTAAGGTGCTGAATAAGACTGCAAGGACTAAAACACCTAACCAGAGGAGCAAAAAGGATGCCCTGAAAGATTTAAACATGTAACAAAATGTTACTATCAGCAGTGTCTGTTAGTGTGGGTGGCGCTGTATCTAAATGGATTCACTGCCTCATCATCATAACAATAGCATGAACAATTTTATGGTCATGTCTGGGTGTTTTTTTTAAACTGTGACTTCAGCGCTGGATTAAAAAAAAGAAAAGAAAAGGAGGATTGTCAAAAACCGAGAAAAAACAGACGGACGGAAAGCAGAGAGGGGTGTACAGTAGGTCTGCGCAGGGGGTGGGATGGTAGAATCATTATTTTTGCTCCCCGGTTTATTCTTAGTTTGTATAACAACTGCCAAGTTTATGTAAAATCCCAATTTCAAACAGTAAGTTACCACCTAGCCTCAAGCAAACATGCTAAAATCCTCTCCTTGCACTGTCTGCTTTATAAACAGTTAACATTTAAAACACTGAGGCAGCCATACAAACTGTCCCCAATATTCATATGCTGCCTGTCATACTGTCATTCTTGTTGGATAAATGAATGTAATATTAATCCCCCAAGATCCCCTCCTATAACGTCCTCATAACCCCCCTCTCACCACTGCCGTGACTCCTATATTTTCCTCCTTGGCCCTGGTCCAAGCCAGCCGTCAGACGAAAGCCTCATCTTAGGCCATGGACGTCAAGCCAGTGTGAAGCATTTCTGCATGGCATCTGCCAAACAGCTATGGCCTGTCAGGCCCTTCTCTCTGTCTGTCAGTGAGTAATTGGCACACATATAGTAAGAGCAGACACATGCAGGTGGCTGTCTCTGTGCTGTGGTACCTTCTCTCCACACCTCAGGACCCCCAAGGGGACCGTTTAAGCAGCAATCCTGTGGTGGCAGCCTGCTTGTGTATATATTATGGGCAATATCCTGCACTCCTTCGCAAACTTTAAGTGCCAAAATAAAACATAATTGGCCGTCTGGAGTTGAGGCGTAATGGCACGCATTCATTTTAGGGATTGAAAAGTTTTCCTCCTGCATGGAGTGATTGTGCAATGTTTTGTTTGTTTATTTAACAGATGGCACTTGTTCTCTCGTCTTTCTAACCCTGTACCTCCTGCAGTATGCCAGACTTAAAATTCAGCAGCATATGTGGTACAGCAGGGGTGTTAGTCACGGTGCAATAGCCAAATCCCAAACAGGTTGTAAATGCTGGTCTGCCTTTCTAGTCTCTCTGTCTACATCCCCACTGCCCTGCTAAAACCTGAGTTTTCAGTGTTCAGAGATTTGCTAAAGGCTGCACTGAGGGACGCTTACCTGTCAACCGTGAGGCAGAGTTGGTCACTGTAACACAGGAACTGTCAAAAAACATCCAAAAGTATTAGAATCCGCTTGAGTTAAAGCTTACCTTGGCTCTTAACTAGTCAGTGTATTGCACAAGCAGTTTGCTATTAAGAAAATATTATGACTGCTGACGTCAGAGCATGAAACAGTTAGTGGATTTTCAGCACATTGCTATTTTCACTGCGCTTTAAAGAAATCATGCATGCAAATAATTTCTCAGTTTTTGTGCCGTGTACGGTGGCTGATTGTCTACCTGCTACTCTACCGGTGAACATTCAATACCTGTAGCTGCATGACTTTATCTAGTCCAAACACAGATGTCACTCAATATGAATGACACATGCTTTCTCATAATGTCAGTGGACGACAGAGAGCTACGCTGTCTGAGTCTGTTGCCTTCTTTTGACTCTACGGCTGCTCATTCAGCTCAGTTTGTCACACATTATTGAAAAAATGCATTACGGACTTGCCCTGCATTATGGATTGCTTACATTTTACATTGTTCTGTCAAATCAAACTTCAGACAAGATTGTGACAGATGAGTTTTGTTCCTGTTTCGTACCAAGTCACAACATTTTAGCTGTGCAAACAGATTTATTTACTTTGACCGTATTGTTTATTTCTTGAGTTATTTTGAATATAAATTAGCTCTCTTCAGTTTTATTAACTTTTATATTTGTTTTATACTCAACTTATACTCTAGTGCAGGATTATGCCGTGTTCCAGTTACGTTGGAAGTTGGCTGTTGGAACTTGGGAGTGATGTCACTGAATCTGCAGGACAGATTAAAGGTTTTACAGTGATACTGTTTACGTTCACCACTGCTATGTTGGATTGTTAACTCTGGGTTGATGGGGCTGCTCCGACTTTCCGAGTGGGAAATCCGAGTTAGGGGGCATTCCAGTTAAAAATTCAGATTGGGAACTTGGAAAACTGACTTATGACTAAATCTGGAAAACACCATCAAAAACTCAAACGGGTGTCAGTTAAAACAGTATATCCCAAAGAAGTCTTGCAGTAGTCTTCTGCATAAGAAATCAGTGTAATATAAGTTTACCACCACCAACACCTCTGCAATTCTGCTTGTGTTTGCATCGCAAAATAAGGTGCTTACAGCTTTCTGCATTGGCATACCTTAAAAAGCTTTTGGTATCATATTACTGCAAAAGAGCACTTCACTTTCACTGTACAGACTTCCTTGTAGTTCCTAGTGTTTGGATTTTCTCTTTAGTATTGTATGGACTTAGTTTGTTGTGAATTGGCAATAAATAAATAACACAGAATTAAATTGAACAGATATAAATCATTCAATACAAAATCAGCTGAACATACTTTGCTATATCGGGCTGTGTCAGAGTCAACGAGTGGCAGGGTGCCTTATTCCAGCAAAGCAGCGGTCTCCAACCCCCGGGCCATGAACCGGTACCGGTCTGTGAGTCATTTGGTACCGGGCCGCGAGAGTTGAGGCTCAGGTGTGAAATTCCTGGTTTTCAGGATTTTTATTGGCTTTTAGCATTTTTTTTAATCGTTTTTATCGTTAACTTTGTTTCCCTGGGTCTTTTCCCATGTGTTATGAATAAATCTTCTTTTTATTGGTACCAGTACTGACTTTATTTTGTTGTATTTATCCGTGACACCTTTAAGGCCGGTCTGTGAAAATATTGTCAGACATAAACCGGTCCGTGGTGCGAAAAAGGCTGGGGACCGCTGCAGCAAAGGAATAAGCTCAGAGATGCCTCAGCAGCATCCTCATTTACATCTCACTGCACCTGACTCACCATGAGTACCATAGTAACCTACTTTGTGTGTATATGTAAAAGATATTTAAAATACTATTTCATAATATGTTTGCATCATTGTGATACAGCCCGAACTATAAAAAAAATAAAATGTTACCCAAGCAAATAGGCAGACTTGACCTCACACCTCAGGGTATTTGACAATTTGCTCCGTTGGCCCAGAACCATGAGAACTGGATATACAGATGTTGGACTTTTATACAGTTTTATAATATCTATTAGCATTCTTATAAATGATCAGATTCTCATATGGTCAATGATTTGGGTGTCGGACATAAAACTGCATGGCAGTTACATCTTGCACTCCAGTGAAACTTAACGGGATTACCACTCTAAGTGTTGACCAACTCCTAGGCAAAACAGCGTTAATATTGTTCAGTCCTTACACTATATGAGTAAGCCTCTCATTAGTATGTAAACAGGACTGTAGTGGGTCAAAACAATGAGACCCGATGGACTTCCACTCAGAATAATGCGGCCTTGAGTCTTTCCACTGACAGACATTCAGAGCACAGGAGCTGTTAAAGCCAGACCACCAGCCTCCCTGCTGACTGCAGTCAGCAATCAACTGCATTGCGAGGCCAGTAAGAGGTCAATACATGATCCAGACACTTATCAACCAGCTCCCAATAGCCTCCAGACCATTAACATCTCCTTAAGTAAATTGTGTTTGGAAATCACTGAGCATTCTTCCACCCCGACACGTTGCTGACCTCCGAAGGCATAGCTGATTTTCCCTCTCTCCCCCTCTTCACACCTCTTCTACCCTCCGTCCTCACCGCCACACAGTGACTGATTTTAGTTGCAGCAGATTTCATCATGGGTTCGATATTCATATGTTCTATATTTATCAGTGTTTCTGGTAATGTTTTTTTAACCTAATATAACTGTGTGTGTGTGAGGTGACAGAGAGAAGTACTATAGGAGGAAGATTTTTAAGTACCTCTTAGCCGTCCTTAGAGAAATTTTGTCAGTGTTCTACTGTCACAGCTTTGCAGTCACCAATCTTTTACAGGTATGTGATTGAGACTGAAATGAAGAGGCTGTGTTTAACGCCGGGTAACGTAATGATGAGTAATGTACTAACTGGTCAACTCTCTGGACTTCTTTCTGGTATAACTGGTTGTTTTTCATCTGCTGTTGTTTACTTTGAGTGCCATATTTTACAAAAAACACAAATGTGATATGAGGGAAGAAAAGAAATAATTCCCACTACCCTTACCTACACACGCAAACACTCACACATATGCACATAACTGGTTTTATTATCGCTTTCTTCAACAAGGGACATGGCTTTTGTACTGCTGTACGGTATCATGCACCGCAGTGGAACTAAAAGACTGAATCAAGTGGTCCGATCCAGCTCTCCCTAGGGGTTCGGCGCTACAGAGACGAGAGATTATAGTCACACAATTCCTGTCCTTCAGAGGACTCCAGTATGACATTCCACCATACACATGCCATTTTTTAACACATTCCCATCATGCAAAATGAGCCCACCACCGTGATATTTTCACCACGGAGGAGGAAAAAATGCAGATAACTTCACGGCGCGCCCGACACTAAAGCGCACCGCATTTGCTGTGTATTAAAAAGGTTGCATACATGAGAGCAACGGGGAAAGGAAGATCCTATCATCCACAGAAGTGATTTTCAGTATGTGACTGTCTGGCATTCAAAATTGATGCCAGTCTGTTTTTATTCAGCTCTCTGTAGATCTGCAGGTGCTGTTGCCATGACGCCTTTAAATATTTCATGCTCCTCTGACTTTTATGCCCAGCCAATGATTTCAAGATATCGATTCATTTCACCAATCAAAACACCATGTCGTTGCCCTCACATATCGAGGCCCCGGCTCCTGATATGCTCCCCTCGTTTTTCTGCTTGATTAATCAATAAATGCCCCTGCAGTTTTGCCCAATTAGTTTCACACTCTTCCCATCGATTAAATGAGGAGGAAAAACATATTCCATTTTGATGCACATCAGAGAGAACTCAGACACCTCATCAGGTGGTATTGATCACAGCTAGTCGCCCTTACCGAGCTATGTGCCAATGACCTCCATCATTAGGCCCCGCAGCTGCTGGCTTATGCACTCCAGACAAGTGGAGCAGTCATCAACCCCCACCACATCACCACCATCACCATTTCCAACCACCCCCTTTCATCATCTTAGAGCTGTTCTCTCCCCTTTTCTGTCCTCCCTCTGTTGCTTTATCACCTATCTACACTCCCACCCCCCATTCTCTCCCTGCTCCCTTCCCTCCCCGCTTGTTTCTCTACGTTTCCTTCCCTTATTCATCCCCTCCTGTAATCAGATCACGGTGACCCCCTGCTGGTGTTAATGGAGGTGAGAATCAGCCCCGGGTGTCAGAATGCATCTCATCTTTCTGGTGCCCGCCTGCCAGTAATGAGGACGGGCATTGTCAAAACTCAGCATCCCACTGTGCCAGACACAGATGAGCGCATAATGAGCAGTGTGTATAAATAAAGGCAAAAGAAAAAAAGATAGTTAAACTCTTGCCATGTCACACCACCTGTTATGATATGTGCAGAGTTTGTTTGTATGCAGCTGGGGTGTCTATTGCCTCACAACCTCCCCTTATCTACCTCAGATATATGATATGATTACAGACGAATCCAAACGTTTTATATACATAAGTAGATATAAATCTCTATAAATAGAGTATATAGATAAGTAAAAAAGGGAAAAAGGAAAAACAAATTCTAGAAGTGCTAAAAGTGCCACACAAAGAGTTCTAGATAACCTCCCTCCTGTAGAGTGGAAATGCTTTTTGTGGCCAGCCAAAATTCCTGAAAGAGATTCTGTCATTATTTATTTTAATTCTTTTATCCAGTTAAAAAAAATCCAGTTTATCCAGCATTTGAAAAGTTAATATTACACTCAGTTGTGCTAACCAAAGTTTAGTTTTATATTTAACCTTTTTAACTTTCATTTACTGGCATTTATAGTGGCCAATAAATGAAAGTTTTCAAAGTAAAGAAGAGACATGAGAAACTTCATTTAACAATATTATTATGGTTGACTCTGAAATTTCTCTGTTGGTAACACATGTTTGGAACACTGCAAAGACAACAACCAGAAGATCTGAGCAGAGGAGAGCCTAAACAAGTAACGCACGACTTGCTGAGACAATAAAACAGTTGCTTTGTTATATTATCTGTAAGCACCCATGAATAAATACACATATGCGTTACACACTATCGGCTGATATATCTGATTTTTAAATTGCATTGTATCGGTATCAGTATCAGTCCTAAGAATCCTGTATTGTTTCTATTGATTAGACAAGGCTGACCAATAACTTCTCATAATGGAGTTGTTTCCAACAGTGTGTATTTAGACATTTTTGAGAGGCATTAGAGTCTGAATATAGCAGCACCTACTATGTAACTGACAGCTTCTTTGAAAAAGCTCAAGGGTTTCATGATTGCAATATTACTATACGCAATGCTCATTTTTCAGCGGTCTTCCATAATTACAAGCAAATGTGCCTCTCTATCTAAATAAATGTCCATACCATATGGAAAAGCATAGCTGGGGGCAGCATAGGTCAATACAGACAGACAGATCAATATTTGAATGGTCCTTTTATTATTCAACTAATGCATGGTAGTTTACATGCAAGATGGGACTCAAAGGAACATAAAAATAGTACAACACAACACCAGTAGTGTGTTTGTGCTATTTGTATTATACATTTATGGGAAATTAGCACAAAAAGCAATAAGCCATGCATTTAAAATGCCCCATTAATAAGTTGATAGGAATCTACAGATGGTGTTTTTCTTTAATCTAAATTGTGTGTTTATAACGGATAAATGATGGTGTATGTTTCATAGATGAAAAACCTTCACCAATGCGCGAGTACTGCTGCACTCACTTGGAATTTGTGTTTCTCATGGATTCTGACCTATTGCTGTAAAATCATACTGAGCTTTAAGCTTGTTGATGTGTGAAAACTTTCAACAAAAAGCTTCTTGAGACCTCTTTAGTTTGCATTGCTACTACCTTTTGATGGGAACTACATAAATTATGCATGGGCTGAGCATTAGGGCTGAATTTAAGCCCCAGTGCTATACACCAGCGCCTCAAGATATCTGAACACACAATCAATAATTCTCCATCAGCCAGGGAGGCTTCCTAGAGGCCCACACAGCCTTCTTTGAAGCTGTCTGACAAGTTAAACCCAGTCCAGTTTCTTTTTTACTAATGGCCAACCTCTTAGGAGAATATGACATGCACTGTTATAAATTCTTGTTTTTACACGGCCCAATTGTACAATATGGAGTGTATTACACAGATCGGTTTTAGTGTTAGAAAATTAACGTAGCTCCGGAAGAAGAGGAAACAGAAGGAATCCTTAAAATGGCACCATCAAACAAATGAATAAGGGAAAATTAATTTCATGTCTGCACTTTAAGTTTATCACAATAAGAATCTGAGTATTTTAAATTTTCTGTTATGTTTTGGGGTTGTTTTTTTTCATCTTGACGTTTTTGATTTTGCCCAAAAGCAGCTAGTAAGAGACTAAGAAGCTAGCCTCCTCATTGTAAATCTTTGACAAACAAGTGATCATTTACACAGCAATCTTGATTTAATTGCTACTCTGCTTCTACCTACAACAAAACTCCATTCCCATGAGAATCAAGTGGACAACATCACCAGGCTGACCAGAAAATGGCAAAACTTTATCATGCAATAATTTGACAGGATGCTCAAGGCATATGGCAAAGGTCTCCTTTTGCTACCTTCCAGCAACTATGTGTGCCTGCCTTGGGAGCAGCAGGGCAAATAACACTGAGAAGTAATATTGATGGATGGAGTAATGTGGAGGAACTTAAATATAAAAAAAATATAAAATATAAATATAAAAAAGTAGTTATTATGTAACTACTGTGTACCTGTAGCAGAACTATTACAGAAAGCCTTTTACGGAGTAGTTGGCTAGCATCACTGTTTTTTAAGATGCAAGATTTCAGGCTGTGTACATAGCCTCTTTTCATTTGTTATTTTCTTATAATGTTCTTTGTAGTTTGAGAGTAAATTACATGGAGCTGTATTTACCATTTGTTACATTTTTACAGGCACTTTTAGTCAGTCTCTCGTTACATTTAGCTACAGAATAACTATGGGGGCTGTGATCTTAAGCACTATCCACTCATCCATCCATTTTCCTAACCACTTATGCAGTTCAGGGTCACGGGGCACCTGGAGTCTGTTCTAGCTGACATTGGACAGGGTCCCAGTCCATAACAGGCCTAACACAGAGTGACGAGATAGCTACTCACACCCACACCTACATTTACATGGGCAAATTTAGAATCATCACTTAACCTAAAAAGCGTGTTTTTGGGCTGTGGGATGTAACTGGAGGACCCCAAGGAGACCCACGTAGGCACCAAGAGAACATGCAAACGCTGCACAAAAATGTTCCAGCCAGCCAAGAGGTTCAAACATGAAACCTTCTTGCGGCAGCAGTGCTAACCACTGATAAGTCACTTCTGTGAACTAAATATAAATAACTGAATTTATATAAATTCAGAGAACAATGATATTTTAATTAGACATTTCTGACTTCATATCAAGTCACAATGTGATGAGAGGACAAAGGTCTCCATAGAGTGCTTTTTTTTAAGTCATCACTTCTATGAAATGTCCAGATGTTATGATCAGATGCTCAGTTTTTGATCACACTATATTCAGTAAAAGCAAAACAACCAAGACAAAGTAGGTACATTTTTCCCAAACGTTGTGTTATTGTTCAGTATTTATACTCTTTCAGCTTTGGTACCTATGGTACTCAACATACTGATAGATAAGTTGGAGCTAATCATAGTGACATTGTGATGAATGTTTTGCTTCTAACATATTTTTGAAACTATTCGCAGTCCATTACATTGTATATTAGTGTAGCTAAAAGTCAGTGTTACGGTCAGTTGTTTTCTGTAAAATATAAGAAAGTAGCTTCTGGCTAAATTTAAAAAAAAAAAAAGGATAAAGAATGTAGATTGCTTAACAGGATACAGAACAGAAGATAAAACCATCAGGTACAATTCAAGTCCACAATGTTAAAACATGAAGGTTAAGCTTTCAGATTAATGTGTTCTTTTTTATAGGTTTATGAGTAGAACTGTAATCATGGGGGTACACGATTGATGACTCTATCACTGATACAATTTTAACTATGTACTGTGTAATTTACAGCTTTAATTTCATTCTGTGGGATAACCAAATATGTAGAGAGAAAAAGTTTGAAGGCCCAGGACAGAAAAAAATGAAACAGAGTAAGTCAGTTGAACTAAACCAGATCAGCAAGAGAAGTCTTGGAATGCATGATTGATGTTAAAGTTATGGTTGGCTTAGCTACAGAGGACACCAACTAACAGGCTAACTTGCATATGACAAATAAAACTGAAAACTGAAACAGACATGAAAATGCATTTACCTTGAAAAACATGACTGTTAATTATGGTAGGTAATTAACAAGCAAATGGGAAATGAAGGAGGAAGGTTTCAGAATGTGAGACTAAAATAATGTGACATTAAAGTTTTAAGATAAAATTGCTTTATTGTCACAACAAGTTGTGGATTGCTCATTTAAGTATCACCCAACCCTGCTTGAAGCAACTGGTTGTTGTGTTTTTGCTGTTCCAAGCATGCCAACAGCAAAGTTGAAGAGTGCCCTCTGGTGGTCAAACCGTAAAATGTAACTTTAAAAAAATGGTTGAAGGGTGTTTCTCTCACCTTTTCTTTTTCATTTTTCATTTATTGGCCATTATAAATAATGACTGATAGTCAGCCTGCTGTTATGAAGTAGCTATGCAGTGAAGCCTATTTTTTGTATTTTGTAATCTGGATAGATTTCCACCAAGATAAATATAGTTGGGTTAGCCTACAAACATTTTGTGCAGGGTTTCCTTAGATGCAGTCGACTTCCCAGCCTGAATGATTCTTTCATTCCACTACTGTTTCCATCACAAGGGTAAAAGCATTAGGAAACCATTGCAGCTTGGATTGGAAACTCCACTCTTTTCCTTGTCCATGTTTTAAAGTGTTTTACTTTTGTCACAGTAGTTAAGTCTTAGTTTTCACCAAAGTTCTTTCAGTTTAAATTAAAGCTGTTTAGGTTTTACTGCATTTTTTTTCTTCACAAGGAATCGAGAAGATTGTTTGGGTTATGTCTGGGAGGAAGATTGAAATTCAGGCCTTGTCTTGTCCTGTAGTGTCCTGTGCTCTAGACTCACATTTCAGCGGTGTATCCAAACAGTATTGACCAAAAGGGCACCCGCTGACAAACATAAAATGAATTGCGGTCAAAAGAAATAGGTTGTGTGCCTGAATTTTTCCTCTTAACAACCATCACCACAGAGACCATGAAGTGAAACAGTCAAGTAACTGTCAGCCGAGACACTGGAGCGAGAAGAGGCAGAGAGAGTGAACAGGGGGAAATAGGAGTATATAAACAGACTCCCTGTAACAAGTTTGTTTTTTCAAGGTGTCAGGTTCCGCGGCCAAGCTTATGGTTATCTGTGAGGTCTGTCCTGTTTGGTTTGGCATGCGCTCGGGCTGTGGCAATAAATTTCACTGAATGCTATGAACCGTTAATTAGGCTGGCAAATGGAGCTTGTAATTTGGCAGAAGCAAAACCCACAGCACTTTGAATTGCAGATACTACAGAGGCTAAAAGAAACTCCAAGTGCTTTGACAAGGCTCTGATTGAAGTTTCTGTGTGTGCGTGTGTGTGTGTGTGAGAGAGAGAGAAAGAGAGAGAGACTATCTGATTGTGTAACTGAGCATCCACATATATGTGTGTGTTTGCATTTGTGTGAAAATATGACAGTGTGTGGATTTGGCTATTAGTGTATATATGTATCATATATGTGCATATGTGTTTTTCCCCCTTTCTTTCTATTCTTTTTTCGTGGTCTGAAAGCTTCCTGGCAGCTGCTAATCTTCCACCAAAAGCAAGACTGAGGCTTTTACTTGGCACACCCCTCTTTTCTGTTTCTGTCTCAGACTGGATGGAAGTGAAATGGGCTCTTTTATGGTGAGTGAGTCGCTCAAAATGGCTACACAATCAAACGTGGCCGAGGATTGAAAGAAGTTTGAGGAGCTGTGATTTACTTTCGTCAACATAAAATTACAAGGCTGTTTGATCAGTAGGCAAACTAGCGTAGTAGCCTGACTGAAAGCAAAGAGATTTCATCGGGTTTCGGATAAGTGCTGTGGACTGTATAGAAAAAAATAAATAAATAGGAGGAGGGCATGGTGGAAGGCAGAGTAGGGTGAAAATGGATGCATGTAAGTATGGAGTTAGTACAGTGCACATCACTTTGGCCTTTGGATATGATGCAAATGCATTGGCGAGGTTAGCAACATGGGGCATGCTTCTAGAAGCCTCGTCAAAGAAAAATGTAGGAGGCAAACTCACGCTCACATATGTAGAGTCCACGTGCCGTGGGAATCCAGAACAGTACTGCAGGATCAATTGCTGGTTAGTTGCTGGAGGGGTCAGGAGTTTCGATCGATGTTGACTGCAGAGTGGTCCAACATACCAAACATACTCTCTATATGGTTGGAGCAGGACGTACCACCAGTGTACCTGCATAGGACTAAATGCACCAGGTAAAACCAATTTTTCAACATGCAGGGTTAATTTTATGAAGGGCCATATTATCTGCATTCTGCATAATAATTTAATGTAGGTCTAAGTACCTAAACCTAGCCTGCTGCGTTATTATTCACTTAATCAATGAATGAATCAAAAGTAAAATGTGAATTGAAAACCAGTGGGTGTGTAGCCGGTCTGGCCTTAAACTCTTATTGCCGTTAGTTCTCTGCATTGTGTTGTGCGAATGACCAGAGGAGTCAGCTCTCACTTTGCCAGCTGGGTGGATTTATTCTCCCAGAACTGTTTAAAATAAAAACAAAACAGTACAGCAACTTCACTTTACTGGACTTCTGCATGAACACCTCTCCTCAGCGGGGCCTCTAGGCGACTGAGGTGCAACATTACAACAAATCCAATTACCAAATAATACTGCTAAAATGTATTTATATTCATATATAACAAACAAAAATGCACTGCATCGTGAACATATAGTGACAATTACCTCATCAACAAAATTATACTTTAGGGAGACTTCATTTACCAGTGGCAATTTTACATATTTACAGTAAGTTGAAACAGTGAACATGAATCACAAACAAACAGAAGATATAACCAGTTCACATGACACAAAAATAAAAGAGGGAGCTCACATACCTGTTTAAAATAAAAACAAAACAGTACAGCAACTTCACTTTACTGGACTTCTGCATGAACACCTTCAAGGGAGAGAGAAGGATAGCGGACCACATGAGAAGCCACGTGCATGCTCCTATGCTCTCATCTGAGACATGCTAACTAGCATGTTACAATAAAGTGCTGTACTCGACAGAGAAACAATAATTCACACTAAAATATCTAACAGAACTATGAGACAAAATGCACAAAGGGAACGAGCAGTGTTTGAATTACTTTTAGTTACTTTAACTGTGTTTATTTGCTCTGTAACTGAGAACACTAGCGTACGCTCACCTCTCCTCAGCGGGGCCTCTAGGCGACTGAGGAAAATAGCGCGCAGCTACAGGAAGTGACTTCATGGGAAGTCAAAGGTCACACAAACAAAATAAAAGCTCCCAAAATATAAATACAGAAAATAAACATATATAAATAAACACATATACATAACCAATACTGACAAAGCGAGATAACACTGCAGGATGGATCTTTGGTGAAATATAAATTATTTTTTAATACACCCGTTACAGGTGCAACATGTTACAAAGTAATAAAATTGTGGCGCTCTACAACTTTTAAGGAGTGGAAATGTTACTTTGATTTTTACTTCAGAAAAAGGCAAGAGTGCAATGGTAACGTGCAAACTATGTCCAGGAAACAAGTAACCACCTTATGCTACAAATACAACATTGGCAAACATGCATTCAAACAGCATGCTGACACGAAGCTAACAAAGAATGTGACTCGAGCACAGCAGCCAGAGACTGACCTTCAGCAGGTAACAAAGTCAGGGATGAGGAGTCAGGTTTGTAGCATTGTAGCCTCTATTTCTATCATGTTTCTAGTGTACAGTTGAAGTGGAAATTGCTTTGACATCTTTTTGACCTGGTTTTCATCTTTGCGTTGAAAACCAAGTAAAGCAAAATACAGATAGGGACACAAACCAGAGTCTCCTGGCTAACAGATGTGTGACTTACTTCAGCGCCAAGCCTGAAATCTCCTCATGTGAACTTTGTATTAAAAGAAGACATTTTTTCTTTTATTTCGGTGTCCATTATTGGTAAAATCAATTTCATTAAGGCTCTAGAGCCAAAATGAGTCTTTCTGTCAGATCCCACCTGTGTCGCTCCAGTGGCACAGACTGACAGAAAGGCATTTATTAATGCCCAACTCACAGCTTGCTCATAACAACACTTAGCTTTTTGCTGGTTTGTCAAAACTGCATGTATGTAGTTTATACAGTAAAATATAGTTGAAGAACAATAGATATAATTTATGTAGTTTCATAATGGTGCGTCTTCTTGACCAGGTCTCCTTTGAAAAACAGATTTAAACTCAAAAGACTTCTCCCTTAATTCAAGGTTCAAGGTTCTTTATTTGTCACATGCATAGTTATACAAGTATAACACACAGTGAAATGTAGCCTGACACGCTCCTCGACATGTGCAAAAAATTGGGGGGGGGGGGGGGGGAAGAACATTATATATATAAATATATATATATATATATATATATATATATATATATATATATATAGTATATACATTGGGTGAATGTGCAGTAGTACCAGCAAGCAGGTGAATTCTGTACATTAATATGAATGGACATCTGACTATTTTACAGGATAGGCAATATAAACATATTTAAAATTAAAGGAATTGAAATGTACATTGTGCCTTGGTTTAGAGTGTCTGGAAGAGAGTCCTGTCTCAGTCAATTATAGATGATGTGAGAGGGCGGGTGTGTGTGTGTTTAGGGCCCGGATGGCTTGGGGATAGAAGCTCCTCTTGAGTCTCTCTGTCCTTGCCCGGAAGATGCAGAACCTTCTGCCAGATTGCAGAAGTTGGAACAGTTTGTTGCCAGGATGGGACGGGTCCTTCAGTATCTGCGCTGCTCTAGTCCGGCATCTCCTGGTGTAGGTGTCCTGAAGCGGGGGGAGAGCAATCCTGCAGCAGCGTTCTGCTGTACGGATCACTCTCTGGAGAGCTTTTTGGTCCTTCACACAGCTGTTCCCAAACCACGATGTCATGTTCTGTGTGAGGATGCTCTCCACAGCGCCTGTATAGAAAATCCTGAGGATCTTTGGAGAGACCCTGAACTTCCTCAGTTGTCGTAGGTGATACAGGCGCTGCCTAGCTAATTAAAGTTTAGAAAATATAAATAAATATAAATAAATGAATGAAAACATAAGCAGAGGAAAATGTATTTATGGATGGATGGATAAGAAGAATAGGTCATAGATTAGTCATACTGTGTACACTGCCTGCACAAATCTTGATCTGTTCTGCCACACTGATGATGAATTTTTATAAGACATCAAAACACATAAAGAAATGTTGGTTTATTTCAATATATAATCTTAAGTAAAATTAATACATAAATTAATGAATCAATAACATAAGGGTGGGTCTTAAGATTAAGACACTTTGGTTTCATTGTAGGAAGATATAGAAAAATCTTGTTTGGTGACAATTAAAATTAAAAAGACACAAAAATAATAATTGGTGATAAGTTTTTTTCTTGTTGTTGTTGTCTACTGAGCAGCTCGTATAACACACTGACAGAGGACGCTCTTTATTTTGCTCCTTCCGAAATTCACCAGGTATGAAATATTTAGTGACCATGTGAGATCATTGGTAATGTGAACACCCAGATAGTGGATGTTCTGCATAATCTCCATCTCTTCACCATTTATGCAAAGCAGGGATTTTCTAGTATTTTCAGATCTTCTGGAGTCCATACTCATATCCTCTTAGTGGTACTCAGGACCAGGTTATTTTCTAGATACCACTCTGTGAGATGTTTAACCCTCTCTTTATAGCACGTCTCCTCATTGGCGGTGCTCAGCAAACCTGATTACAGTTTGCTACACAAAAAAGCTGCCGTTTTAGAGGGATGTTTGCTTCGGATTGACAACTTTGATTCAGATTGAACTACAACTAAAAAAATAAATGCACAGATATTCATGTTCCTTATTAGATGGATACTTACATAAATGTCTGTATTACTGCATTTTCTTTCTTTTTTTTTTAAAGGCTTCCAATAAGTTGTACGAGACGTTATATGCTAAGGAAGGAGAAAAGCACTTGTATCGATTGGCTAGGCAGAGAGCTTGAGCTGGAAAGGATGTGCAGCAGGGTGATGGGAATGTACTAATGAGTGAAACAGAGTCTGTTGAGAAGATGGAAGGAGTACTTTGAGGAGCTCATGAATAAAGAAAATGAGAGCGAGGAGGATGACTGGAAGAGCGTTGGTGAATCAGGAAGTGCAGAGAATAAGCAAGGAGGAGGTGAGGCTCGCCATGAAGAGAATGAAAAGTGGAAAGGCGGTTATATCCCGCACCTGTGGCGGTATGGAGATGTCTAGAGGAGAGGGCAATGGACTTTTCAACTACATTGTTTAACACAATGTGATTGAGTGAGAGGATCCCTGTGGAATGAAGGAAAAGTGTACTGATCTGTGCCTACTAGATAAATTTGCAAGAACCATAGTAATGTACAGAGGTGTAGCAACTATACAGCGGGATAAAGTTGAGTCATACCATAAAGATACAGAAAAGAGTTTTTGAAACTAGGTTAAGAAGAGAGGTGACAGTCAGTGAGCAGCTCTATGGCTTCACGCCAAGAAAGAGCACTATAGACGAGTGTTGATGGATAAGTATAGAGAAAATAAGGAGTTGCAATGCGTCTTTGTGGATCCAAAGAAAGCATACGATAGTGTGTCAAGAGAGGAACTGCGGAGGTGTATGTGGGAGTCAGGATGGCAAAAAAGCATGTGAAGCTGGGGCAGGACATGTATGAGGACGGTGAGACATGGTGAGGTGTGCTGTAGGGGTGACAGGGTTCAAAGTGGGGGTGGGTTTACATCAGGGATCACATCTGGGCCCCTTTTTGTTTTGCACTGGTGATGCACGGGATGACAGATGAAGTTGGGCACGACTCTCCATGGACTATGATGTTTGTAAATGAAATTGTGAGCTGTAGTAAGAGTAGAAAACCAGACGGAAGAGAGCCTACCTTAACAAATCAACAATATAATATAAAGAATAGAATTAATTTTAGCATAAAACAGATAAAAATGTAATCAGAAGTTCTGCTAAATTTCAATCACGGCTAGGCAACAGGTCTTTGCCAGTTTCTCTATCCCTATTTTCCTGTACCATGACAACATTTCCTTTTTGTAGCCGGCATTGTACACTTTGGAGCCCACAGTGTATGTGTGGTGAACAGTTGTTTTTTCCAGACTCATGTTTGGAGACTATAAAAACTAAACCTGACAAAATGGAGAATAAGAGCAGACTGAGAAGGATTAGAAAGTCTGCTTATCAACAGTAATTCGATGGAGAGCACATATTTTCAGATTTATAGGTATTATTCCGGAGAGCAGAGACACTTGCAGTGAGAATGGTGTTATATTACATCGGTCCCAGTGACACTTCAAGCCCCATACACCTTTAATGAGGCAGATTTCAGAAAGACTGGAGGTAAAGCCTTACAGAAGCCCTACATGTAAATATCCCAAATTAGGTCTAGTTGAGTTTGAAATATGTGTGTATTTGCACAGTCAGTAGCAAGAAAGTTTTAAAACAGAGTTAGGTCAAAATCTGTATTCTTTGACAGGAATAACTATATTGAACATTTGAAAAATAAATATGTGGGGCACACTAGCCAGTTCTTCGCTACCACCACCTTCCCTTCAGGATACCCTTGTCATTTCTCATCCTTCCCAGTCCCTCTGTTTTAAATGGCCTCTCTTCACTCTCTTTAATTGGAGAGTGTGAGTTTTGTCACCATCTTATTAATGTCTAAGTCTCTGCACGCTTAGGCAGTTCCGCTCCAGTGGGCACATCTGCCCATGTTCATCCATGCAGCCGCAGAGGTGTCAGACATAGAAAGACACACACACACACACACACACACACACACACACACACACACACACACACACACACACACACACACACACACACACATTTACCCATATGCACATGCAAGGTATTGTCACATGGGCTATTAAAAGTAAAGCTGGACCGATTATGATCCCATTCAGAAAGAGAATAGCTCTCTTGATGTGAATGATGGCACATCACATGGTGCAGAGTGGAGTGGGAGTTTCAGTGGAGATGGAGGGGAAAGAGAATTGACAAGAGGAAATGGAAAATGGTATGCAGCCATAGAAACACGTGAAAAGAGTAAAAGAAAGGAGGGGTAAGGTCTGATGATGGTTCCTATCTATCCAGACTGGTCATTTGAATATTAGCAGTCTGAAAGCCAACACACTTTCAGACTGCACATGCATTTCTGAAGAACAACTCTTCTTCACAACACAGTTTTTGCTGTTGTAAATTAATGTGCAGACTATTAGCCAGAAGCCAAGCAGTAAGTCTGTTTTATCCCTATGATGAACTTTAATATTATAAAATAACAATAGATAATCACATTTTCCTCCACTTATCTGTGGTTGGAGGGGGTGAAGAGGGATATTCAATCCCTCCACTGAGCTGAGGGTCTACCCAGAGCTTCCTTCCAGCTGGACATGCCCACAAAATCTCCAAGTGAATGTGCCTGGGAGGCATCCTAATCACATGCCCTGAACCACCTCAGTTGGCTCTTTTCAATGTGAAGCAGCACCGGCTCTACTCCAGGCTTCCTCCACATGTCCAACCTCCTCTCTAAGGCTGAGCCCAGTCATCCTATGAAGGAAACCAATTTCAAACACTTGTATCTGCAATCTCAGTGTCACGGTGACCATCCAGAGCTCATGACCATATGTGATGGCTGGAACATAAATTGTCCTGTAAATCGAAAGATTTGTGTTCTACTTCAGCTCCCTCTTCATTCCAGCAGTCAAGTACAAAAGCTGTCTATCTTATCCCCCAAACTCTGTGCATGAACAGAGAAGGGTTTTCACCCAATGCAAATGTGCTCCTGTGCAGTTCCTCCAAAATAAAAACTACACATTGCTGGACGGATGTAAACCGGTGAGAAGTGGACCGTAAAAGGGAAGCGATAGAAGGTGGGGTTGAACAAGAATGGGAGAAGTGTGAAAAAAAAGATAAAAAATCAAAATATACAGTATGAAAAGTACAGACAGTGGACACTTTTCATTGTTTTTAACACTTGGCTTCACTTCAGCTCTTTGTATATTATAACTTCACTCTTCTCCACGGCTGGGTGAAAAACGGCCCACAGACAAGCTGTAACAACAGATGCTCTTTGAAGGTAGACAAGCCATCAATGGACTTCCAGTGCACTAACAACTTTTGATTTTTATCTGTGAAAAGCGCTATATAAATACATTTTACTTACTTACCACCACTGCTGGATTATAACTTCAGCTTTTCCCTCAACTTAATCTGATTAAGACAAAAACCACATTATCTGAGAACAGCAAAGACTCATATCTGAGGTCCCTAAACCAGGAAGTCCTCCCTGCTATGATTGCACCCTGAGAGCATAGCAACAGGATTTAAGACAAGCACCATCCTTGGTGACGTATGAACGCCTTTATGCTGAGGAATACGCACATGCACAGAAATGCAGTTCTGCAGGCCTTCTCCAAGTCCACAGAAGACATCATCAAAATTCCATGATTTCCGAGCAAGCTCAGAAAGACAAAGGTTGGTTCCTGATCCAAGGCCAGTAACGGTTCTCTGGTTACTCATAAACATATTCCCTTTTGTATTGTCAATGTGTTTGTCATTTAAAATTACACACTCATAAAAAAAACCCTCACAAAGAAAATATGCAAGTAACTATTTCATAGTTCACAAGAAAATGGCATCACAGGCTTTACATGCATACAGTTGTTATATATGCCTTCCTTGCCACTATAAAACTGCACCTTACCACATCTTTACTGATGCCATCCTCTATTGATCACCTAACAACAAGTAGCCCAGAGAAATGCATCTGTGCTCATAAATGTCAACATTTTTTAGTGTGCCTCATACTTGTTTCACACTCTACAGAGCAGAGAATTCACATATTAAAACTGCCCTTCAAGACTTTGAGACAGCACGTGTAATAAAGGATCCAAATAAAGCATTCCTGGTGGAAATCATAAGCATCCAGAGAGAGCGAGAAAGGCAGAGTGGAACTTTGAGCATGTCAGCTGTTTTTCTGGGCCGTCTCAGAGGAGGGGTTTATGTAAGTGGTTTATTGCGTGCCTGCATCACGAAGAGGAGGGGGGGGAGGGGGGGTGACACGGGGCATTTATGAGATTAGCACAAAGTAAACTTCTTCTTAGAGTGGTTTCTCTTGCAGGGGACATCAGCATTCGGCAACAGAGACAGTACTGGGCAGGGTGCAGGGTTAACAATCAATTCAGGAATTAGAAAAAAAATGACAACATTAAATGTTCTCTGGAAAAATTAGGAGATAGAGCAAGAAAGGGACATGTCTTATGTTCCCATTACCTTAAGTGCATAGTGACACCTGAAGCATAGCAGGTGACGGCCGTGGCACATGCACGACTGCCGTTATGTTGGCACCTGCTAATTTGCTTTACAGTGCAACGTAGGATTGTTCTTACAGTGTATTTCAAGGTTAAAGGTATGAATTATGGCAAATGGCACAAGTGACTACAGTTATGGAATAAACACAAAATGACAAAGTATTTGGCTCTAAAAGTATAGCGCTTTCACAATATGATATTATGCAACAGGAAAAAAGTTGTTCCAAGTATCCTGTGAAACAAATCATAGTTCTTGTACAGATTAAAGATGCCTGGGTTGATTCTGTCTCTTCATGAAATCCCAGGCAGACTTGATAAAGTAGAGGCTGTGGCTCAGTGGGAGCCACACCATCTGTTGCAAAACTTCATATTGCGTTGTTCATATTGTGAAGGATCCATATTCAGGCTTTATATGCCTGTTATCGTGCTACAGAATGACTGTGGTACTAGTCGGAAATCTTTGGTCTGCACTGATACTCGATAAGGATGCTTTGCAATGGATAAGAAAGTCCATCACACTGACCACAAAACCAACTTTTAGAGAAAATGTGCAAAACAAAACCACTTACCAGATAAACACAAAGCCTCATAGACTGAATGTCTCTTTATTTCTTCATCTATGAACCTCAATGTGTATCGAAATTTCCACTGAGAGAAAGTGTAGATGTAATGTAATCCACTTTTTATAAAATATCAACCCATTACCTCTATGCATTTCTCTGAAAAAAAAGGATTTTCAACAGATATTCAGTATTGTTACCTTTTTTTAATAAATGAAGATATTTAAACACTTTATTTTGTCTGTCTGTAGAAAAAGAAATCAGTTTTTATTCTGTAAATGGTCACAGAAGTCATCCATTTTCTGATTTGTTTTGAAAGAAAAGGGGAGGTTTATCAATCCTACAAACATCTGATCTGATGATTGAGTATCATGTGAGAAGTAGAACCATCAATCAGAAGACGACAAACCTAATCTACCACTTCAGGTCTGCTGGTCTTAGAGAGGACGTGAGAGTAGCAATACATCGGGGGAAGGAGTCTCAGCCTCTTCTTCCTCCACAGCCAGTTAGCCACACAGCAACAGCTGGGCACTTTGATTAATTCGTCCGAAGGCAGTGATTTATTCATTTGTGAGGGACCCGCATGAACTCCGTAATGGCTTTACATCATGTGCATACAAAGACAACATGCAACATTTGGACTCACTTAATATTTATACAACTTTTTTTTTCCTCTTTCCTACTTCTCACCCTCTCACTCCTCTTCGCTTTGCCATTAATCAGTTTTGACAGCTACCAAGAGGAGTGTGGTTAATGTGAAGTTTTATCATGATTAATTTTGTTTGAAGGAGGTATTTCTGATACATTTTTTATGCGGTATTTGCTTTGACTTTTCTGCTTTTATAGACTCCATCATCGGTTATTCTACCTCACCACAGCTCAGATGAGAAATTGGATATTTTTCTTCTGAAACCAGACCATTAAAATCAACTCAGATCTACTCGATTTTGTATCTAATCTGTAATCTAAGTAACACGTAATGTTTTTTTCCCACTTTCACACAAATCTTTTTTTATAATGTTAACAAGTAAAGCAGATGACTGCACTGATTAATTACCTTTCCAATACTCAGTTGATGCGTTGTTTTAATAGACACTAACAAAGACGAAAAAAGAATTAGTGTAGCACCTAAACCCTAAAAGTAACCATTTTTGTAAATTTCCAAAAGAAGAAGCATTAATAGAAAAGTGAATGTAGCACTGTAGCAAAACACAGTATTCATTCCAGCCTCATCGAGAGCTACAAACTATGTTATTTCTTTCTGCAGTCTCTCTTTCAAGCTTTTTATCCCTTTTAGCATACTCTCAGGAATGCGCACTTACACACACACACACACACACACACACACAAAGTGCTGATGCCAGCATTTTGTGCTTTGTGTTTTCACTCTCAGCTCTTATAATCTGTTTTATCTCAGGTGCTGCCAATAGCAGGTTTAATTAATGAGAGGATATTCTTAATGTAATTTAGCCTCGAAAGGATTATAAAATGACACATCACTCTGTGGCCTGCAAGGCAATGAGGGATCGTGCAGGAGTGAGGGGTGGAAGGAGAGAAAAAGACTTAGCCGAAAGTCTGTATGACTTGTCTTATATTGTAAGCAGCACTTCAAAGTTAAAAGAGTATTAAAAACTGAAAATTACATCAGCTTGTGTAAAACTCTTTGCTGAATCTGTATGTGCATGCACGTACTTTGTGTATCCTCCATTTACATTTTGTTTTTGCACCTTTGTCATCAGCTTTTCTATCAAGGGGGTTTGGATTTATCTTTTAACACAGGGGTGTCCCATACTAATTAAGGCCAGACTGAAAAGCTACTCAGCCTAAAGCATTGCAAAGTGTCATTCTTTTATTGACAGACCCGAGAGAAGCAAAGACAGGGAAGTGAGAGACACTGGGTTACAAGTAAATATTAAGATCGCTGATGCATGCAACACACTGGGTGAAGGCTTTATGACTGGATTCATAACTGGACGGTTACTAAACTATGTGGCTTACCATCACTGTGGTGCTCTCCCTTAACTTTACATTAATGTTTCTCCAAGGCAATATTTTAATGAGTTGCGTATCATAGTAGATTATTATTAAATATAAATAAAGACTTTATTTTATTGAGGTGTTGTAGACACATGACTACTTAGAGGCTCATCTGCAATCATCTGGTAACTTCCAGTCATTAGCCGAAAACATGTATTCCCCTAACTGGTGTAAGCACCCTCTTTGCAGCTGATTTCACCTACCAACAGCCAACATCAATACACATTTTTGTCATGGTCTCCGTGCCTGCCTGGCTGGCCCTACAAGGCTACATGTGTTGTTTGGTTTTCTCTCTCTCCCTCTCTGCTTGGGCGGAGCCACACACCTGACAACAATCAGCTGTCATCACCTAGGAGCACTATTTGAGGCGGGAACACAGATCCTCTCCTCGCTGGATGGTTAATTATTCTCCCAGCGCCTGTGTTTTGTGATTGACTTCCCTTTCTTCTGCTACAGACTTTCCTCCCCGGACCCATGACCTCCCTGCCGTGTGTGTTTGGGCAAGAAGACGTGAGCGAGTGTGAGAGAGCTTCCCCGTGATTCCCTGGAGTTTGGATTTCCCTTCACTGTATATATCGTGCACTGGTGCTGTAAATAAACTGTTTTTGGAGACGTCTAACCGCTCTGCGCTTGAGTTCCTACTACCAGATTGTGACAATTTCACTTGAGACTGATGGTTGTATTACATCAAATAACGTGCACAACTCTCGCACATGACGTCACAAGACAAAGCAATATAGCTCAGCAGAAGTAGCACATAGATGTGCTTCTGCTGTACATGATTGGATATTCTATTTGTGTATAAGATCAGTTTTAAAATATGATACAGGTATTTGTATTGTAAAGGCATGCGGTGGAAATGATTGCACAGTATCTTTCTGTTTGTATATTTATGTGTGCTGATGGCAATTGGCACACCTGCTTATCATCACCTAATTAACCCCTGCAGTAATCTGCCGCGCCCCTCATCCATTCTTTGCCAGATCATTCCTTCACCTACGTGGTATGGGGCATTCTTTGGCAATAAAACATGAGCAGTTTCTCGTGTTTAGTTATTTGACTAACTGTGATCTCATTGCACTTCAGGTCCGCTCTCCAGGATGCCTACCAGCTCTCTCTCACCTTCAGCCTGCCTACCCAATCTCTGCTAGACATGAGGCTTCACACTACTTTCTGCCTCCCTTATCACCTGCTTCTCTCCCTCTCAGCCAATCAAACCCAAACACTCATTAACTGCCTTCCTCTCCCAGGGCCAAACTCCACCCCCACCTATCCTCATCTGTCTTGTTTTGCTGTGCAATAAACTTTAAGTTGTTTTCTCCAAACCGCTTTAACTTAAAGATATTAATGGAGACTCAAATTTGAATAACATTTGTACAAATAAATCTGAAAAAAACATTGCAAATACATAAATTAATGCAGAATTTTATCATACAGACCTTTTAAATTCCATTCTTTGGGCTTATTTCAGCACAGCCAAATCACACATTCATACAGACAGATGCACAGCTTCAAATCTCTGCCACTAGCCCTCCAGTCTTACACATTGAAACCAGCCAGGACAGATTATTACTGCAGACCAGCATGTGTTCCATTTATCACAATCTGTGACACTAGCTAACCGTAATATCAAAGTTGACATAAATTTAATTAACTGTCTGTACATGGACCCCAATTTGCATTTCATAAATTATATGTTCTAGCGTGCATTTGTAGGGAATAGAAGAAAGGTAATGGCAACCCATATTTAAAACATGGTGGTTTTATTTTATTTTGTTCTTTTTTGCTACATGTGCTGATGATATAACCTGCTGTCACTGGTTTAAGAATCAGGTGTGCAAGCAAATGAAGAGAAGCTCTTCGTGGGCCTGTTAAATGAGGCTGGGACAGAGGGATGATGTGTTGACCGTCTGTTTTGTGCTATCATTTTTCTGCCTGGGACGTGTTCCTCATCACTTTAAGTTTCCAAGCATTTCAAACAATAAGACTGAATTTCAGTTTGTGTTGTACAGAAGGATCACATGGTAACAAATAGACAAAATATTGTATTAGTCCACTCAACACACTTGGAAAGTAATTTTGTCTGTTTCTTTCTTTGAAAAAAAAAAACCCATTAATTTAAAATTAATACTTCAGGTGAATGTTGTATCCTGTAGTTATCCAAGTTAAAGATTAAAATCTCTTTTTCAAGCCAGCAACATTAAAAGCAGTGACATTGAACATAAGAGCTTTGCTATTGTTCCTTTAAAACAAACTGAAACTCTCCAATCATGACCAATTCTGACAATTTCAGCCCCTTCTGTACATTATGCCAGGAAACAGGGGCAGCATCCTAATTTTTTTATATCAATGTGAGCTTGTAGGCTGTACTCGTTGTAATTTTTACACATCCAGACCCAAAGATAAGAAGGACCCAGCCCAAGTACAGATTTAAAGATAAAGCAACCAAGTCTGTTTATACAGAGATGGCCGCTTATCAGCAGTATTCCAAGATCAGAAATGTACACAATTTCCACAGCAAATAATAAAATGTGAAGCACAAAGATAGACAGTATCCTTCCTCTTTAGGTCCATGTCTGGTGCATTCATTAAGAGCAGATAAGCAAAGCCCAAAAAAGGTAAAACGTTCCGGAGTTCAAGAAAAAATTTTCAGCTCGGACACAAACGTTTCAAATGACAAATTCTGATCTAATATGACACCTAAATAATTAAAAGATGCAGCCATTTGAATTTAAGCCCATTGGATGGTTTTGATCTTAGGAGGCTTTGCCATATGTGAATAACATGAACTTGGATTTGCCCGCATTTAACACCAATTTAAGTTGAGCTGATTATATGCTATGTTTACTGCACATTGCAAAATCATGGCACTTGTGATAGTACATGAACTAAATCACAGGATAAAATTTTTACCGACCACTGGATGGCGAGAGCCATTTCTGCTACTTCCTGAATGTCTCAGATATGACTTTTTATCCACTCCTGGCACCTGAGGGAGTAAAGAAGCACAGGATGACTTAGCTTTTTGAATGCAGTGTCCCCACAACAACTGGAAACTCGTACTGAACTTTCAATGTCTTACTTTGTTTTCTTGTACAAACATGTACAGCTGACCCCTGTTTGTTCATACCATCTGCATTGTTTGCCAGGATAGAGGTCTCTTTCTTAACAGAACCCAATACTTTCCACCACTTGGCAAATTAATTTTAACACATTTTAACACTTATGACGATGTACCACAACATTAAAGAAAATGACTCGCAACACTGTCCAGAACAGACTTCACAGTGGTCTGTCTCTTTCTTAACATCAAACACTCGCTATATGAATCCTCTCTCAAAGACTTGGAGAGCATCTGTGACCACAATAATTCACAGCTGCGAACTGATTTCCTCCCGGTCAAGCAAGCTCTTGATCACGAGCGCCTGTTCAGAAAGTCTTACTGACTTGTGATCACTTACATGGGGAAAAGTTCCCAGGACTTTGGATTAGGTTTTCCCTTTAATTCCAGGGTCCAGATTTGCAGCAGAACATGTGTTCTGCTTTCAGGATTAAAATAGGCATGAAAAGCTGTTTGTCTGAGGCGAAGATACAAAACCAAATAGGAAAAGCCTCTGCAACTATCTCCCGCAAGCTAGAACCCAGATCAGGTATATTTAATTCATATTTGCGTCTTTAGGCTGTGTTGCTTGGGTAACATCCACATGCAGCAGCAGCAGCAGCAGCTTAACACTTTGACACAGCCTGTTTGGAGCAGCAAGTGTGTTTTAGCACTTGAACAATCACAGAGAGCTCACAGATCTCAGGATTCAACTTATTAAATCTGTGCATTTGTTGTGTTTTTGATTTCCTTTGACAGCAGAGAAAATCCAGAAAGTTTTTCTTTCTCAAAAAGATCTCATCAATACCTTAAAACAGCATTTAAAATCAGTTAATTGGCATGGATAGCGCTCTGTCCTGGGACACAGTTGATGCATGTTTTATTCTTTCAAGGATACTCCGTGAATTACGAGTTAAAAATTCACAATTCCGTCCGAGCTGTAAGCATTTGGCAATTTTGCGGTAGTTATGTCTCACATGCTGAAAACTCTCATTCAGAAGAACTTGATTTGTTTTCCAGATGACTTGTAAAAGCTGTAGCACATTCATTCCAAGCCACTTAAACATTAAAGGCTATAAAATGCCGTGCACATTTGGAACATCATTTGAAGAATTTGGAGCAGCAGAGAATTTTGTAATTGGCAAGATTAATAATATTTACAGCGTTGAGATGCAAATCTCCCTTCACCGGGGCCCCATGAATAATTGAGTGCGAACAATCACTTTGAATAATTCATTTCTAAATATTCTTCAGTGTATTTTTTTTTTATGACCAGAGGGCAAGCTGAGTTTTGTGACAGCAGCAATGTGCGGCAGTAATTACGCTGAGTGTTTGTGCCTCTCTCCCCCCCCCCCTTAATTGCTGGGAGAAGTTCCTTTGCCCCAGTAGTCTTTTTCAAAGCGGTGCGGGGTTGTAGAAAATAAGGTGATAAGACAGAGACAGAGAATAGAGGGAGAGTAAACAATCATTCTCCCCTTCTTTCTATCCGTCTTCCTGCTCATATCCCCTTACTATAATTTCCATCGCCGAGATTTCCTGTACCAACTATCTTTCTGCCTGTGTTTGCGGCTCATGAGTAGAATATTGATGCTAATGAAATTAATTACTTGTGGTGCTTTTTCTTTCAATATTTGCATCCTAACAGCAAGGTCTGCTGGGGGAGAGAAGCAGAGTGAAAGGAGCACCAGGAGAGCAGACTTTGACTGAGGTGGGAAATTAAAAAAGGGAAGCTTTAGGAAGCAGATAAGTTGATGTGCGCAGCGAGACCCCCAGACCTCCAGGACCTAGTAGGAATACCGCTCTCCTGATTAAAATCACAGCTATCATTAAAGCAGCGGCCCACTCGCCATTTTTAATTGAGGGGTTTTAAACATACACTGTGACTTGACTACAAAGCACAAAGCAAGAGGTTGAAGCCACAGGCGCTTTCTCTGTATTTTCAGCAGCTCGGGCCAGTCGTGTTAATGATGGATCCTCCTGCTGTTAAGGCCACTGGTGTTAACGATTAGCCAATTAATTTTTCAAGAAGAAATTTTGCGACAAATACCCCGTGAGTTTTGTTCACAAAGTTCTTTTATTTATTCCACGATGGCTTTTCTGCAGGTGCCGCTTCGAGTCGTCAAGGGCTCGCGTCTGTTGCCGTTGCATTGTTTTCCCTCATATTTCACATCATACGAATGCAATCACTGCACAACCAAAATCGCACGTACTAACTCAAGCCTGTTTTTCTTCACTCGGATCCCCAGAGATGTTGCCAGCAAGACTTATGAGATGGTCTCTTTCATTGGTTGTGGCATAAACTGAAACAGGATGTCAGGAGTATTGAAGACAAGAAGGCACTTTGTACAATTTCATTATGCCTTGATAGATGATGTGCACCTGTTCTGATTACAACCATAAAACACTGTTCCAAGCTTCATCATCCATCTCTTGAAGCAGAATATGCTTGGTGCTTAACTCAAACCCCCTATTGCAAGATAATAACATAACAAAAGATTTTGCGCTTTTGAGCTTTAGCAGGATTTAAAGGTTTTTTTAGGCTAGGTAGATTACTTGTTTTCTGCTGTCTTTTCTTGTTAATTACCTCTAACAACATCACAATTTCACATTGGCAGACACCTAAAACCACACTGGCTTCTCTCATCATCCTGTCCCTTCTCTCTTATCCTTTAGAGTCTTCTCTCATACTTTGCAGAGTAGCCAGAAACTTAACCAGAGGCCTCACTGCCTGCTATCGATCTGCGTGTCGTAATGATGGCTGAAAGATTGCCTGCACCAGGGAGTGATCTGGGAGCTAGTGCAGGATTAAGGAAGCCATGGATTGCTATCGATTTCTATCTGATACAATCATTTCATTTGAGCTCAGATCTCCTTCCTGGTGCATTGTGAACCAACCTGCAGCAAAAATCTTTTAAT
This sequence comes from Maylandia zebra, assembly GCF_041146795.1. Classification (NCBI taxonomy): domain Eukaryota; kingdom Metazoa; phylum Chordata; class Actinopteri; order Cichliformes; family Cichlidae; genus Maylandia; species Maylandia zebra. Next base: position 27,108,520 of record NC_135185.1, read on the forward strand.
TCACCCATCCACCCACCTATATCAGAAGACCTTAATGCTATAACATGCCACTCAGCTAACAGGGTTAGCACCTTGTGTTGTTTTTGTCATTCCTTCAGAACTTATTAATTAAAACTGACCTGAACACTAAGACCTCGGGGGCCCCGTCCCACCCCCCATGAGAGATCTAAGTTGAAATGAGGTCTCAGGGAAGATCTCAGCCTGACCACTAGAGAGATCTTATGGCTAATACGGCATCGCTACGCTGTGACAGATTTGTGAACAGCAGGGTCATTTACTTTGATTGATTGTTTTTTGTGGAGAATGCCCCCATTTTCCCACTGAAAATAAGGCCAATCTATTGAACAGCCATGTCTCATGGGTGGGTGTTTTTAATTTGTCTCTGCTGATGAGATGTATCGTTGTCGCTGGATTTATGTCCTCAGCTCAGCATGCAAGGGGTCTCTTTTAAAACTCTCATGCACTGTACAGCAGGGGTCCCCAATCCCAGTCCACGAGGGCCGGTGTCCCTGCAGGGTTTAGATGTGTCCTTGATCCATCACAGCTGATTTAAATGGATAAATGACCTCCTCAACATGTCTTGAGGTTCTCCAGAGGCCTGGTAGTGAACTAATCGTGTGATTCAGGTGTGTTGACCCAGGGTGAGATCTAAAACCTGCAGGGACACAGGCCCTCGTGGACTGGGATTGGGGACCCCTGCTGTACAGTATCAAAACGTGGACCTGACGTTGCTCCGTGATAGATAAATAAGGAAAAACATACCAGATTCAGAACATCAAGGTTTAAAATTTTTTTATTACCACGTAAAAAGGGATTCAAATGTGAGATCCAATTTTTTTTTATATGCCCAACTAAGCAATAAATGCTGTATGCTCATCATCTAAACAAGTAGGGATGGCTGTCATCAGTTTAAATGAAACTAATATTGTGTTTATCCCTACTCTTCTGCCCAGGCTTATGTCAGCTTATTAACTCCGCCTCTGCACTTCTAGCTTGATGAAATTCACATACAAGTATCATGCTGACACAGACCTGCTTTGTAAGGGGCTTGTTTCCTAGCATGCTCTTCAATTAGTCCAATTTATGTAGCAAGGCCCGGATTCACCTTCAAAGCTGAGGAGCAAACAGCCAGGCTTCTATTGATTTGGCCCTGCTTTTCCTCTCGGCCATTGATTAAATCTCCGGAATTATTTGCTATGCAGGCCAGAGGGATGGCATTATTGCTCTGCTTTGCCGTTACCTGTCAGTTATCCAGCCCTACCAGACAGAGAAATAAGGCCACCAGAGGTAGAGGAGAGAGATGTGATGAAAAACAAAAGCACCCAACCACCCTCAACCCCCACCCACTCCCTGTCTTTTAACTCCAGGAACAGATTTGTCCCTTAATGAAGGTCTCACCACAGAAACAAGACTGGTCGAGAGGGTCACAGGGGTTCGAGGAAACGCCCTCTTATCCTGGGCCGGCTTACCCCCGTAGCCACTGGAGATGACAGTGCCCCAGTCCAAGTGTTTGACCCTCAGATTGATTTATCGTAATCAACTGTGAGCCAGGAAGAATCTAGAGGATGCCTGTGTGGTAGGGAAAGGCACCTTGGGACCATACAGACAATCACTAGACCCTCCATCAATTTACACATGACAGCATCCAAAGGCAGAGACGCCGAACTGTCTTTGGTGAGGGTGAGAGAATAGGCAGCTCAGAGGGGGTGAGCAAGGTGGGGATGGATAGATTAATGTGCATATATGTGTGTGTGGATGGGTGGTGATAGCGGGGTATAGAATGAAGGGTCCCTAGGGCCAAGACAGTTAATTAGCTTTGTGGGAAAACAATCACACTAACAAGCCAAACAAACTTATTAGACTACCCCCATTATCCTTCCTGCTCTCCTTCCTGCCAATGTGGCAGTTTGAGAAGGAGCTCTTCCTCAACGGCATTTTTAAATTTACAATTTTGGTCAGTTTTTTGGCCGGATGTAGGTAAAGCAGAAAGGAACAAAAGCAAGCAGATCACCGTCCTATTTGGAAAAAACTCTCTGGATGATTCTTGCATTTTTCAAGAGCATATTTAATCACCTCTGAAACGTCCCCTCGGTCCTGGGTTTTGCAGGAAATGAGACCAGTTCAATTAAGTGAGAGAGAACAGAGAGTGATTTCACAAGCACATCTTCTCACTTTCTTCAGGCTTAACTGCTCCACTAGCTTTATGTCCACTGTGTATGGCACAACCCAGTAATAAAAAATGACCACGCTACATGAAGCAGTATCCCAATGTGCACCAAACGAAGTAGTCAGTCTTGACCAGCCAACAGACTCACTCCCTCAAACTCACTCCCTTTTTTGCCTACTAACATCAAACCTCCACAGAGTGAGCTGATCATTAAGAAGTCCATCCCCAGCACACAAACATTCGCAAAGTCACATAAAACACTGGTGCAAATAATCGGAGATGCATTCATTCACGCCTGCATGGCTCTGTGTTAAAGTACGGATTAGGAATGACTGGCATATAGGCACATGGGACGATATGTCACGCTACACATAAAGAAGTGGACTGAGAGCAGATGTAGTCCTCCAAGGGTGTGGCTGGCACAGGGCTGCTTTCCTTGGCCACTGTCCATGCTCTCCCACTGCTGCAGAACTGTATGAGATGCCTTTAATATGGCTTTAAGTCTCACTGAACAGTGGGGAACCCAGGGATCCAATTTAATACCGGCCAGCTGCCCAACTTGCCTGTTCACAGTCTGCCATATGTAGGTCTTACTGTGAGTGTGAGCAAGTTTGTGAGTCTATACATGTGAGTTTCCAGGCTTTTAATTATGCAGGCATAAGTACTGTGTGGAGTAATTTTAGTAAAATGCAAAATGTTTGTGTTTAATCGAGTGCCATCGTGCGCTTGCCTACTTCAAGAGATTTCTTAAACCTAGAAATGAGACCTCTCCAAAATAAGATAAAGCTTCATCAAGCATATATCACATTAACTGCAAGATTAGAAGTTAATGAGCTATTTTTTAAGTGTAAATTCTTTCTCGAAGTCAACTTTTTTCCTTGTCATCACATTCGGGCAAAATTGAGGTGATTGAGGACCTCATAAAGGTCCGACATGTTCCACAAACATGGACTGCATTTAATTTCAAACCACGACGAGCAGTGAGTAAGAAATAAATAACAGGTTTTCAAGTTTTAACTGGGCATCAGTGTGTTTGTCATATTCTGCAGATTACAAAGAGGAAGTGCAACATCCTCAGTTGATGGCAAATCTTTTATCGCTTTGGTTTCACTCAAAACTGATGTGGACTTAGGCTGGTTCTATAGTGTCACATTTCCAATTCAATTCAATTCAATTTTATTTATATAGCGCCAAATCACAACAAAAGTCGCCTCAAGGTGCTTCATAGATACAGAGAAAAACCCAACAATTATATGACCCCCTATGAGCAAGCACTTTGGCGACAGTGGGAAGGAAAAACTCCCTTTTAACAGGAAGAAACCTCCGGCAGAACCAGGCTCAGGGAGGGGCGGGGCCATCTGCTGCGACCGGTTGGGGTGAGAGAAGGAAGACAGGATAAAGACATGCTGTGGAAGAGAGACAGAGGTTAATAACAGATATGACTCAATGCAGAGAGGTCTGTTAATACATAGTGAGTGAGAAAGGTGACTGGAAAGGAAAAACGCAATGCATCATGGGAATCCCCAGCAGCCTACCTCTATTGCAGCATAACTAAGGGAGGATTCAGGGTCACCTGGTCCAGCCCTAACTATATGCTTTAGCAAAAAGGAAAGTTTGAAGCCTAATCTTAAAAGTAGAGATAGTGTCTGTCTCCCGAATCCAAACTGGAAGCTGGTTCCACAGAAGAGGGGCCTGAAAACTGAAGGCTCTGCCTCCCATTCTACTTTTAAATACTCTAGGAACAACAAGTAGGCCTGCAGAGCGAGAGCGAAGTGCTCTAATAGGGTGATATGGTACTACAAGGTCATTAAGATAAGATGGGGCCTGATTATTTAAGACCTTGTATGTGAGGAGCAGGATTTTGAATTCAATTCTGGATTTAACAGGAAGCCAATGAAGGGAAGCCAAAACAGGAGAAATATGCTCTCTCTTTCTAGTCCCTGTCAGGACTCTTGCTGCAGCATTTTGGATTAGCTGAAGGCTTTTCAGCGAGTTTTTAGGACATCCTGATAATAATGAATTGCAGTAGTCCAGCCTGGAAGTAATAAATGCATGAACTAGTTTTTCAGCGTCACTAAGAGACAGGATATTTCTAACTTTAGAGATGTTGTGCAAATGGAAGAACGCAGTCTTACATATTTGTTAAATATGTGCGTTGAAGGACATGTCCTGGTCAAAAATGACTCCAAGGTTCCTCACAGCGTTACTGGAGGCCAAAGTAATGCCATCCAGAGTAAGAATCTTGTTAGATACCATATTTCTAAGATTTTCAGGGCCAAGTACAATAACCTCAGTTTTATCTGAATTAAGAAGCAGAAAGTTAGCAGCCATCCAGGTCTTTATGTCTTTAAGACATTCCTGCAATTTGTGTGTTATCTGGCTTCATAGATAGATAGAGCTGGGTGTCATCTGCATAGCAGTGAAAATTTATGCTATGTCTTCTAATGATGCTGCCTAAGGGAAGCATGTATAATGTAAACAAAATTGGTCCTAGCACTGAACCCTGTGGAACTCCATAATTAACCTCAGTGTGTGAAAAAGGACTCTCCATTTACATGTACAAATTGGAGTCTATTAGATAGATATGATACAAACCACTGCAGCGCAGTACCTGTAATACCTGCAGCATGTTCTAATCGCTCTAATAGGATATTAATGTCAACAGTATCGAACACTGCACTAAGGTCTAGCAGGACAAGCGCAGAGATGAGTCCACTGTCAGATGCCATAAGAAGATCATTTGTAACCTTCACTAAAGCTGTTTCTGTGCTGTGATGAACTCTGAAACCTGACTGAAACTCTTCAAATAAGCCATTCCTCTGCAGATGATCTGTTAGCTGTTTGACAACTACTCTTTCAAGGATTTTCGATAAGAATGGAAGGTTGGAGATTGGCCTATAATTAGCTAAGACTGCTGGGTCTAGAGATGCTTTTTGAGTAAAAGTTTAACTACAGCCAGCTTGAAGGCCTGTGGTACATAGCTGATTATTAGAGATAGGTTGATCATGTTTAAGATCGAATAATTAATTAATTTAATAAAATTTCTTTGAGCAGTTTTGTAGGAATGGGGTCTAAAAGACACGTGGATGGTTTGGAGGAAGTAATTATTGAAGTTAACTCAGAAAGATCAACTGGAGAAAAAGAGTCTAACTTAACATCAATGGTACTAAGAGTAGCTGTAGATAATATTACATCTGTGGGATGATTATTGGTAATTTTTTCTCTAATGATAAAAATGTTATTTGTGAAGAAGTTCATGAAGTCATTACTAGTTAACATTAAAGGGATGGTTGGCTCAAAAGAGCTCTGACCTTTTGTCAGCCTGGCTACAGTGCTGAACAGAAACCTGGGGTTGTTTTTATTTTCTTCAATCAGTGACGAATAGAAGAAGAAATCTGAGAGGAATTGCTCAAGAACCAGAACATCTAAGATATCAGATAACGGCAAAAAAGTTTTAACCCTCTCAGGCTCAAATTAAACTTTTTGTTGCTAATGCACAACCAAGTCCTGCAGTGGTACTTCTGAGTAAAAAAAAACTATGTATGTGGGGTAATCAGGTTGTTAGTTTTCAACTGTTGCAAATCGGCAACGCCTGCCTCGAGAGGGTTAATAACCCAAATAAAACATAAATGTGGTAACATTGACCAGCAACTAAACTATTACCAAATAAACTAAAGCTAACAACCCTTCACAAATCACACAATTAACACAAGTATAAAAATTCAACTTCAATTTCATTTTAAATTCACACTTAGCTCATACAGTAAAGGTAAAATTGCTTTGATTAAATGGCCTTTTTGTAGTATAAAGGATAACAAGAATCCTAAAAAGAAGTACCAGCCATAGTAAAAATAAATAAATTAATTAAATAAAGGAAAGGGTGGAATTCACACTTAAACTGTGCTTGGTTAATCCAACATCATTAAGTTGTTCTCTGTTTTGGTAGGTGCATTTACAGACTGCCTAAATGTGTGCCATTTGAAGAGCACAAGGACCCCAAAGTGCTCTCACTCCCTTGAGTGGAAAGCAGACACCGCTACTCATTTCCTCCTCCGAGAGGAGCAAGCAGCCGTGAGAGCTGAGGTTTGACACTGGGCCACAGGAGACCAGCTACCTTTCCCTCAACAATGACCTCCTAAACCACTGCAGGACTCATGAGGCCGCCCTGTAGTTGGAACACGTGGATGACATTTATTGTGCAGTGGAATTCAGAACTCCATCAGTAATCTCATAAGCTATATACGTGCAGGGATAAAGTTGTGTGTGCATGAGTATGTGAGTGTGTGCAGTTTCAGGTCACTGTCTTTTACAGAGGTGAGCCAGCTTCTGACACATGCTTCATTACTGAAAGAGAAGTCTAGCTTTACAAAGACCCTTTTGAGTAGAGCTGTGCCATTGTGAAAGCTTGTTAACTTTTACTTGTTCCACTCGGTGACTGTGCTTCTCATGGGTCCCGACTGATACAAATACACAGTGTGTGCAAAGGTGATGAAAGCAAGGAACTATTGCAGATAAAGTGATTTTGAGTGAGTGTGTTTGTGCATCTTTGTTTGCCTGTTGTGTGTGCAGAGTAATGACGCACTGTGTCTGATGGGAAAGTCACATCTTAATGATGGATGGTCGATTATAGAGAGATCTTTTGCTCATCCCGGGCCCAATGTGCTCCGTTATTAGCATGCATGTAAATGGATCATACCCAGCAGCCTCTTCGCTCTCACTTGCTGTCGCCATTAGATATGCAGCCCTGTTTCTCCATTAATAAAGCATAGTCACACTGGAAATTAGTGTGTGTACTTGTAGTGCGTCTGTGGATATGTGAATGTGACAGACAACAGCTTTCAGCTCACATTAAATCTTTTGGCTTGATCAAATGTCACAAGAAAAAGAGGGAAAGCATGAGAGATGAGTATTGTGAATATTGTGTTTAATCAGTTTTCTGTCCTTTACATTATTTAGACTCTGTGTGTGTTTGTGTGTCCGTTTAAAAATATCACTAGACATGCACCAGCCATGTTTTAGGTACACCTGTTCAGCTGCCTGTTTATGCAAATATCGAGTCAGCCAGTCATATGGTAGCAACTCAATACATTTAGCTATGCAAACATGTCAAGATTACCTGTTCAGTTCAGTTTGAGGATCAAAATGCAGAAGAAAGGTGATTAAAGTGACTTTGAACGTGGCATGGTTGTTAGTGCTAGATAGAATGAGCTCAGTAGTTCAGAAATTTCCCACCAGCAAATTTTGATTTAGTTTCAGTCATAGTTTTTTGACTTAGTTTTTATTTAGTTTTAGTTGACATGGTCTTTTTCACAGAATGGTCTGAAGCATTAGAAGTCTACACTTGGTGCCACTCCTGCCAGCAAAGAACAGGAAACTGAGACTACAATTTGCAGACAATAGAAGAGAAAATTGTCGCCTGCTCTGATGAATCTCAATTTCTGCTGCAACATTAGGGTAGTGAGACAGGATTTGGTGTAAACAACAGGATTAGTTAATTAGCTTTTAGATGGAGAAATTAAACTCCTGATGGCTCCTACCAGCAGGATAACGTGTCATGTCACAGAGCTCAAATCATCTCAAACTGGTTTCTTCAACAAGACAATGAGTTTGTTGTACTCACATGACCCATATAGTCAGATCCCCTTCCAATAGAGCACCTTTGGGATGTGGTGGAGCAGGAGTTTTGCATCATGAATGCACAGACGACAAATCTACAGCAACTGTGTGATGCTATCATGTTACTATGACCAAAATCTCTGAGCAATGTTTCCAGAACTTGAATCTGTGTATAATAATTCAGGCAGTACTGAAGACAAAAGGGGGTCAGATCTAATAAAGTGTCCAGTGAGTGTATATTGGTGCACAAGTCAGTGATGGAAAATAGTAAGCATGCCTTACAGTGTGCCTGTGTGTGTTTGTGTGAGTGCCTGGATGTAGAGGGTACAGTTTTTGCCAAAAGGCATTTCCTAATTTACTACCTGGCAATCCTCAGTATGGAAGAAGCGTGCCATCCAGAGTCACATAAATCTCTGTAATGTAGAGGTTATTGCACTTTTTATGTTGAAATTCTGCTTGCCTTTGAATGTGACAAACAATGTTTCCTTTAACAACACAATCTGTTCTACACAACTGCCATTTGTTTTATGGACTATATACATGGAGAGTTACACTTACAAACAGCAGACAGACACCAAGAGCTATTGCTGAGCACAATGAACTCTCTCCCTCCCCGATAATCTACAAAGTGACATCAGCACATTATTTAAGAGGAAAAAAGTGAATCATGTAAAATGTCTGGTAGTATTTACCACCTCATATTGCTATGATAAATCATTAAAGAGCATCATTGAAACTGCTGCAAGAAACAAGAATCTTCCATAAATCTGTGAATAGAATTGTGCGTATACATGTGCGCACACCAGTGCACGTGTATATGGCTGCATTTGCATCATTAGATTACAGCGTAGTCTCCGAAACCCTCCTTAATGATGCTGATGCGTTTCCTTTTGGGGCACTTGCTCCCAGTTTGAGCCAAACTACACATTACTCTACTCTAATAACCTTTTTAACAAGTCATTAGCTGTTTTCTGTGACCAAAAGCAACCAACAGCATCCTCTTTTACGCTTTGATTGAAGTATCTTGCGATAGATTTTCTTTGCCACATAAAGCGCATCCCGGGATGCGCTCTAGAAATACTTGGACTTAAACAAACAACACGAAAATAGAGCCAAAAACATTTTTTTAAACAAACACAAAGTACTTGACAGCAACTTTAGCTCACACTCAGTATCTTTATGTGCAGACTGCAGTATCAGCAGGCGTCATCCAAACGCTTCGTAGCATTTAAGTGAAACATCAGCGTCACGCAGCTGTGGCTTTAACACCATTCTCAGCTGGACGAAAATATGTAACGAGAACATGGCGAGGTGTGCGTTGTTGTAAGCGGCATTCTTTTACACCTTGGGAAATAATGTCGGGGCATATACAGCAGGAAGCTTAAGGCCTCTTTGGTCGGCAGCCACCAGCAGCAGGGAAGGATCCTCTGTTTGGCATTCATGTTAAGTGTGTGCTTTGCCTCCCCCCAACATTTCAACCTAATAGTTTGCGTGTGTCTGCTCATGTGGTGAGGGAACTGCTGTTTTTTAGCATGTGTGTGTGCGTGTGTGTGTGTGTGCACATGTGTTGCAGAGTAGAACAGAAGAGAAGAAAAAGGAGAAAGAAGGAGATGGAACGGAGGAATAAGAGGTGGTGAGCATGTTGGAGAGAGGGTGAGAGAAAGGGCAGTAATGGGTTCAGTCCCAAAGGTGAGGGCTATAATCCATCAGTAACCTTTCCTCCCATATGCTCTGCACATCTGCACATGTAAGTACACATAAACTCACTAACTGTGACTAGCTCGTGTAACCCCTACCGTCAAACTCCATCCACCCCACTGTTGGTTGTTTGATGAAAACCAGAATGCCCCACAAGATCACACAAATCCCCCCCCTTTAACTTTCCAACAACTTTAGCTTCATAGACCAAACTCTGTCTGTGTTGACAATATTTAATGCCCAGGGATTATCTTCAGGGTTCAACAAAGATTTTTAGACCGCTGCTGTCTCACTGAGGGTTTACACAAGCTTTTGATAGATATCCCCAATTCTATTAAGCAGCTGTGTACTGTGGGTTTAGTTGTACCCTCTGGAGTGCTGCATCACTTTTTAGTGCACTGTAGTTTTATGTTAATTGTAGCAGTCTTCGTCTAGGTGCCAGCTGGGAAACCGAGGAATATCCAAAGCTGTCATCGGCACCTTGTTCTTAAGCCCTAAAACACAGAGTGTTCATAGACAGTCATCTTTCCTTTTAAAGGTAAAAATGTTTGTCTCTCTTTGCTCCGGTCGCCAAATAATATGTTTGAAAATTACCCAGGAATGAGAGATCTAAGCCAGCCTACTACATTTTATAAACACTATGATACAAGTGAGGAAGCCAGAAAAAGTGGAAAACCACATGCTTAATTATAACACACAGCTGAAGCAATCCATTTTCCTTTTACCAGTGGAGTAAGTAGAATAACCCAAGATTGCATGATTCTGTTGGAATAATTCATTTTTTGTGGTTGCCACGTTGTTTAAAGGGTGTAGAGGCATTGAAACTTGGCTGGCTTTACAAGTGAGAGAAATGAGAGCTTTCAACCTCCGGCCAGGTTTTGCCTGGAACAAGGCAATCTTCTTCGCTCACAGAGCCTGCATTTTTAATGAGAACATCTGCTCCGGTGGCCCTCTGGTGGAACCGAGGCTTGCTTAATCACACAGTCGAGCCCCTCAAGTCTGTTGCAGTGGGATCTGCTCAGCCCAGTGATCAGACAGAGCTCACCACTTTGCACTAGAGCAAAGTCCTTGCTGGTTGACTGGGTGGAGAAGGTGTTGGAGGGGGCAGAGCAGAGGCACTACATTTGATGCAAACTTTATCCAGGGGAATTGTAGCTGAGACAGTGAAAGATGCAGTCAGAGTAAAAGCCTAGTGCTGCATGTGAGGTCTGTGTGCTATAAGTGGGCTTCTGACTCAGAGGAAATCTGTTTCTCTCATTTGCTCAGTAAAGATCCATTTGAAAAAGGTGTCGTAATCTCACGGGCTTGGAAAATTTACATATTCTATAGGTAATACAGTGGTTAGTGCTGTCACCTGAAGCAAGATAGTGCCAGGATTGAATCCACCAGCTGGTTATGCTCCTTCTATGTGGAGTTTGTATGTTTACCCTGCACGTGTGTGGGTGCTCCCTGCATGCTCAAGCTTTTTTCCGTATACCAGAGATATACATGCTAGGATAATTGGTGATTGTAAATGGCCTGCAAGTGTGAACTTGTTGTCTGTCTTTTTATATTAACTCTGTAATGGACTGGCGATCTGTTCAGGGTGTACTTTGCCCTTTACCCTGTGACAGCTGGGGGCTCCTGAATTCGAGAACTGGATAGGAAAATGGAGGGATGGATAAAACGATGTTGACTGGTACATAAAGTGACAATTTCTTTTTCACTAGTGGTCAAAAAAATATGTTTAGTAAATGAGAACTGTTTCAGAAAGCATCTGCAATAGTGTGAGAGGTTACTATGGAGAATAGAACACAACTTCTCAATATCTTCACCCACCTACGACTATACAACTATACGCAGTTGGCAAAACAATTTTATATTTCAAAAACTAACTCAATTGGGTGGCACAGGTGGTGCACCGGTTAGCATTGTCACTACACAGAAAGAAGATCCTGGATTCAAACCAGTCTTTGAAGGGCCTTTCTGACTTTCTCTCATATTCCAAAGAAATGCATTTTAGGTTAACTGGTGACTCTAAATTGGCTGTAGGTGTGAGAGAGAGTGCGAATGGTTCTCTGTCCAGGGTGTACCCTGCCTTCCCCCCTGTCACAGCTAACATAGCCTCCAGTCCCCCAAGACTTGAAATGGATAAATGGATGTATAATTGTATTTTGTCTCTCATCTAGGATAATAAATCATTATATTTCTATCCATAAATAACTGCATATTATAACTGAAAAACTATCACACATAAGTACATCACTAAAACCGTTGGGCTTTAGCTGTGCCTTTTGAGATTTTTTTTTCATCTTCTAAAAGCATCTATTATCCCGTCTGTAGCTACTGTACGAGAGAATTCAGTAGAGACTTTCACAGCCTAGAATGGGTAATTTTAACAATTACTTACAGCAAATTAAATGCAAAATACTGTAAGATATTTTTCAAGTACACTGCAGCATCTTTTGTACTTTATACTCTCTCATGTTAAAGAACAGTAATTAAAGAACACAGTTAAAAAGGAATTGCTTCACTCTTCTTTCTGATGAAGAAAAGCACTATAGTTGCATTAGATCACTGGAGTGACTGCAGTTGAATGAATCTGAGATGTAGGGTTAGGGATCTGTAAAAGAATGCATTTTTTAATTTTGGTGTGACTGTGGTACTGAGTAGATTTGTAGTCACATAACCGTTACATAAAGAGAACATTTTTCTTTATGAATTTTGATGTGTCCATGTGCGTTCGCTCACAACACACTTTGTGAATGTGTAAGTTTTGAATGTGTGTCAGTGAGAGAGACCCTCTTAGCACACTGAGTACAGTGAAATATGAGCTGTTGCGATGGTATGAAACTTGTAGCCTCTGGTTGAACCTCCAGTGAGGCCCACCTCTGCCTCCACCACCACCAATTAGGATAGCACACATAATGCAACCTGAAAGATGCACTGAGCCTGGCAGCTTTATAAACATCCTCCCTTGTCTACGGCCAGTGCTCACAGCCCCGTCTTCTCTGCTCAGCTTTGTGCGTGGGTGTGGGTGTAAGTGTGTGCATCAGGCGTGACTGTGTACGTGAGCGCCGAGAGTGATAGATCCTCCCTCCCAGGGATGCACTCCCATCCTGACAGGGGGTGTTATAGTTATTGCTCTCTCCCTCTCTCTTGACTACATTATCTTATCTGATTACTCTCTGAGCCAAGATGCGCAGACATGCTGGAGACTGCAGTGTAATATAACATGCCTCTATATGAGTTGTGGTTGCTACATGAGATATGCCACCGCACACATCATACTACCGGTAACATCAGACTTGTCTGCTTGCCTCAGAGACCTGACAGCCTCATTGTTATTAACCATGCACAAAAACTGAAGCACAGACAGCCCAGCATGTCAATGCTGCAACAAACCTGTGTAATTACCCCATAAATCAAAGCAATCTCTGGCCATGCTCTGGCCAATTTATCTGCAAACCTAGATTTAATGTGTACAGGGAGGTTGCCTTGCCCCTTGACTTGTGTGCACTTCACAATTGAATAAGGTGTTCTGCGAGGGCGTTTAAACCACAGCAGTGAATGATGCCTCTTGCTTATGCAGTCTCCATATCTTCAATTGAAAGATAGCTTTCCCAGCTTTGGATAATAAAGCGGCAGTGAAACTGTAGCCTACCATCAGTATACAGCACTATTAAATAATCCACAGTGTTTTCAGTGGCCTGTGGGGACAATGTAGAGGATGGTATAAACATTAGAGTCAGGAACAACCCTCCAGTAAGCCGTTTTTACGGCATGCGAACAGGTGTGATCCCTGCCTCTCTGCTTTCACACAACTGTGAGAAGTAATAAGAGACATCAAGCATAGGATTGTGCTACAGGCTGCAAGAACACATTCTGCTTGAAGTATATCCAAATGATAGTCTTCTTAAAGCGGTATAACAGGGTATGAATACAGTCTGAATATTAAATAAACCAAAAAGCTTTGAGTTTTGTTGCAAGCATGCGGCTGACACACTGGCATACTGCAAGGCCTATCACGTGGTTGCATCAGACGTACCGTAAAGTAGAGGAGTTAACTTTAAATGGGCCACCGTGTTGCACCAATCCATCATTCACGGAGCAGTCTTACTAGTTTGAGGTCAGAGGAAAAGATCAGTTGTTTACGAGAGCAGAAAATCCAGGTCAGACTGAAAAAAGAAGGAGGATGTGAGATTATAGGATTTAAAGTGATAGAAAGACACCTATTTCCACTGACACATACTCACTGCTAGGGTGGTCTTCTACGTAGAAGAGAGACACGCCTTCTTCTCACATTTCTGTAGATGCAGTTAATAAAATATTCTCAATTTCAGACCGTACTTTAAGTGATAATGGCATAATGGCATTCACTCACTCCAGCTTGAAAGCTTGCTTAAAAAGCTGAAACACAGTGACAACTTCAGCATTTTTCATCTTATTTGCATGGTTTGATACTTTGTTTTTTTATTCTCTATTTCAGTGTCAAAGTAAGCAATGAATGTTGCTTTAGATACTTCCATGAAGTCTTGTAGAACAAAAAGGAAAGATGATGCCAGATTTGGAAGATTGACAGAAAGGGTTTACAAGCAACTAGAGATTAGATTAGATAGTCCTGCAAAGCGAGGTGGGTGTCTCTAGGCTGACATGGCTTTACCAGAGAAATCCAATGGACCAGTAAATTTTCAAATTAAAGCGCTGCACTATGCATATTAATTATGCCAAGATGGAGAAATATTACCCCAAAGTTTCTTTCTTATTGTTAAATCTCCATTAGTTACTTCAGAGTAAGAGTGATCATCTGGAATTACACCGATGTATCACAGTAGATTATCCTGCTTTATTTTATACTGTTTTCCATTTCCAACAGTCTGCTTCACAGTGGATTGGCTGTCACAGAGATTTCCTCCCATGTTATGAATGCAAGCCTTTGTTGCATGCATCTGTAAGATAGATCTAACCTTTGTAATAGTATCTTTGTCTTTTGTTGCTAGACTTCCTCCAGGGTAACCCAGAGGTCAGTCTTTGTCAAGTGGTTAAGATATTTAAAAACGATTTGAAAACTAAAACTATTGCAACTGATGCCATGCCCTACATGTTAAATGCAAATCCAATTTGAGACCAAACAAAACTAAGTTAACAGCTAAACAGCAAAACCAAGAGTTTAGTAATTACAGAAGAAATACCTTAGAGACATCAGAATGTGGCCCCCCTTGCCTAAATCTGTCATTACTGTAAATACTTCTATATGTGCATATGGAACAAAAGAAACACAGTACACGCAAAGACATAAGACTTTTTTTCTTCAGGCTAGACCTATACAATTTTAAATTAGCTCGACTCCTCCACAGATCCCCTGGAAACATTCCAGAAGATTATTTTTTAAAGACAACAACAAGTCATTAAAATGAAAGATCATTTAATATTCACTGTTTATTCTTCTGTATTGCTGTGCTGTGAGAACGCTTTAAATTAGCCGGAGAAGCGGATACCTTTGGGTGCACTATCGCGTGCGTGTGTGTTGCAAGACTGCCAGTCTTTTGCTCAAATGAGCGTTAATGATACATCAGTCAAAACTACTCCACAACTTAACAGTATAGGGAATTTTAATACGTGTATAGTGTTGAGTTGTAACTATACATTGGCATTTTTACTAATGACTCTTAGGGATACATTTAATAGAAAGATTATACAGAAATGCGAAACCTGTAAAATGTTTAATAGAAAATCCATGGCGTTTAACAAAAAGGATGTAATCCACTCCATATAACTGCTGATATAAATGTCAGGTCAAAACTGTTGTTTAACAATGATGTTTTCAGGCTTTTCATGCTGGTTTATTTAAGTATTTTTTAATACCTAAAAAATACTGACAAAGAAAAAAAAATTTCAGCTAAATTTTGCTGATTTTGCTTTATATTCTGAGCGATTCGGATTTTTAATACCGAAATGAATTTTCTAAGAAGTTCATAAAGTCCTGCAGTTGTCTTTTTAGGCACTACATTAAATCTCTGGCAAGGAAACTTCTCGCAGGAGCATCATACCAACCTCAGTCAGATAAAAACTGGCCACTTTAAGTCAAACATGATGCTGCATCGAATAGGCAGGATTAATCATCTCCCTGCAACAGAGCTGAGCTGCTCCATCTTGGCCCGCAGGAGACATCAAACGTACTCCCCCTGCCCGCCTGCCTACTGTTTCCCCTGGAGAGACAGAGATGGGTTAGAGAGTAGAGACTGGCCTCTGGTAGTGCAACTCTCTGTGGAGTCTATATTGATTACACCTGCCACCAGCGGCTAGCTGGAGCTGTGTACTCTGACAGCTGGCAGCACAGGGCGAGATGGATAACTGCTCGAGTCGGGTTTTAGCCAGCTACATCATCACTTGGCTCTGTAGAGGTAGTTAGGAAAGCAAAAGTTTCTCTTTTTTTTCTTTTTCTATCTACTGTTTTTTTTTTTTTTTTTTTAAGTTTACTTCTTTATAGTGTGCTTTACCTTGTTTCTTGTTTCAGTGTTTCTTGGCTTTTCTGTTATGGCACATATTTCATCTCAGGCACGAGGAATCCACTTTCTGTTGTACCTGTGAATGTCTACTTATAAAGTCGTAGAAAACACAAAGCAGGATGAGGCCTTGGCTATTTCATCACAACGTCCTTTCTCCATATCTTATTATACGTATGCTTGACTTCAGAACTTACTCGCTAAAGTTTTCTTTTCAGAGATGCACAGCTTTAAAAGTGAGTAGGTCTTAGATTTATAAAATCATGTCTACTGTTAAACCATACCCCCGAGGACAACTCATTAGACTCTGTTTAGAAGTCAGAAGGATTGAGTTGTGGGAAGAGTTGGGAGGTGAATCCAGAGTAAATCCCTTTTTTCCTGTTAGCTCACTGTCCCTTCAGCTGGCTGCGAGGTATATGGTGTTGATTATGGAGATGAGAGCCATAAACTCAATATTTTCCGTGCTGAAGTGAGAAGACTGTAAAGCAAGCAAACACACTCTTCCTCTCACACGGGCGAGCCAGAGAGTGAGCAAGCTAAATGGGTGTAGAGGGATTCAGATGGCTTAGTCGGGATAGGAACTGGGATCTAGTGGTATGTTTCTCTTATTTGTGTCTCTGCCTCTCTCCCTGCTTTTCTCTCTCTTTTTATCACTGTGCTTTCTCACCCCAAAGGCCTTATTTGCAATCCTTTGCTTCTCACGCTGCAGTCTGTGACAACAGCACAGGTTAAAACATAAGCCTCACCAAAATCTCAGTTATTTCATTTTAAAAAATACACTGACTTAAAACCATTATAAATTAAAGGCAAATTGTTATGTAAATTGCACAGTTTGGTGTACTTTTGCAGAGTTTAGCAAACATTTGCTCTGCTTAATGATTCATATCCTTCAGAATTATTCTGATTTTCTTTGTCAGTCTGTGCGTTTGTAATTCCTCACTTCTCCGCGAGTGCAGCTTCCCCCAACCACCCTGGATCTGTCTGTGGTAGTGTTCATCAAAGACGGTGACTCTCCAGATACTGTTACAAGAAACCAGGATCAAGTTGCTCTACTTTTATTTATGTGTAGTGCCGGGAGTTTAAATATCTTCCTGCGATGTGAGAGCTCAGTCTGTTTTGACCCAGCCATTACTTCTGTGGCGGGGACCACAAAAAGAAAAAAAAAGAAAAACAGACCTGCATGCCTCATGAGAGACTGAATCAAAAAGTAAGACCAGAGATGTGGAGGAAGGGAGAGAGACAGCCAGTCAGTTTAGGTATTTTGAGAGTTAGTCATCCACTTGCCTGTCAAGCAAGCAGCTTCTCTGCTGTTTGCTGATGCCCGACGAAGCAGAAGACATGCCTAAACATTAATGGAACTAAAACAAAAATAAACCATTTTCATGTATAAAGAGAGATGCGCATACAAAGCTGCGTAGAACTTGGCAGTGCTGCCTTTCATTTATTCCTCTGGGGAAGAAGGACGGTGTTTGTATGAAAGAAAACATGGCACACAAGGAACATTCCAAGTTTGCCACAGGAAATCAATTTATTTGAGAGGGCAGCCGGGCTAAAAATAGGGAAGCCCCAAAACAATAGTGTTGGAATTAATTGCCCAGATTTTTGTGAGAAGGCAAGAAGACTCAAGAGAGCCAAAGTTTGTTCTCCGTCTTGTTTTCAAATGTGTGTTATGGAAATATTAGTCTGGTCTAGTTGTCATGTTATTTTGTTTTGGTATATTTCTGCTTGTCTGGAGCTGTCAAACAGAACTGAATCTCAATCATTTTCTTCCCCGACTTACCACTTGTCAACACATCTGCCAGCTGCCTTATTTGACAGGATATGATGATTTATCACAAGTTCTCCGCAGTAAATAGACAATAACTGTTTTGTCACACTCCACCGAGTTCTAACTGGGTTTTTGGGAGTGTGTGAGGGAGTGCTGTAGGGGCCTTATGGGGGCTGATGTGTCGTTTTTAATGAGATCTCACAGCAGTGTTTAAATATTTAACCGTTCCTGGTGAAGCCTCCCCAACAGCCGCCAGGCAAAACTGGTGAGGTTTCATGCAATCATCACAAACTATACTGAACCTATCCCCCGAAAACATCAGAAAATAAGCACAACCTGAATACATAATGGCATTATGAATACACAGCCTGCTGTGCCTAATACCTGCACCTATCGACAGACATGCCGTCTTTGCCTCTGCAAATAAGCAACATGACAAAGGGTGAGCGTGATGATGAAAAGCTGTTGAATTATACATCTGTTTTTTGATGGGATATTTTCAAAACTTTTCTTTCCTCCCCCCCACCCAACAAAGTAATCCCCATTTTGAGCTTTTTCTGTATGTTTCTGAGAAACATTTCACCAGCGATCAGTTCAACTCCTACACTCTTCATGTTTTTACATCCCACCGCCCGTCAGTCACAGAGAATGGTGCTGGGGTGTCTGCCACCACCTGCTGTGTTCAGAGAGACGTTTCGATGGTGTGCTTGCATACGCGGTGTTTGTGTGTACAATAGTGGAAGTGTCTGAAGGGCATGTTATGTTAGGGTGAGTGACTGTTGAGGAGATTGGTCTGGATGGACAAATAATTGTATTAAGATTTAGGGTCAAAAAAGACTAAAAATCAATCTGTTTGTTTTGTTAATCATCTAACTTGGTCTGATGACATAAACTGGGTGATGAAATCAAAATACTTGTCCTTAAAGGTGTTTAAATAGCTCTAAAATATGAGTTTATGAGGCTGTACTCTGATTTAAATTTCCCTATAAATATAATTTGGATTTTTTTTATCACAAATGTAAAATAGGAGACTTTAGTTGGTATTTGAAGCCGCTCGTGTGCTGTATTTGGAGGTGCGAGCAGTAGCAAGGGGAATCTGGAGGGACCTGAGCCCACAGATGGCAGCGTACGCGACATCTCCCATCACTCTCAACACTTCCACCCCCTTTTCCTGCATCCTCTCCTCTTTCCAGTCTTCCCCTAGGCTTCTCTTCCTTCTTTTATCCCTCCCCTCCCCCCACTGTAGACAGCCCATCCCTGCCAGACTTAGCTCTCCCAAAATCCACCACCACTCCATCCGGTTGCTGCTCTGAGGTCTCACTGATTGAAAGGAGCATTATTACCTCCCGCTATCCTGCCCATCCACTGTGGAAAATGTTGCTTATTTGACAGTGGATGCATACAGATATTGCTATAGAGGGTCTTTAGAGTTTGGCAGACACTTGGTGCCAAATCATATGCATGACTCCTCTTGCCATGCCGCTTCATGTGGCTGCCAAATGAGGTTCACTCTGGTTTTTGTCAAGGGACCTAGACTATTATTCAACACCCCCCCCCCACACACACACACACACACCCCAACAAGCCACACTCCTAACATGCACACACACCCACACACAATATGAAAACCTGTGCTTCCTCAGTGCCCTCTTTCCCTCTCCCAACCTGTACCAGCCCTATGCCCTCCCACTCCCCTCCTGCCTATGCCTTCAGTCTCCATACCACACTCATTATTAATGATCTAAGGGACAGCTTTCATTTGATCTATTACTTAGGACGGGACGGCGGCTGCTGTGCTGCTGCATCCCTGCTGGATCTTTAATTATTTCATGGAGGGCTTTCCTCCTCTCCGCTGCTCCTTCTCTGTTGTGCAGATGAAATATTGAAGTTGAGGAGTGTAGTGCAAAGTGGCCCCATACAGAGTAAGGTGTGTGTCTGTGTGCGTGTCTCCTCTGCTTTTGTAAGTGTACAGTGCATTTGTGTGCACAGACATATATCTGTAAGGCCGAGTTTCTGCCGCTCTCAGATGGATCTTAGTTTTTCATTATGTAACACTTCTGGAGTCGTTACAGTATACTAGGACCAGTTAGGTTCGACTACTAGAGCAGTAATGAGCGTAGCATGTAATAAAGACCACAGACCAGTAAATACGTTTAAATTGCCGGCTTATTATTTTGTGAAGACAGGGAATAGACAGTTATAGACACATTACATAAAACATTCAACATCACACATTTAAGAAAACAAGGTTTTTCTTTCCCCCCTTTTAGTTCAGTATGTTCTGTCAGTTCATCCTATTTATCTCAAAACCTTTTATTTGGCTTTAGAAGGATGTTATTTTCAACCTAGGTTATTGTTTTATTTATTTCAAGTTCTAAGTTCAAGTTTATCCTTTGATCTATTTGCATTAACACTGTGTTATTTTAAATCAAGTTCAGTTCTTTAGGCCCAAGATTTAATTTAATCTTGGTCTAGGTTCACCTTTAAATTCTCAACCAGTTCTTATTTTGTTTTAACCCAACAAAATTATTTACATTTCCATTAACACCATTACAGCATTAAAATGTAAGGTTGACCAAAATAAATTACAAAAATAAATAAATAAATGTAAAACTGAAAACAATTCAGCAAAAGGCTGAATAAATCCCTTAAACAAACAAATAAACAAAAGAAAGTTGTCTCTGTGTCCTTTAACTATTAATCCTGGAATTACTCCGAATGATTATCCAGTGCTTTGAAAAGTCCGCTGTTCTTTTGCAGAGGTGTATGGATTAATCCTACCAGTTTTTTCAGCGAAAGAGCTCAACGTCCAGCAGGGGGCGTTTTCCTTTTTCCTGCTCGGTACAGTTCAATGGGTCCGTGGGTGGCTCGCCATCTTGTTTCTCGCTCAGCGGATCAAACTCCGATTCTAGCTCAGCATTTCCCGATCCAAACCTTAATGGCCAAGTCCCGTTCGGTTATGTTCACAACGTCACCAAGGCAAGGACAGGTCGGAAAAACAAAAATACATTCTCCAGAGTACAAAAATGGCTTTAAGTAGATTTTTGGCTTATTTTTACTATTTTTTCACTCATTTAAGCAGCAGCTCTGCAAGGACTGTCTGCATTTCTCCCTCTCAAGCATAAAAAAAAAAGGAACAACCCGATTGGGTGTGGCTAATCACAGGAGTCACGCTGCAGCGTGCCCTTTCACAATAAGAGTCTCAACACATATTTTAGCCATTTTACCTGAATTAACATAAAACACCATGAATTAGCAAGTTCTGTACCCTTTTAACATGTTTTTAAACACAAATGAAATCCTATACCATGAATTATATCATTGCTGATGTTTTTAATGAATTTTCTAACCATTATGACCTATTTATTGACTATTTATCACCTGTAATATATTTCTTATGACTGTTTTTACTAACAGGCTTTTATTTGTTGTTAGCTATGTTAACCAGGGTTACACCCTCCCCTCTTAAATGTATGCAAGCCCCTTTGCATAATGCATACTCAGACTACCTGGATATCATGGATTTCAATAGAGCCTGTGACAGCTTCACTTAAGCTTTGGAACAAAGACTGTACTATGCCAACAAGAGGGTTGCCTAATTGAGGGTATGTTAAGTGCTTGGGCTTTGTTCTCTCTCGGGATGATCTTCTGACTGATTGCTCTGCTTCGGGGTCATTTCTTTCAGTTTCATTGTTTACAGGTTCAGTTTCATTCACGTGAGTTTGAGTTGCTTCCTCATCATTAGTTTTCGTTGAATCCGATGCATTGTCCTTTTCATTTTGTTGAGTTATCTGAGCTCCTTCCTTTGCAGGTTCAGGCAAGTTTTCCATTTCAGGTGGTTTCTCCATTTCAGGTATTTTGTCATTTTCAGGTAAGTTTTCCATATCCGGTAGGTTTCCACAATCAGGTAAATTTACAGTTTCCGTCATGTCCATGTGCTCTTGAGCAATATCAGGCACTGTCACGTTTTCTGAGATTTGAGAATTGTCTGATTTGGGTTGCTCATTAGCATGATTTGACTTAGCCTTGGGAGGAAAAACTACCTCGTATTCCTCAATCGACCTTGAGATCTCCTTGGGAGGAAGTGGAGGGTAATACAGAGGGTAGTTATCCTCCTCAGAGTGGTATTCAAGTTCAGGTTCATCAGGATCAGTTGTTGGGTGTTGACGTGTGCTTGGCCGATGAGGCTTTACTTGGACTGCTGGAGGATTTTCAGGGGCAGTTGGCAAAAACCCACAAGGTAACAAAAGGTCTCTGTGGAGAGTTCTAGTGGAACCTTGGTGATGCTCGGGTTTGACTGTGTATACTGGGAGGTTGTCTTTTTGGCTTACAACCACGTGGACGACGGACTCCCACTTATCAGCCAATTTGTTTTTTCCCCTAATCCGAACATTCCTTACAAGCACGCGATCTCCGACACCTAAGACAGATTCGGTTACATGTTTGTCATATCTAGTTTTGTTACGTTCAGCAACTTTGCTTACATTTTTGGTAGCCAGTTGGTAGCTCTCCTGAAGGTGAGATTTGAGGGCTTTAACATACTGTGAGTGAGATTGCTGCTGGCGATGGTTCAGAGGGACATTGAAGGCAAGATCAATGGGTAACCTAGGCTGTCTGCCAAACATTAACTCGTACGGCGTAAACCCTGTACTTTCATGTTTGGTGCAGTTTTACCCGTGAACGAGTGGCTTAACAAAGTCACGCCAATGTTTCTTGTCTTCGTCTTTGAGTGTACCCAACATGTTTAGCAGGGTTCTATTAAACCTCTCCACAGGGTTTCCCCTGGGATGGTAGGGTGAAGTTCTGACCTTCTGAATCCCAGCTAGGTCGCATAACTCTTTGATAGTTTTTGACTCAAAGTCTGCTCCCTGATCGCTATGCAACTTCTCGGGAAAACCGTAGTGGATTATAAAGTTTTCCCACAGGGCCTTGGCTACAGTTTTAGCCTTTTGGTTGGGAGTTGTCATTGCTACAGCATACTTCGTAAAGAAATCTGTAATAACTAAGACATCTTTAGTGTTGCTGCGATCTGGTTCAATTGTCAAGAAATCAATACACACCAACTCTAGAGGTCTGGTGACTTGAATGTTTACTAGGGGCGCCGCCCTCTCTGGCAGGGTCTTTCTGCAAACACACCTGCTACAGCTTTTGATCTTTTGCTCTATGTCTGAGGCCATTTTTGGCCAGAAAAATCTGGTTCTGGTTAAATCAAGGGTCCGGTCAAGACCAAAATGACCCATGTCATCGTGAAGGCTTTTGAAAACCATAGATCTTAGACTTTCAGGAAGAACCAGCTGGTACTGTGTCTCTTCACCTACTTGTCTTTTTCTGTACAAAATCCCGTTCTGCAACTCAAGTTTGTTTAACTCACGCAGAAGGATGCTAAGTTGTGGGATCTCGTTGCGTACAGTAGGAGGAGATGTTTCACCTGTTTCAAGCTGGTGTATGATTTCACTGATAGCAGGATCGTTTGTTTGACTTTGTCTTATCTCTTCTTCTGACAAGCTTGGAATGACAGGAAAAGCATCACACTGGTCGAAACTGTCGGGAACAGCATCAACGGACGTAGACAGTGAAGTTACGAGTGGGCAGGCGAGAGCATGGTCTGTGTCAAGAGACTGGACTAGATGTTTCTCACATATTGCACTGACAGCTTGAGTGGGAACGTGAGTGAAAGGATCGGTGCCAGGCAAGTGGTGTTGCACAAACTGACGGATCCGCTCCTGTTCCTTCAGGGAGACAAGGTCATTTAATGGCTCGAGATGCGGACGACGAGATAGGCCATCTGCGTCCATGTTTTGTTTGCCTGCTCTGTACCTAAGCTGGAACTCGAAAGAGGACAGGGCGGACAACCAGCGATAGCTCGTCGCGTCTAACTTAGCGGTGGTCAAAATGTAAGTTAGAGGGTTACTGTCAGTTATTACTGTGAAAGGACTGCCATATAAGTAATCACAAAACTTTTCCGTTACAGCCCATTTGAGGGCAAGAAACTCAAGCTTATGAGCAGGATAACGGCTTTCGCTTTTTGATAGTCCTCTGCTTGCGTATGCAATTACTCGCAACTCTCCCTCCTGCTCTTGATAAAGAGCTGCCCCTAACCCGATTGTGCTTGCATCTGTATGTAATACATAAGGCAACTTGGGATCGGCAAAGCCTAGAATTGGGGCAGAAGTCAGTTTGTCTATAATAGTCTCAAACGCTTTCTGACAACTCTCTGTCCATCTCTCCCCGAAAGGAGCTTTTGGCTGAAAGTATTGGACGTAGTTGGACTTAGAGCTATTGTTTTTTCGCAGTGGGGGGTATCCAGCAGTTAAGTTGGTAAGGGGTTTTACGATCTTAGAAAAGTCCTTAATAAACCGCCTATAATACCCCGCAAACCCTAAGAAGGAGCGGAGTTCTTTCAAGTTCTTGGGACTTGGCCATGTTTTTAACGCTGCTACTTTCTCGGGGTCTGTTTCTACACCGTTTTGGGAGACAATGTGCCCCAAGTACCGAACTGACATCTGAAAAAACATACATTTTTCAGGCGATAGCTTCAGACCGTATTCTTTGAGACGATTAAGCACATGGAGAAGGCGGGTCTCGTGTTGTTCGAGGGTTTCGGAGTAAACTATAAGGTCGTCTAGATAGACCAGGACTTCCTTAAGGTTGATGTCACCCATACATTTCTCCATCAGCCTTTGAAATGTGCTGGGAGCGTTTGTTATGCCTTGAGGCATCCGGTTGAACTCAAAGAACCCCATCGGACATACGAAGGCTGTTTTGTGCTTATCTGCCTCATCGACCTCAATCTGGTAGTACCCACTTTTGAGGTCAAGGACCGAGAACCACTTCGATCCTGTCAAGGCGGAGAACGCTTCTTCCAAGTTAGGAAGCGCGTAGGCGTCTTTGATGGTGTTCAGATTCAACTTACGGTAATCTACACAGAGTCTTACGTCTCCATTCTTCTTCCTTACCACCACTATCGGTGAGGAAAATGGCGACTCGGATTCGCGAATGACACCTGCATCGCTTAGCTCCTGCAAATGCCTCCGTACGGCGTCAAGATCTTGTGGTCGTACAGGACGGGGTCTGTGCTTAAAGGGGGTTTCATCGCTCAGTTTGATTTGGTGTTTTACTTTGTTAGTGCAACCAAAGTCTGTATCGTGTAGTGCAAAAACCTCCGACATAGCACTTAACTTTTGTGTGATTCGTTCTTTCCATTCAGCAGGGACTGGAGAATCAGCAAAGTTAAGATTAAGCTCAGCAGGGTTTGAGCTGGGAGTCTGTTTGGACTGCTCTGTGATCTGACTGTTTGGTATGATCTCTTGAATAGCATGCATTTCAGCTATGACACTTTTCGCAGGGATAACTATGTCATGCTTACTTTCATTTCGCAGGACCACTGGAAGCTTTTGTGAGGGTTTCTCAGCAAGGGTAAGTAGACAGTTGGTGACCAAGACACCACCTGGCAAGGAGGATGTAGAGGGGGTCTCGACTACTACCCACCCGCCTGAGTGTTCAGTTTTTGCGTGGACTAAACCTTCTAACACTCGAGTTTGGCCTGCAGGAATGACTTCAGGCTCTTTCCCTGACAGAGTGACAAGACCAAGGCTGTCGTCCTCTTTTTGCTTGTGTCTTTGTTGTAACACGCTCAGCACTACTCTATAACCATAAGGCAGGATACTGAGGTCTGTATTAGCCAAGGAGAGGCTTTCAAAGACAAGGTCAAGAGTGTTAGTGCCAATTAAGAGAGAAGACTGAACACTAGAGCGTGTGTCTGGAACAATTAATGCAAGAGAAGACACAGTAAGTTCAGTACCAAAACAGTTCTTTGGAAAGGTAATGTCGACACAAATATAGCCTGAATATGGAACATTCTGACCATTTGCAGCTTCGACTTCTAGCAGGTCCTGTATTGGATGGATTTCAAGGTCTGCAAGATTGTTTTCATAGAACGATCGGGACACTGTGGTCACTTGCGATCCGGTATCAAGAAGGCAGTTGCAAGCTTGATCATTGATTTTCACTTGAGCAGTGTACTTAGCTCCAATTAGACCCTTGGGTAGTTTCACAGTGGCTGATTTATTGTTTGAGAATCGTTTTTTGGGTTTATGTGAAGGCTCGGTGGGACTAGTTTTGTCCGTAGCACCCATTTGTCCCGCAATGAGGGCTCCCTTTAGTTTAAAGGCTGTGTTTGCTTGTTTTGTCTATCCCACAGCAACTGTTTTTCTTTCAACTGTTTCCTTTTGTCAGTGACTAAAGACGGGTTTGGGTCATTTGGGCACACAGAGGCAATATGGCCGTCTTCGCCGCACTGGAAGCAGTAACCAGGCCTGGGCCTACTCTTCGCAGCTTGGGATGTCAAAAGGGTTCGTTCGGGTACTTGAGAGTTGGTCTTAGCAGTAGCTTTTGGAGGGTTAGACTTTTTCCTAGGAGGGTTCGGGGTTAATGTTGCGAGATGGCTTTGAAGCTGACTGATTTGTGCCTTTAATTCTGTGACCAGATCCTTTTGAGCATCTACTGGTGGGTCTACTTTCTGGGGTTTCAATCTCGTCAGTTCACTCTGCAGCGCAGTTATTTGTGTTCGCATTTCAGTGAGATCGTCTTGCATGGTGAGCGCAGGAAAGTCAGCATTTGCAGCAATAGAGTGAGAGGCTACTTTTGGTCTGGTGGCAGCAAAATGTTTTTTCATTCGGCTTTCTTTTGCAGTATGCTTGTCCTCTTCCACTCTCAACTGTAGCAGCAGCTCGGTGAATGAGGGGGGTTTATCTTTTTTCTTTTCGAGCTGAAGATCTGTTAACAAGGCATTATCCCAACACCCCCGACAGAATTGACGCAGAAGGTGTCGGTCTGCTTCACTAGCTACGACACCGCCTCTTTTCAGAGCTTTTGAGAGAGCTGTTTGCAAGCGATGGAGGTAGTGTGAAGGCTTTTCACCTGCATCTTGTAATGTGTTGAGGAATTTGGCGAAAAGCTCGTCGCCATCCTCCACAGTGCCAAAAGCTGAATGGAGTAGTTCAAGATAAGCTGAGGGCAAGGCTTCAGGGCCCAGAGGTTTCACCACGTTGGCAGCAGGCGGTACAAGACTGTCTACGATTTTCCGCGAGCGTTGCAAGTCAGACAGATTGGGATCTTGAAGTATGAGCTCTACACTGTGGCGCCATGTATCAAAGTCCACCTCATGACTAGGACAGGGCAGTTTGCCTGAAAAATTTCTGAGGCGGAAGGAGGCGCTCACTGGTGAGACAAGAGCTTCACTTCGCACTATGTGCTCTACTACAACCTTTTGCACATCAGGGTGTGTTATAAAGCTCTGTGGAATGGTAGTTTGTAGATCTGGCTGTGTCTGGTTGTCTGACTCAGAATCGCTGATGCATATGTTAGCTTTGATCAGTTCTGCAGTTTCACTTTGGATAGGTTGGTCATTTGCTTGTACTTGGGTTGTTAGTTCACTATGTGCATCTGGGGTAGGAGCTTCTGTGCTGTGTGTGACTGACTGAGCACATTGGGAAAGGTGTTCATGCAGAACAGCTTCAAAAGATTTGCCACTAAGTCTAGCAATGTTTTGCAGTTCATTGAAAAAACTGTTGGTGGCGACGTTGGTAACAGCTGCGATGTACTCAGGTGACAGGGCTCGTATCTGATAAGTGACTTCATTCGGACATTCAAGTGTGTAGGGTAGTAAGGGTTCAAGTGTCGACAGAGCAGATCCACTCTCATACTCTACAATAGCATTTTTGTGGTAAGAAGACTTAGGGTCATCTATCTTAAGGGTTCTTGCTGTTCGACCATATCTGCTTAAAAAGTCTTTTAAAGCTTCATCAGCGTCTGTGCCTGTAATCCCACTAACAATAACTGAGTTTGGGATTTTAACATTTTCTCTGTCAACTATTTCCATTTTGCCGGACTTGGCCTATTTTTGAGGTCTGGGTCAGGAAAAAAGCTTGAGGGATCAATTACTACTCCTGGCTGGCTCGCCACTTCTGTAACACTTCTGGAGTCATTACAGTATACTAGGACCAGTTAGGTTCGACTACTAGAGCAGTAATGAGCGTAGCATGTAATAAAGACCACAGACCAGTAAATACGTTTAAATTGCCGGCTTATTATTTTGTGAAGACAGGGAATAGACAGTTATAGACACATTACATAAAACATTCAACATCACACATTTAAGAAAACAAGGTTTTTCTTTCCCCCCTTTTAGTTCAGTATGTTCTGTCAGTTCATCCTATTTATCTCAAAACCTTTTATTTGGCTTTAGAAGGATGTTATTTTCAACCTAGGTTATTGTTTTATTTATTTCAAGTTCTAAGTTCAAGTTTATCCTTTGATCTATTTGCATTAACACTGTGTTATTTTAAATCAAGTTCAGTTCTTTAGGCCCAAGATTTAATTTAATCTTGGTCTAGGTTCACCTTTAAATTCTCAACCAGTTCTTATTTTGTTTTAACCCAACAAAATTATTTACATTTCCATTAACACCATTACAGCATTAAAATGTAAGGTTGACCAAAATAAATTACAAAAATAAATAAATAAATGTAAAACTGAAAACAATTCAGCAAAAGGCTGAATAAATCCCTTAAACAAACAAATAAACAAAAGAAAGTTGTCTCTGTGTCCTTTAACTATTAATCCTGGAATTACTCCGAATGATTATCCAGTGCTTTGAAAAGTCCGCTGTTCTTTTGCAGAGGTGTATGGATTAATCCTACCAGTTTTTTCAGCGAAAGAGCTCAACGTCCAGCAGGGGGCGTTTTCCTTTTTCCTGCTCGGTACAGTTCAATGGGTCCGTGGGTGGCTCGCCATCTTGTTTCTCGCTCAGCGGATCAAACTCCGATTCTAGCTCAGCATTTCCCGATCCAAACCTTAATGGCCAAGTCCCGTTCGGTTATGTTCACAACGTCACCAAGGCAAGGACAGGTCGGAAAAAACAAAAATACATTCTCCAGAGTACAAAAATGGCTTTAAGTAGATTTTTGGCTTATTTTTACTATTTTTTCACTCATTTAAGCAGCAGCTCTGCAAGGACTGTCTGCATTTCTCCCTCTCAAGCATAAAAAAAAAAGGAACAACCCGATTGGGTGTGGCTAATCACAGGAGTCACGCTGCAGCGTGCCCTTTCACAATAAGAGTCTCAACACATATTTTAGCCATTTTACCTGAATTAACATAAAACACCATGAATTAGCAAGTTCTGTACCCTTTTAACATGTTTTTAAACACAAATGAAATCCTATACCATGAATTATATCATTGCTGATGTTTTTAATGAATTTTCTAACCATTATGATCTATTTATTGACTATTTATCACCTGTAATATATTTCTTATGACTGTTTTTACTAACAGGCTTTTATTTGTTGTTAGCTATGTTAACCAGGGTTACAATTATATGAGGCTCCGACTTTTATCTTGAAACTTTAAGTAGTGAAGTCACAGATTGGAAGCAGATTGCGTTAGTTATTAACTTCTTCCTCGAACTGCAATTCAGCTTTGAAATATTTTCAGTGGGTGAATATGTGAGTTCTTGTTGTTGTTAAGACTCCAGAGTATATTCTGGCTATCTGACAAAAGAAATAGCCACAAATGTTTCCAAAAGGAAAAAGAAAATGCTACGACAAATGTGAACAGAATTATTTCGCTGCATGTGTAATGCGATGTGATTATGGGCCATAAATGTTGTATTACGGCTGTGTTGAGGAGCAGTAATGGCATGATATCACCGCTAACTTTTTGTTGCCAAAAATATCAGTGCTTAACAACATCTGACGGGGAAATGTGGCTGACACTGCTAGCGCACACAGCTTTGCATTCAGGTATGAAATATGGCAGGAGGCCTAATTGGCTTGCTCTCCCAACTTCATACATTTTGGACTCTCTGTGTTAATGGTAATCAAAATTCCACATGGTCTATACTACATTCATTCTGTGCCATACAGAACATCCACTGAGGCACGGGGGAGCTAAGGAGCTTATGAATTCAGCAAACTGTACACAGCTGCCTCATGTAGGAAACCATACTCTATAAACATAATGACTTAATTTTAGTCTGTGTGACGGCATGCGATGGTAAGATTTGCATCCACAGCACCTCTGCATTCAGTAAAACACTGAATTGCTATAACTGGTAGAAAGAGTGATTCCATGCACTTATGTGGGGGACCAATGAAATGACATTGATATACAGCGCTCCATTAATTGCCATATGAATAGGGTCTGCATTGCTTGGCACTCTGCTGATGCATCGCAGTAAAAGAGATGGGTCACTCTGTCTTCTCCACCCTGCAGCTTTGCCAAGCTCATAATTACTAAAACCCCCAATTAATCTTCCCATCACATAGGCCAAATATACACTTCCTCCCTATATAAATGAGTTACAGTATATGCTCTTAGTAGATGTGCATGATTGTGTGTGTGTGTTTTACAAAAGTAGGCGTGTGTACATTTACGTGTGTCAACTTGAAAATGCCAGTGCTTATGAGAGCATCAAGTACAGATAGTGCCATGTGATCTTAGTGCATCACTTGTGTCAGTATCACACAGCTGAGTTCATGTTCTTGCAAACAGAGCAGGACATTGTGCTCATGTTCATAGCCAGTTATATAAGCAACACAAACATGCAGCTATACACAGTTTGTAGAAGAGAAAACACAAACAGATGTTTAGTGTCATTTTCTTTTAATTCAAAAACTTTTTTTAACAAGTGAAGATATGTTATCCGAAGATAGACTGGGTTCTGCATTTATTTTAACAAGCTAACATTCAACGTACATTTTAAGATTTGTTTTTTCTTATTTGTGCATTTTGATTCAATCTGCAGTAACTCGTCGCCCTTATATAAATGTTCCTATCCACTTTGCGAGCGTCAGTCTGCAAAAAAAAAAAAAGTGCTGCTAC
The DNA here is from genome assembly GCF_041146795.1 of Maylandia zebra. Taxonomy (NCBI): domain Eukaryota; kingdom Metazoa; phylum Chordata; class Actinopteri; order Cichliformes; family Cichlidae; genus Maylandia; species Maylandia zebra. Next base: position 27,139,139 of record NC_135185.1, read on the forward strand.
AAGGTATCTGGAGGCTACACAGTGTCTAATTTCTGAGAGGTCACAACAGTCGTTAGATGTACACTTCTTCCTGACAATACATTAGTGTGAGTATGTGTGCGTGTGTGTGTGTCTACATGAATATGTATTTCTGATTGTAGCATGCAATTCTGGCCCCTGGCATTCAACCTTTACACGTTATGAATAGAATCTCTTCTCCACACTCCAATCTGCCCACTAGTCTGTCTGCAATCACATTTACGATGCCTTACTGGCACCTAGTGGTGACGGGATGCACTGCATACACTTGATGCTTGACTGCCAGCAGGGGAGATGGAGAGTTGTTTACAAGTGGCATTTGCCCCTAATTAAAAGCAGTACTTGTTGGAGCACTCGGTCTGCAGAAGGACTAGCATCCACAGTAACACAAGCTGGGCCGCTGATCCTCCGATAAGCCTCCTCCACTCTGCGCACACACACACGCAAACATTGGTCAAGGAGTGAAGGAGGCGTGCAGCACAAGACAAATTTTAGTATTGTGATTGCTTACAGCTTTGCTGCACAGTAAGGTATACAATACAGTACATTTTTGAGAAACAACACAGATGGCTCAGAGTTCTGCTATTCCTGTTACCAGTGAAGAATTGTCCTTTTGATAGTGGCGGGCCAAGTCTGCAGAATCCCTCACTCATTCACAGGCTGACTGTCAACTCCCTCCATTTTCTAATTCTGCAGGCCCAACATCTGGCTGTCCCGTGTGGAAAGGCCATTATGTCAGGACAGAAGACGAATGAAAGTAGCCATCGACCTGTCTGTGTAGCAACTAACTAGGCCGGCAGTGCCTGCCAGTTTTGACCAGCTTAATGGAGCACAGCAGCTCAGCAACTAATCACCTGCTCTTTCTCATCAGCTGCCTCTCCCATGGGACCGTAATTGATTGTTAAGTGTTTGATGGATCAGACGAAGACTGAGCTGACTTGACTGTGAATCCACAGTCGGGTTTGTACTGATCTTCGCTTTCATGCTCTAACACTCATACTTTTTCTTCTTTTTCTTTAATATAAGTATAACATAGCGGAGCCTTTCATTTTTGTCTGACGTGCCTGACATCACCAAGTCTGGGTACCTAGAATCATCATACTTGTCCTCAATCAGATTAAGAGTGCCAGCAATATGCACAGAGAACTACTTTAAAAGATCCATATTAATGTTATCACAAGTTCACAACCAATTATTTACGCTTTCAGTCTAAATGGGCATTCTCACTTGCTTGATGAGTGTTCTAATGCAAGTATAATGCTAACTGAGTAAATAATACATTATGCATAAGCACTCCAACTACCTGAGTCTGAACAGCTGGTTATGATCCAGCTCTTCCTCTTCATCAGTCTTTCCTTGGCCTCTGTTTCTCAGTCTCCTCTTCCTTTCCTCGGGGTCAAGTGTGAGTAAGACCACCAAGCTGGGCTGAAACAGGTCGCTAGGCCAACAGTACACCTCTGAACCTTCTCCTGGAAGGTTGCACACTGGACCACTCACCGCTGTGGCGATGGCATAGGCCGCTGTGCTGTGCCAAAATCTGGGGACAGGTAATCAATGGTGAATTGAAAGGTGAATGACAGGTGGAAGTCGCATCAGGTGACTTGGTAGCCACTGAATATTGAGTTGTATAGATCTGGATCTCAGCGGGACCTACAAGTTCTTACAAAAAAAAAAAAAAAGGTCACAAAACAGGCAGACCTCACTCCACCTGCAACATCTCAGCTGTCTTTACCTGTCAACAATGACAGGTGTCTTCGCGCCCTTTAGGCCTATTTGATCTGCTGAGATGTAGTTCCCCAGAGCATAGAAGGCCCTGCGGATGAGGGGTGGCTCCTGATCAAAGCGGGCTCTCCAGGGGGAAAGGCACTCTGGTGGGGATGGCAGAAGAGTGGCCCCCAGTGTATCCTTCAGAGACTCAGTCAGAGTGGTCTTACCTGTGATACAGAGAAGGACAGGAAATAGATTCACCTCAAAACCAAAGAAAACAAAGGTCTGAACATTTTCGAATCACAAAAGGAGGAATTCATCCTTTTTGTTCATATTAAAAGAAACTGCGGTGGCCCTTGAAAAGTTCAACTAAAACTCCCTCTTGAACCACACAGTTGAGGTTTCATGAAGGTTTGAAAATAGTATTAGAGGAGCGAGCTGCACAGTAAACCATTTCAAAGTGATGTAACTTTTCTGAGGTCATGATACATGATATTCCATTAACTGAAGCTCCCTGGCAGATAATGGCTTTAGCGGAGAACAACCAGCCACCACTTTAGGATGACATCTATGCATCAGACTGATCACATATTTATTTATGAGGTAATGGCATTAACCTGTGGCATCCAGGCCCTCTATGACAATAACAGGGAAGTCTGGTTTATTTCTGGCCTCCACCCTGCTGGGCAGCAGCTCCAGCACAGCCTTAGCTTCTGGGATGATGTCACCACACTGCAGAACAGACAAATCAGTTAAGCAGGCAGGAGTGAGTCATAGACTGTGCTGTCAATGAGCGCACACAGTGCTGTGGGCCACCTGGCCCTCCCTGATAGATAAACGTTAGAAGCAAAAGCTCTGGGTCTCTTGGTATAAACTGCTATCCCTACATCCTCCACAAGAGTGCGCCCGTTTGCCAAAATCTTATGCGGTATACTAAAATAAACATAAAACAGTCTTGTAAACATTAAAATGAGAAAATACGTACTTTTTTCATCACGTCATAGGCCTCATCAAAGCTGTAGAATACATCTGAATTGATAATGTTGAGAGTAGATGGGTGATATTCTGGCGCTTCTGAGGGTACCACATAGTATTCCTTTGCCACATCCATCACCTGGCTTGCTGTCTCTGACCACATGTGCTGCGTCCACTGTTGGCCGTCTTCAGCTGGAGAGTACGAACAAACTAACACTGGGTCATGTTGTATTAAATCACTCAAAAGCCGCTCTATCGGGGAGGAAGTGTCAGAATTCCCTTTTAAAAAGTAACCTTTAACGAGAGAATCCCTGACTTTTGGTAGAAATGAAGACATGGGAGACAAGCGACATTCCGGAGGCAAGTCCCTCAGCAGTTTGTCTTTCAGCTCCCCGTAAAACTTCGCCGTTTTGATTCTGTCTCTGCTGCAGTAAACAAGGACAGAGTAGCACTTGTCACGGTTTTGAACTTCTCTGAACACCCTCGGCACGTCTTCTCCCAGGTGCTTTTCCTTAACAGCAAAATAAAAAGGCGCTCCATTTAACTCCACTGAAAAAACACGAGAGCACCACCGTGGAAGAAGAGACATTGCGTGTTTTGACATCTTGTACACCAAATGCCCTTATCTGTTTCCAAAATATGTCCCGAGACGCATCGTGTGAGCTGAAGGGAAAACGATAGTAACGGCGCCAAACGGAGAAAACGAAACTTTTCGTTTACTGTGAAACGCGTTTATTATTGAAGCCAACGCCTCGCAGGGGCAGCTCATTCTTTCCAGGAATCCAAGTTGTGTTTCTTGAACGTGTTTAATGAAAATGAAAGACACCAAGAGACTGGACAAGTAGCGAGGCTGTGAAAACAACTGAATGCACCCAGACTCGAAACAGAAACTGTTTTAACAAAGAAGCATTTATCACTGAAAGTTTGACCATTAGAGCTAAAGATCTATAAGTCCTGCACTATTTAATGGCATATCACTACTGTACATAAAGGTCTCTAATGAAGGTTTAATGGACGAATGACACTGTGAAGAAATGCAAAGAATGCGTTGTCATGACGCGCGTAAATTATTTCTTGCATCTCAGCAGGATGGAACCAGGCTAGGTTTCGTTTTCGTTGTTTGTAAACAGAAACTTTTGAGTCGCTCAGCTGACCGACTCCCCTCACCCTCTATATAACATGAGCCCTGCGGGTTTCGGCTTATGACGCGCCAGCAGCAAGTCTGACAGCACAACTCGTCATTTAAAAAATGGATTTTTCTCCTGCTGTCTCGTCTCCCAGGCTGCTTCTGCGGCGCTTCATCAGCACCATCTACTGCATTTTTGAGATCGCCTTTTCAAAACTCACTTACTGGACAACAGGAGCCTGCAAGGGAACAAACTCATTCGTTGCTGGTGATAAACTGGACCAAAACAAAGACCAAAATCCAACGATCCCAACGAGCGTCAACTACCACTTTACGCGCAAATGTAATTATAGATGTGGATTTTGTTTCCACACTGCAAAAACGTCCTTCGTCCTACCCCTGGAGGAAGCTAAGACGGGGCTTAAACTTCTAAAGGAATCAGGTGATTTGACAAATTAATAACAATAAGCTTTTTTTTTTTTGTCAAATTGCTGTGCATGCTATTAAATTTATGTCTTTTTTTAAGGGATGGAAAAGATCAACTTCTCTGGCGGAGAGCCCTTCCTGCATAATAAGGGAGAGTTTGTTGGGAAATTGGTCCAGTACTGCAAACAGGACCTTCAGCTCCCAAGTGTCAGCATTGTCAGCAATGGAAGCATGATCAAAGAAGAATGGTTCCAGAAATATGGTAATGTAGCTAAGTTATTAACAGCTTCTTTTTTTATGGGTACATTCCAGCTGTGCCATATACCATAAAATAATTTACATTTATGATCTCTTTCATTTTAATTTCCTCTTCTAGGTATCTATCTGGACATTCTAGCTATCTCCTGTGACAGCTTTGATGAAGCAACCAACCAGCTGATTGGCAGAACTCAAGGCAGGAAGAGCCACCTTGACAACCTCTTCAAGATCTGCAGCTGGTGCAAGGAGTATAAAGTGGCACTGAAAATCAACTCCGTCATCAACATCTTCAACTATGACGAAGACATGACACAGCAAATCAATTTGATTAATCCTGTCCGCTGGAAGGTAAAAATGAAAAAATAAGTAAATAAATATGTTTGTACGGGGTAATCATGGATGTACTGAACGTCTCGTTCTTGTTTTCAGGTCTTTCAGTGCCTGCTGATTGACGGGGAAAACGCAGGCGAGACAGCCCTGAGAGAGGCAGAGAGGTTTGTCATCAGTGATCAGCAGTTTCAGGAGTTTCTGGACAGACACAGCAGCGTCTCTTGCCTTGTTCCTGAGTCTAATGAGAAGGTATAATTCTCAGACATGTGCAGCAAGTATGGCAAATATGTTTAATGCAATAACCATAATGTATTCTGTGGGAAACATGTTTTTCATCCTTTTTTTAAATTTTTTGATTTAAGTAAGGGCGTACAATTAGAGCTTGGTATGCCTAGAGTGAATAAAATGTGAATATTATTATAGTAAACACACACAATGCACAGTTAAACAAACAAACTATACAAAAGTTGACTTTTGAACACCACTGTCAGTTAGGAATTTTGATGTTGTTTTCTTGTTGTTGTATAGATGGCCACCAAATATAAGGGGATATTTTGGTATAGACTTTTGGTATAGTTTATAATGCTATGATAACTTCTAGAATATCCATGTTTCATATCTGCGTTGTGCTCATTCTGCATTACTCCTCAATTTTGCAGCACTATGGCATGAAAAGTAGGAACTAAACATATATATTAGGTTGAAACATGAGCTCAGGTCATCCTGCCTAAAATAATTCTTTGTTGTGCTGTAATTAATGGTTGAAAATCCAACGTTAGGATACACAAAAATTAAAATTTGTGGTCTTTTTTGTTTTAATAGATGAGGAACTCCTATCTGATCCTGGATGAATATGTAAGTACTTCAGATTATTACTAACTGGTAGTGCGGCTGAGCCATTTTATCAGATGTTTAAGTAAAAAAATGAACTGTATGTTTGAGTTATATGAATGTGGATTGCTCAAATTAAGTAAAAAGGCTTGAATTTGGTATAATTGTTTAAATTAGTAACTTGCTAGGCATTTTAGCTGAAGGAAACTTACTTCATATGTTGATTTTCTTCCTTTTTTTTGTTACAGATGCGTTTCCTGGACTGTCGAGAGGGACGGAAGGATCCTTCCAAATCCATCCTTGATGTTGGAGTAAAGGAGGCGATTCGCTTCAGCGGCTTCGATGAAAAAATGTTTCTAAAAAGAGGGGGAAAGTATGTGTGGAGCAAAGCTGATATGAAGCTAGAGTGGTAAAACGCTTCTTCAGCTTGTGTTTGATGCTCCTTTGCTAAGTGTTTGCATTGATATGCTCTACAGTATGATCATTTTGCACTAGGAATGTAAATATTCAGATATATCTAGGCGTGTGTGTGTGTGTGTGTGTTCTGGGGGGGTTATTTGAAGGTTACGGTCACCAAATAGAAGGTGATCCAGAAGTATTGTTCTTCTTTATTTTTTATTAAATATCTAAATATCTGTCTTTTATGTTAAGCACTTTGGTATACCGCTGGTTTTTAAATATTCTCTATAAATAAAGATGTATTGTATTGTATTGGAAATATATTGTACTGTTTATGATTGTTGAACAAAGTAACATTGAGTGTTATATTCAAATTATAATTTTACACAACAAATTTAGATTGAAGGACAACTTGTCAATGATGTTGTCATAATTTATTTTTTATGTGGTTAAGTAACAAGGCAAAATAAAGTCATTTTTTCCACAATACAGTGGCTTGCAAAAGTATTTGGCCCCCCTTGAACTTTCCCACATTTTGTCACATTACAGCCACAAACATGAATCCATTTTATTGGAATTCGCTGATCAGAAATGCAGCCAAGAGGCCCATGGTGACTCTGGACCAGCTGCAGAGATCTACAGCTCAGGTGGGGGAATCTGTCCATAGGACAGCTATTAGTCGTGCACTGCACAAAGTTGGCCTTTATGGAGGAGTGGCAAGAAGAAAGCCATTGTTAACAGAAAACCATAAGAAGTCCCGTTTGCAGTTTGCCACAAGCCATGTGGGGGACACAGCAAACATGTGAAGAAGGTGCTCTGGTCAGATGAGACCAAAATGGAACTTCTTGGCCAAAATGCAAAATGTGTGGCGGAAAACTAACACTGCACATCACTCTGAACACACCATCCCCACTGTCAAATATGGTGGTGGCAGCATCATGCTCTGGGGTGCTTCTCTTCAGCAGGGACAGGGAAGCTGGTCAGAGTTGATGGGAAGATGGATGGAGCCAAATACAGGGCAGTCTTGGAAGAAAACCTCTTGGAGTCTGCAAAAGACTTGAGACTGGGGTGGAGGTTCACCTTTCAGCAGGACAACGACCCTAAACATAAAGCCCGGGCAACAATGGGATGGTTTAAAACAAAACATATCCATGTGTTAGAATGGCCCAGTCAAAGTCCAGATCTAAATCCAATCGAGAATCTGTGGCAAGATCTGAAAACTGCTGTTCACAAACGCTGTCCATCTAATCTGACTGAGCTGGAGCTGTTTTGCAAAGAAGAATGGGCAAGAGTTTCAGTCTCTAGATGTGCAAAGCTGGTAGAGACAGACCCTAAAAGACTGGCAGCTGTAATTGCAGCAAAAGGTGGTTCTACAAAGTATTGACTCAGGGGGCTGAATAATTACGCACACCCCACTTTGCAGTTATTTATTTGTAAAAAATGTTTGGAATCATGTATGATTTTCGTTCCACTTCTCACGTGTACACCACTTTGTGTTGGTCTTTCACGTGGAATTCCAAAAAAATTGATTCATGGTTGTGGCTGTAATGTGACAAAATGTGGGAAAGTTCAAGGGGGCCGAATACTTTTGCATGCCACTGTAACTATTTGTCACTGTACATTTTAAACTTTTTTTGATACTATAATTTGTTTTCCTCTTAAGGTAGAACAGAAATAAGAACACACTTTTATGCAAAGTAAGATAAACATGGATAGCGCTGATATGAAAGAACGGTGGTCTCCTCTCAGAGCAAGAGGGCAGACCACGAGGCTAACAACAACAAAGCCACACCATTGTGTGGACCTTCCAGGCCTTGGAAAATTAAGTACACTGATCTTATCTGTTGTATAAACCTAGCAGACTGTAGCTGGTTCCAACAAGATCAGCAATACTTTTCTACTTTCAATTTACTGAAAATGTTGTATAGAAGTTCAAATAGCTTGAATGGTTTCAATATTTCTGTCACTGCCTCTATCTGGATATGGTTTAGTTGTTTTTTTTGTCAAACACATACTTTACAATGTCTGATTTATGTTTTGCAACACTCACACATAGCTGAACTGAAACTAATGTTATTGCAGTTCACTGCAGCTGACTGAGTACTGAGATGTAGGTCACAATTTAGATTGTATAAAAGCTTGTGTATGAAAACACGTTTTTCTATTTGTAATTCTTTTCATTTTTAGGTCTTAAATTTAGGCAAATAAATAAAATTTTGACTGGCAGACAAAAGATTAATGGAAACAAGCATGTATACTAGTTGAAATAAAAAAAAATTTAATTAAAAAAATGCCATTTTAAGCCACAGCTTTTCTAAATTAACAGCCTTGTCAATTATTAAAATCACTTTTTATGTTACTGTAATGGCTAATGAACCAGTATACACATTTAATGCATTTAATCAAAATGACATTTTTAAAGCTAAAATATAATTACTGTTGTTAAAATGTTGTCAAATTTACTGTTTCACAAAAAGCTGAAAAATAGTGATTCACACTAATAGTCCAATATGCTTGTATAAAAAACGTGAATTCCGTAACAACTGATTAAATCAATTGTTAGTTTTAAAAAGTTCTTGACAAACCGTATTTTCTAATTTTTTACCCAGATAAATGAGTACATAAAAGACATTTGTTAGGCAATGTGTATGCAATGTAGGCTGTAAAGGCAAATGAGAAAACGCTTAAAGGCGACTGCAGTGTTTTGACAGCAGGGGGAGCTGTTATTTGGATAGGTGGCAGGTGCTGAGCTCTCCTCTAAGGGGCACCGTAGGACAGCAGACGGAAAACCTCTCACAAACAAATGGCGTCCCTCCAGTGCGAAGCAGCTGATTTCCTACCGAGCAAGGCAGGAGGAACGGCGGAAAGATAAACAGGGCGCCACCGGATCTCTTCTCAGCAAGGTTGTGTACTGTTTTTTTTTTGTACGATTCGTGTGGCAGGGTGACGACTGGATGTTGCGCATTGTTCTGTAATCGAGAGTAAACCGCTGTTCCGGTGTACAAACAATCCTCCTGTCAAGCAAAACAGAAAGAAGAGTGTCAGCTGCGGCTCGTGCTTCCCGCCGTTTGCTTATTTTATCTGCGCTTAGGCTTTTTTATGATTTGACTCGAGGTTTTTTGGTGTCAGTGTTTGACCAGAGCTCGAACTCAGGCGCTGTAGGCGACAGTAGCAGGTCAAATGTGTCCGCCCCGACGTTTCAGGGCTACATATTGAATATGGGCATCACCCCTTCAGAGGTATCATCCTCCTCCTCCTCCTCTACCACCGCCACCTCCTCCGCCTGACTGGTTGGCCGCCTGTTCGTTAATCCAATTCAAGAGATCATCTCTTCAGCCCTTCCTGAGGTTACACTATCAAGACGGCGTTATCTCAGAAAGCCAGGTAAGGTTTTGCGCTTTTACTCAGTGTGAGAGAGCTGCTTGAGCTGTCACTGTCAGCACACGGCTGTCGCATATTTCCGACATTCTCCCTCTCTCTCTCTTTTTTTTTTTTTTGTTACTGCAAGATATGCTGTAGCTACCTGGCTTACAGCCAGCTGACTGATGCCGATGCCTGACGAGATAGCTCCCCTCTGTGTTAGCGAATTTTAACATAAAGAGTTGTAGTTAGTTGGCAGAGCAGTGGTCCTAAGTAGCTGTTGCTGGCACTTGCTTGGAGTTTGTGTAATTGGGTTGTTTCCCACATCCTTCTGTCATATTCGTCTCCTATGCCACAGCTGCAGGGTGCATAACATGCTCGGAGATGATTGCTCCACTGAGCCCTGAAAAGGTCACTCAGCGCTTGCTATATACACGTAAAGCAGTCCTTTCAGGGTGCAGCTGGATTACATGCATTGCTGTGAAACCAGGCTGCTAGGTAATCAAAGGATTTATGTTGTAATCAAGGCTCTGAAGTGCTAAAATACTCCTTTGCTAATTTCTTTGCTACCTGTACACCTCTCACATGGTGTCATCTCCCCTCTGAGGGCTGTCAGTAAATCTGGGGAAAATCTTTTTTTTCTTAAACAACCATTTTTAGTAACGGAAGTTAGTATTGCCTGTGTTTTATTAACATTATCTGACACATCAATGTGAGGAGAAATTGTTTTACTTCAGCATTGTTTTGTGAAATCAAATTCCATTTTTGACACCAATCCTGTCATAAACAGGCTTTTAGGTGCCCTATCAATGTGCTGGAGAAAAAAATAATAATTTTCTCACTTTCTCCATTATTCTCGGATACAGCTTGCTCCCATCAGGGAATAAAATACATCAAGCTGCTATTCCTCTCTTCTGCAGCAAATTTGTCCAAAGCGAGCTATACTGTAGCTTGCTTTGTACAACACGCTCCTTGGAATGACCGGCAGCTTTCAGCCCACTCCCAGAGGAAAGTGGGGTGCTGAGTTGACTTAAGAGCCAGAAGGAATGAGGTCATGATGTCGAGAACCCAGCCTGCTATTGAAGTCAACAGACTGTCACAAACAACACACCCATGAATGCACATGGAAACCTATACGTAACAGACATGTATGAAGGGCACTTCATACATGTCTTTTTATATAGACAAGGAGGTGTTATGATTGTCCTGTTGTGCTACAAGGGCTTCACACAGGGCAGACACTTTCTTAGAAACGGTTTCGTGTTTATCCAAGCTTTGCAGTGGTCTGTTTGACCTTGGCATTTGCTACGTACTAAAAAATATGCAGCGATCTTAGCAGGATACATCATTGCTGTGCTGCAAATAAGGCAATCTGGGAGACTTGGGAAAGCCCTGGGTTGGGCATTTATGCATTCTTTAAAGAGCATGTCTGCAACGACTCATGGCTGATTATTTGAGCTATATTGAAGGCAATCATATACTAAGGGTAGTGATTCCAGTGTGATCTGTAGGTTGGACCTTCTGGTTTAATAACAGAAGGGTCTCTGGGAAATAAACCTAGGCAGGGCCTTGGGTTTTTTTGTTTTGTTTTGTTTTTTGGTGAAACAGTGCTATGCTGTAATCGACATCCTGGAGAGGCTGTTTGTCAGTGCTCTGTCCATCTTTAGGTCACTACAAAAGCACCTAATGTTAAGAAGATTAATTACCTTGAGTTGGACTTGGTGTAGAAGTGAGGCTTTCAGTTTAAATACCCCTAACCAGCGATCAGATCTCAATTACCGTCAGTCCTCCAATGGCAGTAAAGCCTTGTTAGAGAAGTAAGGCTAAATTTAGGGGGACTGACACTGAATGTCAAATGACTGTGCTTAGGTAACTGGACTTTCTAAAGCCTTAGCTGTCTCAGGTATACACTTCATTACTGCAGTCCAGCTTTGTTAAATTACTCCTTTATTCTGGTAACATTTACACTTCCAGAGAAAAAGTCATTTTAGAGTAATCTGATTTCAGGGGTCGTGTTCTGCCTTTGTGCTGCGAGTCCTCCAAAGATTATGCAACAGCTTAAATGCCATTTCAGCAGGGTGTTGCTTGGAGTGAGTATTCTGGGTGGTGGTGGTGGTTTCCGTGTGTGTGTGTGCGCGCGTGCGTGGCTGGGGATAGAGTGGATAGTGTACACATTAAACAGGCAATACTGCTGTCAGTTGAGCCCTAAATAGCTCCCGAAAATGATGTTCTCTGCTCCGAGAGCACTTTAGCTCTGTGTGTTATGGCTTGTATCCAGCCAGTTAGGATTATGTTTGGATGAGACAGGGATTGTTATGAGAGTATTATTTGGTGCTTGTGCGCCGTGCTTCTTCCAGACAGCCACTTGGCATTTTGAACTGGTCTCACACGCCCTATTTTTCTCAGACAGGTAGGGCTTTGCAAATTGAGACGCTGTTATGTAACGCATTATCTGCTGACCGGGACACTTTATACGACGGAGTATTTCAGTCTTCTTCATCTTCTGCTTCTTTCGCCTGCTCCCTTTAAGATCGCCGTAGTGGATCATCTGGCTCCATCTCATCCTATCCCTTCCATCCTCTGTCACACCAACCCTCTGCGTGACCTCTTTCGTTACATCCATGAATCTTCTCTGTGGTCTTCCTCTTTTCATTTCAGTTAGTCCTAAAGGCTCAGGATAGTTTTACACAAACAAAGATTAAGAACAAAGAATTTTAGGTGAGGGAGAAGTGAACGCCAGCTAAACATCTGTTTCTTGCATATTAAAGTTTCCCGTGTTCCAGCAGATGTATTTGCACCATCCAGGGATAAAATATTTGACTTTCACTGCAGTTCTAGGTCCATTTTTTTTAATTTTGTCATGCATTTTACTGACTTGTGCAGAAAAGTTTGAATACTGATAATTTATTATCATTATATTTTAGTATTTCCAGCACATCTTTGTAAAGCTTTTATAAAGAGGAGAATTTGGTGTCTCGCATTCACACACCACGTGTTGGTTAATAATTTGGAAAAGAGTCAGGAAGAAACATTTTGTAGGAGGAGATGGAAGTTTTTCCTCCTACAGTACTCTCAGTAGACTATAGTTCAACAACAAATTATGTTTTCTGTTCATTAAAGGGGTACAGCTCACACTTCAGCTACTGGGATTAAGCCAGCCCTTTGGTCCTACTATGTCTGTCTCCATCACTGACGCTCTCCACCTACAGATAAAAGCGGCAAATGGAACACGTTCGGGCTCGCGCTCAGCTGAGAATCATTCGCAGAAATGATGAAAACCGCTAAGTGAAGTAGATGAGCCAAGTGGTAGGCTGGGATCTCGACACCACTGAAGCGAAATGTGGTGCAGCCTGGCATTTTGTAAAGCATAGATTAGTGCCACTGGGGATTGAAAGAGGGAAAAATTACATTGACAATGTGAAAATCCCCTTGTTAGAGGAGATGTGATCACATTACAACTTGGCCTGTTGGGCAGATATCGAAGGTTTTTTCCTGCACCATTCTTGTTTTGGAGTGAATAAGACTTTGCAGCCGTGTCCTTAGTAGCATTAAGCACTAAGCAATAACAACACCAAGTGGTTACTGCAGCTTTAATGATTCCAACTTTCCAATTTAGTGTTCAGACTTGTTTGGATACAAGGCCTTTAAAATTTAGGCCTGTTTAATCGGGCTACTTTTTCAGTAATCCAGAATGATATTGGAAAGGCAGGCTTATTTAATTAAATCCTAAAGATCCTAACTTTAAGTGGCGTGAACATGTTTGGGAAGCTGTGGTCAATGCAAGTGTTTTTATGAGTAAGTTTTAATCAAGAACATTGCAGAGGGGTTTTCTGTTTCCAGCTTTCCATTTTTTTTCATTCTCTGCAAAAATAATGTGAAAGTCAGAGTTTGTCAGTAACTCTGATCAATTTCTTCCCTTTCTTTCTAATCTCCAGTGTAACAAAAGTATCTGGATCGGTTATGACCAATATGTTATATACATCTAATGCCTGACACATGTCCAAACTACAAATAGGTGAAGCCCAACCCGATAAGGATTGATAGAGAATATATCAAAGTATCAAAAAAGTCCAATGGGGCTTTCTTTTGTCACCAGGGTGTTGTAATATTTTCCCCCATGTAGATACTTTGAGGGCCTTGCTTACCTTTAGTGAGATAGTATCCTCTGTGTTTCTACAACAAACCCATCAACAGGATGCCAGAACATTTCCTAGCATGGGTTTGGGGCTTCCTCCTTCCCATTTCTACGGGAGACCTGTAGACTGGGTTTTCTGTACAGGGTAGCATCCCACAACAGCAAGGAAGGAAAGAGCTGGGAGGCAAAGAGAAAATAATATGCTGTGGTGGTGATTTTTACGTGATACAAGAAAGCACTCTGTACAAGATGATAAGCTGTGATGTCATGGCAGGACTACAGGGAGTATGGAGGGTCAGACTGGGGCATGAGCTCTTGGGGGATCTGACTCTATCCACTCTTCTGTTTTGTCTGCTTTGCAGACTCAGCGATTAGCAAAATTGCTTGTGAATTGTTTAGCCCACTGCTTGGTGAGAGTGCCACTGTATCCCACAGATTAGACTCTGAGTGCCTCTCTGTTGGAGTGCTTCTCACTCCTGTTTTGTCCATGAAAACACTATTGTCCAGTGGAGTGACGGCAGTACTCAGCATGCAAGAGTCACGCTTGTTATTTTAGCCCTTGTTGTGTATTTTCCTCATTAAAATAACTTCAGTGAAAGACTAAAATGGCTGACACGACCCGACTCCACTTAAGTGTCTCGATCAGTACTATTTAGTAGCTTAAAGCTGTGGTGAAAAAGGACACGCAGTTCTTTTTATTATTTCTTACTTCATGTCATCAATTAGCTTTTTTGCCAGATCTTGACATAACCTTCTCAGTTCATTTAGCACAGTGCAGTGGCATAAGGAATTTGTCCCCAGGGCATTTTTTTCTAATGAGGGACATGTAGAGTGTGTGTGTGTGTGTGTGTGTGTGTGTGTGTGTGTGTGTGTGTGTGTGTGTGTGTGTGTGTGTGTGTGATTGGCATAACACATACACTGAGTGTTCAGCCTGACATGTAAAGGGAATCAATGCTATGTGCTAATTTCTGTGTTAACACTCTTTCACCAGTTTAAAGAATATGAGACGTGTGTTTGACATAGTAAATTTTCTCATTTTTTCAAAAGCAAAATTTAAGAAATAATAAATCCTATTTTCCTTGTCACATAGCTCCATTGTCACTTCATGATATGAACACAAGACCTGTTACGGTTTATTTGCCTTAAATCGTCAAACTGATGGGGTGAAGACAGAGTGGCATCACCTCCATTATAAGTCCAAATAAATCAGGAACTGTTCAATATTAGAAAATGCAAACATTACAGACATCTTCTTGCCTTTTTCTTTATTCAGAAACGCAGCCTAATATGTGTAGTTCAGGAACGTTCTATCAGCGTGCGAATACGGGCCTTATTTGTTGTCAGCTGCTGCTCTCAGTGGATGTGTCCTGGCGTTTGTCGGCTGTGTGCGTAACAGTCAAGATTTTGTCCATTTAGTCCATCTCTTCAGCAGCTATTAGTATTTTCTAGCATTTTGATTTGTATTAAAATTCACAAGAGATTCTAATGAGTCTGATTTCAGAGTTAAATTATAATAAATAAATAAATAAAGAACAACCTGGTAGGGAGAAAAAAAACCCCATAAAGAACTTTTACAAGATGAAAGCCAAAAGCGCTGATCAACTAAACAGAGTCTGGAAAGAGAAAAATTCCTGCCAGCTGATATTTGTTGGATTCTGTTTTGGACAGAAGTACAAAGTGAATTCTGGACGCATTTGCATAACAAACTAAAACTAACTTTCCTTCATTAGACAAAGCAGTTCACACAATTTCATACCCAGCTGAGCAGTGTTACGGTATTAGATAAGTGTTCTTTGTCAGCTAAAGCCGGGAGAAGTTTTTCTGCATGGTTACAGATATATAAATAAGTCAAAATCGTCCACAATAATGACCTTGGACTTTACCTGTTATTGTCTGCTGTAATTTAGTCAAACCCTACATGTAAACATAAAGACTGAAGATGCAACGCGGTGAGTGACAAGAGATACCCAGCAAAGTCGACCCTTCGCCCAGGCTCTCTCCATCTGTCAATAGAAATGGGCTCAGTGTGGCATGCCTGTCATCTTCACTCAGCTTGCGAGACAATAATGTGTGGCAGCATGGGTTTTTTTGGAGGTGAGAACTAGCTCGCCGTCTCTGGTTACAGCCTCATTTTTAAATTTTTTCTTTTTTATTGCATACTGATTTGGTAAGAAACAAGTATCTCCTGTTACTGTCTCCACAATAACGTCCGTATCTTGTTTATTCTTTGTGCTGTAGAGAACTGTAAGTGTTGTTACCACTGACAATAAGACTCTGTAGGCAAGAACTGGCCCCCTTGCTTTAGCCCCCATCTGACTGTTTTGCTCTGTGTCTGCTGTTCACCATCATGTCATTCAGTATTCAGTCGTACTTTCTTTCTTTTTTTTGTATAAAGGAAAATGGGGTGGGGGAGATCAAATATTAACAAAAAAAGAGCTTTGTGAACTTTATCGATGAGTGTGGCCCAACATCGAGTCGACTTTCTTCAATGTAGGCTCTTTACAACTTGAAGGAAAAAACAAAATGCTACAAAAATCTCATGAATATTTACACTCAGTCATTAAGTACTGCCAAAGCTTCAGCTTGTTTGCCTAATGGTCTAGTTAGGAGGCATAAAAGAAAAGAGCCCTTTTTATTCCAGCTATTTTCTTGTATTTCCTCCAGTCTTTTTTTTATTTTTTTTTTAATGTCACTCTTTCAGTCTGTTTTTACCCATTTCCCTCTTTTTCATGCTCACTCATGCTTTCATCTACATCTTCTTTCCTTCCCTTTTTCTTTTTTGTTTCCCGTCTTGCTAGTCTGCGTCATTCTAGTTTATTTCTCTCTTTTCTCTGAAGGCAGCTCCAGCAGGTGGCATTAACACTGAATGTAATATAGCTTTGCTGTGTTCCCCCAAATTTCCTCTAGCTGTTGACACATTAATGGTAGGTGACAAAGATAATGGCAGTTAAGCCACTGTCACCCCTGAATGGGCTGCAATCTTTCCTTTTTGTCATTCTTGTTAAATTGAAAATTATTGGGGAAAACAAGACCCTACCCTCCTGTTCTTCCATCTGGTCATAGTTATTACCTATATCAAAAATTGAACTGAAAAATAAACCACAGAAAACAGCATAAACGGACAGGCTGTGGCATTTAAATGGTGTTCAGCTGGTATTAAGGGGACCTACAGTTTGCCAAGAAAATATCTGAAACTTTTAAACTTGCAGCAGTAGCCTGAACTATTGATACAAGGCAGACGCCAAATTCTGACCCTACCATCTGAATGTCACAGCAGAAAACGAAATTCGTCAGGCCAGCAACATTTTTACTTTTACGGCTTCTGTTCGTGCAAATTGTTGGCGAAGTTTCATGTTCTTAGCTGGCAGGAGTGGCACCCAGTGTGGTCTTCTGCTGCTGTGAGATTTATTCAGCATTCAGAGCTGCTTTTCTGCATACCCCGGTTGTGACATCATTTTACTGTTGTCTTTCTGTCAGCGTGAAGCAGTCTGACCATTCTCCTGACTTCTGAGATAAACAAGACATTTTCACCCAGAGAACATAGTTTCTCTTTTTCAGAACATTCTCTGTAAAACTGGGAAAGATCCACTGGGATTTTTCCCAGTGGATCTGCAGTTACTGAAATACTCAGATCAGGCACCAACAACCAAGACATGTTCAAAGCTGCTTAAATTACCATTTCGATACTCAGACTGAAATTCAGCAGGCCGTATTAACCGTATCGACATGCTTGCGTGCACTGAGTTTATATTATATTTAGTTGGGTATTTTTTAATCACCATTTCACTGTCCGTCTGGCCCACACTGCGAGATGGACTTTGACTTGCTAAGCCCACTGACTGACACACACACACACACACACACACACACACACAGCATTCACAATGCCAAAATACATTTGGGTGACTGTGTAACTCACTGGGGCATATAAAAACTAGGCCTATCACAACTCTTGGCTCCCCTCCCCCCACCCCACCTCTGTGTCAAGGACAGACGGCGTCTGTCCCCAACCGCTGCTTGTCAAAAAGAGCAAGTCACCTTTCACTTTTAGCAATAGA
Organism: Maylandia zebra; assembly: GCF_041146795.1. Taxonomy (NCBI): domain Eukaryota; kingdom Metazoa; phylum Chordata; class Actinopteri; order Cichliformes; family Cichlidae; genus Maylandia; species Maylandia zebra. The sequence goes on from NC_135185.1 coordinate 27,156,762, forward strand.
GCCACCCAAAAATACTCTGTGTGCACTTTGACGTATAAAATGTAGGTTAGCTGCTCTAAAGAATAACCTACGCTGTCATTATATACACGGTAGTGCATTACGGTTATAGCTTCAGCAATCACATTACAGCTCATCAATTATGCCATTACTTTTGCTACATAGGTTTCTGTACTATCTGCATGATGTTGTCTTTGGATGTGCAGTTGCACAATAGTGTATTGCTGTTGTTACATCACTTCTCTTAAATTGTAACTGTGAACAGCTTTCTTTTTGAGGGTTTAAATGACCTATTGCAAAAGGGAACCAGTGTGCGACAGTGAAACTGCTAAGAACAGGAGCAAACACAATATCAATATCAAGTACCTGCAGAAGCTTACATGCTTACCTCTTTTATACACAGTCTATGATGCCAACACAATGCAATTCTCAAGCAGAGTGTGTGCTGACCCCAACAAAGCAGTTTGACTTTTCAGAAAGCAACAAAAGCACTGATGAACAAGCTCGTAGGATTTTAAAAGCATACCTTCTACAGATACTTATGGAGTTGTGCTTAAATAAGAGTCAACTGACAGAAACCTCACAGCACAGAGGGTTTGGGAACATGGTAATGAGCCAGATGCTCAGTATTTTGAATTAAGAGTAAGATATGTAAATGGTTTGTTTGCTTGCATCTTTTAAGAAATTATTCACGTGAAGCTCAAGTCCAGTGTAATACTGTTTTTCTGCAAATTCACAAGTTAAACTTGAGATGATTTATTATAAAACTTACTTTGAAGCATCTGTGTTGAGAGCAGTTTCTTTCTGAATCAGGCGAAAGACATTTTTGTGCGTGTCCACATTTGTGAGAAGAAAAAGAAAAAATTGGGTTGCTCAAACTTGCAAAGCAGCTGATGGTTGCTGTCTTTCTTTTAATTTCAGACAGGATGCAACGTGAAACTGTGCTCAGTTGAAAACAAAGAGCTGAAATACTGATTCTTTCCGTGCTTGCCCATCTGCATCAAAGCAAATGACACAGTACAGATCGTACACACTGGTGCATTATAACCTGTTATTTGAGGCTGATTCCTAGTGAATGTAAAGGCTTGCATTGTTATTCAGCGTGAGGCTGCTTTTTGAAGCATGTGAAAATGTGCTCTCACTTCTAAAGTCTCTCTGAGGGGGTTCAGGTGAGAATTAGCATTTTAGGATTTTCTTTACAAGCTAGGAAGCAGCATTTATATGAATGCACACTCTGATCAGAAGATAACACTGGGAGCAGTGTATTAATATCGGTCTAGCTTTTTTTTTTTTTTTTTTTTTTTTAAGTAGACTCATTTGTAATTGTTTACTCATAAATGACACACTTTCTGATGCATTAAAGTAGGTTGTTTGGTTTTAATAAGTAAGTAGAAAGAAAGCAATGTTCACAATTCAGGAGGACTTTGACTGGAAAAACACTGTAACTGTTGCGGATTTGTACAAACATTTCCAAGAAAGGAATTTAGAGTACTGCTACTCATTAAAAACACATGTTGACATGTAGTTATTCACCGTTGCTCTTTATGCTCTCCATATTTGTACCCACCTGTCATGGTGATGATGGCATCGCCCAGCTGCTGCAGATTTTCTGTTTCCAAGCTGCTCCATTGGATTGAGTTCTGGTGATATTTGTGTTAACAAGCAGTTCAACAGGTTTATCTGTAAGACGATATACATGAATTCCCCAATAATAAAGAGGCATAATGTTTATATGCTGGTGATGAGTGAGTCTGTGTCTGGTCTTGTATCATAGTCCTCATATGTACCATGAAAACCTTGAAATCGTTGAAGCGAGGTCAGCTTGTGATGTGAGGCTTCGGGCAGTATGCTTTTTGGTTAAGGTTCTGCTGTTACTTGCATGGCTTGTGTGTGTTTGTTTGACTGTGCTTGGGTTTGTGTACTGTGGCTGACCTTTGCTTTACATAACATGATGTAGGTGGAAAAAAAACTTTAATGGGTGGCATCATATGCCTTCTACTGCGGCAAGAAATCCCATTTACTTGTTGTTCCCTGGAGAAGTCAGTCACTCCTCTGTGACTTGTTCCAACCCTGTTATGCAATGGATTGTTAATGCGTGTGTGTCTGTTTGTCTCCTGGATATGGAGTCATTATGGCATGTATGGTGCTGTAGCCGGTTAAGCTGTGAGTGAGGGCTATTTTAGACTGTTGACTGACACATGGTGGACACTGCACAGGAAAGATGTTTGATTTCTGAGTCTCACTTTATTAATCTTTAACTCTCTGACCTGACCTTTTCAGACTTATCGTACTCAGGAACGCTATATTTGAAAAGATAGCACCAAGTAGTCCATTGCTTTGAATATCCTGTGTACCTGTGTGTGCGCGCGCGTGTTTTTCTCAGTGATAATGGACCATCTAGTTAATAATGCAGCAGAGGGATCGCACTGTACCACCTTTTCTCGTGAAAACTCATTTTCCATTTGCCATTCTATCTCGCTCACTCCCCCTTTCCTCAGGCCATGTCAGGGCTTTACAAAACCATTTCATTTGTCCATATCGACCCAGTCTGTCAGTGTTTGCACAGCCGATATAAAACCTGGGATTAGAGGAAAAGGTTCAAGTATTAAAGTACCCACTGTATTAGGAGATCCTGCTCGTGGAATGTAAATGTATATTAATTAGTAATTTAGACAAAGAGTCAACCCCCACCCCCTCCCCCCTTAATTTCAGTCACCCTGGAATATCTTATCATTCTAGTCATCAGCAAAGCTTTTAGCTTTGTAGTGTTAAGCATCTATCCTGTGAAGTGTCAGTCCACTCCTGCTGGTGGGGTTCAACTCGTATTCAAATCATTTTTAGTGATGCAGTTTGTTGATTGAATGAAACAGTGGCTAAGCTGCTTCTGTTTTTATAGAAGTTCCCACACATTTACTTTATTATTCATTTTTGCATGGTGATCATCCAGGCTGTCTTAACATGTTTATATATTTTTTTTTTCCTAAGCTAACAAAAAGGGCTATTACACACCATTACACTAAATTGTCTGGCTGCATTTGCAGTTGTGACATCATTAATATAGTAATTGGTTTCTCTTTTGACTTTTCTTTTTTCTTTTTTCTCCTTTTGGCCTCCAAAGCACACACCTCCACGCACTCCCCCGAGGGTCATTTTTATGAGTTGGCAACACCCTGATAACAAATTGCCATTTAAGCTTTTCTATGAGTTCAGCAGCTACATAAAGGAGCTTCTTCACCACTCAGTGCTTCCTGGTGAGCGTGATGGATGGTGGATAGATGGATGGATGGATGGATGCCAGGCATTTTGAGTGAGTCAGACATGAGCTGCATCTCATTTTTCTAATTTATCTTCTCAGTTTTTCTCACTTTGCAATTTCCTCCTTGGCCCTCCTACTTAAAACACGACAAAGAGATGCAAAACAGGAACAACTAAAGCAGTCCAATTGTAACAAATGAGACATTTGCCCCCAGTCAAGCAGCAAATGAATTAGCATCAATTACTAATAACAGTTTCCCAGCTTGAGAGTTTGAGTTTTTGTTTACACAAACGAGAGTAGTGACACATTTTATGTATTATTGCTTAAACCTGTACTTTCAGATGAGCAGTTTTCCATCTTAATGTACATTTAATCATGACTCTTCTTCCTCCTACTTCTACTAACTTGAGGATGAGGAGGCTGTCTCACAATGTTTGGAAATATTTATAGTGAAAACACTGAAATTATTCCCTTTATCATTTATCAACCCATTCTATCTAAAGAGAACCATTTGTACCAACAATCCAAATATACTTACACCCTTTAATTGGAACACTTGTTCAGTTCCTCTATATTTGACCCCCATTCTGTTGCTTGGTTTGAATGTTAGCAAATTGTCTTTACCATGTCTACAAGCCTAAATGCATTAGGTTGCTGACATGTGGTTGGTGAAGAAAGGTGATTTAAATGACTTGTTGAACTATGGCATGGTTGTCGTGCAAGATGGGTTTGTCTGAGTATTTTAGAAAATGCCGATCTGCTGATGAGTATTGTTGCTGACCATGTCCACCTCTTTCTGACCTCACTGCTTCCCTATTCTTTGATGGCTGCTTCCAGTAGGAGAACACAGCTGTGTGATGCCATCATGTCAATATGGATCAAAATCGCTGAATGTTTCCAGCACCTCAAAGTGGCCAGTGAACTAAAAGAAGAAACCAGACACAATCCTACAAAGAGATATTTGCCACATTAGCAGATTGTAACTCTTATTATTTTAATATCCTAGCACACATCATCTGTGGATTGACTTTAGCGCTTAATTTACAGCTTAATGAAGTCAGTCAGTGGTGGATGCAATGACCTGCATTTCCCAATCTACTTAGAATGTGTAATGTGTTGTTAAGGAGGAGGATGGGATGTGTGTCTCTCTCATCGCTGACTAGCACATTTAGACAGCACAAGAGTCCATGGATATGAACTCTTCAACCCATCTCGTCCCACTTGCTTCCCTCTTCTGCAAACAGGCAGCTGCACATTGAAGCAGACTGCGACCAGTGAAGGCAAACTGCGAACTCTCCATGTCTCTTTCCCTCTGCCACGTTTCTCCCCCTCCTATCAGCTCACCCTCCACCTTCAAAATCCTCCTTTAGCCAGTTGCTAAGCAGCACGGGGAGAGCTTGACAGTGTTGATGCTGTGTATGTGCGGGAGCACTTCCTGTAAACAGCCGAGTGGGTGCTCTTTGCTCTCAGCTGTAGAGAGAAAGAGAGAGTGAGACGAGATGGCCTAAAATAACCCTTTCTGACTCTCATAAGAGACATGGAATGACGTGCAGTGAAGGAAAAAAAGTGTAACTTCATACCAAGTGAAAATTTCACAGGGAGCTGTGAAAGCTGTTGAAGATAACTACAGGAGCTTCAGAAGCTTTTTGAACCGTGTTTTCTTTAATGCCAGAAAGCATGAGGCCTGAAATAAAAATGAACAGAACTGACAACGGCCATTTAGGCGGCGAGCTAGTGTCATTGTGCATACAGCGAGCCCATTTGTGTGTGCACAATCTCGCTGGACACAATTCGTAAAGCATTGAGTCAGAGCAAATCTTGGACGGGGGATTTATTAAGTGAACAGACAAAAAAAACAATTCGAAGCTACACAGACTCTTTTTTTTTTTTTTTTTTTTTTCTTTTCTTTTCTTTTTTTCTTATTTATTCTGTCACCAGCAGTATTTGTTTCACTATCTTCCAGGAAACATTGAGCTTAACTAATTGCTTTCTCTCCTCTTCCCTGCTGTGTCTTTTGATGTTTCAGCTCCGTGGCGGTGAAGATGACCACGGCGCGGTACCGTCCCACGTGGGAGCTGGCCGTGGACCCTCTGGTCTCATGTAAGCTGTGCCTTGGAGAGTTCCCTCTGGAGCAGATGACCACCATCACACAGTGCCAATGTGTCTTTTGTACACTGGTAAGTTTTGGGGATTTTTTTTTCCCTTTTCTTGTGGCATTGCTGTGGCCTCAGGTACTACTCTAAGGAACCCTGGAGTCCTTTTTGAACCAGAAAAGGAGATGAAGTTAATACCACAGAAGATATTATTCACTGACACCCAGCTTAATCCAAAATTGAATTTAAACCCTTCTTTCTTCTATATAAAGTCCTGAGCGATAAGATTCTATAATCTTTAACAACTTGTAGTACCTTATGATCCCAATAGAGCATTTACTGCAGGCTTACTTGCAGTTTCTTGAGTTCCCAAAAGTACAATGAGAAGCAGAACATCAGCTATTTGCAAGCATCCTCTCTGTTTTTAAGGCTTGGTTTAAAATGTTCCTTTTTGATAAACCTTACACTTATGACTGGATCTGTTGACTCAGAGCTATCACTTATGCTGGGCATACACTGTGCAATTTTGGCCCAATTTTGAGCCGATTTTTCAGTCGTGCGACCGTTTTGGGGATCGGCCCGAGTTTCGCCTTAATCGTGTGTCGTGCATAGTGTAGTATATATGGGGTAACGAGAAGCGATTAACACCTCACGACCAGCTCGCGATCATCAATCGTTTGGTCGTAAGAAGATCAAACCTGTTTGAAAACCTGTCGGCCGTCATGAGGGTGTCACCGCAGCCTCTCACACTGCGCACACGCAAACAAAGAAATGAAAGTGAAAAGACGGAGCAGCACGGCAGTGCAGCATGTCATCTGGACACAAGCGATGGAGGCACAACTTGTAGAACTTTGGCATGCTCATCTGAGCCTTTTCGATGTCACCTCACAAAATTATCACGACTACAACAACCATGGACATTGCTGCTCAATCACAGCTGCCTGATCAATGTTTTTCATTAGCAATTTAGCAAAGTTGATGGTGTGTGTGTGTGTGTGTGTGTGTGTGTGTGTGTGTGTGTGTGTGTGTGTGTGTGTGTGTAAGAGGGAGAGACAGATTTTGTGTTATCATCTTCATGTTATGGACGCACAGTGTGAGCACTCAGGTCGCATCAGAGCATCGGGCCGTATTGTGTGAGACCCTGCATCATGACCTACAAACCTCTAACCCCTGCGAGTCAGTCGTACAGTTTGAGCTGAAGCTGAATAACGCAACTGGAAAAATCGCACAGTGTTTGCCCAGCTTTAGTTGTCCTGCTAGGGCTCTTTCCATATTGCACTTAGCACTTCTCCTCCACTCAGCTGAACTTCAGTTGTGTATTTATATACCACTAATATATGTCATTAACTTTTGACTACACTCTCTCGTAGTTTGTGTTTTCGTCCTGTTTGTTGCTTCTCTATGCTCTGGGTACCAGCTGTCCCTCTCTAAATCACATTCTGCCAAAAGTTTCTAACTTTAAAAGGAGCGTTCTTCCTTCCTGCCCCCGCAAAGCTTTTGTTCATAAGGGATGTTGCAATCAATGGGGTTCTACTGTTGTGAACTAGCGCTATATGAATCAGAATCAGAATACTTTATTCATCCCGAGGGAAATTAGGGGTTACAGCAGGCAGCACGCTAATGGCGCATGCGCACTCACAAAGGAACCTCCTGACCAACTTTACACAAACATCACATTGGGCAGACATGTCAGAAGGTAGGCTGATAGGAAAAAAACAACGAAAATACACTACATGAGGTAAGAGGAGGAGAAAAAAAAAACTCCACTCAGACTGAGCTCCTAGTGGGAGAACAGTTTGATAAAAGAAAAAACACCTCAGCACAAAAGCACATGACTATCAATACACCATAGAAACACGAGACAAGCAACAGGGCGGGTAAAGGGTAAGAGAGAGCCGGCGTAGACAGCGCATCCGGTCTTGCAGCATCTGTGCTGGTCCAGTTGACTGCTATCATCCCCGGTAGGCCACAAGCATCGAAGGCGTTGGAAAGGGAGGGGGATGAGTAAGTGCTTATCAGTGTAAGTGTGTGTGTGTGTGCGTGTCCATAGTTTAGCTGAGACAGTGTCCTTCGGCCTATCAGGCTAAGTAAACAGTCCTCCAGCCAATCCAGGTGTCCTTCATGGGGCGGGAAGAATAGTCATCACACAGTCGTTATCAGGGAGTTGTTTTGGTGGGCTCCAGCCTTGGGCCTGCAGCTGGAGCCGTGGTGTCCAAATGTTGAATATTGTTGATTAAAATACATTTTAATTTCTTTTTTTTCCTAAAACTCCAATTCAAACAACATAAATCTTACTATTATTAAACAGGCTACAATTATCTAATAATAGTAAGATTAAGTAAGATCTGCCTCTGCGTTGAAGTACAGTAAATGTAACTTCTGTGTTAAATTTAGACCCAGTAAAAGTCATACACCGAAATGGCTGCAGTATCAGTCTCACATCCCTCCAGTGTAACAGCTGAGGCTGAGAAACGATAACCCCCCCCCCCCCCCCCCCCCCTCAATTGGTTAGCAGATGTAAACCAATCTTTTCCAGGGATGAGGAAACAATGCTCATGAATGACAACTTAAAAATAGCTGCCATTTCCTAGAACTCAGTCTGGGGTGCAGCCGTAATTGCCAAACTTTCTTTAGCACACTTTATTCCAGAGTGCAAGCGTACTGCAGTCTGTAACTAATAACTCACCATTTCCTTTTCTTTTTTTTTTCTTTTTTTTCCCTTTTTTTTTTTTTGGCTGACATAAAATGAACAGTTTAAAAAAAACAACAACTAGAAAATAGCCAGCTGTGGCACATAGAAGGTTTATGTCGGTGTGTGTCTTTGGTAACACTCAGCTTTGTGAAACTTACTGGCTTCCCTTAAATGACTCATAGAAGTTTCACATGAAAAGCATAATTCATGTGTTTGCGCCAAGAAATGTTATAACATGCTAAAGCAGGGCATCTCTATTACTGTTGTACCATTAGAAAAATAGTTGTGGCTATCATTCAGTCTGATAATTACTTGTCTTTAGCTTTGTTTTGGCTTTTGCATAGTCTGCATATATCTTGACCAGGGAGTGAAGGATGGGCATGTTACAGGTTTTAGGTGAATAGAATTTGTTTTTGGGTTGGGTTTTTTTTGTTTGTTTGTTTGTTTTACAGCACTATCCATTTGATTAATCATTAAAAAACCAGAATGGTGAGTCAAAAGAAGCTGAAAAGCATCACAGACATGCTTTTCACAGACAGATCACTTGGTAGTGTAAAACAATTGATTAGTGCAGCTGTCACCCTTTCAGAAAAAAGTGCCACCATTTGGTGTACATCTAACATGCATAGTGATCCCAAGACTGGCCACTGTTTGTTTGCCTTATCTGTTGCCGCTGGTTATGCTTTCATTTTTGTTTCATCTTGCTGATTAACTTGAGATTTTACTGGATTTATGTTATACTTGTCTGTTTTTTTTTTTTTCCTCAGTGCCTGAAGCAGTATGTGGAACTCCTGATTAAAGATGGCCTTGAAACTGCAATTAGCTGTCCGGACTCTGCCTGTCCTAAAAGAGGACACTTGCAAGAAAATGAGGTGCGTTTCCATTATTAGAACGTCTTAGTTCTGCATTGGACATGGGACCACTCAGTCACTCGTTTTCCATTTAGCAGTAGTCATTTTTTAAATTTCTACACAGGCGCAGCACTGTATGTGCAGATGTAGCAGAGTTAATGCACTTTGTGCAACTATTGAGTATATCGGTTAAACCTATATTTCTAAAACAACATTGTCAATTTAAAGCACCATCCTTAACTAAGACGTGCATTTCACTTCACTTTCATGTGTGTATTCAATTACAATGAGCAATCCTGCATGTCTTTTTCCGTAGCAGGTGTCACATTGAGGTCAAACTGCTCCTTCTTCAGGCAGTTTACCATAGGACGCAGCATAGTTTAGCACACAGCAGCATTCAGTTTCTAATTGGCGTCCCTGGCCCTTAATAGAACCAAAGCCACTTTAGCCAGTCAGGCACAGCATGCATCATCCCTTTCCATTCTTGTAATTCTCAAAGCCTGAATGTTTTTCAATGCCCATTAAATGAGTAACCATGTGTGGGCCTGCGTACGCACCTTGGCTGCACTTGGCAATCAATTTCTATTTTACTGTGGGGATGAGATTTAAGGCCCAAACAAATGGCAAGTTCAGGTTTTGTGGAATTTTGATTATGACATTGTTCTGGAAATGAAACTCGCGTGGAGAATTTATAATTGCTTCTTGCAGTTTCTGTCTACAAATGTCCACACTGACCTGCTCATTTCACTCCCACTTCTCTTCTCCTCACTTCCTGCAGATTGAGTGCATGGTGGCCACAGAGATGATGCAGAGATACAAGAAACTTCAGTTTGAAAGGGGTGAGTCAGTACAAGGCAGCTTCAGTACGTCAGTGATCACTTCAGAGTTCACCAGTAGGCGCCGTATGGGCGATGACTATCAAACGGAGTCACATGGACCCGTCTGTCCTGCAGAGATACTACACACAAAAGGATGACAGTCTCATTTTGCATGTGGAGCTAAACTGTTGCTTGCTCTATCTAGACTTAATCATTTTACCCCTGTGGACATTTTCGCTATTGAGTTACACCAGGGGGTGTCTGTGGAAAACTGCTAGAATAGATTTGGAAAATCCTTCTTAGCCCCATAAATTTCACTCTTCAACACTGACAGGTGTTTTCAAGTTTTCTTTGCATACATTTTGTTATGTACAAAATGAAGAACAATTGGATTTCATTCTTGATTCAATTAAATTGAATTTCACTACAAATAGTCATTAGTTTATTGAAATGTGCAAAAATACATGGAAATACAGTAAGCAAAAAGCAATTTTTACAAGCTCCCGAACACCACTGGCTTAAATGCAGCCCCAAATCAAATGAAGAACCTCGATTGTGTTTCACAGCTGTAGACATTCACTGCTCAGACCTTCAGAAAACCTGGGGAGCTATTGTTAAAGACCTCTTTAAAGATTACATGAAAATCTGGCTGCTTAGAAGCGAAGTCTAAAGAATTGAAGGGTGACTTAGTAGTGTACAGTAGTGTACAAGAGAGGGCAGTGTACTAAGCTATTAGCTAAGGCTAGCTAGCTTGGTTAGCAGGGGGCATCGATACAAACTGCATGGCTGGATGAAACTAACAGGTAATGTGCATTAAGGGATTGACCCACTTTTGCAGCCAGCTTCAACTGGCCACTGCAGGAACTACAGTTAATTGGCCTCTTTAGCCTTAGGGATCATCACCATTTGATCCCTTGTATTTTTGTTAAATTCCCATTGTCTCTTTCCCCCGTGTACTTTTAGTGTCAGCAGTTCATTTTCTAATAAATAGCTTGGATCTCAGAGCTGAAAACATGATGGCAGGTCTGTGTCGCTTTGCTTCACACTGTCAGTGTAGACATGCTAATCAGCAATATTTTAGTTCCATCCCTACAAGAGACAGCAGTGACCATGCTGTGCTATCACTCTTTGATGGTACTCACTCTGCAGGTTCTCCGCCTACACAGAGGCACAAACTATACACAGAACATGCAGATCACGCTTGCAGGAATAAATGCATATCCATAAAGACAAACACACATTCATTAACACAGAAGGGACCCTGTAAATTAATAAAAATCCTCAGAAAGAGCTGTTGATTCTGGATAAAAGCAGTGAGCCGTCTCATCAATGTCCCAGTCTAGTCAGGCAGAACAGTTTCTGTAACCGTTCCATATTTCTCAGGCTGAGCCAAAAGTGCAAGTGGAATGTGTGCTCATAGTTCTTGGCAGAGAGGCAAGGAGATGTAAGGACGGGATACAAGGGCAAGTGCATCATGCTATGTACTTAGAATTGGCAGAATCTGTTTTTACCACTTTTAAAAATATTCGAAAGAATTTTTGGAAGCCATGGAAACAAGTTACCAAATAATAGATGCAGTAACACAAGAAATAACTTTTTTTTTTTTTAAAAACAAAAACATTTCAGTATATAAGAATAAGAACTTTATTGATCCCAGAGGGAAATTCATATGTCTAACATGACTCATCTGCTATTTGTATAAGAATTGAAAATGAAAATGAGTGAAAATGGTTTTGTTTCTCTTCCAGTACTGATGTTTTTTTGTTTGTTTGGTTGGTTTTTTTTGTTGCATAAAGATAAAGTGCAGAGAGCATGATATCAAATTATAAGAAGTTTGCAGAGAGAAACATTATTCTTGAATACATGTATCATTATTTCACACGTAACAGGAAATCCCGGGGCATTAAAAAATCACCAAGCAGCCAGAGAAGGTTCTAGTCTACTGCGCTACATCTTCAGAAATCTGCATCTGAAACTCATTAAATATTTTGGCTCAAATGAGCTAATAAGAGAGCCGGTGTTCATGACCTGGACCTTTTTTGTGTCGTCAGAGGTATTGCTGGACCCGTGCCGAACATGGTGCCCTTCGTCGACCTGCCAGGCGGTGTGCCAGCTAAAGGAAGCGGATTCTCCAGCCCTGCCCCAGCTGGTCCAATGTGCTGTATGTGCCCTCGAGTTCTGCTCAGCCTGCAAGGCCAACTGGCACCCCGGGCAGGCCTGCCAGGAGAACAACCTGCCCATTACGTCCTTCCTACCAGGAGAAAACAGGTGCTGCTTTCTACTTGTATCCACTCACTAGCTTTCACACTTTTAACATTTCATGGACAATAATCCAAAAAATACTTACAGGCTATGAGACATGAAATGAATTCTGAAACCTGTCCTTGTCCTTAAGCAGCGTCCTTAATGAAATCCATAATTATTAAGTCATTAATTATAATTAATTTTTAATTTTTGCTCAAATTTTAACAGGCAATCATTTAAACACGAGCACTTCAGTAAAGTAATAACATTTTGGCATGTGATAGTGCAGCAGGTATAAGGCCTGCTAGAAATACTAGTTTTGTCAATGCTATGTTGCCGTCTTAGCCCATCTGAGTGAAGGTGAGAAAAACCTGGCAGGATTCAGTCAGTGTGTCTTTTTGCTGCCACTTTTTGCTTGAGCATCAGCCAACACTCAAGCACATATTTTGTAGGTAGAGATAAAACAATCTGCTTCAACTAACCTGCAGTAAGGCTGGCTGAAATAGATTAATCATTAATTTTAAGGGTGCAGCATCTGTCTCCTAAGGTAGAACAGACTTGCTCAGAGATGCATGCAGCTGACCCATTTCTTTGTCTTATCCTCTTACCCTGGAAATGCCATTAGCTCTGCAGAACCTTCTGCTGTCTGCGCAAGAGCTCAGAGGCCACACTGGAGAAGAGGGTTCATAGTTGTAAAGAGCCTTGGTGTTTGAATTACACTTGTTCACCATAAAGATATCTCTAAAAGCATCATTTTCCCTGTGTTTGTTTGTTTTGTTTTTTTTTGTTTGTTTTTTGTTCATTTTGGCTACGCTTATGTTAAACATTAATCTCTCTGCCTGTCACAAGATTATGGTTTCTACAAGTCGTACAAGTGTTTTTCTTTCATGATGCAGAAGAATTTTTTTTTAACACAGTAGAATTTGCTAAACTTGGGAGAGGCAAAAACAAGTCATGTTCTAAATACAGTTCAGTGTTTTCTAGTTTCTAGCTAAAGTGGTGGAGGTGTTGAGACTGTATTGTGTTTCACTCAAACGAACAGTATGACAGATTCATGGAGACCGGCCTGAAAAATCAATGGGCCTGTTTGCTGTCTTCGGATAATTCGCAAAATGACAGAGCGCTGTTCATGCACAGGTTGTCGGAGTCAGCTGTTTAGAAATAATGGGAGAAATGGATACAGATAACCTGACACCGAGAGGACAGGAGAATGTTAGTCTGGGGTTGAGTTCAAGGTCATTTTAGTGACTGGTGACACCTACATATGTATTTATTTAGATGAATCTGATTTAGAACTACATAAAATCCTGTTATGCCACATAGTATGAATATTGAATTGAACACTTAACTTGCGTCTCTTCTCCTCAGCTCTTTTTATAAAAACGAAGAGGATGATGCACCAATCAAGCGCTGTCCTAAATGTAAAGTTTACATTGAGAGGGACGAGGGCTGTGCACAGATGATGTGCAAGAACTGCAAGCATGCCTTCTGCTGGTACTGTCTGGAGTCCCTGGATGTGAGTGGCATCTTTATTCCTCATCCTGTAACGTATTTTCACACTGCTAATTATTTGACTCCATGGAACAACAATATCTCTAATTATCAGAAAATTGTAGCTTTACATTAAGAGTATTTGCAATTTTCATTATTTTGACTGTTCAAAGCGACAGCCTCAGCTGAACTCATATAACTTTGGTGATTAATGAGCTGTGGTGCCCTTATATAATCCTAATTGTGTGAGCATACAGGCGACCGTGCTCCGCAGGTCACTTAAAAAGCAATTTTCTCTGAACGCCCACCCGTATCATTCAGATAGCTGATGGTCAAGTCTTTATCTGTATGTGTGTCATGTGCTAGGATGACTTTCTCCTGATCCACTATGACAAAGGGCCCTGTCGAAACAAACTGGGGCACTCCAGGGCGTCCGTTATCTGGCACAGAACACAGGTGAGAACACCCACCTCCCCATCCGCAAGTCACACTCGGCAACCCACCCCTCCCCCTCTGCCTCCCCCTCTCTTTGCCACGCTGCAGCATGTGGCCTCACACGTGCTCCCTGGCTCTGCTTCTGTCTCTCCTTCGGTGCACACATTCACATACAGTGATGGGCTCGTATTATGGTAACAGCACAAAAGCAAAAGAACAACTCAATCCACATGCAGCGACAAGTGTCTAGTGGTCAGTGTCCTGCTGTTTAAGGCTTTAAAAAAAAAAAAAAAAAAGTTTACATAACCAAGGTCTCTCTTTACCTGGCAATAATCCAATAAAGCTACACATTGCATATAAAGGATTAGATTTCCTCATGATACAACATATTGAAGTGCTTAATTCATAGACTGAGCTCCCAAATGCCCTCTCAGTATCACTTATTAGCCAAAAAAATCTATTCATAGCTTAGCACATCCCTTTGTCCAGCATATTTGCTATTTTCCCAGTATTAGCATACACATTGGCATCTGTTGCCTAGTAGGGCAGGCTGAGTCATATGATTACAGTTCAGCTGGTGGAGGCCAGCTATAGCTTCAGTGTTGTATGTGTCTCTTTTCTCTGTCTCGCTCTCCTCATTTCACACCCGTTTGGGCTTTCACATATATGCAAGCCTCCCTTTCGCTTGCTTTATAAAGCCAAGGTGTATCAGAGCAAAGCATCTTCTGTTGTAGCCACGTACCATCGTTCTGAAGCAATGTCACATGCTATGCTTCAAAGTGCCACAACGATCTGTTAATAAGAAGACCCTGTACTTGATACTTTTTGTTTGTTTTTCACTACACAAGGCCTTTTCGCTGAAAAAATAACAGTTAATGCATTAGCCAACGCTCAGTTAATGCAGGGTTTTTTTTTTGTTGTTGTTATTTATTTTAAAAGAACCCTGCATGCAAGCAATCTTGCAAAATATATTTTCCCAAATAAACTGGTGGAAGAAAAAACCCATTGTGCTATTATAAGTCACTGTTGCATGTGACAGCCGATTATGTATTCTATCATGCTGTGTGAATTTCCTGGAGTTTGGCTCCCCCATGTGGTGGATTACTTAAGTTGCCTGGCTACCAACAAAACAAAGCTGGATTTTACCAACATGTAACTCTACAGTTCTTAAATCTAGAACTGTGTTGGTAACTCCTAAAAACCATCTCCTTAGTAGAACACTTGCATAACTTCCACACAAAATGGTTCTGCTGGAAAATAAGCATCCTTTGTGCCACTTGATTGGAGAAGTACATAATTATGTAACTGAATGTGTGACTTTGCTATGTACAGTCTCACTATGTGACAAAATCATGATGTCCTTAGATTTTTATTTTTTTGTGGGAGTAAGAACATTTTACTAAAGGCTTTCTGTCTTTATGTACTGCAGTATAGAACTTATTTTAATGATATAAAATGGCATCTCCACTGTTTGATATCCTTTTTTTCCCTCTGAGTAAAAAAAAAAAAAAAAAAGTGAAGTGAAGGGCTTGCCCAATTATGAAAATATAGATTGTAAAACTGGAATAAAACCGATCATTCTTAACATGTTGAGAAAAAAAAAAGATAATTTTAAAGCACTTGGTGACATCCACTGGTGAACATGTGTTACTGCAGAAATCGTGCTCATAGTTTGGGACACTTGGGAAACAGTATATGCACAGTTGCTCAAAAAAATATCGGTAACTTATATGACACATACTGAAGAGAAAATCAGCAATAAAACTTTCAGAAATGACCTTGAAAGCTGTTAACGCTACTTGAATTGCAGGATTAATAGATTAAATGCATGGCTGCTTGTATGTTTAAAAGAGTGCTGCATTTATTTAAATAATGTTTTTTTTTGTTGTTGTTTTATTTAATGTCTCGCTGCTGTGTCCCTGCAGGTTGTGGGAATCTTTGCTGGCTTTGGCCTTCTCCTGCTGGTTGCCTCTCCCTTCCTCCTCCTGGCCACTCCCATCGTACTCTGCTGCAAGTGCAAGTGCAGCAAAGGCGATGATGACCCATTGCCAACCTAAAAAACACCATCTGAGTTGGCACAGGGAGCCGCTTCAAGGATGGGCCTATCTATTTTTGTCCTTTTTCACCCCTTTTACATTTTTTTTCCCCATCCCACCAGCTTTGAAAGCTTTCTTCTTTTTTGGGCTCAACCTGCACCAGCCCAAGCCGCTTGGGGATCCATTGCTCTGCATGAGGGAGGCATGGCAGAAAAGCGACCCTACATGTTTATCTCAAGGGAGAGAGGTGCAGGGGTCAAAGGTTAGTGGACATGAGACTCGTTGAGGGACTACTGTGTCCAAATGTATGAGAAGTTGCCAGACTGGGGACATGGAGGATGACTGCACCACTTCAGCTGCCCCCCCCCCCCCCCCTCCCCCCTCTCCTCTCCTGAGGTGTGGGTTAATTTGTTGTTGCACTTTGGTGGGTAATTGCAAGTGAAGGAGTGGGAAAAAAAATCAACATTAAGAAACGATTTTTTTTTCTTTATTATTATTCTTGTATGGACCATGTCATGCAGGAGCCACCTTAGAAAGAACTCTTACTTCATCGCTCTGTTTTGTCGGTTTGTTATGCGCAACAAAAGCTTTTCCCTCACCACCACACTCGATGTAGCTCTACAGATTCAGTCAGTAGCATAATAGAGTTACACCACGGATGTTTGGTGTTCACTCGATTTGCGCACAGAACATGATTTCTTTGTCATGCCTGCGACTGAGGTAGAGATGGGAGGCTAGCGTCACTCTCAGCTCAGTGTATAGCACGTCCTCTTGATGATGTCAATGTTTTATAATCCTGCGCTTTTAATAGAACTGTGCTCAAAGTAGTGTCTATGTGTTGTACTTTACGGTGTTTTTCCAACTGTTAGGCAAACATATTAAAGGGGACTGCCTCTCAACTACATTAAAAGGAAAAAAAAAAACAGTTTTTCCTGTGATAAAATGATAATCGCGTCTTGTTTTGGTTAACTATCACCTTACTTTCTTTTACTGTCTTTGCATTCTACATTAAATTCACAAATGTCACAAATTGAGCGGCACTCCCCTTTAGCATTAAATTAAACTCTATCAAAGGACCTCGTATCCACGTGCTGTGGAGTTGTTTTAATTTAATTCACTAAAAGAGATGTCACTCCTGTATTTCTCAGTCCCTAGGCGGCAGTCTAGCCAAATAGAAATGAATGGCCTTAAATTAAAAGTAGTGAAAATCAGGCAAGCCCCCCATGCACTAAAAGAACAAGTCAGATCCAAATGATCCCAGGGAAAGCATGTTTTAAGGACTAGTCAGTGAAGCCCTTTATATCCAGACGATTCTATGATGTCATTCATATGCCACTCTGTTAATAGCCATACTGTTAAAAAAAGAAAAACAAAAAAACCGAGGATATCTCTCTCTACATATAATATAAACAATTGTTCTCAAATGGTGTTCTTTGTGATCTAGGCCCTGTATTTTCTGAGCCTCTTTAAGCAGGAGAGCGATCAATCCAGCTATGGTTGTGAATGATCTCAAGATCAACTCAGATCTCCCACTTTTTGAGTCTTAACAAATACCCGCTGGCTCAAACTGCAAACTTGCATATGTTAGTGGTCCGAGTGTCTGTTTTGTTTTGTTGGTAGTTAGACCTCCAACAAAAAGCAGCTATTCCTTGCAGGAATGTCAGAAAAGCCTATAGAATAAATTTAAAAAGCATGTTAACTCTTTGGGCACATGAATATCAAGCTGCTCTATACTATATCACTTTATCTATGCAAGTTTGTGCATTACCGTAATGATAAGGTTATTGATTGGCCATGATTAATTGTATGGAAGTATTGTGTAATGAGAGCTGCAGAATGTCAGCATATCGTCGCTTTAATTTAATCAGGGAATCATCTGGAAAATATCCATTTTATGATCATTATATACAGTGCATTGGGTTTTTTTGTTTGGTTTTTTTTGTCCTTAGGCTAGTTTTAAGGTTTCCAGAGAAGAAATTTGTCTTCTCTGGAAACCTGAAGTTGCAGTCTTCAGAAAGATGAAATGACCTTTTTACAAAAACAATCTTACCTGGTTATAATCACGGTACGCCAACTGTCAGTTCGGAGGTTTTTCAGACCAGGACATAATAAAAGAAAATATTTGGTCCTCTGGGTCCAGTGGAGGAATATTGGCATGCTTATTTTTCAGTGTTGCTTTAATTTATTTAGGTTTTTGTGCAATTATCTATGCACAGCTCTCTTAGTGTCTCATCACGGTATTTCAGTTGGGTTGATGTCTGGATTTTGACTGTGTCATTGCAACACCTTGATTTGCCATCCCACCCCACCCTTTTTCCCCCTCTTTTCAGCCATTCTGTTGTAGATTTGCTGGTGTGTTTTGGATAATTGTCCTGGTCAGCTATGGACAGGTGTTCTCACATTTAACTCTAGAATACTTTGGCTTACAGATGAGTGCATGGTCAACTCAAAGATTGCAAGTTGTCCTGTGGCTCGAAATCAAGCCCCAATCATCACCCCTCTATCACCGTGCTTGATAGTTGGTCTGAGGGGTCTGTGTTGACTTGGTGAAAACCAAACACAGCATAAGTGGCATTAGGCTTTATAGCCTAACGTCTCCACTTTGGTCTCATCTATGTTGTTCCAGAAGCCTTGCAAGTTGTTCAGATTCAGCTTTGCAAACCTAAGGAGTCCTTTATAGAGAGAAGAGACGTTGTCCTGGTAACACTTCCAAACAAGCCATACTTGTTTGTTTTTCTCTTTTTTCTAATTGTACTGTCATCTTTAACATTTAATATCCTAACTGAGGCCTGGAGAGTCTTGAGATGTAGTTAATGGGTTTTTGCAGTTAGCACTGTTCCCTCACAGCGGTTGC